>NW_025319038.1:3092500-3711000 GCF_017639315.1 Drosophila ananassae
AAATACACTTTAGGTTTTTTTAATGCGACTCATGAATTCACGTAGGTTTTATTTCACTATTTCTTTTTTGTAACCACGCGGTTTTAAACGGGTAATTCTTTTGCGGATCACATTTATAGGTCCGCTCTTTTCCAAAGGATTGTTTGATTAGGACTTATTTTTTCCTTGATCCTGAAATAAAACGAATTTCTAAAAAGATCCTACCGCCTGCGCCAATTATAAGTTTTGGAATAGAATTGTTGAAATATAATATTTATTTTCAATCTTTTTCTTAGTACAAAATACTTATTCAATTTTTGAAGATACCCCAACTTAATCGTTAAGGAAAGTCTCAAACTGTGACTTGCTAGCTGATTAGTGAGTAGGACTTATATAGGGATCCAATAAGTTCCACATTAAGGAAGCCGAGAGAGAGCTGTTAAAGGATCTGACCGATCAATGGGTTTCTTTGTTTAATTACTCTTAAAAGCCAAGTGCGTTCGTTCTCTTGAATGTACTTGTTATAACGTGGGAACTTTCCTGAATTTGGGGTTGGTATTCAATTGTTTATTCTAGTAGTCTGGATTTTTACGATTCATCTTTTACACATTTTCCTAGTCTGCGACTTTTGTATCTAACTACTACGCTTTCTAGTTACTAAGGGTGTCTCGGATGTGAGTAAGATCGAATGATCCTCGAATCCTTATAGGAAACTGGCTACTAGTAAATGTGCATGGTAAATGTGTGTGCTGTGGATGTACGTATATACATAGGCTTACTTGCTTCTGTGGATATGTCACTATATACTAAATAAAATTGACGGATATATCATGTGGAAAAGTCTATGTCAATTGTTCTTAATCATAAAGGCTTTCATGATCTATAACTGTGTCGGCTGTCGTCACCAGTGTGAGAGTTTGGTGTCCGTTGCGCGTACAGAGGGGGGCGTTCGATTTGTACTTGTTCCGTGAACTTAGGATTTGCATAGGCGATAACCGCCGCAAATTGTTCCTGTTATTTTTGTACACCAAGTCCTCGTAGAGTGAACTAGCTTTTTGTAATTGACTGAAAATTTTGAATTGGCATTTTTCCAAAAAATGATTAAGGCACTGAAGTCTTTGCGGCGGGACTTGAATGTTATTAAGTTGTGGAGGGTCATTAATTATCACAAATCCTAGATTCAAATTCCTTGGAACTTTCCAACTGACGATGTCTACGCTGACACCGGCCTAAAGGTCGGTTCACGACCGCTGTTGTATGACAGGGTGCCTGCCTATGATTGTCTTTGACATCTGTGACTGCAGAAATATCGAGAGTTTATTTGTTGGTGTTCCAGCATTGCCTATACTAGATAGCATAACCGGCAATTTAGCTTTTTGAAGCAGCAGCTGATCGAGAGCTGGAATGAAGAAGCACTCGATAGAAAAAAGCTATCTGCAGAGGTTCAATAAAAAAATATTAACAGGGGCTAGTAGAGTTGAGCATAAGAAATTTTATGGTAAGTGACTCAGAATTTATGACCGTACGACAGCCGGAGGGAACATCGGACGATGGCGCTTTAATTGACTGCAGAAAAAATGTAGTTCGCGGAGTTCCCTTCGTCCACAAATACCGCAATTAGAGGAGAGTCTGCAATGCGCATTCTAAGGGAGAGTGTCACTCCTACTCATTTTTGCTTTCATTATTTCACAATATTTGTTTAGCTAATTTGCGGGACTAAGCATAAAATTTTATGCTTATAGTTAGCGTATTTACCAGAGTATTTACCAGAGTATCATAGTGTACGAAACGCCGACGTCAATACGAGGCAAATTTTAAAGTCGAAGTTGAAAAATTCAATTTTTTATTTTTCTTAATTTACATTCTACCCTTGAATATGCGTCGATTGGCACCTCAACCTAGCCGACTTTTCTTTAAAAGTTATTTAAGAAATGTGATTTTGCAGCATTTCCCATTTTTAGCATATCCTAAATGGCCATCTAGTTGTCTGTTAGATTGATCAGTTTGATGGGGATGTTTAATATTGAAATGTGAGCAGCTTTAGTTTAAAGTTCTACGTAATTTCGACTCCGCCCGAAGTTAGCTTTCCTTTCTTGTTATTCGCTTGCAGAGGGTATTATAATTTTGGTCAAAAGTGTACAACGCAGTGAAGGAGACATCTCCGACCCTTTAAAGTGTATATATACTTGATCAGGATCACCTCCGGAGTCGATATGAGCATGTCCGTCTGTCTATCTGTCTGTCTGTTTCTACGCAAACTAGTCTTTCAGTTTTAAAGCTATCGAGTTAAAACTTTGCATTCATCCTTGTTTTGTTTGCAGGCAGTATCTAAGTCGGAACGGATCGGTCGACTACATCCTATCGCTGCCATATAACTGATTGAACGGAAATTTTATAACTTTTGTGTGTTTTAAGTTAGAGAGTTGGGACTATTTGCACATGTTAAATTTGGCCAAAATTTCTTCCGTACAAAATTTCATAAAGATCGACCCACTTTATCCAATAGCTGTCATAGAACTATCGGAATTGACATAACCAGGCCCGGCAGGAGTAGTGGGTTGAGTGGGTAGCTAGACCTACTCGAGAAATCCCGAGTAGTAAAATTACCCACTCGAAATAATCGAATACCATATGGTATATATTTGACGGTCATATTTAAAGACCGACGAGCTCGATCTGGAAAAACTCGTAAATGAGTTTATTTCGCGTAATTCAAAGGGAACTAGTGTTTTTGCTTTCCGCAAATAATTTTTTGTTTTGGGAAAATGACACGGTTTCAGTTGTCTTGGATCCACAAACGGGCCTCAAGGCACGTATCGCTCGTTCTCTGTCACAACGCATGCTTTTTATATATTAGGTGTACAAGTAGAAAACCGCCGTTTTCGACTAGGTGGTGCCATCTTCACAAAACGGTGAGAAATTTTGATCGGGAACGCCAAATGGCGAGCTAAAGTATCGGTTAACAACTCTACATTGTCTCGTTCGTGTATTCTTATTGTCTAACATTTTGTTGGTGCACGAAAATGTCGAAATTCGAACCGAATAAGCGTCATTTGCGGGAGATTTTGCTTTTCGCGTTCAATTCGAAAAAATCGGCAGCTGAAGCGCGTCGAATGATCGTAGAAACTTATGATTAGTCGTGTATAAGTGAAAGAACGTGTCGAGAATGGTTTGCAAAGTTTAAAAATGGCGAGTATGACGTGGAAGACAAGGATCGACCGGGTCCTGTGAAAAAGTTTGAAGTCGCGGATTTGGAGGCACTACTGGATGAAGGTTCTTGTCAAACACAACAAGAACTCGCGGGTTCCTTGGGTGTGACCCAGCAATCAATTTCCCTTCGCCTAAAAAGCTTAAAGCCTAAAATTATGAAAAAAACGGCGGTTTTCTACTTGTACACCCAATATTTGTAAATCTTTAACTTAATTTTAAAACTAAATAAACTTACCTCTCAAGAAAAAAATGATGAGCTGGATAGGTTTTATACATTTGCTACTATTTGAACAGCAACACGCAACATACCGCAGACCAAATTTTACACGGGAAAAAACGTATGCTTTGTGTATTCCTAAACATAAGTCCCGTTAAGAGCTTCGGAGATCTTTAAAGCTGCGATTCATAATTAAATATGCTTTTTATCAACCACCAAAAATTATTTAAACGATTAAAAAGCTGCTAGTTTATTTGTTAGGGCCGAAAACGTAATACATGCCTTCAGGCAGCCTTATGTCTTAGAGGGTTAAGTGAATAATCTAAGAGGAAATAAATGGGCATTGCAAATGAAGATAGAATGAAGAGAGAGAACCTTTTTGAATGAGAGGAAAAGAGAGTAAAGTCCTGCTGAGCGTGGCGCAATGATGGAAAGGAGGAAGACGAGAGGGAAGGTGAAGTGAACGGACGTGAATAAGGTCATTGCGACTCGCTGCGCGTGGTGAAATACAAAATGGCAGAGGAAAACGACCACCCTTTCCCGACATATTTTTATCAGTTAGGGAAGGAGGAAAAGACTGGATTTACGTTTCATATTGGCAAACGAATAGAAGGAGTTCGGATCACTTCGGAAGTTTGCCTTGATTTTTGATTAATAAGAATAATAAACTGGTTGCGAATGTAAAGAAAGTTTGTCTGATGAAACAAAGATCCAGATTTAAGAAACTATTTGTAAGCTCTACATTTCCTGTTCTTAAGACGAGAAATGTGTTCATTAAACCAAGGCAGTTTCGTTGATGAAGACGGTGAAACTTCAGGAAAGATGAAAGAAATTCCCAGTCAATTCCAGCTAAATGATTGCGAAGAGCATTGTAATCCGTTTTTCGGAAATATTTAGTACGATGCTGAGCCTTATAGTTAGCATGAATATTAGCGACATCAATTAACACAGAAACGTCAGGAAGCGATAGTGGTGTAGAACGATTTACAATCACAGAGGATATTTTGTTAGAGCAAATAAAGTCTAGATATCTGCTAAGTGTGTTAAGGATGGGGTTATTTTGGAAGAGAGCAATTTCAATTAATTCATCAATAAAGTCGTTGCGACAACTGGCATGCAAGGAATTGTCATCTTCACACGGGATCCAGGAGATTTGGCGAAGGTTGAAATCACCCATAATTGGGACAAAATCAGAGTCACTGACTTATGATAAAACGATCTTAATAGCCTCAAGGTGGTGAAAATATACAGTATCCTCAACCGATGGAGGTATATAGAAACAGGTCATGAAGATATGAGACGGACCAACAGCTATTTTTACAGCGATGAGCTCGATTCCAAACTGATTCGGGAAAGAGATTAGTTCAGCTGAGTATTTATTATTAACAGCAATGAGGACACCACCACCGAAAGATGGTCTATCCATTCGAAACACAGTGTACTTTGGAACAAAAATTTTATAATCAGAGACAGAGGAATTAAGCCAGGTTTTTCAGTAAGTGCAATAGCATCAAAATCAAAAGAAGCTCTCTTAGTAAAAAATTGGCTCAATTTTCCCAGAATACTTCGAACGTTTTGGTAGCAGTAAGAAAATACGTTATTACTCAGTTTTTTGGAGCTGAATCGGCATAGCTGGAATTTAGAGGATCTTTGGCTAAAAATTCATGAATAATACTGTGCTCAGACCAGGCTGACGGATCAAGTGCTTTGAGTGATTAAGTGATTAAACTTAATGACCGCTTATTCATTAGGAGCTACCTTAAAATGGTTTAAGAGGTGACTCTTGACATCATCCACAGTGGCATCCGGCATGAGCCGGGATATAAATATAGCTTTACGAGGTGCAACAGCTCTAAGCGAAAGCCCAGAGGATCTTAACACAGGCGCCACACCAGTGAGAGGCCTAGGAGACGGTGCCACAGGAACCTGTAGGTTTTCCAACGATGGAGGATCCAAGGCAATAGGTGGACCAAGACTCCTTGACGATTCCATTGGCTGACTTGTTGAATGGATCACTTCCACAGGCACAACAGTAGGCGATGAAGTATTAGGCGTTAAAAAAGTATCCGAATGAATCGCATGAGAAGCAGGAGTACCCAATAAAATGACCCCCATCGGGTTGTTGTTTGGAATTTTTCTCCTTGCAGATTCACTTAATAACTTGAGACCAAGGAATTGGGTCTTAAGTGTAAGGAATTGCTCATTAAGTGCAGAAAATTGCTTACTTCTTACATCTAGAAAGCGTCTGCTTCATGAAAGTCCGCATCTCAGACTCAATCTCTCTATAGGCAATACAAGACCATGTCAGACCAATATTCTTTGTGATAAGATCGCTTATCCGTCCATTGGGCCCACCACCAGCACATTTAATATGTGAGCAGTTGTTGCAAAGCCAGCCGGACAGATACGAGTCACCAGTGATGGATCCTCCAAACTCGCATTTCTTAGCAGTGCAAATTAGACTCATTATTGACTCATTATTGAGATTTGTCCACTGCAGTGAAAGCGAGAAGAGATCAATTAGAAATTTGTGGTAAAGAGGCACGTTCGGATCAGGCACGTCGAAGAGAAGACGTATGAAAAGAGATACGCCGTGACGAATAACCGCTTCAGAGTAACAATGATGTAAAGGCATTACTCGACCGGAGAAGAGAACTCAGGAAGGGAATATATATATATGAATATTCGAAGAGCGCGGCAGAAATAATATTGAAGAATAATATTATTTTTAAGAAGTGTATGGTTCAATGAACTATGTAAGTCAAATATGCTCCGACGATGATACGCGAAAAGAGGAAACTCGTATCAAAGATATAGGTAATCAGATGAGAGCAATCGCAAAAACACGTCGGTATACGGAAAAGTCAGACTAAAGACTGTTTGTATTAGTTTGCTTTTCTCGACTTTCAATTTTTTGTACAAATACCTGCGGCTCTGAGTTCGGATCCTTTAATTCTATGGCCACTTTCCTAGTACAGTCAATGCAGGTGCAGCGCATGGGGATGACGATGACTCCTTCAATAAAGATGCTAAATAAATCCAGTTGATAAATAATTGTTGTTTCGCGACGCGGACTTTAAATTGTGAACTACCGTCGCGAATTCAAGAGTAACATGCTGAACTTGGTTCCCACTCCCGATATAATTTGGAAAAAAAAACTTTTAAGCTTTTGTTAGAGCCCAAGGCAGCATGATCAAGAGTCCTGATGCAATTGACCGCATATCCCAAACGCATAGATTTCAAGATAGCCAACGAAGACACACATAAATTATCCTTTCCTGGACCTATGAATGGAGTCGCCGTGCGAATCCGTTTACAGTTAAAGATATAGAGCGATTGTAATTTGAAGCTTCCACGCGCAGCGATGCTCTATGCTCCATTCGCCAAAAAGGACGGCCCGTCGAAAAAAGATACTAAGATGATCCTAAGATTTGAAACTTCCTCGCGCAGCGATGCTCTACGCTCCATTCGCCAAAAAGGACAGCCCGTCAAAAAAAGATACTAAGATGAACCGAAACACTTGCTGTTGCTGGAGATCTACAAGCGAAGAAATGTCGTAAACAACCCACCTTGGAATCAGCTGTTGGTGTTGGAGAAAATTTTGCATTGATTGGAGTAGAATATCGGAGGAAGTGAAATAAGCGGTAACAGTTGCCATAAATTCCAGCGCTGACTATTGTTGAGGGCTAGGTAAAGAATATGCTGACCCGTCGAAAAATGTGAAGAGGAAGAAATATCGGCTGTAGCGCCACCACAACCTGGGGTTTTTTGACGCTCCAGAGTTTGATGGAGGGAGTCTTGCAGGGAGGTCAATAACATTCGCATGCTGTCTATGAGGAAAAAGAGTAACTTATACCGACATGGGCCAAAAATCATCATATAATTCTTGTTAGTTGGTACTCTAACTTGAATAAAAGTTCTGTTACTAGTAACTTGGCTAGCATTAGCTCCAGTCGTGGAATAGATAAGGACAACTCGCGTTTTTGATGCTTGAAACGTACATATCGCAGATCATTCTGACTCACTGCGTAATGTTATGCGTAATTCTGCGTTAATGCTGTCATCTACATCTACATGTAATTTAAATTTCTTTCTGGAATGAGAAATCCACTTTCGGAGTGGATTTCGAAACGTACTCCTCGATTTTTTGCTCCTTTGTAGCCACTCATCCAAGAAAATCTTTTGTAATACATATAGTGTTGACTGCTTTTGGCCACTTGGTGATGAATCGCTGAGCAGTCTAGGTATATAACTTATATATAATATAAGTCATTAGTAATGAGTAAGTAATGACTCATTACTTCTAAGGATCTGTGTTCCACCGCTTTGCGTTGGGAATATATTTGGTCGTCTAATCCAAGATTACGTTGATTGCGCTTATCTATAATGAATCTAAAGAATAGAAGTCGTGTTGCCCAGCCTAATTATTTACGATGCTCGCATATCTTAGTAGCCGAGTATCGGTCCAATCCCATACTTACGCGATGAAAATGTTTCTTCTCCGCCATTCGGTCCTTGTCTAAATAGGGTTACTTTTTTCTGTCCGGTATGCAAAACTATTAAGCTCACTTCTGCTGCAATTTCTCTCCTCCAAGAATCACGTAGATCCTCTTGTTGAAGAAATAGATGGTTCTTTCTGGTGAATTCGTCTAGGGAAGATACTCGTCGACGATTTACCGTGTTTTATGTAGTATCTACCAAGGAACCTACCTACTCCTGCATTTCTTGGACTTAGTCCTTTTTACTTTTCACAGTATTTTAGTTGGCAGACTTCATGGATGCTCTTGTCGTTGTTGACAATGAGTCTAACCTTTTGGATCTTTCACTTAGTAATACTTTTCAGTAGTCACTGGCATAGGATTAATTAATGATTGAAAATGCGGATTTTTGTGACTGTCGCTTCTGAGGACATCTTTGCCTTGGCCATCTTCAGGTCAAACGGCAGCTTCGCTACTAATTCTAGGAGTAGCAAAGAGTCATACAGAGTGGTGCTCAGACCTATCACTTCTACTTCTGCAGCCTCTCAGCCTCTCGGTTTACTCACTGCTCAATCCCAGGGCGAATTGACTGTCATCCATCTTATTGTTCCCGATGACTTTTTCACACGGCGTGATTGATTTAAGAATCTATGGCATTTTCTGAAGTAATGAAGGTATTGTCAAAATAGGGAAAAGATAAATGGAAAAGAAGATAAGCTAAACTACTTCTGTGCCTCTTTTGATTAGATTGTGACACGACTTTATTCCTCTTAGCCTTGCTCTGCCATTGAACCGGTGAAGCTCCATATCACTCGCCAGATTAGTGGTCATCTGAGCGATCAGTTTCGCATGGTCAATCAGTTTAATGTCGTAATAACCATCTTAAATTTCTTGATTACATTTTATGCTCTTATGAGTTGACCCAGTACAACCAGTATAATAGCTCCGACTTATTTTTCAGATATATCAAACATTACACAAATCTTACACACAACATAAACACAGATTTATATTTTATAACTGTTTCCCTTTTTTTCTGCGCAGAGACTTTATTCCGAAAAATAATGTACCTTTGGGGATCGATTACTTCCCGAACCGTTTGTTTATTACAACTCCTCGATGGAAAAATGGCGTTCCTGCAACTTTAAGCACCATTTCTTATCTTTCAAAGGAAATAAGTCCAGCATTAAAACCATATCCAAAATGGGAAGATCATGGAAACCCCGAAAATCCTGATTGCTCAAAACTGATATCAGTATATCGAACAGCAATAGATAAATGCCATCGGCTTTGGCTAATTGATTCAGGTATTGTTAATGCCACGATTAACTTGAAACAGATTTGTTCTCCGAAAATTGTTGTGTATGATCTTAGTACTGATCAATTACTTGTACGATACGATTTTCCAAAATCTCAAGTGAAAGAGGATTCTTTACACTCAAATATTGTTGTGGATATAGGGAAAAATTGTGAAGATGCACATGCCATTGTTTCAGATGTATGGAGATTTGGACTTGTGGTGTACAGTTTGTCAAAAAACAGAAGCTGGCGTATCACGAACTACAACTTTTTCCCAAACCCAGTAGCATCAGATTTTACCATTGATGGATTAAATTTCCAATGGTTAGATGGAATATTTGGAATGAGTATAGCTCCAAATCAGTCAAGAAAAGATAAGGCTCTTTATTTTCATCCAATGGCCAGTTTTAAGGTACGTTAATAACTTTATTAAACGCATATATAAAATAACCAAGGTAGGAAATTTATTGTGTTCCTTTGGCAAATAAACTTCTTAAGCTACCACTGCCAACCTTTTTTAATTGTATAGAAATAACGATACGTTATTTTGATTAACTGTATTTAAAGTTATCTGCAGCTTTATTCTCACCAACGGCCACTTTATAGGAGGTAGGTTCTCGGACGCACGATATTGGGAGAGCTGCTGAAGAAGGCTTAAGTACTAATACTTCCATCGGTACCAAAAAGGCTGTTGCAGGAAAGACACACGCTGCCAGCTGTCCATACGGTTGAAATTCAGCTTTTGGACTCGATAAAACTGACTGATGAACCACCAGTTAGAAAATGGTTCGGCGTTAAGATATCAAAGGCACCAATGTGACACAGCTGAGTTTGCAGCTCCTCAAATCTAAGAACCGAGGATCTGAGGAAGCGAACTTCTGGCTTATAATTAAATGGGACGCCACAATCCACGCCTGTAACTTTAAAGTCCTGGCAACTTCCAACTCTTTGCTCTGGGAGATCAGCCATCAGCAACTGAGGCTTTGTGCGGCATCATTGGATACTTTTTTGCAATGCATTCATCACCATTTTCCTCCAGATTGGCCAGTATTCAAATAGAATATAGCAAATACCCGCTGCAGTGCTAGAAACGAATTAGCGTACTTGGAACCTGGAAGCTGGCACGTCACCGTACGAAGATTGGATGAGCAGAACCCTTGCCCGCAACTCCAGAGTGGATGGAACCGTTGTTAGCCACTAATCATGAGGTACAAGAAGAAACGCAAGACCATAAAACCAAAAGTTATCATCAGTTATTTCCTAGAGAAGAGCACCACGATACAGAATGTCTGCCGGGATTAAAGACGTAGAAACATACCATACATAAACATACCATGTTCTGTTTAACTGTTGGATTGTCGAAACTAGTTTTGAGACAAAAACATTAAAACGAGTGGGCTCCTCCCGAATCGAGGACAGCAGCAGAGTAGAGTAAATGACATTCTGACCTTGTACCTTCGGATACGACATAAACGCAAGCACCATACGGCTCGATGCTAGCGTCACAAAATCCTTGAATCTTCCATCTAGTAACCATCTACGGAATTCAGCAAACTACGCCATGGTGAAGCTTCAACAAATCCGTTCTCAATCGGGGTGAAGAGTTTGAGAAAGATTTTTATCTCAGGACCATTTCTCACGACATAGCTTCTGGTGAAAGATCTTTGCCTTCATAATGACTGGGAAATCAATTCCTATCGGATCATAAGAGCGGACGATTGAAGAAAGGATGATGCGCCTAGTGGGCTTTGAAGTTAACTGTAGCCCTTCAAACGAAAATAGCAAGTCGCAGGATCCCAAGCAAGGCCCAGAGTCTTCGTAAAATTGTTGCCATCATCGACGCTTAGGAACGACTCCCGATTTTCTCGAACTCGAAAATTAAAGTTGCAGACACTCTTAACGCTCATTCAAATGGCTTGGGCCCTTCGTCCTGGCGGGCTGTGGCCATGAACGACCTTCTCTCCAGATGTGAACCGCCCCTACACTTAACCCATTCAAGGCCCCCATGCAGGTGATGGCCAGTTTGGAAGCATTTGTGACAAATACTGAGTCGCCAATCCTCGCCAAGGTGGCTTTTCCACCTTACTTATACGAGGATTTCAGCCCACGATTCTCGAGAAAACCGAGTGAATCTCAGACCACTCCAAATATCCTCCGTTCGAAATAGGAAGAGGAAGAGGAAGCAAGGTGTGAAAGCTCCGACTGAGCGCTGCGTCTGCCTGAATACTGGAAACTCCGCTGGCAAGGGTGGAATTTGCAGAGCGCACCGACGCCTCGTGCTCGATTTCGGCAGGCATCATCGCTACAAGCTCAGATACGGAATATCGCAAGTCGCTTCTGATCTCTTAAATATCCAATTCTTCAAGCTCCCCGTGGATGCCCTTATAATCCTCGTACTTGGCGACAAACTGGCCAAGACACACTTGAAACATGGCATCGTTCACCTTGGACACTGGCAGGAAGGCTCCTTAGATCCTCTTCAAACCGCAGCTGGATTTCATCGCCACTATAGTTGAACTACGATAATTCAAATAAAGAAACGTACCAAAATATTCAAGCTCGGAAATTATATTGTTACCAGCAAACCCGGCAAACTCCGTTTCGCCACCAGATTTATTTCTTATTTCTTTTGGTGATTAAAAGATGAAGAAATTATTTTTTTATTTAAATAGGAAAAATTTTGTTTCATTTCACAACAGTAATGAATTCATTTCAACTACAAAAATAAAGTGTTATTTAGTTGAACTTCTCTAAGTAAATGGAAATGAATACCGAATGGTACGTGTCCAAATTATCATTGTCATTGAAGTGCTCTTTGGTAAACCACATTTTTTGTTTTTTGGTTTGACGTTAACACAAACAAAGCGGATGATTTCCCAACACGCAATGTTCACATGAGCAGTTGCCCATGTGAAAAACATTGATTTTCTAAATTTATCCCGCAAACACTAAGCGATTGGCCTTGCGACATGTTAATTGTCATTGCAAACACAAGGCGAACTGGAAATTGCGATCGTTCAACGGAAGTTGACGAAGTCAAACGGAAGATCAGTCGGAATCATTGGTATTCGAGGAATATATACATTTTCACCTGAGTACTTTCCATTGATAATGGTTGCCTCTATCAAATTCGGCATAAAGTCGAGTACCGTTGCAAAGTCGCGGTGTATTTAAATTGCGCAATATCATAATAACTGTACCAACTTTGAGTTGCAAGTTATGTGGTGAAAATTCTGTGTGGTGGGTTTCTAAAAATTGACAATGATTTTTTTTCAAAATGTCTTCCCAGGTTTATGTAGTTTTATGTGTTGCAATTCATATTGTTGGGGTGAGTGATTGGTTATGTGTGTTGTATCTTTTACCTTCCAAGTCGGCATGAACAAAGGTTTCTGTGGCTGTGGTGGTGTAACTAATGGATCCAGTTTGACTTTTCCACTTGCGCAGCACAATCCAGCCGTTTCTCTTATGAATTTTAACGCTTAACCATATCGGCATATAGTCGTCATTGGTCCAATATCTAAATTTTCATCATCACTGTAGTTCCCAGTGGGATCATATTGGAATGGCAATTGTATGATTCCAATGATCTTCGTGTCCTCACGTATTGTCACAATGGAGAATTTTCTCTTATTATATTTTGTCTTTCTTTGCTTAAGTTCTGTGAATACTTTTGTTGCTGGCTTGTGCGGCGGCCGATGTTCACACGTCGTCCTCTACAGTGAACAGTTCAACTTACCACCTTAAAGACAAATCCTGCGGTTGAAATTGAATAATAATTTCCACAATACATGTATTTGATTTGATGGTTTCTAATTAAAATTTTTCCAATTTTTTTCACAATTTCACAGTGAACACAATATTCGTTTGTCACATAAAATTAACTGAGCAGAGAACAATGAGTAGCTGTCAAACAATGTATTACGTACCGGCGCCTACTATATAGATAATATTGGTTTGTCGTACTGAAATGAACCAGTATGTAAAAATGGGTTTTCCCGCTTTTCTGTTTCATTATTTTCTGAATTTTCTTTGCTATAAACATCACGGAACCTGAGACCTGTGAAAGTCGGTTCGTGCGTTCTGGAGTTACAGCGTCAGGATGGCAAACCCGACTTATTTTTATATAGTAGATCATTTATTTGATTATATTTAATTAAAACTGAGCGCGGCGAATACGATTTATCCCACTGTGCGCTCAGAACCGTACACTGAGTTATAGAATGTATATATATGAATGTTTATTCGGCGAATGCAAGTGAAGGGCGTGTATTTCAACTTTATCCTTAAAGGGCAATAGGTAAAGCTTGGTGGTTTCATATGTGGTTCTAATTACCGCCACTCGAGACACTCTGTCTCAACCAGGGACTAGATCCATAATTCTCAACAACAGCCACTTCATACTGAAAACAATGCTTAATGCCCTCGGCTTATATAAGTAAATAAGTTACAGAAAGATGCAAGTCGTTAAAAAACAATGTAAAAAGAAGGGATCCAAGATGGCTTCCTTAGATCACACCAAATGTTATGCGGATCCTTAGATAACACCTGGTGCTCCATCTGGGCCTGGCAGATACTCGGGCTTAACCTTAACAAGATACGATAATAAACCAATTTGATCAAAAGAAGGGCAAAATATAAGGCGCTAAGGTAGGCTGGTTGGATATTATAAGTGTAAAGCTGAGCTTGAATGGTGATGGTAAGGCTCCCCTAAACCACAGTCCAGAACAAACATAGGTTCAAACACCCACAGTTTCCGTGGTACACCTATCTACCTATAGATCAGCGGACCAGCTGATGGACAAATAAACCCGCTATTTTGTTACCAACCGCCTAAGTGGCACTACATGGACCAGCCGGACCTCCTCAGCTATGCTGCACATTCCTGGATTGGAATGGAATGGCTGACACACTGGGACTCCAATTGGAACCATCAACCCTGAACATCGCTGGCGTGGGAGGGACATCTATAAGATCATCAAAAAGGAACCATAAGATGACCACTGATTTCCAAAAACAAATCAACGTAGTCGTAAATAATGCCCAATCAACCTTCCCGCTCTGCTCAGGCGCCAACGTCAGTTGCGCTTAGCCATTCCTTAATTTACGCAGCCCCAGAAGATTGTTTTATTGTTGGGCACTGAATATTTCCACAACAGGTAAATTTGGGAAAAGGACAGTCACTACTCAAAAATTCCGCGCCGGAATGGATTGTGATCGGACCAGTGCTATTGGAATCAGCTCCAGAATCCAAGGCAGAAAAAATCATCCTTAATCACTCGGTTAGGTCACTGAAAGCTATCGAGCAATTAAAATGAATCGGTGAATTCAAAGCATGGGTGTACAATCATGAATTCACGGTGAATTCAAAGTTCGAGTACAATCATCGTCAAGAAACTACTGGAAAACCCTAGAAAATATAAGAATTCCGCGCCGATGGCGGATCAACATGACAAGCCTAAGAAGGACATTAAACCACAAGCACAAGTTTGTCAACGAGACGAGCCTCAGAAGGACATTAAACCACAAGCCCAAGTTTGTCAACGACACGAGCCTCAGAATGATATTAACCCACATGCCCAAGTTTTTCAATTCACGACTAAAAAGCACACAGTGCTAGTGTTAGTAAACAAGGGAATTCAAGGAGTTCAATTCACCACCCGGCATGGGTGATAGGCATCTCTCGCGAACAGAAACTATATATATTCTGGACATTGGTTCAGAGCCTAAAGGTTACGAGTCAGTCGGCCTGTGTTAGTTTTCCCAAAATACATTGATTGATTGAAATGCAGAATCCATTGAAAGTCCTATAAATCTTAAATAAAAACAAGAAAGGAAAGCTAACTTCGGGCGGAGCCGAAGTTGATATACCCTTGCAGTTAAGTCGCAGTCCGCTAGGTGGCGCCACGCATCTTTTATTATTAGATATATAGCGGATCGTATATAGTTGGCCGATCCTTATGAAATTTGGCATATTGAATTATTTTGCCAAAAGAGGAATCCACTGAAACTCCCATCCATCTAACTTGAAAAACAACGAAGTTATGGCATTTCCGATCTATCAGTTATATGGCAGCTATAGGATTAGTCGGCCGATCCTTATGAAATGTTGTACATAAAATATTTTGGTCAAATATAACATGTGTGAAATGTCCCAACCCTCTAACTTAAAAAACATCAAAATTATGGCACTTCCGATCAATCAGTTATATGGCAGCTATAGAATATAGTAGACCGATCCCGGCCGTTCCAACTTATATACTGCCTGCAAAAGGAAAGAAGGGTGAGTGCAAAGTTTCAACTCGATAGCTTTTCAACTGAGAAACTAGTTTGCGTAGAAACGGACAGACGGACATGCTCATATCGACTCAGGAGGTGATCCTGATCAAGAATATATATACTTTATAGGGTCGGAGATGTCTCCTTCACTGCGTTGAACACTTTTGACCAAAATTATAATACCCTCTGCAAGGGTATAAAAACACCAAAGTTATGGCATTACCAATCAATCAGTTGTGTGGCAGCTATATACAGCCGAACCCGATATGCGGGCAAAGGAAAGAAAGATGTGTGCAAGTTTTGAAGTCGATAGCATGAAAACTAAGAGACTACTGTAAACAGCTGAGCAACAATAAAATGTAGGATAACAGAAGCTGTTATATAATTTATCGAATCGAAGAACGAGAATGTTAAAAAAAGCTGCGAGTAGTTAGTCTTAAGCAAGAAATAGAGCAGAAACGACGCATAAGATAATACCAAAAGACAATTATGTAAAACTATATCTAACATATCCACACATTAATAAACCTATGAGACCACTAAAGAAACCCATCCTCTCACACTACTTTGCGTTGAAACAGTCAGATGGACAGACAGGCATGATTTTATCGACTCCGGAGGTGATCCAGATCAAGAATATACATACTTTATAGGGTCGAAGATGTCTCCCTAACTGCAATGCAAACTTTTAATCAAAATTAAAAACCCTCTACTTGGCTTAGTGTCCTTAACGAATAAAAGCTTGAATACTTTTCATGGCCCCAGGGCCCCTTCGATACATACGATAGGTTCAAAACCATCCAGGAGACTCATTGACAAACGTTCCACCTCGTCTTCCTCAGCTTCAAAAAACTAATGTCTTCACTAAAACTTACCTAAAAGTATTCTAGAGGGTTACTTAGTAAACTTTCTTAACTGCATTATAATAGTTCTTCCTTTGCATTTCACAATATAGCCTTTAGAGAAACTTGGTTAAAGCCGGAGATCTTAATCTCGGAAGTTTTTCTAAGTATGTACACTATTTTTAGTTGTGATACAACACTGCGATGGGGAGGGGAGAACACTTTGAATATATTTTTCGACGCTTGCGTGTCGTGGAAATATCCGTACGCTTCAACTTATCCGCCTTGGTCCGTCAAGGATAGACTTCTTAATAAACATAAATTATCTGAACAGTTAGTTATTCAAGATACTTAGTAGCTCGGTCCAATTTCACCGGGCATAACGCAGAATGTTACAGTTATATTCGCAACTGCCTGATTCAGTTTACACAGGATCCGAAAAAGTTTTATAACTTTGTAAACACTAAGCGCGAACATGTATCTTTTCTTCCTCTGTTTACGCTTGAAAACTCATATGCGAACACTGATCAGGCAATGGCCGATCTCTTTGCACAGATTTTTCAAACATCGTATTCACCTAGCACCATTTCAGCTCAGCCTTACACTAATAATATCCAATCAGCCAACCTTATATTTAGCCCATCTTTTGATCAAAGTGGTTCAAACTCTTTTATCTATCGCTGGAGACTTCAATCTTTCCCCTTATGTGGAAGGAATCTTACATTATTCCGCCGCATAACAAAGGGAACAAATCTGGCGCTGCAAATTATAGAGGCATTTCTAAATTGTCAGCAATTCCAAATCTTTTTCAAAAACTTATCACTCAACTAGCTGACCCGGACACTCGTTGCTGTGGCTTTTTTACACAGATAGTATTTATAAAAAAATACCGAGGCACCGAGTCGTCACGCGCTCTTCACAATCGCCCATAAAATAAATTTGAAGAAATTTCGGATTGTTATCAGGCATTGGCATCAGTGAACCGATTTTATCTTGAATGGCCTTGAATTTTGAATGTAGTTTCAAAATTACTTCCATCGGATGCACGATCGAAAATTTTAGTTGCCCCAAATGACGTCATTTGGAAGCAAGAATTAAATTTTCGTATCTTACGCAAAAATAATTTGGAATCATCTGAATTGCCAGTAAGAAGGGATAATAAAGGCTCCGGCGGAGCGGGTAGAGGTGACAGCACAACTAGCACATGCCGGCTGCTTCATTCCGAAATTTCAATGCCTGACAATATTGACATACTTTATCCATTCCACCGATAGCTATTTTTGAATGCGTTGAGTAGTTAATATCTGGTGCATATTCAAAGGCAAGCCGAACGAATGATGCACGTGTTAATGAGCGGCTGATCCGTTGCCTTTGTAGATCTAGTACTCGTACTGTATCTATGTTTCGTTCTCGTGCCGCTCTTATTATCGTAATATTCTGTTGCAGACGTTCGTCACGGTGTTCTTGAGATTCTTGTGCACGACTTTCTGCAGTCCTGATTCTTTGAGCTGCATTCATTGTTTCGATTTGTTGTGGTAATTGCTGAGCTCTTTCAACACGTTTGCGTCGTGAATCTCTGCTGCTCGCGTTGTTGAGGTTCGATTTTTTCGGTGCCATATTCAGTGTATTATCTTCAATTTAATTGACACTTCAGTCTAAGTAACATATGACACGCCATCTGATAGAATCATTTGGAGTTAACAAATAATTGTGACTGTCAAATAATAACAGACAAATAATTAGCAATTGATTAAAATTGCGACTACAATTTGAGATTTAAACTATCCTATCTCTCAAGTTGGATCGAACTGCACTTGGTGTGCAAATTTTATTATAATCGGTTAAGTGGTTTAGGAGTCCATTAAGGACAAACATTGTGACACGAGATTTATATATATTAGATTATAGTTCAATTATATCTCCGTGCCAACTTATTGGAGCTAATACCTTTTGTCCCGGCTTACAAATAGACGTCATTTACACTGACTTCAGTAAAGCATTTGACTCTGTAAACCATTCGCTTCTTAGAAGTAAACTTATTTTTAACCTTATCTGGGGTGCCCCAAGGAAGCCATCTTGGACCCCTACTTTTTACCTTAACTAAAACTTGCCTTAACTAATTCACTTGTACTTATGTATGCTGATTATTTTAAGCTTTGTCTTCAGTTTTAATTCAATAGCGCGCAATCTAGACTTCAATCCGATTTGGATAAATTTCAAAATTGGTGCTTAGCAAATAACCTAATTCTTAATGGATCGAAATGTAAACTCATGTCATTTTATCGATCTAGTCCTCATCAGGCTTTCTCTATGGGACTTTCTCTATGGGAACGCCTTAGAACGATTAACTCAGGATAACGATCTAGGTCTCCTATCGCTAGTGAATTTATACTGAAAGCATAGCTTAACATCATCAGCGTACATAAGTACACATGAATTAGTTAAGGCAAGGGGCAAGTCGTTAATAAACAGTATAAAAAGTAGGGGTCCGAGATGGCTTCCTTGGGTCACCCCAGATGTTGCGCGGACTAAACGCGAGGTAACATCCAGCGACGTTTGTTTGTAAGCCATTCCGAAACCCATCGGTGATAAAAGATGTTAGCTCCAAAAAGTTGGTAGTGACGGAGCACTTCGTGAAGCCATGCTGGCACGGAGTTATTATTGAACTGCATAGGTGTTGCAAATGTGAAGTGATAAGTTTTTCAAAAAGCTTTGGAATCGCTGACAATTTAGAGATGCCTCTATAATTTGCAGCGTCGGATTGTTTCCCTTTTTTATGCAGCGGAATAATGAAGGATTCCTTCCACATAAGAGGAAAGATCGAAGTTTCCAGCGATAGATTAAAGAGTTTAACAAGCGGTTTGCACAGTGCCTCGGCGCAGTACTTCAGAACACAGCCTGGTACTCCATCAGGGCCTGGCGAAATTTTTGTAATGCGATGTTTATATCCTCGCATGCCAGTAAATCAGACCAATCAAATTCCAAAATTAACTTATTTAATTTCGTAAAGTCAGCCTTACGAAAGAAACGAACTTTCTGAGATTTGACTGTAGACTTAAGGTCAATTAAGCAGTTGTTTTCGATTGAAACCTCAAGAGTGGGATGATATGGATCCTCAGGGTTAGAAAGGGGCAAAGTTCTGGAAAGAGTAATTCCATCAGGATCAGAAACGAAACATAAGTCCAACGGCCGACCTAACGAATTTCTAACGTGGTTAATTTGCCCGAGTGACATATCGAAAATGCCCACAGGGAAGTCGTGGTACGAGTTAAGCTGTAAAGACGGTGAATTTTCAACATTTGACCACATAAGTTCTGGGATATTAAAGTCACCCAGAGCTATCAGCTGGTCACCATCAGACAGACGATCGAAAATCACATCTAAAACTGGTGTACCTACTAAGAAAAACTTCGGAGCTTAAGATTTCTTTTGGCTTTAACCAAGTTTCTGTAAATACAATAATGTGAGATGCAAAGAAAGAACTATCAGAATACAGTTTGGGAAGTTTACTACGTAACCCTCTAGTATTCTTAGATGTAAGTGTTAGTGAAGACATTAGTTTTTTAAAACTGAGGAAGATGAGGTGGAAGGTTGGTCAGTGGCCGTAACATGTGGGAGTTTTATCCCCACTAGTTTGGTTTTTTTTTCCCGTACTTGGCTGATGTTCTTGGACGAAAATGTTCTCTGGACAAAAGCTGGTGGAACAAATCGTCTTGAACATCTGCAAGGACACACGTATTTTGAAAGAGGACATGTGCCTAGTCTATGAATATTTAAATTTTGTAATATTCACCACCCTTATGTCGTCTTTTCTTTTGGCTTTGATGTTAGCCTGATCTCAGAAGTATCAGGGGCAATGTGTTTTGACTAATACTGCGGCATCAATACGTACAGGGGGTCCGGACGGTTGATTACCCTGTTTGAGGGCTTGAATTATCGGGTCAGGGATCACTTGAAGCGATGCCACAGAGGACATATCGGACAATTGCTCATTAATTCTGAGATATTCGGAAGCCGAATTTTTCTCAGCTCCGGCCCTTGGGTTGGCCAGAGATATAAGCGGCTGCATAGTTGTCGGCTGAGAAGGCCCCAAGAACATCACTAAAAGAGGATTTCTTACGTTTTGGAGACTCATTTAGTAGTTGAAGACTACTAAACTGTGTATCGAGCACACAGAGTTAGTCATTGATTTTACGAAAACCACTAACACAGTGTAACAGTGATCGGAGCGCACGCAAGGTTGAATTGACTTTTTTTTGGGAAAAGCGTTATAACTTTACCAATTTTCATTATTTTTTGATGAAATTTGTCTCATTTTATTCAGAATTAATGAGACAACATTGATATGTGGCAAAAATGACAGAATTTTTGTAAGTTGTACCGAAAAACTGGCATCAAAATCCGAAAAACACGAACAAAAGTCGAAAACTTCAGTTTCAGATGTAAAATTTTTGTTCTTTTTGTTTAACAAAATCTAAGATATATTTTTTTTTAAAAAGGTACAACCTTTCACTATTAAAAAACACCAAAAATTTTGAAATCGGTTGAAAAAAACGCGTACAGGAATTCTTAAGCGCAAACAAGTCCCGAAAAACGGTGTTTTAACCATAAATCAAGATTTTGAGGGTGTTAGAAATATTTCAAAAATGGTTTTGTGATATACTCGACCCAATGAACAATTCCTACTATGTCACTTCAAAAGTTCATTCACTTTTGTCATTTTTGTAACACTGGGTAATCAACTCCTTGAATCCACTTTTAATCTGCCTCATGAACGATCTCATTTCGTCCTGAACAGTACGACAACCGCCACAGCAAAAGTGGAGACCAGACCTACGTGAGATTGCATCCGAAACTGAGGCCGTGAACCCGGCACACTTAGCGTGTAAAACGTTTTCCCAAAGCCAGCAGTGGACAGGGCCGTCGAGAGCCATGTCGGGCCCCAGGGCATAATCTGTTCGCTATATAAATGACGTTTGTAAATTAGTTTTGTTAATATAAAATGACTTGTTAGTGAGATCAACCAATATCATTTTTGTTGGCACCTAGTGCCAAGACCTACTACCCTATATGCACACTTAGTAATTTGATCCAATCAATATGCATCAGCATGTCGCAATATACAAACCCACTAACCGATTTTCTCACCTATAAACAATTAGTAATAAGCATAAAACTATATCCAACCTATTAACCCAGCACTAATAGACGGCGCCAAAAGCAGAAGCAGCATATCAGCGGGAAGAATGACCGACTGACCGATGCAAGTAAAAACCAGCCAGCTAAGCCGAAATGCGCAAGCAGTACATGAACAAACAATCTGAGTCAGCAGACTCAGAGGTGGGTGACCCTGGCATTAACCTTAGTTTAGCACGTCCAGAACTTTGACCTTTCTTAGATTTAATGATGTATAATTTAGCATCTTATATAAGAGTTATTCTTCTGAAATAAAGACAGTTCCGAAATCAGAGTCAATCGTCTCGTTACTCAGTGTCTGAACCACGGCACTTAAAATCAACCTACTTCTAGTGATCCTGTGTAAAACGGTTCACAAGTAGAATCCGCGGCATACCAGTCTACTTCGAGTGTTGCTCCCGTGAAACGGACCGCCAGTAGACCCCGCGGTACCTAACTACTCCAAGTGTTACTCCCGTGAAACGGACCACGAGGAGACCCCGCGGCATACCAGTCTAGCTCGAGTGTTGCTCCCGTGAAACGGACCACCAGCAGACCCCGCGCTATCTAACCTACTTAGAGTGTTGCTCCCGTGAAACGGACCGCCAGTAGGACCGGCCGATAAGGAATCAGCCGAACCACCATACCACCGGTACTTGAGGAAAACCACCCCAGGACTTCAAGCACATCAACTCATGCCTGATCACAGCAAGCGTCTGGCCAACCCGAGCAGTCCCTTGCAGAATCCAGGTAAATTTAGTCAGGACTATTTACGGTTTTGACTACGACTCCGGGACATACCGTTACTCCCGTGAGTTCAAGTTTGACGTAGTTGCCGCATAACGCTCTACGGACGAACATTTGGTGACCCCGACGTGATCCTTTATTGCAACAATGGGATCAGAATCAGACCCCGTAATCCAAATGCTCATTGATGAGCAAATTGAAAGCAACATAGTCATCCAAAGGCTAATAAGAAACTTCACTAAGGACTCTGCAGAGCGTAAACTCAAGGGAGGATACTTCGAAGAGAAACTCAGACAGCTCACTCACTCATGGACCCAGTTTAAAAAAAATGATGCCAAGCTCAAGGAGCTAGCACTAAGTCCTGAGAATGAGTATTTCACAAAGGCAAAAGCGCTAGAAGAGCTTGTGAAAAAATATGAAGCAATATTTTCGGATGGAATCCCATCAGTGTCAGGCCCGTCACAAAGGCCCCGGAAAACAGGCGAAAATCTCGAGCCAAAGGCACAATCATCACGAGGAAACGAAGGAGAAGACCTTCGATTAACATCATTAAAACGAAGACATGAAGGACGATTAGACGATATGGAAGACTTGCTGTGCAACCGCACCGAAGGACGGGAATTGTCCACACACGTCAGACAACACATGAAGGAGCTATGGAAGGAAATCGTCACGGGATACCATGATCTCATCGACCTGGAACCAGCCATAAAAAATGATGGACACACCGATGACAGATTTCAGGTTGTACGAGCAGAATATTTTTCGTTTTTGAGCGAAGAATCGAAATCAACTTCAGCATCAACACAAAAACTCGCGATTGCACCTCCGTTTGTAATACCACCAGTAGAAATTCCAAAGTTTGACGGAGACTACCGGCATTGGCTACGATTCTACGAAATTTTTACGGAATGCATCCACGATCAAGACTACAGTGATGCAGTAAAATACCGTCATTTGGAGAATCATGTAACAGGTGAAGCACAAAACCTAATCGCAACGTCGATTGGCGGACAGACCAGTTACCAGGATGCATGGCAACGACTAAAGAATCGATACCACAATGAACGGCTGTTGATTAAATCCGCGATTCAAGAGCTTTTCGGACACCCCAGAACAAATGGATCAGCGGATCAGCTGCGCAGCTTACATGATACCGTGCTCCGAACGGTCGCCACTCTCGACGCACTCAAAGTGTCAACAGACAACTGGGACCCAATCTTGATACACATCATTGAGGAAAGATTGGATCCACACACGCTGTCAGCTCTAGAACTAGCCGTCACCGATCCAACCAATCGACAATCTCTGAAGCAGATGTTAGAAAACCTTGAGCGTCAGGCAACCAGTCAAGTAACAATGCAGAAAAATACGTCGGCGGCTCCACTTCGATCCAGTTTATCTCGATGGGTGTGTTCAGCCACAGCCCTGCTTACAGATAAACCCACCGTTCTTTTACCAACCGCCCAAGTGTCGAAAACTTCAGTTTCAGATGTAAAATTTTTGTTCTTTTTGTTTAACAAAATCTAAGATATATTTTTTTTTAAAAAGGTACAACCTTTCACTATTAAAAAACACCAAAAATTTTGAAATCGGTTGAAAAAAACGCGTACAGGAATTCTTAAGCGCAAACAAGTCCCGAAAAACGGTGTTTTAACCATAAATCAAGATTTTGAGGGTGTTAGAAATATTTCAAAAATGGTTTTGTGATATACTCGACCCAATGAACAATTCCTACTATGTCACTTCAAAAGTTCATTCACTTTTGTCATTTTTGTAACACTGTGTAATCAACTCCTTGAATCCACTTTTAATCTGCCTCATGAACGATCTCATTTCGTCCTGAACAGTACGACAACCGCCACAGCAAAAGTGGAGACCAGACCTACGTGAGATTGCATCCGAAACTGAGGCCGTGAACCCGGCACACTTAGCGTGTAAAACGTTTTCCCAAAGCCAGCAGTGGACAGGGCCGTCGAGAGCCATGTCGGGCCCCAGGGCATAATCTGTTCGCTATATAAATGACGTTTGTAAATTAGTTTTGTTAATATAAAATGACTTGTTAGTGAGATCAACCAATATCATTTTTGTTGGCACCTAGTGCCAAGACCTACTACCCTATATGCACACTTAGTAATTTGATCCAATCAATATGCATCAGCATGTCGCAATATACAAACCCACTAACCGATTTTCTCACCTATAAACAATTAGTAATAAGCATAAAACTATATCCAACCTATTAACCCAGCACTAATAGACGGCGCCAAAAGCAGAAGCAGCATATCAGCGGGAAGAATGACCGACTGACCGATGCAAGTAAAAACCAGCCAGCTAAGCCGAAATGCGCAAGCAGTACATGAACAAACAATCTGAGTCAGCAGACTCAGAGGTGGGTGACCCTGGCATTAACCTTAGTTTAGCACGTCCAGAACTTTGACCTTTCTTAGATTTAATGATGTATAATTTAGCATCTTATATAAGAGTTATTCTTCTGAAATAAAGACAGTTCCGAAATCAGAGTCAATCGTCTCGTTACTCAGTGTCTGAACCACGGCACTTAAAATCAACCTACTTCTAGTGATCCTGTGTAAAACGGTTCACAAGTAGAATCCGCGGCATACCAGTCTACTTCGAGTGTTGCTCCCGTGAAAAGGACCGCCAGTAGACCCCGCGGTACCTAACTACTCCAAGTGTTACTCCCGTGAAACGGACCACGAGGAGACCCCGCGGCATACCAGTCTAGCTCGAGTGTTGCTCCCGTGAAACGGACCACCAGCAGACCCCGCGCTATCTAACCTACTTAGAGTGTTGCTCCCGTGAAACGGACCGCCAGTAGGACCGGCCGATAAGGAATCAGCCGAACCACCATACCACCGGTACTTGAGGAAAACCACCCCAGGACTTCAAGCACATCAACTCATGCCTGATCACAGCAAGCGTCTGGCCAACCCGAGCAGTCCCTTGCAGAATCCAGGTAAATTTAGTCAGGACTATTTACGGTTTTGACTACGACTCCGGGACATACCGTTACTCCCGTGAGTTCAAGTTTGACGTAGTTGCCGCATAACGCTCTACGGACGAACATTTGGTGACCCCGACGTGATCCTTTAGGATCACAACTTGAACACAAACCTCAACGCAATGTAACTCAACGAGAAAAACAAAAAAAAAAAAAAAAAAAAAAAGGAGAGAGGAGAGATACATTGCAACAATGGGATCAGAATCAGACCCCGTAATCCAAATGCTCATTGATGAGCAAATTGAAAGCAACATAGTCATCTAAAGGCTAATAAGAAACTTCACTAAGGACTCTGCAGAGCGTAAACTCAAGGGAGGATACTTCGAAGAGAAACTCAGACAGCTCACTCACTCATGGACCCAGTTTAAAAAAAATGATGCCAAGCTCAAGGAGCTAGCACTAAGTCCTGAGAATGAGTATTTCACAAAGGCAAAAGCGCTAGAAGAGCTTGTGAAAAAATATGAAGCAATATTTTCGGATGGAATCCCATCAGTGTCAGGCCCGTCACAGAGGCCCCGGAAAACAGGCGAAAATCTCGAGCCAAAGGCACAATCATCACGAGGAAACGAAGGAGAAGACCTTCGATTAACATCATTAAAACGAAGACATGAAGGACGATTAGACGATATGGAAGACTTGCTGTGCAACCGCACCGAAGGACGGGAAGTGTCCACACACGTCAGACAACACATGAAGGAGCTATGGAAGGAAATCGTCACGGGATACCATGATCTCATCGACCTGGAACCAGCCATAAAAAATGATGGACACACCGATGACAGATTTCAGGTTGTACGAGCAGAATATTTTTCGTTTTTGAGCGAAGAATCGAAATCAACTTCAGCATCAACACAAAAACTCGCGATTGCACCTCCGTTTGTAATACCACCAGTAGAAATTCCAAAGTTTGACGGAGACTACCGGCATTGGCTACGATTCTACGAAATTTTTACGGAATGCATCCACGATCAAGACTACAGTGATGCAGTAAAATACCGTCATTTGGAGAATCATGTAACAGGTGAAGCACAAAACCTAATCGCAACGTCGATTGGCGGACAGACCAGTTACCAGGATGCATGGCAACGACTAAAGAATCGATACCACAATGAACGGCTGTTCATTAAATCCGCGATTCAAGAGCTTTTCGGACACCCCAGAACAAATGGATCAGCGGATCAGCTGCGCAGCTTACATGATACCGTGCTCCGAACGGTCGCCACTCTCGACGCACTCAAAGTGTCAACAGACAACTGGGACCCAATCTTGATACACATCATTGAGGAAAGATTGGATCCACACACGCTGTCAGCTCTAGAACTAGCCGTCACCGATCCAACCAATCGACAATCTCTGAAGCAGATGTTAGAAAACCTTGAGCGTCAGGCAACCAGTCAAGTAACAATGCAGAAAAATACGTCGGCGGCTCCACTTCGATCCAGTTTATCACGATGGGTGTGTTCAGCCACAGCCCTGCTTACAGATAAGCCCACCGTTCTTTTACCAACCGCCCAAGGGTCGAAAACTTCAGTTTCAGATGTAAAATTTTTGTTCTTTTTGTTTAACAAAATCTAAGATATATTTTTTTTTAAAAAGGTACAACCTTTCACTATTAAAAAACACCAAAAATTTTGAAATCGGTTGAAAAAAACGCGTACAGGAATTCTTAAGCGCAAACAAGTCCCGAAAAACGGTGTTTTAACCATAAATCAAGATTTTGAGGGTGTTAGAAATATTTCAAAAATGGTTTTGTGATATACTCGACCCAATGAACAATTCCTACTATGTCACTTCAAAAGTTCATTCACTTTTGTCATTTTTGTAACACTGTGTAATCAACTCCTTGAATCCACTTTTAATCTGCCTCATGAACGATCTCATTTCGTCCTGAACAGTACGACAACCGCCACAGCAAAAGTGGAGACCAGACCTACGTGAGATTGCATCCGAAACTGAGGCCGTGAACCCGGCACACTTAGCGTGTAAAACGTTTTCCCAAAGCCAGCAGTGGACAGGGCCGTCGAGAGCCATGTCGGGCCCCAGGGCATAATCTGTTCGCTATATAAATGACGTTTGTAAATTAGTTTTGTTAATATAAAATGACTTGTTAGTGAGATCAACCAATATCATTTTTGTTGGCACCTAGTGCCAAGACCTACTACCCTATATGCACACTTAGTAATTTGATCCAATCAATATGCATCAGCATGTCGCAATATACAAACCCACTAACCGATTTTCTCACCTATAAACAATTAGTAATAAGCATAAAACTATATCCAACCTATTAACCCAGCACTAATAGACGGCGCCAAAAGCAGAAGCAGCATATCAGCGGGAAGAATGACCGACTGACCGATGCAAGTAAAAACCAGCCAGCTAAGCCGAAATGCGCAAGCAGTACATGAACAAACAATCTGAGTCAGCAGACTCAGAGGTGGGTGACCCTGGCATTAACCTTAGTTTAGCACGTCCAGAACTTTGACCTTTCTTAGATTTAATGATGTATAATTTAGCATCTTATATAAGAGTTATTCTTCTAAAATAAAGACAGTTCCGAAATCAGAGTCAATCGTCTCGTTACTCAGTGTCTGAACCACGGCACTTAAAATCAACCTACTTCTAGTGATCCTGTGTAAAACGGTTCACAAGTAGAATCCGCGGCATACCAGTCTACTTCGAGTGTTGCTCCCGTGAAAAGGACCGCCAGTAGACCCCGCGGTACCTAACTACTCCAAGTGTTACTCCCGTGAAACGGACCACGAGGAGACCCCGCGGCATACCAGTCTAGCTCGAGTGTTGCTCCCGTGAAACGGACCACCAGCAGACCCCGCGCTATCTAACCTACTTAGAGCGTTGCTCCCGTGAAACGGACCGCCAGTAGGACCGGCCGATAAGGAATCAGCCGAACCACCATACCACCGGTACTTGAGGAAAACCACCCCAGGACTTCAAGCACATCAACTCATGCCTGATCACAGCAAGCGTCTGGCCAACCCGAGCAGTCCCTTGCAGAATCCAGGTAAATTTAGTCAGGACTATTTACGGTTTTGACTACGACTCCGGGACATACCGTTACTCCCGTGAGTTCAAGTTTGACGTAGTTGCCGCATAACGCTCTACGGACGAACATTTGGTGACCCCGACGTGATCCTTTAGGATCACAACTTGAACACAAACCTCAACGCAATTTAACTCAACGAGAAAAACACAAAAAAAAAAAAAAAAAAAAAAAGGAGAGAGGAGAGATACATTGCAACAATGGGATCAGAATCAGACCCCGTAATCCAAATGCTCATTGATGAGCAAATTGAAAGCAACATAGTCATCCAAAGGCTAATAAGAAACTTCACTAAGGACTCTGCAGAGCGTAAACTCAAGGGAGGATACTTCGAAGAGAAACTCAGACAGCTCACTCACTCATGGACCCAGTTTAAAAAAAATGATGCCAAGCTCAAGGAGCTAGCACTACGTCCTGAGAATGAGTATTTCACAAAGGCAAAAGCGCTAGAAGAGCTTGTGAAAAAATATGAAGCAATATTTTCGGATGGAATCCCATCAGTGTCAGGCCCGTCACAAAGGCCCCGGAAAACAGGCGAAAATCTCGAGCCAAAGGCACAATCATCACGAGGAAACGAAGGAGAAGACCTTCGATTAACATCATTAAAACGAAGACATGAAGGACGATTAGACGATATGGAAGACTTGCTGTGCAACCGCACCGAAGGACGGGAAGTGTCCACACACGTCAGACAACACATGAAGGAGCTATGGAAGGAAATCGTCACGGTATACCATGATCTCATCGACCTGGAACCAGCCATAAAAAATGATGGACACACCGATGACAGATTTCAGGTTGTACGAGCAGAATATTTTTCGTTTTTGAGCGAAGAATCGAAATCAACTTCAGCATCAACACAAAAACTCGCGATTGCACCTCCGTTTGTAATACCACCAGTAGAAATTCCAAAGTTTGACGGAGACTACCGGCATTGGCTACGATTCTACGAAATTTTTACGGTATGCATCCACGATCAAGACTACAGTGGTGCAGTAAAATACCGTCATTTGGAGAATCATGTAACAGGTGAAGCACAAAACCTAATCGCAACGTCGATTGGCGGACAGACCAGTTACCAGGATGCATGGCAACGACTAAAGAATCGATACCACAATGAACGGCTGTTGATTAAATCCGCGATTCAAGAGCTTTTCGGACACCCCAGAACAAATGGATCAGCGGACCAGCTGCGCAGCTTACATGATACCGTGCTCCGAACGGTCGCCACTCTCGACGCACTCAAAGTGTCAACAGACAACTGGGACCCAATCTTGATACACATCATTGAGGAAAGATTGGATCCACACACGCTGTCAGCTCTAGAACTAGCCGTCACCGATCCAACCAATCGACAATCTCTGAAGCAGATGTTAGAAAACCTTGAGCGTCAGGCAACCAGTCAAGTAACAATGCAGAAAAATACGTCGGCGGCTCCACTTCGATCCAGTTCATCACGATGGGTGTGTTCAGCCACAGCCCTGCTTACAGATAAGCCCACCATTCTTTTACCAACCGCCCAAGTGGCAGTACATGGCCCAGTCGGAACCCATCAGCAATGCCGCACACTCCTAGATTCTGGATCACAGATTAACATAATCACCAGAAGGATGGCTGACACACTTGGACTACAATTGGAGCCATCAACCCTGAACATCGCTGCACTGGGAGGAACAACAACAAGATTAGGAAAAAAGGCTGTGGTGACCCTATCATCATTAACCACTGACTTCGAAGATCAAATCAACGTCGTTGTACTACTTGAAATAATGCAAAATCAACCATCCCACCCTATTCAAGCGCCAAGAAATATCTCACCTCAGTTGCGCTTAGCTGATCCTGAATTTACGCAGCCCCAGAATATTGATCTGTTGTTGGGCGCCGAAATCATCTCCCAGCTTATGAGGCCACAACAGACATATTTGGGAGAAGGACAACCACTACTAAAAAATACCGCGCTTGGATGGATTGTGATGGGGCCAGTGCGACCGGCATCAGCTCCTAATAGCAAGGCAGAACAAGTCGTCGGTAATACGACGGCTTGGACACCGGAAGCTAACGAGCCACGACAAAGTTTGATTGCATGCATCGGCAAGGAGCAAATAGTAAAATCCGGAAGAGTACATAGTTCCCCACTCATTGCGGATCAACAAGAAGCTAACGAGCCACGACAAGATCAACAAGGAGAGCCGCAGACGGACCCCAATCCACAAGCCCAAGGTTGTCAACTCACAACTGAAGAGCACAGAGTGAAAGGGCCAGTAACCAAGGAAATTCAAGGAGTAGAAGTCACCTCCTATCTGGCATGGGTAACATGCATCTCCGAAAGGGAGCAAGAAGCAAGGTCAAGAGAGGACCAAGAGTCCTGTATGCGCACTGACCAACCAGAAAAAAGGTGTAGTACTTCATGGGATGCCCAAGGAGAATGGTTACGAGGACGCGCAACAAGGCGAAGGAGACAACAGGTCGGATAGAATTATCGTTGGTAGAGATCTCACCCACATGATTCAAAATTTTTTTTTGTAGTAACTTTAGATTTTTAGTAATTAGTTTTAAGATACACAATATTTTCTAGCGCAAGGGTACACATCGGTTCACTAAGACGGTCCAACAACAACGCACAGCCCCTATTATTGAGTACCTCAATGGGGGGGGAGAATGTTGGCACCTAGTGCCAAGACCTACTACCCTATATGCACACTTAGTAATTTGATCCAATCAATATGCATCAGCATGTCGCAATATACAAACCCACTAACCGATTTTCTCACCTATAAACAATTAGTAATAAGCATAAAACTATATCCAACCTATTAACCCAGCACTAATAGACGGCGCCAAAAGCAGAAGCAGCATATCAGCGGGAAGAAAGACCGACTGACCGATGCAAGTAAAAACCAGCCAGCTAAGCCGAAATGCGCAAGCAGTACATGAACAAACAATCTGAGTCAGCAGACTCAGAGGTGGGTGACCCTGGCATTAACCTTAGTTTAGCACGTCCAGAACTTTGACCTTTCTTAGATTTAATGATGTATAGTTTAGCATCTTATATAAGAGTTATTCTTCTGAAATAAAGACAGTTCCGAAATCAGAGTCAATCGTCTCGTTACTCAGTGTCTGAACCACGGCACTTAAAATCAACCTGTGTAAAACGGTTCACAAGTAGAATCCGCGGCATACCAGTCTACTTCGAGTGTTGCTCCCGTGAAACGGACCGCCAGTAGACCCCGCGGTACCTAACTACTCCAAGTGTTATTCCCGTGAAACGGACCACGAGGAGACCCCGCGGCATACCAGTCTAGCTCGAGTGTTGCTCCCGTGAAACGGACCACCAGCAGACCCCGCGCTATCTAACCTACTTAGAGTGTTGCTCCCGTGAACCGGACCGCCAGTAGGACCGGCCGATAAGGAATCAGGTACTTGAGGAAAACCACCCCAGGACTTCAAGCACATCAACTCATGCCTGATCACAGCAAGCGTCTGGCCAACCCGAGCAGTCCCTTGCAGAATCCAGGTAAATTTAGTCAGGACTATTTACGGTTTTGACTACGACTCCGGGACATACCGTTACTCCCGTGAGTTCAAGTTTGACGTAGTTGCCGCATAACGCTCTACGGACAAACAATTTTCAATATTTATTCATTCTAATTAAACATTCATATATTTCTATCTCAATTTTGGCCATCTAAATTTTCAAAAAAAAAAATTAAACCCCGCTGCCGGGCCATTGTCCATTGCGGGCTCCGGGAAAATTACCCGGCTGACCCCCCCTCTCATCGGGCCTGGAAGTGGATGGCAGGCTGGGAAGATTAGATGGTCTTATTACAAGTCTTCAGCGCACAGACAAGTTTAAATTCCATAATTAATTAATTCGTGATAAATATATATCGATCGTCGTGCTTATCCTTAATTCTCATCCTGCGCCCTATGAGATGTCGTTGCCCACGACTTGCCTAGTCCAAAATTCATTGCTTTGCCAATCCAGGATCGTTACGACAAAGTGCGACGGCTTTCTCGTTGTTTTGTATGCCTGAAGGAGGTCCATTTCGCGGGTTGATGCGCGTCTTCGCGCTGCCCAATATGCTATCGCCGGCATCAAGCCTTGTTGCATCCTCGCGAGTAATTTTCTATGAATACTAAAACCACGCCCACGCTCAAACTGGTGTTTTGTTTATGTTTTGTTGAGCTTCCGCTTATCCATATAATCTGCGAACATAGAGGCGGCTGTAGCTGCCAACATAACAAAAAGTCATCTTAACTTGAAAGATTCCTAGCCACATAAGTCTGGCCGCATTGAAAAGAGCCAATTCTTCGACAGCAGTTGGCCAAATTTACATTGCCCAGAATTTGGGATATGGCTCTATGCTATCAGGACGTGGTGGACTGCCATGTGCATAGCCATCTTCCTGTGTTAGCGAGACCGCCTAATGCAAAAGGACTACAGAAAATTTAACGTTCCGGCCCTCATGCGCCTATGCCGACCCTAGCATTGGTCAAAGGGGGGAGAATGTTCTGGTCAAGGGTGGAAGAAGGTTATGTGCCTCTTTCGCCCCCCACGATTTCTCCCATCTCCCAACCCACGAATTTACCCATTACAAATATTGCTGCACTTCACGATTTCTAATGAGGGTCAATGGCGGGATGTTGGACCAAGCAGCTCCAAACAAAACGTCCTAAATAATTTTAATATATTTAGCAGAAGCGACTTATTATAATCATCTATTGTTGAAACCTTGTAATTCCGTCAAATAGTTTGCAGATAAGTAGAGCTTCATTTATTCTGTTGCTGGGCTATGTTTTTATTGTGGCGGAAGCAACCGGGAGGAAGTCCTCCAAACTCTTAGTCGGTTGACACCCCGATGACAGCCCAATGGAATCGTGGAACCTTATTTCCGACCGAAAAATCGGGACAACGATATGGTAAACCTAATTGCTGTTGGATTTTAAGGGATATTAGTCAAGTAAGGTTAGCCAATCTGCCTCATCTTAATTAAAAGTCTATAATTGTCTGGAGTTTCCTGTTTCCATGTTAAATAAAGTATTAACTTTTGGGGGGAGCTGGGAAGCAAAATCTTAAAATTGAAACTAATACCATCAATCGTGCGGAGCCGATGTTGATTTACCTTTGCCCTAGTTTGTTCAAAGTGGAATTCGTAGATCGTCCCTTCATCTTAGCTAAAAACATCAAAGTTATGCCAATTCCGATCATTAAGCTATATGACAGCTATAGGACAGCTATAGTCGACCAATGTTTCATGTTCTCTACTTGGCTTTCTTACATAATTCTTTCCCTGCTTCCCTGCTTACAAAACCACTCAACAAATAAAAATCTTGCCTATTGTATAAAAATAAACGAATAAATGACTTATAATGTCCCTCGGGCCCCCCAGCCTGGATGACCGCTTTCCATTAGCCCCAAAACAAAAAAAAGGAAAATAAAACTTGATATTTCATACTAACAACTGCAGTTGACAATCCTAAGTGTATTACAATCCGAAAGGAAATACCGAAGGAAATACTGAAATAATACCAAAAAGAAACTTACTCAATTCTTATGCATTGCTGTCCACCGTGCATTTAAAATGATATCCAGAACATCGTGTCAATTTTGGACCTCTAGGATAGTATGTAATTTACTTATGCTGGTAAAAACCCAAGTCGACTCTGAAATGTTATAAAATACTACTGATCTTACCTTACAAAAACTCCTCCCGCTGCTTTAATTGTAGCTTTCCTTCCCATTCACAAAAAAATGTCACAATTGCACTGGTGAGCAAGTACCTAAAAAAAGTATATATTAAACATTAATATAGAATATAGGACATAGAATATAGAACGCGTTCTTTTTTTTAAATTCTTGGTCTGAGATTCGATAAACGACTCACATTTCGACTCGTAATGACTTAAGACTAAATTTAACAATAGACTTATTATTATTAATTTCTTAACATCTTAAATTATTAAAGTTCATTCTTACACGAAAAATACTTATGCGAGGAGAGCTTTAATGCTGTCCAAAATTGGGTGTGGCATAGCGGTTGCGCTTCATCGAACTTAAAAAAAATCGGACCTCCTAATCACGCTGCCGTTGGGCGCAGTATTGACCCATTTCCACCAAACCCAAGAACCTGGTCGAGGCGACTCCTGGCCGAGGCCGGACTGTCGTATATTACGTTCAGAGTCGACTAAACCATCTTGAAACATATACCAAAACTCATGTGCCCATCCAACTTATATACTCAGTTCGGAGTCCAATCTGCAATATAAAGATGCATACACTTAGAGACAAAATAGAAACCCCACATCGTTAGACTAAAATTAACGGGCATCGACACATCACTGCCTGTTTTTCAGAAATCGAGGACTCCAATCACCATGTTCAAACAGTTTTTCGAAAAAATCACCCATAAACGTTCAGAAGGTTCAAAATCCGACATCACAACCTCCTTTGGTGGTTGACAAATACGGTTGACAAATGGGGCCTTCTACTCTACGTGGAGTACAACGTGACATCTGGAATAACATAAAAAAGATATTGGTCGAAATCGACTGGAAGACTGGGCGTCTTTTAACCACTATTATTAACAATTGAACGTCGACAAACATTACATTACATTTTCTGCGTCGTGGAACAGAAGGGAAAGCGTCATTCATACTCGATTAAAAACTGGACACCATCATAAAGGCTATCTCAACGGTAATAGTCGAAAGACCTGTCCTAACTCGGAAGACGACATATTTGCCAAACACATACTTGATGCATGCGGATACCATCATAATTTCAGAATAAATCTCTTTGATCATAACCCACATGCGGACACTATCATTACCTCAGAATTATCAAACACTAACACAAACTCACTATTACTCTTCTTAGCCAAATGTAAAATTCAACCTCTAATTTGAACTCTCACATTTAATAAATTAACCCCTCTCATAAATTGTTAAAAAAATATATACAAAATGAATATCATTACCAACATCGAGTCAATGGCCACAGTATGTATAAAGAAGGGGGTTTCTTTTATAATTTGGGAGATTATAATGGTCTTTTCTTGATATACCATAAATAGTTTTAAATAAAGTGATATAAACTAGTATCTTTTTAAAATTGTAGGATTGAATTAATATGAATGTTGATTAATGGAGAGATGGAAGTAGTGCTTTCCTCTGAGTCAAATAGAGAGGAAATGCTTCAAATATTTGCCGAATAGGTATTTCTTTATTGCATGGTGTAAAACTCTACAATTTAGTGGTTATTCCTTAAAAATGAATTCATGTCTAGGTTTCGAGTGGCCAAGTCTTAGTATTTGAAATTTTATCATGTCTGGTCAAAAATGAAAATTGTCCTTGATTGTTTCTTAAAACATCCTTATTAGTGGACTGTATATGGTTTGTTGTGTATGGATTGACGGTTAAAGAATAACTTACATGGATACAATGGATATGTATATGTGTAAGGGAAATTATCAAAGTATATAAGAAAACGACTACGCGTTGATCAGCGTTGCCATGATAATTTGTATACAAAATTTCTTACGTAGGAGTAAAAGGAGCTTCATGTTGCAAGGGGGATTCATGTTGCCTAATTCTAAGCAGCATAAATAAATACAAAGTTGCCAAAATTCATTCTGTTCCTCAACATCCCGACCCGCCCGTGCCAGCGCTTCTAGAAGCCTTGGTATAGTGCTTGAATGCCTTGCCAGTAGTCCAGTGGATTTTCCTTATGTCGCCTCAAGGAATTGTTGTGAATGCTCTGCCTATCAACAGGTGTGCCGGAGATAGAAGTATAGTATGGTGTATGGTGTACGGTGTATAGTACAGTGGAATTGAGTTTACCACTGCGCTAATTTGTGCCTCTCGCAAAATATTCGCTTAGCTCCGTAAAAGTTCCTGCCATTATCACTATAAATTTGTGCACATTTTCCTCTTCATAGACTTGAGACTTAGGAAGTAGCATCGGGTTTTTGGCTGTGCACATTTTCCTCTTCTTAGACTGAAGTCTTAGGAAGTAGCATCGGGTTTTTGACTTGTTCCGGTAATTGAGATTGCCATAAACGCTCAAACTCGTAGCAGGCTATCATCTCAATTTGTATGCTGAATTTACGCCTCTACTATAACTGGGCGTATTCATTGCCTTTGCCCAGATGGGAGTGGCGTACAGGACTTGAGCCAACGCAACGCTCATCAGAAGGATTCTTCTGTTTTGTCTCGGGCCTCTGGAATTCAGAAGGATCTGGGCGAGGCTTCTGGTAGTGGCTAATGCTTTGCCCTGTATGTACTCCAAGTGCTCTCTGAAGGAAAGCCGAGCGTCGATCATCACCCCCAGGCATTTTATCGCTCGCTGTGAAGTTATGGCCATACCACTGACCTCCATCTGCGCCGTTTCCAATATCTTACGGCCGTCGTACATTACGTTCCACAACAATGGTCCACGATCCGATCCTTGAGAAACGCCCGCCGTGATTTCGTGGGTCTCCGTGCCCAAGTTGTTGTCAACCAGTAACACTCTGTTACTAAAGTAGTTGCGAACTATTTTCATGAGTGATCTAGGCACATTAAGCTGCCTTAGGGACTGTATGGTCTTGCCCCAGTCCGCAAAGTTTAACGCATTTCGGATGTTCAGTTTGACGATAACTTTTTGCGCCACCCTTTCACCTGGTTCTGACAATGGCGTTCCTGGCCACGTTGACGACTTCAGCTATGGCATCCACCGTTGACCTCCTCTTCCGAAAGCCATATTGGCTTTTTGAGAACCCTCCGGCACGTTCCACGGCTGCTGGGAGCCTCGTGGCGATCAGTTGAGCGCTGGGTTAGGAATATAGGGCTTTATTGTGGCATAAGGCTCTCGCTGCTGCGCATCAGCCTCCTTGCCTTCATGCACTCCTTGCGGATGGAGTCGATCTCGCCGCTCCACCAATATACCGGGGTGTGCTGCCTTCGATAGTGGCTTGTAGCATAATTGCCGTACAGGGCATTTCGAGCTTCATAAGGCGTCAGCCATTTCTTTAGCACCGCACCATATTTGGAGTGTGTCTGCTATGAAACCTCGAAGGTCCGGGTCTCTCTGTTGTCCTTGCTGGGCCCTACTGCCAATTGAGCAGAGTAGTGCCTCGTGGTCAGTAGCTGTAAAACTGCTGCTTACACGTCAGTTGGCATCGACCGCTATAGATGGGCTTGGGTACGTTGGCTGCGTTGACTTCAATGTATGGACTCGGGACTAGGGCAGAGTCAATCCCAGACTTTACGTACCCCAGCCCATCTATAGCGGCCGATGCTAACTGATGTGTAAGGACCTAGGACCTAACTAGGACCTCGAAGCGCCGTCGGATGTCATTCGCCAGTTCGTCCTGGATGCTTTCGAATTCATTGACGTATCCCTCCACACTTTACACCGAGTGCATAGTTAGGATGTTGGTACCACAGCTCCAGATCGCCGATTTCCCTACGATCTACGTCCGCCTTTACCTCGCACAGTCTGCTGAAGTATATCCTGTTCCACTATACAGTGGTTCAGGCATAGCTGAAGCACTATCATCCCCTTCTATTTGGACCACCACCATGCCTGGACGTGGAGCATCGTCTGCTGCATATAAGGCACCGTTTTTCGTTCCTGCATCCTGTCACTTTGTGGTCAGTTGCACCACAGCGGAAGCAGCAGCCGCTTCTATCCACCGGGTTCTTGCAAGCCCCTGCGAGACCCCACTGCCCTGTGCCCTTTCTCCAGGCACTTGTAGCCGGGTGGGGCCACCTCCTTGATGCGACAGACCGTCCATCCAACCTTTATTCTACCCACGTCCATGATAGGTTTGGCTAGGGCCGCAGCGAAAGCCACTATGCACAGTGGTTGCGCCCATAGGCCAAAAATAAAAAAAATTTATAACAACAAAAATGGAGGAAAAGTAAACAAATCGCTTCTAAATTGTCCAAACTTTTTTGTGGCATACTAGGTTTATCTGGAAAATTAACCGTTCTTTCTAAAAATGAAATTGAATGAGTGCAGATGTTCATTTTCACAGTGCATCTTGCGCGCATCGCGATTTTTTCAGAACAAAACCGAACTATGAAGTGGTCAGATCATTTATTACGTATCCAAATTTAAAATATTCGTAATGGATTTTGAAGTTGAAGCTATTTTCTAAAATTTGAGATATTATAAAAAATTGTACTAGTTAAACTGTTTTAGTTACATAATTTGAAAAAATACATGTTTTTTTTCCTATATTTTGAACGTCTTTTTTATGTTTAGCTAAAGTTTTAGTTGTGATGCCACGAAATGCCACAATTAAGTTGTATACCAATGTGTTCGTCTGGCTCTTAACGTAATAAATGTGTAAATCTTTTTTGCAGAAATTTGCAGATGTGCTTTATATTGTGAAAATTCTAACACCCTCTTAACTTTTTGAAGGTCAGTTTTGCACTACAAAAATATGTTTTCTCTCGTGTGATTGTTGTTCTGTTGCTTTGTCTTCGTCTTTTGAGTTTGTTTTTATTAATAGTTTTTCATTTATTAATAGTTTTGATTTAATTTTTTTTTATTCCATTGCTTTAAACTTTAATAGGTTCTTCTTATAAATGTGTAATCTCACGTTTATATCTTTTTAATGTATGGCGCCATTGAAAGGCGAACAAAATTGATTGAACCTATAGAAGCAAATATTATTAAAAACGGCTATATTTTTGACAAAGGTTGAAGTATCAAAGCGAATTAGATACGTTTGCAAAAGGATTGTAACGTTTTGGGTAAATTACAAACGCATGAAATCGTCAATTCTCCAATATCAATCTGATTGGTTCAATGAAAGATGCGCCCAATCAACATCGAAAAATCCTGACCGTGGATGACCCAATGCAGATTTTAAAGAAGCACCTGAAAATTACTGATCTGTCAAAAACCGAAGAATCTATTGCTACTATATTACGCTCATGCAATTCATCTCAACAGAATTTAATCTTGTTGAAGTCTTATCACTCTTTCTTGATCCAAATATGAGTAAAGATCATTATTTGCTGATTCGTAGTTTTGTTATTAGTAAAATATCTTTCATAAGAAATTTTTAATACCAAGTTACGTAACATTTCTGGCAGGGATTACGGATGGGGATTATTTAGGGATTACAATTTAACCATTAAAATGTCAAATATTTAATTTAGTATTGGAAAAAAAAAATAATTTAAGAGGCATGCGCAGTTGGAGCGCCAAAAAATAGACATTTTTCCCGAATATTCTCCTCGTAAACTATTGAATTTTTTTTAAATATCGCCTTATTATGTGAAAGTACATCATTATACCCTTGCATTATTATAGGGTATTATTATTATACCTTGGGTATTATAATTTTGGTCAAAAGTGTGCAACGCTGTGAGGGAGGCATCTCCGACACTATAACGTATATATATTCTTGATCAGGATCACCTCCTGAGTCGATATAAGCATGTCCGTCTATCCGTCTGTCTGTCTGTCCGTCTGTCTGTCGGTTTCTACGCAAACTAGTCTCTCAGTTTTAAAGCTATCGAGTTGAAACTTTTCACACATCCTTCTTTTGTTTTCAGGTAGTTGGGACTTTCCACACATGTTATATTTGACCAAAATATCTTATGTACAAAATTTCATAAGGATCGGCCGACTATATCCTATAGCTGCCATATAACTGAACGATCGAAAATGGCACAAACCTTAACTGCAATCTTCGGCTCCTCCCGAAGTTAGCTTTCCTTTCTTGTTTTTTTGTAATTTTTTCCCTCATTTTATATACAAATATTTTTCTAAATATTTCTCTGATTTGACTTTTATTTATGTAAAAACAGGAATTTATGGTTTCGATGAATCTCTTGATTAACGAACCGTTGTGGCAATCAAACTCCCAGGAAAATGCGAAGTACTTCTTTTCAATTGGAGATCGAGGATTTAATGGGCAATCATCTACGTCTGGAATTTCAAAAACCGGAGTAATGTTTTTTACCCAAGTTCATCAAAATAACATTGGATGCTGGAACACGGCGAGACCATATATAAGAGCTAATTTGAAAAAACTGGACCAAGATAATGGTCTTATCCAATTTCCAAATGATTTAAAAGTTGACAACGAAGTTAATCAAAATGTTTGGATTATGAGCAACCGCTTACCTGTATTTCTGTATAGTCAACTTGATTTCGGTGAAATCAACTTTCGAATTTTAAAAGCTGATATAAATAAAATCATTAATAATACTGTTTGTGATCCAATGAATACATACAACAATGGATCAAAGTCAGCTGTTGTCTCAATAGAAGAGGGTCAATGTTATTAAAAATCACATCTGTTACATCTGTTACAAAATATTTACTTATTTTGGTTGCAATAAAATGTATTGTAAGCATTGCTAATTTGTGCCTTTTTATTGATTTAAACACTCATGGTCACTCAAGCTGTCAGTTCAGGCTATAAACAACATTTATTATTATTAATTTGAAACGCCGCAATAATGACCACTCTTTCAGGCATTTAATTATTTACACTTAATAGTAATGAATGTAACTGCAAGTACTAGTAAACTCAAGAGCGATTCGCCTGCGTCTTTTTTTATATCCGCAAAAGAATGTTTTTCGTTACGCAGAAAGCTGAATATTGCCGTCATTTTTCTATGCTGCACCTACAAAATTTAATATTCCCCATGCGCTTACCGCCCCTAGAATGCAAAGACGAAAATAAGGTCTCCCTCGCACAACTTTCGCGGGATAAAAAAAGAATTGAATGAGTAAGAGTTAAAGGTTACATTCCAATTAATTCGAAAGCATCAAGAATGAACGTTACAACTATGCATGAGTAGGGAGTAAAAAGGCGATCGTCTAATTTCTTGCATGCGTGTGTGTGGGATCCTACACACATAAACAAACAAATATCCATTTATTTATATTTCCATGCCAGAAGACGTCGCCTGTCTTTTCTTTTGACCCTGTCATAAATTCCACTATTAAATTAAGGTTAACAGGGTTGAAACAAGAATAAAAACCTTTTAAACCTAAAGTGTCACCAAAAAAATTTCAGAACAATTGCCGAACTGGTGCGGTCCTTTTTTTATCAATTACACTCAAGTGGTATTTCAGAGGCAGAAGAAAGGACAGGCGACGCCTGCTGGCATGGGAATATATTATATAAATGTATATTTTTTTGTTTCCAGTAAAATAAATCCAGTTCAACTCAAATGAAAGGTTGCTAAAAAATCTTTAAATCATGTTAAAGTGATGCGAGGAGCAGAACCACAAGGAGAAAATATTAAATCAACCCAATCAACATGGAAAACATCATGAAAAAAGGAATCATGATGTTGAAGGAACTGATATGGGAGCACAGCCAACAACATCAAAAAGAGCTAAAATAACTAATTCAGATGACGCCAACGATTCGTAAGTATGTATAGATTGGAAAGAAAAGTATACTTGCAATAATGAAATCGTGCATTTAAATTCTGCTAAAGTATTAAAAAAACTAGTATGGGGAAATAAAAACATTATCCCCATTATTGAAAATAATAGATTTCATGCAGAAAATTTTAAAGTACTTGGTATATATGTTTAAAATGATACATGTGTAAAAGAATTTTACATATTTTAATAAACAAAACAAACAAAATATTTTAAATATTTTAAAACATAGAATAAGCGAACATAAATCTCTTAAAGTAATGGTATCTTTTCACGGTAAGTATATAAAACCAACCGATGAAGCAGATACATTTATATTAACAATAAAATATTTTGCTACTCCATATAACTTTGGTGTTTTTGAAGTTAGAGGGTTGGGATACAAGTTATATTTGTCCAATATATCTTATGTACAAAATTTCAAAAGGATCGTCCGACTATATCCAATAGCTGTCATAAAACGATCGGCATTGGCATAACTTTTGTGTTTTTTAGCTTAGAAAAATGGGACTTGCGATAGATTCCACTTTGGGCAAAGTTATCCGATTTGCAAATTCCATAAGGACCGAATATATGCTATAGCTGCCATATAACTGAATGATCGGAATTGGCATAACTTTGGCGTTTTTTAAGCTAGAAAGATGGAAATTCCATTTTGGGCAATCGATTCCGATCTGCCAAATTTCATAAGGATCGGCCGACTATATCTTATAAATGGTAGAACCTTGCTATTTTTAAAGATGCTTGAGGCTGTTTCCAACATTTTTTGTAGAAAACTGATTTGATGGTGAAACTTTCAAAAGGATCAATTTGATATATAAGTTAACACCTATAATGTCAAACACTAGATAATATTAATAAAACGCTAAGTCCAAGCACATAAGTTCTCAATAACAACTGCAAAAGAGCTTACATAAACGCATTGAGTGCACCGTGCACCGGATGCAATATGATGCCGTGGCACCAATAAGGGTCACACGGATCGAAAGACACGTGCGCTGAGTAAGCATTGATTATGCTTGCGATCGTGGGAAAGCCAAAAGAAAGAAAACACCCAAATATTTGGCAAAGCTCACTGAACTTAATGGCAAGTGCATCCACCAACAACACAATGCACTTGCATTGACCAATCAGCAATAAAGATATGGACTTAAGCTACAGCAACAACATCAGCTACCAATGACATCGAGGGACGCCAGCAGCAGCAGCAACCGCGACCGAGATCGCGGCAGCGATGGAGCAACGCATAGGTGTAATTATTAATTATAAGAATCATAATTGTCAGTTCTAATCCGATACTCAAATAAACAAAATGTGAAAAAGATTAATTTCTTTTTTTTAAGGAATATTAATAAAATCTTTTTAACTGGCGCCCGAGCAGGGACCTGGTGAAAAACCGCAAAAGGATACAAGTTCCGAATCTCGTTCAGATCGGTGAAAAAATCCCGACGTTCGGCTATATCTTCAACTAATTAAGAAAACGCCAAACACCGCGATTCGGAAGTGCAAAAGTGCCGTTAAAAAAGAAACGCTACAACGCACTCCTAAAGGAATTGTACCTAGCGGAAAAACCAGGCTCCAACTTTTATCGCCGTGATCCCTTCAGTACCCGTTCAGAGGGAACGTGATCCAGGTATAGAGGAGGCTCCGTAGTAGACCCACACACAGGAGGAATCGTTGCTGCGTGGGACAAAAAGGAATCATCCGAACCTATCGTCACGATAGCACGCCGAAATGATTTTAATGTAAGCTAGTTGAGAAATATTTGAAAACAGAAAAATACATAAGAAACCTTGAGTAAAATAAACACGAACAAAAAATAAATAGTTCAAATCGAAAATAAGAGGCAAACCTCATCAAGAAATTAAACAAAAAAAAAAAAAAATTTTAAGAATAATATTAAAAAGGATATAAAAATTAAGTTTAAGGAAATCCCAATCAAATCATACAAATTAATATGCTCCAATTGAAACCTTACGAAGATCTAAACTAGAATTTTTAGAAAAAATTAAATATAATTCGCTTGACATCCAAACAACTAACCCTCATAAGACCATTAACGATCATCCATTAAAAACCTCATTAAAATGACTGAACAGGACTTGGTAGATAGGATGGGAAATCTTGCAGGACCTTCGTCCTCTGTAAGGACGAGTTGGAAACTACTGACGGAACATTGAAGAGAAAATTAGGGTCATACTTCAAGAGAACCTAGCAGGGTTGGTAAAGGAAATTATTAATCCAAACAAGGACTTTTCAAACTTTTCAGACCAAATAATTAAAAGGGAACTAGCCCACAATATTGGTGAGTTAGATAAATTACCGGACATAGTGCGGACACTTAGAGACTTTTCCGGAAACAAGACCGAATATTCGTCTTGGAAGAAAAGTGTAGAAAGGGTTTTAAAAATCTATGACAGTAAAAAGGGGGTCCCAAAAATATTATGGCATAATATTAGCAATTAGGAACAAAATCGTCGGTCAAGCAGATGCTGTCCTCGAGTCCTATAACACACCTTTGGACTGGGAGGCAATATCGAAGTTTCTGACTGCACACTTTGCTGATAGGAGAGACCTAAAGACACTAGAATATCAGTTGTATGCACTTAACCAAGGCAGCAACTCGATAGTTGAATTCTATCAAGCCGTATACCAACAATTTTCTTTGATTTTGAATCTAATTGGGAATCTCGAAGCATCTCAGGAAACTATACAGGCACTAACAGCACTGTATGGAGAGAAAGCACTGGATACATTTGTAAGAGGCCTGAACGGCAATCTTTCCCAACTTCTGGCTATTAAAGAGCCCCACGACTTAGGACATGCATTACATCTTTGCAACATAATAGAGAATCAGAACACTAGGAATGGCCAAACACCAAAAAACATTTACCCCAGAAGAGATAACTTAGTACCCACTAGAGGGTATCCACCACAAGCCCTACCCCGAATGACCAAAACAAATTTTCAACCAAATCTGTACCAAGTAAAGAAAAAAAACCCGCAATCCCACCAAGGATATTTGAAACAACACCAAACCGACCTAACCCACTCAACCAAACTCAGACAAATCAACCAGGAGCGCAAGCTTTCTTTAACCCCAACCGACCTCCCAGACCCCAACCAAAGCCAACGCCCATGGACGTAGACCAGTCTATTCGTTCACGCCACGTTAACTACATAAATAGACCTCAGGACAACAATTTTGTAGGGAAACGACCTCTGAGCAACACAAATGTTCAAAATACTAATAAAATGCAACGCCAGTTCAATATACAACCAGAGGTAGATGAGGAACAAGAATATTTTCAGTCATCGGAAGAGAATGGAATAAACGAGCTGGATGAAGAAGCTTTATGGCAAGCGGAATCCGAACAACAGGAATCCATTGATATGTCAGAATTATATTTTTTAGAATAAACCCTTCCTCCTTACCCTATTTTAAGGTAACTATCGGGAACGGCAAAACTCTGAAATTCTTAATTGACACCGGCTCAAACCAAAATTACATTCAAGCGAAACTAGTACCAAGCCCTAAACCCAATAGTAACAACTTTACAGTAAATTCAGTAGGAGGGAATAATGAAATAAAACAACATACAATAGTTAAACTTCCCAACATATCAGATACCCCACTAAAATTCTTTCTATTAGATACACTGAAAACCTTCCATGGGATTCTAGGTAACGACACTATGAAAAAACTAGGGGCAATAATAGATGTTAAAAATTATATTCTGCTGTTGGAAAATAATAGGAAAATTAAAATCCATCAATTAGAGGCACAAGCCGTAAACAAGATCGGACCAACAGACGAACATATGACAGAAACTCAAAGGGAAATAATCAACAAATTTATCGACCTCATTGATAGCTCAATGAGGTAACAATATCCGATCGGTACCCCATCCCTGAAATAGGCGAAATAATCGCACAATTAGGAAACAATAGATTCTTCTCAGTATTAGACTTAAAAAGTGGATTTCATCAAATACCACTTAAAGAGTCGGACATGGAAAAAACTGCATTCGCAGTAAATGGAGGCAAATACGAATTTACCAGATTACCATTTGGATTAAAAAATTCACCAGCCATATTTCAAAGAGCTTTAGATGACATTTTGCGAGAACACATAGGAAAAAAATCTGTTATGTGTACGTCGACGACATCATTGTTTTCAGCAAAACAGAAAACGACCATGCCGAAAACTTGAACAAAGTGTTTCTAACATTACAAAAAGCCAATATGAGGATACAAATCGACAAATGCCACTATTTCAAAAAAGAAGTTGATTTTCTGGGATACACGATTTCAGAAGAGGGAGTTAAAACCAACATCGAAAAATTCAAGACAATTAAAAACTTCCCAATACCTAAAACACTAAAGGAACTTCGATCATTTTTAGGAATGACAAGCTATTATAGGAGATTTATTAAAGATTATGCGAAGATTGCCAAACCTTTAACTGCCCTTTTAAGGGGAGAAGAAGGACGCGTATCCAAATACAAGTCAAGCAGAATAGCTATTAACCTAGACAAAGAAGCAACGGGTGCATTCGAAAAACTTAAAAACACACTTATATCTAGGGATGTAACATTAGCGTACCCAGACTTCACGAAGGAATTCCAATTGACCACAGACGCATCAAATTTTGCCATAGTAGCCGTTTTAGAACAGAACCATTCATATCCCGTACCCTCTCGAAAACCGAGGAAAATTACGCAACGAACGAAAGGGAAATGTTAGCCATCGTATGGGCTCTCCAAAGCTTAAGACATTATCTGTACGGATATTCGAAAGTGACAATTTATACAGACCACCAACCTCTGACCTTTTCAAATAGTGCAAATAACCACAATGCCAAGCTAAAACGCTGGAGGGACATTATCGGCGAATACAGCCCAGAAATTAAATACAAGCCCGGTGTAGCTAACGTAGTAGCAGACGCCCTATCCAGAGCCCGACCAGAAGTTAATTCAATCCATTCAGACTCTACAATCCACAGCGACGCAAGTTCCTCACACAATCTAATATTCTCAGTAGAAGCCCCGATCAACGCATTTAAAAACCAAATTTTTTTATTAAAAGAAAACACTGATGCGTATAACTTCGAAATTCCATTTCCAACTTTTCATCGCCATATAATAAAAAAGATTGCTTACACAAAACAGGAAATCATTAATATACTCCGAGCCCGATTAGATCCCAGAATTATCAATGGTATCTACACTTCAGAAGAAATAATGGGAAAAATTCAAACTATTTATCCTACGCACTTCAAGTCTTACAAAGTTAGGTTTACTAGTAATCAGGTTGAAGACGTACCATTAGAAACAACCCAGAATCAGATCATTACATTAGAGCACAAAAGGGCACACAGAGACGCAAAAGAAAACAAAATAAAAATTCTTAAAAAATACTTCTTCCCACAAGCTTAAAAGAAAATTCAGGCAATAGTCCAATCCTGTCAAACATGTAGAGAATCCAAATACGATAGACACCCACCGAAGGGGGCAATCCAACCAACTCCCATCCCTAAGTACCCAGGAGAAATCATCCACATAGACATTTATATTACAGAAAAAAATAATATTCTAACTGGTCTCGACAAGTTCTCAAAATACGCCCAAATCAAGATATTAAAATCAAGGGCCTCCGAGGACATTAAAGCGCCTTTGAGAGAAATGCTGATAGCATTCGGCATGCCCAAGTGGGTAGTAATGGACAACGAACGCGCTTTAAACTCTGCAGCGATTCGATTCCTTTTAGAAGATCAACTTAAAATATCAGTCAGGTAATATCAGGTAGAACGATTTCATTCAACACTTTCAGAAATCATGAGATGCATTAAAAAAGATAACGGGAGTATGACATTCGAAGATCTAATTTTCAAATCAACCGAAGAATATAATGGGTCCATCCATTCAGTAATAAAGGAAAAACCAGTTGAGGTGTTTTTCAGGAGGTCCACTCCGAATACCACAGAGGACATAGAGAAACAGCGGACCGAAATCAGGGAAAAAATATAAAAAAAACAGGTAGCCGACCTAGAATACCATAATCAGGATAAAATACAGCCAAAACAATATGAGACAGGAGATACAATTCATGTAAAAATCGACAAAAGACAAGGTACCAAACTTACCCCACGCTATAAAAAAGAAACAGTCAAAGAAAATAATAACACTACAATAAAAACTCAATCCGGGAAAATAATACACAAGAATAACATCAGAAACTAACTTTCAGACTATTCATACCAACTTGCCTCAGCCTGTCTACAGTCCTTGATTATTCAAATTCACAAGTGATCTCACTTGAGACTGGACTTGCGGCCAAACAAGAGGGAACATTCAAAATCATCCATACATTCGACCTAAAAGAATACGACAATACATTTGACGAAATTAACAAAGGACTAAACAGCCTCACCTTATCACACCATCTATACCCCTACCTGTCTTACGAATTAAATCAGATAAAACAAAACCTTCTCAAACTAAAAACAAGCAATAGACAAAAAAGAGAAATAGAAATCTTAGGAACGGCATGGAAATGGTTGGCAGGAACACCGGACCACCATGATCATGAAATACTAAAGAACAAAATAAACGGACAATTAGAAAATAATAATAAGCAGGTTATAATAAATAAAAAATTAAGTGAGAAAATTAATCAAATAAGTAACGTAATGAATGCCATTTTAAAAATAACTAAAAATTCAAACGAAATAATTAATTAAGAGGCTAATATCCTCAGATATCAAATTCAAATAGTAAAAGAAGAAATATCTAATATACTACACTATTGCGTGTAGTTTCTATTGTTGAGAATATAAAAGAGTTTATAATATTTGTTTTGGCCCAAGTAATAACCCAAGTAATAACTTGGGCCAAAACAAATAAACTCTTTTATATTCTCAACAATAGAAACCAATATTTTAGAACAAATTTTTAATAAAGGAAATAATCTGTTTATTAATATGGAAGAATTACTAGAATTTTCAAAAGTCAAACTTGCATCGAATAATAAAGCTCTTCTGTATATCATAAGTATCCCAATAACAAGTAATGAAATCTGTAGAACCCTATTAGTCAAAGCAGTAAAAAAGACCCATATAATATATGACATAAAATATGAAAACTTGTTAGAAAGTAAAAAGGAACTATTCGCTTTTAGACTTAAGCAACGACACTTGCGTAAGCGCTCTATTAAACCTAAGACCGCCGGAATGCAACTCAATCAACAGCCGAAATGTGCCTAATTTTGAGGAATTACTACCAGGAACACTGATGCTGAACGACTTTAACGGAATGGTGTCTTTGGACGGAAAGAACCTTAATCTTCAAGGATCCTTCATCATCCAGCACAGGAACTCCACAGTACAGATCGGCGAAAACATCTACAGAACGGAAGAGGTCACTGTGGTAGACCCCGAACCTCCGCTTTTCCAACTGTCAGCGGTAAACCCTAAAATTAACGAAGTCCTCTCCCTTCAATTAATCAAAGAATTAAACATAAATAACACTAAGATTCTGAAAAAAATTAAAGAAGAGAAGACAATAGAGGCTTCCGTGAATTATACGTCAGCCACTATCCTGCTCATAGTGATCGTAAGTCTGATCATAATGCTAGTTAGAAGGTGCAGACCAAAAGAAGCCGCCCCGAAAACGACAAAAACACCGGCGGATCCAACCCCACTTAACCCTGTTCTCTTCTATGTGCGAACGAGGACGCCCGCGTTTAAGGGGGAAGAGTTAACACCTAAAATGTCAAACACTAGATAATATTAATAAAACGCTAAGTCCAAGCACATAAGTTCTCAATAACAACAGCAAAAGAGCTTACATAAACGCATTGAGTGCACCGTGCACCGGATGCAATATGATGCCGTGGCACCAATAAGGGTCACACGGATCGAAAGACACGTGCGCTGAGTAAGCATTGATTAGAGGAAAGCCAAAAGAATGAAAACACCCAAATATTTGGCAAAGCTCACTGAACTTAATGGCAAGTGCATCTACCAACAACACAATGCACTTGCATTGACCAATCAGCAACGAAGATATGGACTTAAGCTAAAGCAACAACATCAGCTACCAATGACATCGAGGGACGCCAGCAGCAGCAGCAACCGCGACCGAGATCGCGGCAGCGATGGAGCAACGCATAGGTGTAATTATTAATTATAAGAATCATAATTGTCAGTTCTAATCCGATATTCAAATAAACAAAATGTGAAAAAGATTAATTTCTTTTTTTAAAGAATATTAATAAAATCTTTTTAACTTATATATATTAACTAGCTGTCCCGGCAGACTTCGTACTGCCAGCTGTTGTTTTTTTTTTTGTTGCGTTCAGAATCTTCTTTTGTGACAAAACTTAAAAGTTTTCAAACTTAAAAAAATTATCTGATACAGTAAGAACTGAAGATAGCTAAAATTAAGTTTCGCGGAGCTATCATTTTAATCATTTTCAATCCCAAAAATTACAATTTAGTAAACATGATCAAAATAGCATTGGACCCTCTTTTTTTATTCAACTTCATTTATTGAATAAAACCATCAAGTTTTATAATTATTTTCGATACATCATGTTGCTTACTTATAAAGAGTTTTCCTGAAATACTGGCTATATATAAAATTTAAATTTGATATTCACAGACACGTACTGTTAAAATACAGTGTGTTAATTAATTAAAAGCTTTCTCATAAACTATATTTTTTGTTTTATTTTGTGGTGCGTAAATAAACAAAGAAGACGGTTTTCCGACGCCCGAACACGCGACGTCTAATTGTCCATGCGCGAAATAGAGAAACTCCAAGTTGATTCCACAAACTTCTAACGATTGTCCTTCCGATTTATTTATAGTCATCGCAAAATCCAGACGTACTGGAAATTGTAAGCGTTTAAAATCGAATGGTGTGTCCGTTGGAATCATTGGTATCCGCGGGATCAAGACATCCTCTCCTTTGTATTTTCCTTTTATGATTGTTGTCTCAATGACGTTATTCATCAGTCTTTTCACAGCCAGTCTTCCAGTATTATGGCTATCAGATGGCATCCGATCCAATGCTATTTTGATCATGTTTACTAAATTGTTATTCTGATGAAGAAACATTTGTAATTGTTGGACAATGGTTCTCTTTACTGTTGGTTTGTGAGCACAACGAATATTAATTTCCGCATCTGAATTGCAAATAAAATAAATTTGTAAAAATTGATGATCTGCATCAGGTAGTGGTATCAGAGTTCCCAGTAAGTGATAAAATTGTCCTTGTATCTGTGATTTTTCAAAATTTGGCCATTAATTATTTCCTATATATATTTGAATACAAACTTGAATATTTTTATATAATACCTTAAAAGTGGGCATGAAATTGGCTTGTATAATATGTGTAGCACCAAATGATGGCATCTGAACACAGTTGTTATATTTCTGAATGTTGGTCAAGAAGTGCTTCGAATCATTTCCAATCCCAGAAACTAAGGAGCGTAAAGGATCTGGTGGTGGGACCAATTGTGGCAATTTTACTTTGCCTTCAGCGCAACATAATCCAGTAGATTTACCAGTGTACTTTAACGCCTTACAATATTTACAAATTGTTTTCATATCCCCAATTTTTACTGATTTGTCGGCACAATAATCAATTGCCGGATCATAGTGGAATGCAGCTCGTTCAAGAATCACAGGAGCACTGCGTCTGCGGATTCGCTTAGTTTCATTATGTCTAGCTTGCTGTTGATGTTTTTAATGTGCACGAACTCGTTGCATTCTAAGCCTATCTCCTACATTGCCACTCACTAAAGAACGCAATTCTGACATAGCAATACGACTATTTTCTTGATCTGTGCGGTTAACACTTGAGGTAGCTCTTCGCACATTTAATTGACTACGACGACCTAAGTCAGGCCGTCTTCTCCTCGGTATCGTAAATTGTAATTAATCAAAGTGAGAAAATTTCCCGCAAAATTTGAGAAGTGAGCAAATTTCAAATTAACATTTTTTCCAATTTTTTTCACAATTTTTCAGTAAACACAATATTGGTTTGTCACATAAAATTAACTGAGCAGACAACAATGAGTAGCTGTCAAACAATGTATCACGTACCGGCGCCTACTATTATTGTAGAAAAAAGAGAAATTAAAAATTTTGTCTAAAAAATAAAAATAAAAATTTTGGGGTGGACTACCCCTAACATTTAGGGGGATGAAAAATAGATGTTGGCCGATTCTCATAGATACCGGATAAGCACAAAAAATTTCATCAAAATCGGTCAAGCCGTTTCGGAGGAGTATGGTAACGAAAACTGTGACACGAGAATTTTATATATTAGATATATATTATATCCTCCCGAAGATAGCTTTCCTTTCTTGTTTTGTATTCTTACTGTTTACATGATACATCTTACAGCTTAATCAAATTAATTTATTATTTCTCTTAAAAAATAATGACCATATGCTAAAGTATTAATATTATCAAGTAATACATATTTCTTTTCATCCTTATAATAAAGACTTAATTTATTAATTACTTTACCTTTGTTCTCCGTAATATGTTTTTATGTAGGTGTCGGCTTAAGTAATTAGACCTACCACTAGGCAAGTACGTCCGCAAGTACGGGCCATGCTGCTTCATAAAATCATTTTCGGTCAAGTTGACTCGAAACTTTTACTAGAACTTTTTTTAGAATACTTTTTTCTGTTCCAATCAGGTCAACCAGGTCCTTCCGACCCCTTTGGTTACCAATTTGCAGATCTAATTTTGCGGACCATGATCCTTTTCGCGTTATCCGTAAAAATTATAAATTATTGTCACATTTATTTTCCCCTGAGCTAACACTAGAGGTAATAAAATCTAAATTGATTGTTTTTCTATTAGAATAATTTAGCCTAACTATTAATTTTAATTAATTTTAAACATTTTATAAATAATAGTTAATTGTTACATTCAATAAAATAAAATAAAAAAAATAATTTACCTGGATTCTGCAAGGGACTGCTCGGGTTGACCAGGTGCTTGCTGTGATCAGGCTGGAGTTGATGTGGGGTACTTAAAGTCCTGGGCTGGTTCTCCTCAAGTACAGATGGTATGGTGGTTCGGCTGATTCCTTATCGGCCGGTCCTACTTGTGGTCCGTTTCACGGGAGCAACGCTCGAAGTAGGTTGGGTAACGCAGGGTCTACTTGGGGTCCGTTTCACTGAAGCAACATTCGAAGTAGATTGGATACCGCGGGTTCTACTTGTGGTCCGTTTCACGGGAGCAACACTCGAAGTAGATTAGATACTGAAGCCTTACTTGTGGTCCGTTTACACAGAAGCCACTTGAAGTAGGTTCAATGATGAAAGTTCTACTGGTGGTCCGTTTACACTGGAGCCACGCGAAGTAGATAGCTTTTAAGAGAGTCCTAACTTGTGAACCGTTTTACACAGGATCACTCGAAGTAGGTGGATTTTAAGTGCCGTAGTTCAGACACTGAGTAACGAGACAATTTACTCTGATTTCGCAACTATCGTCTACGAGTTCTGGGTTAACAGGTTGGATATAGTTTTATGATAATTGTTAATTATTACTAGGTGTGCCAATAGGTTAGTGGGTCTGATTATTGTGTATGGCGAGATGCTGATTAATTAGATCAGATTACTAAGTGCGAATATAGGGTAGTAGGTCTTGGCACTAGGTGCCAACAGGCATTATGTCTATATCTTAATCTCAGAAATTTTCCACACGATTTTACGTCGTTTGCCTAATTTATTTTATTTCTCTTATTTCTCTACCAATTTAATTGATCACTTTCGCCACCTTTGACACAAATAAGGTTTGAAAAAATAAAGTTAGTTGTAGTTATACGCAGAAATTTAATTTCTAATATAAAATTTTACAAGGTTTGAAACAAGTATCAAAAGGACAAAATGATCATAAGAAAGTAAAATTCGGTTAAGCCTGAAGGGTCAACAAAAAAACTCTGGGATCAATAATCAACCTGTTGCGACCCTTTTTTATCAGTTACACTCAGGTGGAAAATTTATGACAAGGCCTGAAGAAAGGACAGGTGATGCCTGCTGGCATGGGAATATATATAAATGTATATTTGTTTCGTTATGTGTATAGGATCCCAACCACACATACACACACACACGCATGCAAGAAATTAGCAAATCGCTTGTTTACTCCCTTCTGGAGGCGTCAGGCTCTAAGCACTATCGAGCTTTTGCAATGCCGAAGTTTTGCACTTTTAGAATGTAACGTTTTAATCCATAACGATATTTAAATAAGGGGACTTCTATTTGCTAATATACGCAAAGGTATAAAATTCTGCCAACTTTACAAACGAAATTCCCATTGCCGCGCTGTTTGAAATTCTTGAACAGTACATTAAACGTCAATTTATTGAAAAAAAATATTTTCTGAAAGGAGGATAATATCACGTGACCATGGGCTTCGACCCCCTCCCTCCCCCAGTGTGATAGTTTATGATAATTTTGAGAACACCCCCCACCCCCATGAGTGTCACGTAATACTTGAACGGCCCCATATGCATATAATATGATACAACCAATACAACCAATAATAATACAACCATCTTTTTCAATCTTATTATCAAAAATTGCATACATTTTTTGGAAAAAAGGGTGCGATCGATTGTCCATTTTGAAATGAACACCTCCCGTTTGAAAAATATTCAAAAACGAAAATTTTCGAAAAAAATTCGAAAATTTTAAAATTTTAATGTTCGATTTTTTTTTTTAAATTGAAATAAACCAAATTGACCACCAATGGTCATCTTTTAGAATTTTGAAAAAACCTTTTGTTTTTAAAATGTTTAAGTTTTTAGTTTTGGTAATTTTTTGGACAGGTAGGTTAGGTTAGGTTAGGGCGGTGATGCTAGAGGGACATAGAAGACCCCCCCGCTTCCACTTGAGCCGCTAGGGCTCCTTGTGCTACCGCTAGGGCAAGGGTTTCACCGAAGTGTTATCAGCCAGTGTCCAATAATTGCCCCAATCGCTAGGCTGCTGTCTGGTCTGGTGAGAGCAATAAGTTTCGCCGATCTTTTCTGAGAGCGTGTCGGCCAGATCAGACGTGAAGTTCTACAGGTCTTGCGATTACTCCATTTCCTATTGGCTGCCAGGTCAAAAAACTCCCTGCACTTTAGCCTACAAGTAGCCAAGGGAATGCCTACAAGTTCTTTCTCCGGTAGGAGAGGGTTGGTAGTCCCTGCCCTAGCTAGTTCATCTGCGGCGCAGTTTCCCTCGTGATCTCTGTGACCAGGAACCCAAATAAGGTAGATGTCATGCTGTTCAGCCATCTCGTTGAGAGATCTGCGTCAATCATTGACTGTCCTGGAGTTGGACGAGAATCCGTCAAGTGCCTTGAGCGCTGCCTGACTATCTGAGAAGATTGATTGTAAAAGATTGTACCCCGATTGCCCCTTAGTGCAGGGGATTCCAGTGCTTCCCTAATGGCTACTAGTGATATCATGCAGTGCTGTTTCTGTTGATCGGCCCCTTTTGTAGGCATGCGATGTCACTTGGGTTAATGTTTAGTTGGAGATGGAGACTTAAGAGTCTTTCCATATCTTAAGGAGGAAGGAAGAAAGACTTAATGGTCTGAAGTCCTTAGGGGTGCAGTCTGATGGTTTGCCCGCTTTGGGTATGAATACAACCTTCGTGCACAGCCACGCCTTTGGTACCATACCAGTAGTGAAGACTATACTGAAGATTTTCTTGATCCATTTCCTTAGGTTGATACCGGCCCTGGATAACTGAGCCGGTATAATACCGTCTGGGCCCGGAGATTTGAAGGGTTTAAAACTATCTATTGCCCATTTAAGATTTCTGTCACTAAGTTGGTAGTTGAGTGAGCCCTGGTGGCCCTGGCTACGCATCACCTGGGTTGTTCCTTCCGATGAGCAACCCGGGAAGTGTGCGTTGATAAGGATCTCCAGGGATTCCTGGTTTGAGGTTGTCCACCGTCCATCCGTGTTCTTAATATAACCTACGATGGGGGCTGTAGTAGAGAGAATCTTCCTTAGGCGGGCGGCCTCTGATGTCTCCTGGATGTTGGTGCAGAAATTGGCCCAGGCAACCCTCTTTGCCTTTCGCAATTCCTTTTTATACCGCCTGAGTTCAGCTTTATAGGCCTCCCACGCCTCGTCTGTGTTGGTACGGTGCGCGTGGTTAAAGGCCCTACGTGCATTTTTCTTGAAGGGGGCTAACGACGAGGTATTGTTTTCTTGGGGCAGGCCCTATGGTATGCTTTTGCGCTCGTCGCAGTGAGCATATCTACCATGGCGTTAAGCCCCTCGTAAGTCTCGATAATATCTGAAGGTGGTTCACCTAAGGATCTATCTAGTATCTTTTTATGGAGCTCCCAGTTTGCCTTCCTAGGATTTCGAACTGCTTGCTTGGTGAAGTTTTCAAAATTTATCTCAATGTAGCGGTGGTCTGAAAAGGAGTGTTTGTCTAGGATTCTCCAGCTGGTGATTGCATCAGCCAGGGAGTGCGAGAATAATGCAATGTCAAGAACCTCTCTCCAGTTCTTGACGACGAAGGTGGGTTCTGAACCTCTGTTACCCACTAGAAGCTTAGAGCTGAGGATAAAATCGAAGATTGACTCACCCCTCTCATTTGTGTCAGTGCTTCCCCACTGACTGTGATGAGCATTGGCATCGCATCCTATTAGTAGGTCGATTTTCTTCTTCTCGCTGTCTTCCACCTGAGTAGCAAGTGCGAGTTCTGAGTAGCAAGTGCCTGAGTAGCAAGTGCGGTGGAGGTCCTATGTGGTCATGACCCATATACGCCCAGCATATTCTTAGATGGCCGCCTGGGCCTTCTATCGATGCGGCTACATGATCTTCATTGCTGAAATTTGGTAGCAAGAAAATGTTAAGGCTCTTTTTTGCGAGTATGCATGCTCGCTTTTTACCAGTTACATCGGCTGTGCACAGCCTGAAATCCGACGCCCCCAAACCGAGAATCCTGTCTCCATGGATCCAGGGTTCTTGGATGAGGGCCATGTCAGATCCACTCTCTGCGAGATGGAGCAGGTGGGCGGCGAATGCCACCTTACTGTGATGGAGATTTATCTGCAGGAATGTCAGGGACATCGTTTAGATTTTCCACGACAGTAACCTCAGCCTAGGTGTCGGAGCCTAGCAGTGAGTCCTCCTCCATACCGACGCCTCCAAGAGCCCTTGCCAAATCATTCTCCTCTGAGGTGTACCCTTCCAGAATGTCCTCCTCCACATCTGACATTCCTTCTGCGCGGACCCCTTCGGTCGGTTTCCCCAAGTCTAGCTCTTGTGCGTCTATCTCCAAGTCGATGCCTCCTGGCTTTCTCTTCGCATCCGACTTGTAGATCCTCACTGCAACGTGCTCGAAACCGTACTTAATACGGCTACCAGCACTCTCTAGGATCCTCGCAGTCTCGTCATTTAAAGTGAGGACAACCTGCCTTCTTAGTCCCACTGCCTCCTCCACCTTGGCGACTCTCCAGTCCGCCGTAGGGAGTGTGGGATTGCACATCTTGAGCATGGCCAGTATGGTAGCAGGGTCCGCCGGCTTCTCTGTCAGCCATACGCGGGCCCTCGGTTTGCTGGGGATCTTGTCCCAGTCCACCACCTCCAGACTGGATCCTGGGTAAACCTCTCCAAGCGACGCAATCATGCGCTTGTAGAGGCTTACAGACCTCGCATCTTGGCACGCTATCACCTTGATGCTACCCTGGTACCACCCTGCGTCTTCGCAGTCCGGTGGAGGTCCTCCGCTCTTGAGCATCTCCTCCATGAAGCGTCCATGCAGCTCATTCACCACCCTCCGCCAAAGCTCCTTTGCGATCAGGCCGTCTTTGGAGGCGTTGTCAACAACCCCAATGATGGTCCTACCCTTAGTAACCTCGGCGAAGGATCTGTTGTTCTGTTGCGTCTGCACCTTTTTCTTCTTCGCTAGGGGCGCTCCACCGTCAGTCGACCTCTGCCTCTTCGCACTTTGTGCGCTATCTTTGGCAGAGTTGCCTAAATCAGTCGGCTTCTTCGGATCCAATCTCACTCCCGCTTTTGCTGGCTGGAAGTCAGGCAGGATTCCGCCGATGGGTCTGCCCTCATCAGAATGAAGGCCGCCAGCAGTCGCCGGACCGGGGCCTTCCTTAGGGATACCGCCGGTGCGAGAGGAGCTCGACCCTGGGATCTTGCCCCCACACCGTTCGGTGGTCCCATAGTGGACCCCGTTTTGGGGGTTGGTGCCTTGGCATCTCCCCCTACACCGGCGCAGCTCGCCTCCGGACGTTGTCCCTCAGTGAGGAGCTTCGCCATCCCAGCATCTCTTTGGCCTCTGTCTGTCTTGGAGATTGACGGATCCATGATCCCATTTCCGGACTTTCTTGGGGAGTTCCGTTCTCCACTATTTTTGTTTGTATTTTTTATTTAAGTTCATATTTGGACCCACGAGTAGGCGGGAAGGGGTTCGTCCATCATGACATAGCCCGCTTATCATGATAAGTCATGCGTTTCTCCCCCTGTAGTACCTGTTGGCTGACGGCCAATATAAAAAATATTTGGACAGGTAAAAAAATTCAAAAACAAAATACTGAATTCGTTTTCCATTAGTGTGATAAACAATGGCCATCTTTAAAAATTTTAAAATAAAATTTACTTTTCGAGATACTTGATTCTCCAAGTCTAACAAATAAAAAAATTAAAAACCAAAAGATGACCATAATGGCCCATAGCCTAAAACATAAAAATTAAAAAAAAATTGGTTTCCATCATTGCCCATCCATTAAAACTTAAAAATTTAACAAAAAAATCTATGCCCATCATGGCGCACATCTTAAAACTTACAAATTTATCAAAAAAAATCATCATGGGCCCACATCTTAAAACTTACAAATTTTACAAAAAAATCTACGTCTATTCCTTTAAAACTTACAAATTTAAATAATGTGTAGGTTCTTGCAATTTGAATATTGGAAGTTTAATATTAAGAAGGTTTAAGGTTAAGAAAGTTATGGTTGTTGTTGGTCCGTTGCTGGAGAGGATGTCTTCAGTTGAGGGTGATATAATTGTCCCTGGCGGTTGCCTAGGGTTCTTCCTTCTCGCTGGAAGTTATGGTGAGAGTTACTAACTCCGTTATTACCGCCCTTGCGGCTGAGTAACCAATTTTGAATTGAAGTGAAGTGAATTGACATTTACGGCTTGTGCCGGAGTTTTAATATAAGAGTTCTTTATTGTATGAAGCTCAAACATAAACTGAAACTTAAAGCTAACAAAAATATATTTCATAGCGGCCACGTAAATATGCAGTGTTCGCCGGCTATGCACTGGCATCCGGCCAGACGCTGTGTCAGCAGTTTGGCCAGGGCGAGCTCTTAAGTAATCGGACATTGCCGTTGCGCGGTTAACTTCAGTTAACTACTCCCCCTTCAAGAATAAGGCCGCCCTCGGCCGACCCTATTTGGGCGATTATTTCCTTTAGTTGGGCCGCGGTTCTTCGGGCCTGAATGACCCGGCGATAGGCCAAGCCGAAGCAAATCAAAGCGCAGCATATTGCTCCCGCTATAAACACCATCTGATATAATCGATGGTGGTTGATCTTCTCCCCGAACTCCTTAATGTGTTCCAGGATCGTTCACTCAACCGGTGAAGGTAAGGAAGACTGAGAACGTTACGTTCCATAGTGACGTTCAGGGAAGGCGAGCTGGCCACTCCTGGAGCCCTCTTCTGGGCTGTGTCAGGATTGACCAATCGGGTTTCATTGACGATGGCACCTCCTGCAAAGGTGACGAGATATGTGCCTCTTACATGGGCACAGGTGCCATTATCCACACACACTATCAGCCGGGCTATCATTTATAATCGCAATCCCCTAGTCAACGTAGGTGATGGGGTGTAAATCGCTTTGCTGGATCTCGCAATGCGCCGTGCCTCCAGCGTGGAGCTCTTGAGCGCATGATCTTTTTTGCGCCAGCCGACAAAGTATAGCCCCTGCTGTCAAAGAGCAGTTTTCTACCGTGTGGATATTGCCGTCGCATTCAGTAATAACGTTGTCCTCCAGCCTGAGTATGGTGTCGTGATGTGACACCGGGAAAACGGTGATCTTGTTGCAGGCCGACTTAATTTTTGGGAACTTAATAATAAAGTGTAAGATGTTATTGGATCGTAAGATCTTAACGGACGATACGGACACAACATCCCTAATCGCGGTCTCGGTTTGCTCTTCCATACACGCACCTACCATGATGTACATGTGACGCACACCTGCATGATCTAAGATGCTAGGGTTAAAAACATAAACTGCCAGTATTAAACCCTGCAGCTCCATTGTTATCATCCTATTTCGAGTTAAAAGCATCTCGACTAGGTGCCCTGTAACAATTTGGGACTTTTTAGCTGACCTCAGAAGTTGGTTGACGGTAGCGGAAATTTTATTAATTTGAATTTGCACCTTATTGTTGATATTGACCTGCCTATTGTTTGCATTTGTTAATTCGAATTCTCTAAATTTAATTTATATATATTTAATTTATTTATTAAACACTCTATTTTGTCGGGAAGCGATTTCTCTGTTTCAAAGCTTGTCCTGGGCTATTTTGTTCTTATCCTGAATTTCGTATTGTGGAGGGGCGGAGCATTTAAAATGCTAACGCTGAAATGGTTTTCCAGCATGGCCACGATGGTGTGCGAGTTCAACGATGGTTCGCTGTCGCAATATATGACCTTTGCCTTAGGGAAAAAGCTCATCAGCTTTAGTAGCGCTGGTTTGAGGTCCTCTATGGATCTAGAGGGAACCGGTTGTACGACGGCAAATTTCGAGACTTTGTCGATGCACGTAAGGAAATACTTTTTATCCGTGGAGAAGATGTCTATGTGTAGCATTTCTCCTACATGAGATGGGATTGGTTTTTCGCCAAGCTCCTGTTTCTTCGGATGTCTATCGTATTTAGCCTTGGGGCAAGTCCTGCAGGAATCGACTATTTCGTTCGCCATTTTGATCATTTTCGGGAAGTAGTACTCGGAGAGTGCCTGCTTCACGATTTCTTGGGCAGACCTGTGTGCTCTGTTGTGCTCGACAGTGAGAATTTCTCGCCTCTCGTCAATTGCAAAAATATCCGTTACTCGGTTTTTGCAGTGCCAAAATTTGGTGGCAGGAAATTGCCGAACCAATTTGTCCCGTATCATTGCTAGCGTGTGCAAATCGCAATGGATGGCGTTTACGCCTTTAGGAACTATTACGTCCGCGAGCTCTTCCAGCAATGACTTTTCGCAAGTGAAGTCAATGTTATGCCGTCTCTTGTTTCCAAAGAGAACAAAGCTGCGTTTTGATGAAAAGCGGGCTTCCTCCAGAGTTATCTGGTTTTGGAAGCAATTGAGAGGCTTGTCCGTGGATGAGATAGTGTGGGTTAGCGACAGCTCACTGTGAATTGTGGCCGCGCTTGAAAATGCCTCTTCATCTTCTACAACGTTGAGTTGTTGCCTCGACAGGGCATCTGCAACGAGGTTGTCTTTGCCAGGCATGTAACGAACCTTGGCACCACACTCGTCGTTGCTTTCTTTCCATATTTTAATTATTGTCTTCGGATTAGAATCGGACACCGCGTAGGTCAGCGGTTGGTGGTCAGTGTAGACATTTATATCTTTGACGAAGCTTTTCTAGTGCCCAAACTATGGCTAACAGCTCCCTTTCGTTGGTAGCGTAGTTAACCTCTCTGTCCTTTAAGGTTCTAGAGATCATAGTAATGGGTCGTCCCTTTTGGGAAAGCACTGCGCCAATGCCGTATGCTGAGGCATCTGTCGTTAGATCAAATGCCAATTTATAATCGGGGTATCCGAGTATGACATCCTCAGAGGCCAGGATGTTTCGAAGCTTTTCGAAGGCCAGCCGTTGTGCTATTGATGCAAAATCTTTGATAAAGCACCTATAGTAGCTAGCCAAGCCCATGAATGACCTTACTTCGAATACGTTTTTAGGCTCCGGGAATTCCTTAATGGACCGGACCTTTTCTGGGTCTGTTCTAGTCCCTTCGCTGGTGACTATAAAACCCAAAAAATTAAGGCTTTTTTTGAAGAAGACCGATTTCTGCGCCGACACTCTCATGTTGGCGTCGTGCAAGCTCTTTAGCACCCAGTCTACGTGCCGTATGCGGGCGTTTTCGTCTTCTGAGAAAACGATAACATCATCGACATAGACATAGCAAAATTTGCCAATCTGCTCTCGCAGTATGTCGTCGATGGTGGACGACATGGTGGATTTGGAAGGTGCTGGCAGCATTCCTCAACCCGAATGGCAGTCGGCGAAACTCGTATGTTCCCCCGTTTACGGAAAAGGAAGTTTTTTCACGGTCACGTTCCGCCAGTATAATTTGGTGGTAGCCAGACTTCAAATCGAGCGTTGTGAAGTATTTCGCCTTGCCTCAATTCCCTAGTATCATAGAGATAATTGGCATGAGGTAGCGATCCGGTTTTGTCCTCTCATTTAACTTTCGAAAGTCTAATACCAGCCGCATCTTACGGTTGCCAGACTCGTCGGTGCCCTTTATGTCTACTACCCATATTGGGTTATTGTAGGGGGATCTCGACTTCTGGATTATGCCGTTTTTTAGGAGGTCTTGAATTTCGCCATTGACGAAATTGGCTGCCCCCATCGGGTACGGGTAGGGTCTGGCATAAATGGGCTCCTCATCAACTGTTCTAATGGTGGCAACCACTGAAGTGTTGTAAGGTAACGCCTCATTTGGGTTCGCGAAGGCATTTTTTCTGTCGCTTAGCATTTTTGAAAATGCTTTTCTGACTGAAGGTGGTGCACTGTAACAGTCCACTTCAGTAAAATTTACGTTGGGGCATGCTTGGAATTCTAGCTTTTCTATTTCGGAACCCCATTTGAGGTGTCCGGAAGCTAGGCAAAGTGATGCCCCTGCCTGTTTTAACAAGTCAAGACCGATGATGGCGTCAAAGAAGGACAAATCTGGTAAGATGAAGAACGTAGCCTTCAAGTTGAATAGGGATACGAAGCATTTTCTTGTGGTTTTTTGACGAGCCCGTGTCTATTAAAAGCTTCATTTCTAGATCCGCTGCTCTTCGTCTGATGACGGGTATCAGGGACTTTCCCCTAAAAAATTAATTACGTCCGAATCATATTCTTTAATGGCGTCGTCGTCAATTTCCAGTTTCCTGTTTTGGTATGCCGGGGCTTGAGATGGCTTAAGCATCCTGGACAGTGATGGATCAACATCCATGGGTTCGGGGGTGCTTCCACTGTGTGGGGCAGAGTGCACTTGCGCCTTGTGTTGCTTGGTGTAGAATGGATTTTTGGATATTGTTTTATATCCTTGTCCTTCTGGCTTCTGGCAAACGAAGCCGCGAAGGAGTATCTCTCGTGGTTAGATTCTACTTCTTGTGCCAAAGCGAGGGCTAAAGGCATATCTTTCGGCTTTGCCGAAAAAAGGACATCCGTGAGGCTGCGCTTGAGTCCCGAGATAAATACTCGAAGTGCGTCGTTCCGGAATTTGTCACACAAAACCTTTGCCGCCGAGGCTTCGTACGACATGGTGGCTTTGTTGGTGAGCAAGGTCAGTTTTTTCTCGACCTCGTCATAGTATTGCAGGAGGGTCATATTTCTCTGCCTGAGGGTACCCATCTCCTGCTCCATTACGTGAATCTGATGCTTATCACTGTACGTAAAGTCGAGTCGATTTATAATCGCGTCAAAATTCATCACAGTGCCAAACGAGGATAGCACGGCATTGGCAAGGCCCCTTATTTTACTCTTAATAATGATAATTGCCTGATAATGTCGCGAGCTATTTACGTAGTTCCTAAAAATATAATCCTGCGCTCCCGTAAATTGGGGCAGGAACTTGACGGCATCTAGGGGCTCATCACATTTGACGTTGTCCCTAATTTCTATAGGTTCATAGGCTTTGATTTTGAGAGCTTCCGCTTGCGGGAGCGATTGTACTGCGTTGACCTGTTCGGTCAGATATTGTATAGCCAGGCGAAGTTCGTTTTCCCTACGTTGGCTCCCGATACTGGCTTCTTGAACGGCATGTTGAACGGCCGCCTGTATAGTGGCTATCATTTGTTCCATGCTGAAAGCCATTTTCGCGTGTATGAGTGCTCTAGCGTTTGCGCTTTTTGGGTTGGAAAATCTGGGTGGTCTTTCGGTCTCGGACTCAGAATCACTGGAGAATTGTCTTGCGCTTCTATATCGTTGGAAGGGATAGCTCATGTGAAGCTGTAGCTATGTATAAAACCGCCCAAAAAAAAAAATTCATACCCGAATTGCATGCCCACAGAGGCAATTGGGAGGGTGAGGGGGCCGCGGGGGCTGAGCCGTCGTTTTAGTTATGTGTGCGGGCTCGTCGAACTGCACAATTGCTTTGCCAAGTAGAGTATATGTACTACCTATGGAGCATTGAACCAGTACACCATTAAGTTTCAATTGCATAATTATGCGGTTTGGAAAAGGGATCGATTTAAGGCATCGATTTTTTTTTTAATTTGTAAGTTTTCAGATGTGGGCCAGCATAGATTTTTTTGGGAATCAAGTATCTCGAAAAAAATATGTTATTTTAAAATTTTAAAAGATGGTCATTGTTTATCACACTAATAGATAACAAATTCAGTAGTTTAATTTTTTTAACTGTCCAAAAAATTACCAAAACTAAAAACTTAAATATATTAAAAACAAAAAGTTTTTTCAAAATTCTAAAAGATGACCATTGGTGGTCAATTTGGTTTATTTCGATAAAAAAAATTCGAAAAGTCAAATTTTAAAATTTTCGAATTTTTTTCGAAAATAAGGACCAATAAGGTTGAGTTCCCACATTTTGATTTAATGAAACCGGTGCCTTAATCAAAATTTAGTTCGAAAGCTTAACAGGTCATTTATTCCTTGAGTAAATTATTATGAAAATAACCATGAGATTCTCATTTATTCTAGAAAGTTATTGCGGGTTTTCCAGATCTATCTGTCTAGCTAAACATTGAAATTGTAATTTATCCCTAGGATTTTTAAACCCCACAATGTATTTTGTATTTAGTGATATATCTCTGGTATGGGAAGATTTGTAAAATATATTTTGAGTTACAACTATTACAGATAAATTTCGATGATGAGATCCTTTCGTAAAAAGTTAACATACATTTTTATTGAATTAACCTATCATCATATCACTGTGAACGGCACTCCACAAGGTGATAACCTGCATGCCTTGGGTGCGTGAGGAGACTCTATATATAGCCGAAGAATTCAAAAATAGATATTTAAAAACCTTTCCAACGGTGTAATGCGCGTTAGTATTTAATATTTTAGTATTTTTCTTGATTATAAAGTTATGAATTTTTTAATTAACAACGTTTTTTTAATTTTTTGACGAAAGCTTAAGGTATTTCAAAAATTTGTAGTACTATAGTTGCTCATATGCTAGTAACAAGCATCTCCAATTTTTTTCAGGATTGCCAAGAAAAAAATAGTGCAAACAGACAACCAGACAAACAGACACACTGGCTTCATTTTGAAATAGCTGTAAAAATCGTAGGTCTCAAATGATGTTGAGGTACCAATCTTGTGAGGGTTCTTACTAAGACATGAGACACTGAAACAAAGTGAATTTTTTTTAAGGAAAAAAAACTGCCTTTGCGGAACGGCTGGGATCGGTCGACTATATCCTATAGCTGCCACATAACTGATTGATCGGAAATGCCATAACTTCGTTGTTTTTCAAGTTAGAAGGATGGGAGTTTCAGTTCCTCTTTGGGCAAAATAATTCAATATGCCAAATTTCAATATGCCCAATAAGGATCGGCCGACTATATACGATCCGCTATATATCTAATAATAAAAGATGCGTGGCGCCACCTAGCGGACTGCGACTCAACTGCAAGGGTATATCAACTTCGGCTCCGCCCGAAGTTAGCTTTCCTTTCTTGTTTTATGTAATATTATCATCAAATACCAAAAGTATCGGTTCAGTATTTTCATTTTCAAAAGATTCAGGAACTTCATGGAAATATTCTATGTTGCTAAAATTCGGCTTGTTCTTCACCATAACACCATATTATTGGAGCTATTGGATCGCTTATTAGATCATTTCTTTCATATATTAAGTTTTTTAAAAATGTTGTTTTACCCGACCCTGAGGGCCCACAAATAAGCATCGTAAAAGGATGAATAAATTGTGTGAACATATTGATAAATGTTTTTTTATTATTCAATGTTTATTAGCGACAGTTAATGATTCTATTGTTTTTTTCCTGTTCCCGTTTTTTAGCACAGTCCTATTCAAAATGAGTATCAGATCCGCTGTATCCTTTTTTACTAGGATCATTCCCAAAGAGACCGTCCATTTTTCCAAATTAACTTCTCAATTAAAGTTCCAAAATCATACTGATTCTTTATTTGAGTAATTTATAAGTTAACACAATCACCCTGCGGCAAATTTATTTAATATATTTTCTCATATAGTCGTAAGACCCGATCTTGGGAAGTAGTGTAAGACAAGCTTTATTTGGGTAGTTGTAAGAAGAGCTTTAGAGATAAGAATATTTCGGTACTATGTTTTCGTCAGTAGATTTAACATTAGAGATAAGAACATTTCTGTACCCAGTTCAGTCGATTTTTGTAGATCAAATGCGCCGGTCATCACCACGCAAGACTCATATTAAAACTCAACCCACAAACCCACGTGGATAGATATTACCTAATAAATCGTTCACGCTAAACAGCGGAGCGGACAAAGAAAACTAATTAACTAAGACAAACCAAAACTTGTTAATTATTATTAAATAATAAATCGTTCACGCTAAACAGCGGAGCGAATAAATAAAGTTATTTACTAAAATAAATCAAAGACTTCTTAATTGGCGCCCAAACGGATTTTCGAGCCTACGACAAATAACTTATTTTCAATAAATGAAACCAACAAAACTCGTCGAAAGGCCGGTGCAATAAAGTAAAGTGAATATAAAGTGAACAGTGAAAGCTTTTAAACGAAGAAAGCAGTCAGAGACAACTACGGCAGCAGCGGCTACTCTACAACAACCGACAACAATCTACAACAACCTACAAGGACCTACAACAACCTACAAAAACCTACAACAACCTACAACAACCTACAAGGACCTACAACAACCTACAAAAACCTACAACATCCTACAACAACCTACATTTCATAAAATACAAAATAGTAAACTAGTATAAAATATAATTAGCACTTAATAACCTATTTAAATTAGAAAATATTGTTAAGCAAATAAGTTTGGTATAAACCATCTTAATTCATTGTAAGTATAACGCATATTGAATGATTCAAAATTTTCATATTCCTTATTACATATTCACTATTATTATATTATCTATTATTATATTATTATCTGTGCAAATTGACGACAAAAACACATGAGCGACAGTGAAATAATTTTAGACGACCTCCTGTTAAATTTGAATAAATGGTCAGTCCATCAGTCGCGGCGGTTAGAGAGTTCAAAGGAAAACAACTCTTCAGAAAATAATTGGTGGTCAAAAAAAAATATAGATAGCGAAATGGAGTTAAGAGAAGCTCAGTTAAAAACGATCGTAGAAAGTGCTGTTGGCGGTGCGCTTGCAGTTCAAAAACAATCATTTGAAAAAAAATTACAGGAGCTTAGTGAGCAAATACAAAAACTTACAGTTGAAACCCCAGAGGTGGAAACTTACACAGATGCCGTAATCATAGAAGGTGTTGTGTGTAAGGAACCCTTGGATATAATAAAGTCTCTCCCAGACTTTGAGGGCAAATGTGAAACTTATGTGTCGTGGAGGAAAGCGGCTCATGTCGCGCTTAAAGTTTTTGAAAAATACGAGGGCAGTTCAACATACTACCAAGCTCTTGGCATTATGCGAAATAAAATAAAAGGCTCAGCAAACACGGTGTTGGCTTCTTTTAATACGCCGTTAAATTTCAAAGCAATGATCAGCCGTCTTGATTTTACATATGCCGACAAAAAGCCGGCTTATCTAATTGAACAGGAGCTATCAACATTACGGCAGGGTGACATGACACTTACTGAATTCTACGACGAAGTCGAAAAAAAATTAACCCTACTTACTAACAAGACATTAATGACATCCGATAATGCCTTGGCGATGTCACTAAATGAAAAGTACAGGGTTGACGCGTTGCGTGTGTTTATAACTGGAGTAAAGAAAACGTTGAGTGATATTCTTTTTGCGAAAGGCCCAAAAGATCTACCGACAGCACTTGCTTTGGCGCAAGAGGTTGAGTCTAATAATGAGCGTTACAAATTCGCCCTTAATTACTCGAGAAAATTAGGAGACAGAGGTCAGAGAACCGATCATAGACACAACGATAGTGATAGAAATTCATTTATGCCCATTCAAAACAAAAACCCTTATTTTACATACGATAGTCAGGAAAGGCAAGGTCGCAGCCAGTCAATTAATCAGGATGTTTCTATGCGCACTATTCGAACGGGCCAAGATAAGTTTAGGCAAACACATTTTCCGACTCAGGAAAATGTTTGGCCACCTCTGCAAGAAAATGTTTGGGCATCTGAACAAAATAATGAATGGCCAACACACAACCAAAACGCATGGCAACCTAAACAGAACGCACGTCAGTCTCAAGCACACACTGGTTATGCACAAGCATCAAAGAGACCAAATAGTGGCACTGCAAGGTTTACAGGACCAAAACAGCAAAGGATTAATCACTTAGCTCATGGGGAAGGTCAAGGTAGGAAAAACGCCGACGATTATCATCAGGAGGCCGAAGCGGCAGTTGAAGATTTTGACGACGAGCTCACATGTTATGATAATGTTCATTTTTTAGCCACAGGTCCCTGCTACCGTACATAGAAAGAAAGATAGCAGGGCGAACCATAAAACTTTTGATCGACACCGGGGCTTCAAAAAACTACATACAGCCCCTTCCCGAACTAAAATACACCACACCAGTACAAAAAGAATTTTCAGTTAAATCGTTACATGGTTGCAATACGGTAAAATATAAATGCTTTATTAATCTTTTTAATAAAGATGTTCCCTTCTTTATTCTCCCAGACCTTTCGAGCTTTGACGCAATAATAGGACTTGACTTACTAACGCAGACAAACGCAATCCTAGATTTTAAAACCAAAACTCTAAAAATCAACAATGAAGTCGAGCCAATTAAATTTTTGAGGTGTAATAGTGTAAATTTCACCAATATCAATGACATTGTGGTACCAAACCGGATATCCAATAAATTTCATATAATGCTTAGAGACCGAATGGCTGTCTTCGCAGAGCCGGAAGAAGCACTGCCGTATAATACCAATATTATAGCTACAATACGTACCGAAGACGATCAACCCGTATACTCAAAACTTTATCCGTACCCCCTAGGCGTAACAGATTTTGTAAATGAAGAGACAAAACATTTGTTAAAAGACGGAATTATCAGGCCCTCGACGTCACCTTACAATAATCCAGTTTGGGTAGTCGATAAAAAAGGTACAGATGAAAAGGGAAATACGAAAAAAAGGTTGGTCATTGATTTTAGGAAGCTTAACTTAAAAACAGTCGACGACAAGTACCCTATACCAAATGTAGTATCCATCCTGTCAAATTTGGGAAAGGCCAAGTATTTTACAACCCTGGACCTTAAATCGGGATTCCATCAAATCCTGCTGGCGGAAAGGGATAGGGAGAAAACAGCCTTTTCAATTGGAAATGGAAAATATGAGTTTTGCAGATTGCCGTTTGGCCTAAAAAATGCTCCAAGTATATTTCAACGTGCCATAGATGATGTTCTTAGAGACCAGATAGGGAAGTCATGCTATGTTTACGTTGATGACGTGATCATTTTTTCGAAAGATATGGAGGACCACGTGAATGACATTGCGTGGGTACTGGAGAAACTTTTTAAGGCCAACATGAGGGTCTCTAAAGACAAATCTTTTTTTTTTAAAGAAAGCGTAGAATATCTTGGATTTACAGTAACTAGCGGAGGTATTACAACCAGTCCTAGTAAAGTAGATGCTATCAAAAACTATAAGCAACCCACAAATTTGTTCAGTGTTCGATCATTCTTAGGGTTGGCAAGCTATTACCGCTGCTTTATCAAGGACTTCGCATCGGTTGCAAAACCCCTAACTGACATTTTAAAGGGGGGAAAACGGAAAAATCTCCGCCAGCCAGTCTAAAAAGGTTCCAATTAGCTTTGATGAAAAACAATGTTTTGCTTTTGAGAAGCTTAAGAATATTCTTTTTTCTGAAAATGTAATGTTACTGTATCCTGATTACAAGAAACCCTTTGACCTAACTACGGACGCTTCGGCTCTTGGCCTGGGTGCAGTCCTTTCTCAGGATGGCAAGCCTATAACAATGATTTCAAGAACGTTACGGGATAGAGAGCTTAATTTCGCGACAAATGAGCGAGAACTTCTGGCCATCGTTTGGGCCTTAAAGTCTCTTAGGAACTATCTGTATGGTGTCAAAAACTTAAACATTTATACAGACCATCAACCGTTAACATTCGCCGTATCGGATAGGAACCCAAATGCTAAAATCAAAAGGTGGAAGGCGTTTATAGACGAGCATAATGCCCAAATTTTCTACAAGCCAGGGAAAGAAAACTTTGTTGCCGATGCACTATCCAGGCAGGCCATCCATGTTTTAGAAAACGACCCCCAGTCAGACAACGCAACAATACATAGCGAAATTTCACTGACATATACCATCGAAACAATTGACAAGCCTGTCAATTGTTTCAGGAACCAGATAGTTATAGAAGAAGGTACAGCAGACTTAACCCGCTCTTTTATTATTTTTGGAAGAAAGTCAAGGCATATTATCCAATTTTTGAACAAGGAAACTTTACTAGGGAGAATTCGTGATGTGGTCAAGCAGGATGTTGTTAATGCACTACACTGCGAATTACCCGTACTTGCTTTGATTCAGAACAGTCTCGTAGATGAGTTCCCAGCAACAACTTTTCGACACACAAAAAAAATGGTCATTGACATTTATAATAACGCAGAACAAAAAGAAATTGTAGCTACAGAGCACAACAGAGCGCACAGGGCCGCGCAAGAAAATGTAAAGCAAATTCTTCAGAGTTATTTTTTCCCTAAAATGTCACAATTAGCCGCTAGTTTTGTAGCTAACTGCTTGGTATGTCAAAAAGCCAAATACGACCGTCATCCGCAGAAGCAAATCCTTGGCACTACACCTATTCCTTCACACGTAGGCGAGACCTTGCACATCGATATTTTCTCCACAGACAGAAAGTACTTTTTGACATGCATCGATAAATTTTCTAAATTTGCTATTGTGCAACCCATAGTTTCTCGAACCATAACTGATATAGAACCTGCAATAATGCAGTTGATGAACTTTTATCCTCATTCAAAGACTATATTTTGTGACAATGAACCGTCTCTAAATTCCGAGTCAATCAGGTCACTTGTTTCAAATAGATTTAATGTTGAGATAGCAAACGCACCACCACTCCATAGCACTTCAAATGGGCAGGTGGAAAGGTTCCACAGCACGCTTTTAGAAATAGCTCGCTGCCTGAAACTTGAAAGAGGCATGAGCGATACGGTCAACCTCATACTTCAGGCCACTATCGAATACAACAAAACAATTCATTCAGTGACAGATAAAAGGCCGATCGACATTATTCATTCAATTTCTCCTGAATTTGCAGACGAAATCAAAGGAAAGGTTAAAGAAGCTCAGGAGATACAGCTAAAAAGAATAAACGAAACAAGGCGAGACAGAACTTTTGAGGTGGGAGAAACCGTCCTAGTCAAATTGAACAAACGTCTGGGAAATAAACTTACCCCACGATATAGGACAGAAACGATCGAAGCAGACCTTGGGACAACGGTCCTCATAAAGGGGAGGGTCGTGCATAAAGACAATTTACGTTAAAATCATTGAACATCAATTAATCGTTTAAATTCTTTAGTCTTGTTGTTTATCTTTTGGGCTGACAACCGCAAAAAAAAAAAAAACACTAAAACACTGATAACAAAGTTTGCAAACGTTTATCAATTAAACATTTGACCAATCTTAATATATATTTTTTTTTGTTTTGTTTTGCGTCATCCTCTTTAGCATAGCCAAAGAGAAATGCTACACTAATGATTTCAAAGCCTGCGCAAACAGAGATTTTTCAATCAATTAGCGTTCTACAAATACCCCTAAAACAAATTTTCATATTTTATATATTTTCATATTTTTGTAGTTATTACTGTGAATTTAATTATTATTTTAAGCTTAGAATATCTAATATTTAATAAGGGTCTTAAACACTCCAGCGGTATAGACAAAGGAATCCTAAACATTTTCAAGATCATCGTTCCAGTCCTCACAGTTAAGAAGTCTGAGGACAGCCTTCGACTAAGAAAGGGAGGAGTTAACACAATCACCCTGCGGCAAATTTATTTAATATATTTTCTCATATAGTCGTAAGACCCGATCTTGGGAAGTAGTGTAAGACAAGCTTTATTTGGGTAGTTGTAAGAAGAGCTTTAGAGATAAGAATATTTCGGTACTATGTTTTCGTCAGTAGATTTAACATTAGAGATAAGAACATTTCTGTACCCAGTTCAGTCGATTTTTGTAGATCAAATGCGCCGGTCATCACCACGCAAGACTCATATTAAAACTCAACCCACAAACCCACGTGGATAGATATTACCTAATAAATCGTTCACGCTAAACAGCGGAGCGGACAAAGAAAACTAATTAACTAAGACAAACCAAAACTTGTTAATTATTATTAAATAATAAATCGTTCACGCTAAACAGCGGAGCGAATAAATAAAGTTATTTACTAAAATAAATCAAAGACTTCTTAATTTATACATATGAATTTCCAATTAAATATATATCATAATTGCAGTTTTCTAAAATTACAAACAGTCTAAATAAATTATTTAGAGCACATCTTAGCTTCACTTTTTCGTAAATTTTACAGCTAGTAAACTCTTTCTTTCCAATATATATATCGATAATATTATTCGATAGAAACTTGGATAAAAATTCCTTTTTTACTTCACAACGTACAATTACATTGGCGAACTTGTTAAGTGGTGAAAGTGTATCACTTAAGCAGTTATAGGGTATTTCCCCATCCATCCAGTCCAATCAATGAATGGTTTTTCGATGCATATTGTGTTGCTGCAAAGTTTCACTATCCAATTCCATTAAGTTGTATGGGGGTTTGAAGTGAAAAAAGTTCGGTATTACAGTTCCTCCTGGCATTAAAGCGAATTCTTTAACAAATATTTGTTTTTTATTTCCAACAACATATTGAAAATCTACTATTACCGAATTGTTTCTCTCAAATTTGATAATTTTAGACCTAGTTTTGAACAAAAATTAAGGCTACTTTTCGAGCTACTTATAAGTTCGTTGACAATAAAGGTGAACCTATAAAAGAAACATTTTATGAGGCTGAAATACAAAAAGTTAAAAAAAATGCATTCCTAGTAGATAAGATAATAAAAAGGAAAAAAAACAGGTTTGTGGAAAATGGTTAGGATTTGATAAATCACACAGTTCATGGATAAATAAAACAGATTTATTAAAGTGAACATATAAGTTAGTAATAAGTGGTTGTGGTGTAGTTTTTTATATTATTTAATTTATTGATTCATCTGTTTCGCACAAACCCGTTAGGGTCAGTGCTACTGACAAATATAATATTTTTTTTTGTTGGATTTTATAATATTTAATTTATTGATTCATTTGTTTCACACAAGCCCGTTAGGGCTAGTGCTACTGACAAAGAATATAACGCGAGCTAAGGCTGCGGAGTTCTACTTAAGACTAAACTAGAATACTACCCGGGCTGTCCTTCGAAGCCTTCGTTGGGCTGCGGCGCAGTTGCCCAGTTGCAGTGCCAGCATTCCGTATCCGGCCAGCAACGATCACTTGTTGCGCAAGTGCCCGAGCCGGTCCGCGGACAGTTGCCCTTGGAATGCGTGGTCAGCACCTCTCTCGTTACGCGTGCGGGCCACCGTATCCGGTGTGCAATTTGGCACTTTTCCTAAATTCTGTCTGCGCGTGTTAACTTATACAAATATATTTTATTTATTATACTTAAATTTTATACCCTTGCAGAGGGTATTATAATTTTGGTCAAAAGTGTGCAACGCAGTGAAGGAGACATCTCCGACCCTATATAGTATATATATTCTTGATCAGGATCACCTCCTGAGTCGATATAAGCATGTCCGTCTGTCTGTCGGTTTCTACGCAAACTAGTCTCTCAGTTTTATACGCAACTGTGAGATGGGTGTCCAATTAGATTTGATACTGAAATTTACCGACCATATATCTACCATGATTAATAAAGCAATGGGGGTGCTTGGTTTTACTAAAAGATGGTCAAACGAATTTAATGACTCGTACATAACAAAAGCTTTATACACATTAATGATCCGTCCGATTCTTGAGTATGGATCGTGTGTCTGGAGTCCTCATTACGGAGTATACCGAGATCACATAGAATACAAAACACATAACAAAAAACTTCCTTTTTTCGCCCTTAGAAGACTTAATTGGGATGCAAATCTTCACCTTCCCTCCTACCATAGTGGACTTTAATTCATCGCAACGCTTAAATTTTTACGGCTACTAGAATGACATTTTTTAGTGTCAACATGCACTGGCCTGTCTGTATCTTGACGTCACATATGCCTTCTGCTTGAAGGAAACCAGCATTGGCCAGTCCGATCTGTTCAGTGTGTTTCTCAAACTTTGTGAATAGCTCTGTTGCGCAACACATATGGCTTGTTGCGCCACTATCCAAACACCATGTTGAATTGTCAAATTTGTTGACATCACAGGCGTGCAGCAGGCTGCTTTGGCAATTCACCTCATTGTTTTATGCCATGCGGTGATCACCCCCACCCTCACTTCGACTCTGGGACTTAATGTGCCCTTGTTCACCACACTTGAAGCAAATGACTTACAGTCGACTCGTTCATCTGCTATTCCTTTTCTTTCGCTCTCCTCCTTTAACTTTATGGTGAGGACTTCGAACGAAAGCAAATTATCTCGTGTCTCCATAGCGACCACGAAATGTTCAAATTGCTCTGGAAGGCTTGATAGCAAAACGATAGTGCGAAGTGCGTCGGTTAGCTCTATTCCTACTCCAGTTAGACTATTTAGAATTTCCACAAATTCACTTATGTAGGTCGTCATGCTCTGCCCTTGCTTCATCCGTTTATTAAGCAGTTTCTTGTATAACTGTACCTTTCGTACAGGTCCGCTTGGTTGATGAACCTCTTTCAACTTGGTCCATGCCTCCACAGCCGTCAAGAAATTCTTTATGTAGGCCAATTAAGATGACTTTACTCGCAATGTTATTGTTGCCAACGCCTTACTGTCCAAGGCCGCAAACTGTTGTCCTTCTGGAACATTCGTTTCAGTAAGCTCTCCAGACGTAACACTCCACAAACCGGAATGCACCAATACAGATTGCATTGTTACATACTAAAATACACAGGGAACCAAATTTTCTACACTTTTGTCCTCATTTCATTGAATTTATCACCGCTAAATTTAGATATTAATATTTTAAAATCTTTGTCCTTTATGCTAATTTTTCTAGGCTAGAATTCAAAAAGCTATTAGATTTTATATACATAATTGAATAATTTGCTATACCTTTTTGAACAATTTTTTGTGTTAATGCTATATATAATATAACTCTTTTGTTAAGGAAATTGGCTTGAGTTCCTAATTCATTTATAAAAAAATGAATATCATACCTAGACAAATTATGAAAAACTACAGGAAAATAGGAACTACTTAATATAAAACTAGCTTTAAAATTTTGATGTATAGGGCCTTGGTATTTACCACTAAATTGATCAAAATATTTACCACGATCGTCCATCTCAATTGGTTTTTCGCAAGCATAACAGTTTCCATGCTCCTGGTGGTCCTCATCATTAATATCGAATTCGCATATTGGCTGCTTGCAGTTCTTTATTGTTTTCACAAACATCTTTATGCAGTCAGTTCCTGTAATTTATAATTAGGAAAATGAATATTATTTATTAATTTAAGCTTATAATTTTATATTTGAATTCGTTTACTGTTGGGACTTGTGCCAGCATCAAATCTTGTACTTATCACTAGTTAGATCTCTCGGTGTATCTAGCCGCAGCGGTCCACTAATTGCCCGTTATCAGCAGTTCCCATGTTCTTTGATAATCCCAGATTCGCATGCTCTTTGTTGTTCTTTGTAGCGCATGCACTTTGGTAAAACTTCTGCGCAAGTTCTTAGTTTATGCACTTGAATATTCGGCATTGTTTGGATTGGCCGCTGTATTTGTTTTGGGGTTAAATTGACCCATAATAAATATTGAAACTGAAATTGAACCTCGTCTATTTAATTCGGCCGCTCAAAACGCTGATAGCGTAACATTTACCTTCATCAGTCCGTAATTTGTTTAGTTCTGTGTTGTCTTTATGTACAACATAAATCAAAACCGCACACGCAGTATGATTTTGAATCGGTGCTGTATATGACGCCTCTGGATTTTTTGAGACCGTTTGATAGTTTTCCAAGACGACCTCAATATCTGCACTAATTACCACTGGAGGTGATAATTTCTTATTAATCATTTGAAAGGCTGATTTTGTATTGGGATCAGTCTTGTCCATACTTCATTATATTATGGGTCTTATTTGCGACGCAGTAAAATTTTCGACAATTTCTGCAAAAATATCTCTCTTAATTTGATGATTTAGGACTTGCATAATGTTTTTATTCTTGCGATGTAAGCATAATGCATACATTTCTCTTTTAGGTTATTTATTTCCACTATATCAATATGATTTTTTTTACCTCTTTGGTTCTAATCGTTGGCCCAGGTCCGGGGACCTGGTACTACCTGGTCTCCGCCCGGTGCGGACAGGGTCCAGGTGGTGGCCACGATCAATGGTGATGGTGCTGATAGCAGGGTCTTAGCTACAGCTATACTGTCGCGGCAGTTGACAAAGATGAAAACACCCGTCTCAGATAAGGTGCCTTTATTATTCGGTTGCCAGCGATCGTCGTAAGACATCGTGTGCCGTCCGTCGTCCGCTCTTAGCTCAGATCACCGGTGCATTGTTAACTACTCTCCTTCTTTTAAAAAAATTGACGTCCTCGGCCATATCCATGTTAGCAAGGAAGGAGTCATCACTATCGAGGCTTTGCATCTTCGCCTGTAAGTAAGCCTGATAAATCTTTATCTTTATCAATACGCATTTGGTTGTAAGCAATTGCGACGCCGTTATATGCTGCAGGCTTTTTTTCGTTTAGTGAAAAAAAAGAAAGTCTTAAAAGGGAGCTGATTGTGAAAGCATTTTGTTGCGGTGTCGAGCGTGCATGGATGATCGTTGAGTCTCTGCAAATGGTTAATCGAGGCCCATGACGTGACAGCGTGTGATATCTGCCGTTTATGTGCGATTGGTATCTACGATACAAACTAAATATTAATTTTACAAAATTCAATAATTTCTTACTAGCTAGTATTAACCTTTGTGAAACCCTCTTTTAGAATCGCCTGTTGGATATTCATCTTTAAATTGTTTATAACATTTACCTTTGTGTGGGCAGTTTCGATATTTTCAACTTAAATTTATGATTTAACGCTTTCGGGGAAAAGATACGGCATAAATGATAATTTTCGATTCCTTAATTTGTTGTTTCCTTGATTCCTTTATTGACAATGGTTGTATGAGCGTATTTCTGGGCTTGCACTTTGAAATCGATGCTAAGACTCTACCTTAGCCAGATTTAATAGTTTGGGGTACTTAAAACAATTTGGTACGGTAAGCCCAGGAATAAAATTTTTTTTCCTTTTTTAGGTGCCTTATCGAATATTGTCCTTATGGACCACCCTCCCTTTAATTAGGACTGTTGTCCCAATATCGGCATCGACTCTATTCTCGGCATACAGAGGCGTAAGTTTATCCCCCAATCTCTTTTTGGTTTTTACTAAAACTTTCTCGCCTACGTCAAATACCCGAGCTGCCGAGCTGGATTATTCCGACTTAACTGCTCCTATTGTGCGCGTTCAAGGTTCATAATTATATTCGGGGCAAGGTCAGCACTATTTCTTCTTATTAGTGACAGAGTGAAATGACCTGGTCGCATGAATGGTCGCATGAAGGAATAATTGCACGACATCGTCTATTTTCCTTTCCAATTTCAGACACCTGGCAATTTCTATAAGAGTACTGCAAAATCTTTCCACCTGTCCATTTGATGTAGTGTGTAAAGGTGGGGCATTTGCTATATCTATATCGTACTGATTTTTCAGTATGGCTCGTATAGTTTCGGAGCTCTACTAGCTCTCTCGGAGCTCGATCTAACATTATTGTTATTTCAGCTATTGGCTGAACTACCGCAAACTTACAGAGTTAATCAAAAGCAGTGAGAAAGTTCTTTCCCCCTGTTGAAAAAATGCCCATGTGTAGCATCTCTCCCACCCGCGATGGTATCAGGGTAATTCCTAATTCCTGCTTTAGTGGGTGCCTGTTATATTTTGCTTTCTGATAAATCCTGCAATCAAGAACAATCTCGGCCGCCATTTTACCCATTTTGAGAAAATAAAAGTCAAGCAGCATTTGTTTAATATTCTCCTGAGCAGCTCTGTGAGCCCTGTTATGCTCCACAACTAGTATTTCTTTTTGCTCGTCCGGTTTGATAACGTCAACCACCCCAGACTTGCAATACCAAAACTTAGTGGCCGGGAAGAGCCGAACCAGTCCACTAAGTCCACTAATTTCTTCCAATCAGAAAAATCAATTTGATGGCGAGTCTTAGTACCAAACACTGTAAATAATCGTTTATTACAATTGCTAGTAGCTCCCTTTCGTTCGTGGCATAATTAAGTTCCCTATCTTTTAGCATTCTGAATATCATTGTTATAGACCTACTTCCCTGAGACAAGACTGCACCTATGCCAAAGGGTGAAGCTTCAGTTGTCAAATCAAAAGGTCGCGTAAAGTCTGGGTAGTGAAGGTCTATGTCTATGAAGCATAGACCTATTTTTAAGCTTGTCAAATGCGCTTAATTGGGCCTTATAAAAGCTCACCGAAATGCTTTTTGACCGGTATTTGCTGACCCTGCCACCTTTACCCTTCAGTAAATCTGTCAAAGGTCTCGCAATTGATGCGAAGTCTTTGATGAAGCACCGATAGTAACTTGCTAAGCCCAAGAACGATCTCAGTTGTTTGAACTCATTGATGGCTTTTACCTTGACCTGGCTTGTCCTAGGAGCCTCTTTTGTCACAACAAAACCTAGGAAATCGACACTTTCTTTAAAAAAAGCTACTTTTTCCTGGACACTCGCATGTTGGCGTCCTGCAGGCTCTCTAAAACCTCCGCAATAACGTCATCCATATAGACGTAACAGAATCTTCCTATTTCCTCCCATAGAACGTCCGGCCCGGAAATAAATATACGTAGGGCATTGGCCCTATACTTATCGTTCATATATCGGGCACGGTCAGTCTCACGCTCTGTATTAAAGGATGTATTAAAGTTAAATTATGAACTGTATTAAAGGATGGGATCAGCAGATCCCCTAATCTTGTTACGTATTATGATAACAGCTTGATAATGTTTAGAACTACCTAAATATACTGCAATATCAGGGGCAGATACTTTTTCAGGGCTAAACCGTTGCGGCAAGTAGCTGCCCACAACGGCCGGTCACTCGGCAGGTGCCTCTACAATCCTGTAGCACTGCAGAGCACCGATCAAGACCAGGTGGTGGCCACGATAAGTGATGATGATGCTGCTGAACTTCTTCAATAAGCTGATAGCAGGGTCTTAGCTTCAGCTATACTGTCGCGGCAGTTGACAAAGATGAAAACACCCGTCTCAGATAAAGTATCTTTATTGTTCGGTTGCCTGCCCAGAACTGACTAACTTAACCCTCTAAGACGTAAGCCTACCTGAAGGCACGTATTACGTTTTTGACCCTAACAAATAAACTAACAACTTTATAATCGTTTAAATAATTTTTGGCAATTTATAAAAAGAATATTGAGTTGTTACGTATCTCAGCTTTAAAGATCTCAGAAACTCTTAACGGGACTTATGTTTAGGAATACACAAAGCATATGTTTTTTCGCGCGTAAAATGTGGTCTGCGGTATTTTGAGTGTTGCTGTTCAAATAGTAGCAAATGTATTATATAAAACCTATCCAGCTCATCATTTTTTTCTTGAGAGGTACGTTTATTTACTTTTAAAATTAAGTTGAAGATTTACAAATATATAAAAAGAATGCGTTGAGACAACGAAAGAGCCATACTTGCCTTGAGGTATGGGGATCCAAGACAACTTTTGTTGCCAGCTGATAACCTTCAATTCAATTGAGTGTTTGTTTCCGTTTATGGAGTGATTTTACTTAAAAGAATTAGAAATATTATAGAAAATGGCAAATATCGTATAAGCATACCGCTTTGAGATCTACATGGGTGCAGGTGATAATGTGGTCTTACCTGGTCACCCAGTTCTTGGTGCTTCAGCCAACATTGTATCGAACTTAACACCGTAAAAACCGTAGAAAGATTTAAGAATCACATAATTTACTTCGATAATTTTTATACATCTCTGCCTTTGATGATTTATCTAAGAGCGATAGGTATTTATAGCTCTTGCACGGTGCGAAGAAACCGTATCGCCAATTGCAAACTCCCAAACGATATTGCCATCAACAATTTGCCAAGGAGTTTTTCGACTGAGTACATTGGGTCCTTGTATGGTGTCGATATAACCAATGTACTATGGAGTTACATTCGCAAAGACGTGAAGGAACTGCAAAGTCTTCTCGCTGTGACAGACAGGTTGAGCGACACATTTCAATTGATTGTCCCCAAATTTTACATGAGTATAATGCTCACATGGGCAGCGTAGATCTCAAGGACGGCCTAATGGGACGCTATCATATCAGAGCAAAAACTAGGGATGCCGCAACACGTATTTTTTATCACCTAATTGATATTATACCTAAACCATTTCCCACATTGGTTGGATCGAAACAGTGGAAAAAAAAGTTGCAAGCACTGTAAAACTTCAAAAACGCAATGCATATGCACGAAATGCAGTCTGCATTTCTGCTGCACAGCGAATAAAAACAGTTTTGTAGAATACCATAAGAAAAAATAAAATAAATATTCATTACTTGAAAATGTTTTTCTTCCACTTAAAGCCCCAAGCGTGCCTTCAGGCCCGCTTACCTTTCTTCTCATCTTACAGGTGAACCGAAGATTCTACGATATTTTACGATATTCTACGAACTTAAGGATAAACACAGATAAGTGTCATTTCTTCAGGGAAGAGCTGTTGTACCTGGGCCACCGGATAACAAGTGAAGGGATTGGTATGGATCCGGGAAAAGTCGCAGCGATTACGGAATTGGAACCCCCGACAAACGTGAAAGGGGTACGGCAATTCATCGGGATGGCGTCGTGGTATCGGCGATTCGTCCCTGATTTCGCTGGAATCGCAAGGCCGTTGAACGATCTCCAATGAAAGGGAACAAAGTGGGAGTGGACGACAAGACACCAAGAGGCGTTTGAGAACCTAAAGTCGCGTTAAGCAGAGGATCCAGTGCTGGCATGCCCCTATTTCACGAAGAAGTTTCTGCTGCAAACCGATGCCAGCGACTACGGCGTAGGTGCAGTGCTGACGCAGGACACGGATGAGGGCGAGCGAGTGGTCGCTTACGCCAGCCGAACGCTAATAGGCGCGGAGAAAAATTACTCGGCAACGGAGAAAGAGTTCCTGGCAATAATATGGGCAATTCGGCAGATGAGACCATACCTGGAAGGGTACCAGTTCGACGTGATCACGGATCACATGGCGCTGAAATGGTTGAACAATATAGAAAGCCCACTTGGAAGGATCGCAAGATGGGTCTTCGAGTTTCAACAGTACGATTACGTTATCAGCTACAGAAAAGGCAAGCTGAACGTAGTCGCACTTCCCCACTGCATGCACTTTCCCGCCAGCCGATAGTGGAGAAGCTGAGGAGTGCCGCAGCAATTGAAGACACAGAATGCTCACTGAAAAAGAAGATAAAGGACAACCCACAGAAATATCGGAATACGTTGAGGAGGCAGGCCTGATTTACCGACATGTTCCACACAGAGCCGGGAGCGAGGAAGTGGCATCGTGGAAACTATGTGTGCCGATGGACATGAGGCAACAGGTGCTGAAGGAGAACCACGACGCACCAACAGCGGTGGGCGACGGTATGTGCGGAATTCGTGGGGCCGTTGCCGAGGTCCAAGCATGCAAACACCATGCTATTGGTGATGTTCGATCGATTTTTAAAATTGACAGAAATTGTCCCAATGCGGAAAGCCACAACGGCAATCCGCGAAAGGATCATCGTTAGATATGGTGTGCCAAAGGTGATGGTGACTGACAATGGTGCCCAGTTCACCAGTAGGAGTTTCAAGAAATTTCTTGAGGAGCTCGAAGTGCGTCATCAGTTTACAGCACGGCAAACAGGACGGTGAAGACGATGATCGCCCAGTTTGCAGGCAAGGACCAAAGAACATGGGACGAGCACTGGCCAGAATTAATGCTGGCGGTGAACTCGAGCGTGTCAGATTCCACGGGATACTCACCATGCTTCATCACCCAAGGCAGAGAGCCAAGAATGCCGAAAGCGATATTCGACAAAGGGGCATTGGGGACAGGAGAAGCACAAGCCACCCCCTCAGAAAATGCGACAAAATTACAGGAAGTGTTCGAGCTGGTGCGGAGAAACATAGAGCGCGCAGCGCAGGAGCAAGCTCGGCACTACAATCTGAGGAGGCGGGAGTGGTGTGGGCAAAAGAGCACCTTTTGTCCAAGGCGGCCGAAGGATTCGCGGCAAAGTTAGCGCCAAAGTACGACGGGCCGTACACGGTGGTGAACTTTGTGTCGACAGTGATTGCTGTGCTACGGCACGCTGGCACAAGGAAGGGAAAGAGTGCCCACCTGAGTGAGCTGATAGCCCAAGCGCAGGAGTCAGCGCAGGCATAAACCACAGAAACACGAATGAAAACAAAAAACAAAAAAATATATATATACATATATAGAAAAAAAAATGATATACATAAACAAAAAAAAATATATATGAAATAAGAAAAATATAATACAAAATTAAAAAAAAAAAAATTTAAAAAAAAAAAAAAATTATGAAAAAAAATATACAAAAAAAAATATATATATATACTAGGGTGGGTCGATTGAAAAATCGCTTAGGCACATATGATTTTCGGATTCTAGGGATCAAAATAAGAAACTTTGCTCAAGAGACCATACCTCTAAAATTAATTCTGATGTCCCTTGTTTTTACGTGTAGGAAAAATCCTGGTTTGACCCATTTAGAGTGCTCCAATCGAGTCCAAATGTATGAAAGACTCACTAACTTTGGAGGGTCGACCCACCCGTACAAGTGGTACCCCCCTGGGGCCCCCAAGGGACGAAAAGGAGGAGAAAAGGCGGTGGGCGGAGCAACAGGTTTTGAGTTACATTTTCATAGCATACTTTTTAGGTGCTGTGATTTTGTGATATTTATGTAAGGGAGAATCCCTAGGGGGTCCCAGGGGGGTACCACTTGTATGGGTGGGTCGACCCTCCAAAGTTAGTGGGTCGTTCATACATTTGGACTCAATTGGGTCACTCTAAATAGGTCAAAACTTGATTTTTTGGAATTTGACCTTTTGGGTACCTACACGTTAAAACGAGGGACATCAGAATTCATTTTAGAGGTATGGTTTCTTGAGCAAAGTTTTTTATTTTGATCCCTAGAATCCGAAAATCATATCCGAAAATCGAAAATCGATTTTTTTGACCCCCTACAAAACGAAACGCCCTAATATATACACAACAGCATAGAGAAATAGAACGACTCTGACGTCATCCGAAGAAGGGGGGAGGTGGATAAGGGTATCCACACGCAAGGGGGAAAAAAAAACAAACATGAAGCTGGAACCACGAAGCTTCTGTCGTTCCCGAAGAAGGGGGGAAGTGTGAGGAGATTAGATCTCCCACATGCCAAGACAGGTGGCAAGATGGGCAGCAGCGGGGGGGGGGGGACAAGCAAGTCAGAACGGCAGCGTCGCATGGGCCAGCGTGTTAAGAAAAAACGGAAAGGGAGAAATGCGTCGAGCACGGATGGCGTGCGGGGGCAGCAGCGGGGGCAAGAGGAACTAGCACGGCGTCGCGCACGAAAGAAGGAGGAAGAGGAATCACCGTGGAACGTAACGGTCCCGGGCGGGCCTCCGCGGCCGCGCTCGTAGGTGATAGGAGAGAGCGGGGAAGGCGGGGAACGAAGCGGCCGCTACTGGGCAGCTGTGTTTAGAAGAATGCAAAAACACAGAAATGCATTTTGGGAATGCCCAAAGGGGGGGAGCGCGGGGATATCTAGACGATGGACCTGCACAATAAAAATACGGATCGGAGGCCCAAGCGGGGCAAACAGGGGGGGGGCAAGGAAAGAAAGCCCGCCGATAAAAATGCGGCGGGAATTGGAGAAAGCTAACGGAGAAAGTGGATGAGTGAATGATTAACGGCAGAAAGTACATTTGCAAGGATTTACGGGCGCCTCTGGCACTATATAAGGAGGGCCCCTGGAGCAAATCGGGGCAGAGTCTTCTAGGGAAGCTGGAAGAGTTGAGTGGAAGACCCCCGTGGGTAAGTCTGACATTCAAGCGGGAAAGTTTCCTTGGAGGAATTAGGAGTATAGGAGTATTTAGATCGAGTGCGAAGGATCTGCGAGTCAGTAGCCAAAGGACCCCCTGTGGGTAAGTCCGGCGGCGGTACGCGAGTCAATCAAGCAATAGAAGTCAGGAGCAAGTGGGAACAGGATCAAGGATCCGCGGTGGAACCGTAGCCCAAGGGTAAATCGAGTCGGGTTAGGTTATTCCCGGACACGACAGGTATCCTGGCGATAGCGACGGATCGGCCTGGCGTACGCCTTGTCGGTTCCTGATCAATAAGTCCAGGTGTGATCCTGTGCAGCAAGGGATAACCAGCTCGGGAACTCAAGCCCAACAGTGAAACCAAGCAGGGACACCCCGGGGAGTCATTAGAATCCTGATCCAGGCGCTGGGGCGTATGCACAGAGTATCACCTGGAGTTAAAGGAGACGCGACGCCAAAACCTCTGGCCTGCCATAGATCCTGCGGGGCGTATGCACGCAGGTGTTTGGAGGCGAGTGGCGAACGCGACAAAGGGGTGTGTCCTGCGGGGTAGGTAGGCCCTTCGTGCCCTGATCCGGCCGCTTAGCAGCGAAAAGCATATCTGCCCGGCGTACGCCTGGGAGGTGAGCCGATCGGTCTGTTAACACGGATTAGGTGCCGGCCTCGGCGAAAGGGCATCCACAGTGAGCCGAAGATACCAAAGGTCCACGGCACCCGCGACGGAAGAGCAGCAACAGAAGCGGCGACGACGAGGGAGCAGACGCGGCGACGAGGGAGCAGCGGCAGAAGAAGACAACAGCAACATCACAGACCCCGCAACCCAGAGCCCGTGAGTCCAAACGAAGGGAACCGTGAGCCGTTTCGGCACCAGGCACCAAGACCACACGACCTGCCCGGCGCAAGCTGAGGGCGTGTGTATTGGCACCAACCCGGAGCGGGGATCGGGGATCGACGGGAGGACGAGCGGTCCGTCGGCTGAGCCAAGCGGCAGGTGAGATTCACCCTTTTTGTAAACGTAGCATAATAAAGGGGATTTGTTTTAAACGAAGCATACCGTGTTATTTCTGGGCTCGGGCAATCACGTCGAATCTATAAATTCGGTGGAACGTACCCCCAAACTCTGTGAGCTAGTCGCGGCATTTGTTGCGAACAAAACATTAGCAAAAACAGTTCGTTACAGCTGGTGCCCAAACTACGTGATTGCTTTAGAGTCTAGGAGTAACGAATCTTCAAGATGGGGAAGAAAAATTGGATTTACGCGCTTCGCAAAGAGAAGTGTGCAGAGAGCTCGGTCTCGCAGCGGATGGAACCGTTGAGATCATGAGGGCACTTGTTGCAAGGTGGGTCGACGAGACGAAGGACGATGAAGTGATGGTGGTCGCGCGTGGATGCGAGGAGAAATACGCGCAGAGGTCCATGCCGAGGCAGAGAGCGGTGAGCGAATCGGAAAAGCTCATTCAAAGTCTGGCAGTGCCAGAAATGAAGAGCATAAGGAGCATGGAGCCACAAGTGCGGAAGCCAGTCCCGGTACAGGGTGACTATGCGAAAGTGGCGAAACAAGTCCGAGAGTGGTCGTTCCGACTCGACGGAACAGGAGATCCTCTCGAGTTCGTGGACCGAGTAGCATGGTCTGCCAAAACATACGGGATAGATATAAACACAATCCCGCGGGCGATGCCAGAACTACTCCAGGGCAGAGCGCAAAAGTGGTTCTTAATGAACGATGAGGAGTGGCCCACATGGCAGGAGTTCAGAAGAAGCTTCGATGCCTTTTTCGTGCCAAAAGTGTACTTTAAGAAACTGGCAGACCAGGTTCGGCAGCGGAAACAGCAACAAGGAGAGCCGTTTAAAGAATACATGGTGGACCTTCAGACGCTAATGAAGCCTTTAGGAAAATCCACGAAGGAGGTCATTGAAAGGCTAGTGGAGAACTGCATACCGCGCATGAAAATGTTCATGAGGCCATACGCATGCGCTTCGCTCGAGGAGGTGATGGGTCTGGCCGAGGAATTTGAAAAGCTGACCTTGGAAAAAGAGGTTTTTAACAGGCAAGCCGCCACGGCAGACAGAGGGTGGCCAAAAAAAGAACGGCACCAGAAGCCACCGGAGCAACAGAGCCCCCCAGGACAAGGGTGGGGGCAGAGATGGCAGCCGGAGGAGCATCGCCAAATGCCACTGCAACATCAGCCGAGCCAGCAATGGACAGGCCCAAGGCAACAGCAGCCGAGTCAACGATGGGCAGCAAGCCAAAGCCAAAGGCAGCCGAACTTGCTGTGGGCAGAGACGCCTAGACAGGGACAGATAGAAAACCCAGCGGGCCATTGGGCCAGAGGGTGCAGGAACCCCAGAATTTTGTTCTGCAGGATGTGTGGCGCAGTAGGGGTAAGAAGCACAGAGTGCTGCCAAAGAGCGGGAAACGAGCAGCGATCTCAGCCGTAGAGAGGAAGGCAGAGATCGCGAGGTGCTGCCTTTCAGAATTAGTTGGAGGATTAACAGGATAAGATCATCAGTTGGCGGCAGTCATCAAGGTGGGAGACTCCACACCGAGACTCAAATGGTACTCCTAACAACTGTAAGCTTTGGCAACAAGACAAAGGAGTTGAATATGTTAGTGTTGCCAGGCATGGGAGACAGCGCGGTGCTTGGATGGGATTTCCTCGCAGAATTCGGCACAACAATAAACTGCGCAGGCCACCAAGTCACGATCCCGAAATGAGAAAGATGGAGCGGATGCTTGGAGGATAGGCTGTCCATAGCCATAACTGGACCCTCGGAAGAATGGGAGAGCGAGCGGGACAAAAAGTTCATCGAAGAAGAGCTGGCGGCGTTCACAAACCAGAAGGGTTGTTCAAACATAACCCAGCATAAAATCACTATGAAGGACGACATCCCAATAAAACAAAGATATTACCCAAAAAATCCCAAAATACAGGGGGAAATCAATGAAAAAGTGGAAGAGGTGCTGGAGAAGGGATGCATCGAGCCGTCCAATAGCTCCTACAGCTCACCCATTGTCATTGTGAGGAAAAAGACGGGTCAGTGGAGAATGTGCGTGGACTTTCGGCAGATCAACGCAAAATCAGTAAAAGATGCGTACCCGATGCCAAGGATAAACTTGATATTGGAACAATTGAGGGAGGCAAAATTTTTTAGCAGCCTCGACCTGAAGGATGGCTATTGGCAAATCCCAGTGGAGGAAGAGAGCAGGAAGTATACGGCCTTTACGGTACCAAGGAAAGGTCTGTACCAGTGGAAGGTGTAGCCATTCGGATTACACTCGGCCTCGGAAACATTTCAAAGGGCTTTAGACCAGGTCATAGGCTTTTAGCAGAGGATCCAGTGCTGGCATGCCCCTATTTCACGAAGAAGTTTGTGCTGCAAACCGATGCCAGCGACTACGGCGTAGGTGCAGTGCTGACGCAGGACACGGATGAGGGCGAGCGAGTGGTCGCTTACGCCAGCCGAACGCTAATAGGCGCGGAGAAAAATTACTCGGCAACGGAGAAAGAGTTCCTGGCAATAATATGGGCAATTCGGCAGATGAGACCATACCTGGAAGGGTACCAGTTCGACGTGATCACGGATCACATGGCGCTGAAATGGTTGAACAATATAGAAAGCCCACTTGGAAGGATCGCAAGATGGGTCTTCGAGTTTCAACAGTACGATTACGTTATCAGCTACAGAAAAGGCAAGCTGAACGTAGTCGCGGATGCACTTTCCCGCCAGCCGATAGTGGAGAAGCTGAGGAGTGCCGCAGCAATTGAAGACACAGAATGCATTTGGATAGGCTCACTGAAAAAGAAGATAAAGGACAACCCACAGAAATATCGGAATACGTTGAGGAGGCAGGCCTGATTTACCGACATGTTCCACACAGAGCCGGGAGCGAGGAAGTGGCATCGTGGAAACTATGTGTGCCGATGGACATGAGGCAACAGGTGCTGAAGGAGAACCACGACGCACCAACAGCGGGACATCTAGGCGAAAGGAAAACGATTGCGAAAGTAGCAGCACGGTACTTCTGGCCAGGGATGCAAAGGGACGTAAGGAACTATGTCAGGAAATGCGAGACATGCATGTGGTATAAACCGAGCCAGATGCAGGCCGCAGGGAAAATGCTGAAACAGGTCCTAGAGGAGCCGTGGGCGAAGGTATGTGCGGAATTCGTGGGGCCGTTGCCGAGGTCCAAGCATGGAAACACCATGCTATTGGTGATGATTGATCGATTTTCAAAATGGACAGAAATGGTCCCAATGCGGTAAGGATCATCGCTAGGTATGGTGTGCCAAAGGTGATGGTGACTGACAATGGTGTCCAGTTCACCAGTAGGAGTTTAAAGAAATTTCTTGAGGAGCTCGGAGTGCGTCATCAGTTTACAGCACCATACACGCCGCAGGAAAACCCTACGGAAACGGCAAACAGGACGGTGAAGACGATGATCGCCCAGTTTGCAGGCAAGGACCAAAGAACATGGGACGAGCACTGGCCAGAATTAATGCTGGCGGTGAACTCGAGCGTGTCAGATTCCACGGGATACTCACCATGCTTCATCACCCAAGGCAGAGAGCCAAGAATGCCGAAAGCGATATTCGACAAAGGGGCATTGGGGACAGGAGAAGCACAAGCCACCCCCTCAGAAAATGCGACAAAATTACAGGAAGTGTTCGAGCTGGTGCGGAGAAACATAGAGCGCGCAGCGCAGGAGCAAGCTCGGCACTACAATCTGAGGAGGCGGGAGTGGTGTGGGCAAAAGAGCACCTTTTGTCCAAGGCGGCCGAAGGATTCGCGGCAAAGTTAGCGCCAAAGTACGACGGGCCGTACACGGTGGTGAACTTTGTGTCGACAGTGATTGCTGTGCTACGGCACGCTGGCACAAGGAAGGGAAAGAGTGCCCACCTGAGTGAGCTGATAGCCCAAGCGCAGGAGTCAGCGCAGGCATAAACCACAGAAACACGAATGAAAACAAAAAACAAAAAAATATATATATACATATATAGAAAAAAAAATGATATACATAAACAAAAAAAAATATATATGAAATAAGAAAAATATAATACAAAATTAAAAAAAAAAAAATTTAAAAAAAAAAAAAAATTATGAAAAAAAATATACAAAAAAAAAATATATATATATACTAGGGTGGGTCGATTGAAAAATCGCTTAGGCACATATGATTTTCGGATTCTAGGGATCAAAATAAGAAACTTTGCTCAAGAGACCATACCTCTAAAATGAATTCTGATGTCCCTTGTTTTTACGTGTAGGAAAAATCCTGGTTTGACCCATTTAGAGTGCTCCAATCGAGTCCAAATGTATGAAAGACTCACTAACTTTGGAGGGTCGACCCACCCGTACAAGTGGTACCCCCCTGGGGCCCCCAAGGGACGAAAAGGAGGAGAAAAGGCGGTGGGCGGAGCAACAGGTTTTGAGTTACATTTTCATAGCATACTTTTTAGGTGCTGTGATTTTGTGATATTTATGTAAGGGAGAATCCCTAGGGGGTCCCAGGGGGGTACCACTTGTATGGGTGGGTCGACCCTCCAAAGTTAGTGGGTCGTTCATACATTTGGACTCAATTGGGTCACTCTAAATAGGTCAAAACTTGATTTTTTGGAATTTGACCTTTTGGGTACCTACACGTTAAAACGAGGGACATCAGAATTCATTTTAGAGGTATGGTTTCTTGAGCAAAGTTTTTTATTTTGATCCCTAGAATCCGAAAATCATATCCGAAAATCGAAAATCGATTTTTTTGACCCCCTACAAAACGAAACGCCCTAATATATACACAACAGCATAGAGAAATAGAACGACTCTGACGTCATCCGAAGAAGGGGGGAGGTGGATAAGGGTATCCACACGCAAGGGGGAAAAAAAAACAAACATGAAGCTGGAACCACGAAGCTTCTGTCGTTCCCGAAGAAGGGGGGAAGTGTGAGGAGATTAGATCTCCCACATGCCAAGACAGGTGGCAAGATGGGCAGCAGCAGGGGGGGGGGGGGGGGAACAAGCAAGTCAGCACGGCAGCGTCGGATGGGCCAGCGTGTTTAGAAAAAACGGAAAGGAGAAATGTGTCGAGCGAGGACGGCATGCGGGGGCACAGGATCAAGGATCCGCGGCGGAACCGTAGCCCAAGGGTAAATCGAGTCGGGTTAGGTTATACCCGGACACGACAGATATCCTGGCGATAGCGACGGATCGGCCTGCCGTACGCCTTGTCGGTTCCTGATCAATAAGTCCAGGTGTGATCCTGTGCAGCAAGGGATAGCCAGCTCGGGAACTCAAGCCCAACAGTGAAACCAAGCAGGGACACCCCGGAGAGTCATTAGAATCCTTATCCAGGCGCTGGGGCGTATGCACAGCGTATCACCTGCACAGAGTTAAAGAAGACGCGACGCCAAAACCTCTGGCCTGCCATAGATCCTGCGGGGCGTATGCACGCAGGTGTTTGGAGGAGAGTGGCGAACGCGACAAAGGGGTGTGTCCTGCGGGGTAGGTAGGCCCTTCGTGCCCTGATCCGGCCGCTCAGCAGCGAAAAGCATATCCTGCCCGGCGTACGCCTGGGAGGTGAGCCGATCGGTCTGTTAACACGGATTAGGTGCCGGCCTCGGCGAAAGGGCATCCACGGTGAGCCGAAGATACCAAAGGTCCACGGCACCCGCGATGGAAGAGCAGCGACGACGAGGGAGCAGCAGTGACGACGAGGGAGCAGCAGCGACGACAACAGCAACAACACAGGCCCCGCAACCCAGAGCCCGTGAGTCCAAACGAAGGGAACCGTGAGCCGTTTCGGCGCCTACCGGGCGCAAGCTTTGGGAGGGCGTGTGTATTGGCACCAACCCGGAGCGGAGATCGGGGATCAACGGGAGGACGAGCGGTAGGTCGGCTGAGCCAAGCGGCAGGTGAGATTCACCCTTTTTGTAAACTTAGCATAATAAAGGGGATTTGTTTTAAACGAAGCATACCGTGTTATTTCTGGGCTCGGGCAATCACGTCGAATCTATAAATTCGGTGGAACGTACCCCCAAACTCTGTGAGCTAGTCGCGGCATTTGTTGCGAACAAAACATTAGCAAAAACAGTTCGTTTCAGTGTTAAAGTTGATGTGTTTTGTTAAATGTGTCTCATATACGAATGTGTGCTAAAAAACACCACTTAAAACAATAAACATAATAATTTTTTACATTTATGACTGCATTTCTATTTCTAATGTTTTGAAGGGCTGCAACATATCCCGACCCAGGAAGGTGTTCTAGTATAAAAATTTCGTTTTCATAATATTCAAATTGTTTTATTGACCAGCCGGAATCCTTTTTTTTGGAATTCATCGGCTCTTGAAATTATTAAATCATTCCAAATATTAAAATTTGTTCAATATCCTCATACCTATTTTCATAAATTGAGCAATAAGGAGTAGCAAAATATTTTATTGTTAATATAAATGTATCTGCTTTATCGGTTGGTGTTATATACTTACCGTTCGCTTATTTCATGTTTTAAAATATTTGTTAAATGAGATTATTTTATCTCAGCGAAATATTAGAAGAAAGGTTTCTTGCTTATTATAAGCTTTCAAAAACGACGAAAAAATAAATGCGTGCACTCGGCTATACGTTGTAATTCGATATGTATTCAATAATAAAACTTAAGCCTAGCTTATCTATTGCGGCGAAGCGCGGCAATTCGCAAGAGAGCGCAACTGATCTTTTTTTTCGCTTCCGCTCCGCCCTATGCTAACTTATACTCAACGTCAGTTTTTTTTCGTTATTTATTAATGTATTTTCGTTATTTTTCGTTATTTATTAATGTATCTATTTTTATCTAATCATGCTACACAGGGCTTGTTGAAGGACTCATTCCGGCTTTAACCAACTGGCAGCCTCGCCAGCTTGTGAATTGCCCTCAACTAGTCCCCAGAGCTAGTCCCCCTTCCATCCGCGTGAGTTTCGACGTCCGTGGCGGTGATTCATTGTTTTTGGTTCATTGATGTTGATTCATTCAAAGGTGATCTTCTGCGACCAGGACCAAATCGCCTTTCCTGACGTCCTCCTGCTCACGATGCTAATTCGACCGCACCTGTACTACTTCGATCCCGCGGCGGTATGGACGCAAATACGCATCCTTTTTTTGATGCGTATTATCGCAGTTTGTCCGCTTCGTCCTCGATTTGATGCCGCAGTGCCGCGAAGTGGCGTTGCGTTGTTGCAGTGCACGATCTGCGGACATCCTAGGCGCCCAATGAACCTTTGAAGGGCCAATAAAAAGGAATGAATAAATCAGACACTACTTGTAAATGAACTGCCTTGGACGCAAACAAAATAAAAACGGCAATGTAGGACTTGCAAATTCTCAATGTCGTCTTAATAGGGCCAAAGAAATCCACGCCATATATGGAGAATGGGCGGAGAGCACGGATTCGATCTAAGGGTAAATCTCCCATGACTTGAGTCATCAGATGAGGCTTGAATTTAAAACAGCGTATGCATGACCGTACTATATGACTGCAGATTTCCTACGCGTTTACTATCCAAACACGCTGTCGCAAGAGACTCAACAGTGCTCGGGGACTCACATGAAAATTCGACTCGAGCGCTTCGTCGGCAATACTGGAAACTTGGCATCGTACGATATAGGAGCATTAACGAGTCGCCCCCCGACCCGCAACAATGAAAAGGCAAGCCCAGCCTGAGAAGCTTAATGGACAAATGGATATAGCATCTGTAGACTTGGGATAACAACCAGGTTTTACGAATATTCTTAATTTCCTTTTGATACTCGTGCTCTTGAACTATCGGGACATTTTTTGACCACGACGATGGATGGGAACGTATCCAATGAAGACAAACTTCTGAGTGTGACCGATATATACTGCGTTCGATCGGTACTTTTATAAGAGGCTTGATTTTGCGGCAGAGGTCTGGGAGAAGGTGAGCGGCACAAAACTCAAGACGGGGGAGCGTCTTTGTCTTGAGCGGCGCTACTTTTGACTTTGCAGTCGACAACGAGACTTTAATACCTCCTGCAGATTCGCGACGCAGGCACCATAGGCTCTCATCGATGCGTCAGAAAAGGCATGAATTTGAATTGGTGACATCGGCTCACTCATCAAAAATCACGGTATTGAGATATCTTCTAACTGTGACATGGCAAGCTTGAATTTTGTTCCACGCTGATTCCAAATGCAGAGGAATCGACTCATCCCAATCTAGCTTATTAGGTCAAAGCTCCTGCAACAGGATCTTTCCTTTTAATAAGCAAATATGGAGGACAAATATTTTAAAATATAAAAACCTAAATTTAGCGGAAATAAATTTACTCAAATGAGGAGAAAATTATTATTATTTTAATAGTTTTGATAAATTTAATGAAACGGCGCTTCGACCTAGAAAATATTTTTACAATATATTAACGGATGAAGAGTGTCCGGTAGAAGAATACGAAGAGTAGCTTAAACGCATGAAATATACATGAATACAAACAAGAATTATATTATCATGTATATATCGGATCGTATATAGTAGATCCTTATGAAAGTTTCACCATTAAATCAGTTTTCTACAAAAATGATGGAAATAGCCCCAAGCATTTTTAAAACTAGCAAGGTTCTGCCATTTATAGGATATAATCGTCCGATCCTTATGAAATTGTATATAATATATTTTGGCCAAATATAACATGTGTAAACAGTCCCAACCCTCTAACTTAAAAAACACCAAAGTTATGGCATTTCCGATCAATCAGTTATATGGCAGCTATAGGATATAGTCGACCGATCCCATCCGTTCCGGCTTATATACTGCCTGCAAACAAGGATGTGTGCAAAGAGTCGGCGGAGATGTCTCCTTCACAGCGTTGCACACTTTTGACCATAATTAACCTCTGCAAGCGTAAAAAAAATAAAATAATGTAAATATTGGAAACAATATTAAAAAATGAATTAAAATAAATATAGTAAAATGTTGTAAATCTTTACTTTAATAAATCTGTTTTAAATATCCATGAGTTATGTGATTTATCAAATCATAACCATTTTTCAAAAACCTTGGCATTTTTTTCTTTTTATTATCTTTTCTACTAGGAATGCATTTTTGTCCTTTTTGAATTTCAACCTCATAAAATGTACCTTTTATGGGTTCACCCTTATAGTCAACGAGTTCATAAGTAACCGGAAAAGTAGCCTTAATTTTAGAAATTCTAAATATTTCGGTTATCCAGTTAGGTTCATATCCCGTAGCAAATACTCCTTTGTATTTGATTATCCTTACATTGTCTCCGACTAAATATTTTTATCTTGGCCGATACCTTTGCAGTGTTATAACATGTTTTCAAAATAATAACAGTCAATAAATATTTATTCCCTCATTCTGATTGGAATATGGAATCATTTCAACCATATCAATTTGCCAAGTATCATAAAGCCCTTTTGGAACAAATTTTCGAAATTTTCAATCACCAAAGTTGAAACTTTTCACACATCCTTCTTATCATGCAGTATATAAGTCGGAACGGCCGGGATCGGTCGACTATATTCTATAGCTTTCATATAACTGATTGATCGGAAATTCCATAACTTTTATGTTTTTTAGGTCAGAGGTTTGGAACTTTCCACACATGTTATATTTGGTCAAAATATCTCATGTACAAAATTTCATAAGGATCGCCGCAACATATCCTATAGCTGTCATAAACCGATTGGAATTGGCATAGTTTTGGTGTTTTTTAAGTTAGAAAGATGGGACTTAGTACAGATTCTACAAATTTTGGGCAATCTTTTCCGATCTGCCAAATTTAATAAGGATCGGCCGACTATATCCTATAGCTGCTATATAACTGAACGATCGGAAATGGAACAACTTTAACTTTAGGTGTTTATTAAAAAATGAATTTGATGGTGAAATTCTCATAAGGTTTGTAAAACTATACATGATCCGATATATATATAATAATATAAGCTGCTACCAAACTGCAAGGATATATCAACTTCGGCTCCGTCCGAAGATAGCTTTCCTTTCTTGTTTTGTGATAGAGCTATCCGATTCCACCCTTAGACTCCCATGATACCCAAGTATATCCAGTTTTTGTCAAAATTTTGACACTAATTTATAATAATAATAATTTATAACTAATTCTATATTTATAACTTACACTACTTATACCTACAAAAAGAAATTCAGCCAAATCGGATTTATTATTTAATATTAGATTTTGGATCAAAATTCAATCTGGAATCTGGAAGTATGGCAGTCTGGAAGTAGCTGTCTTTTGCGTTTCTGCCACAAAGTAAGGAAGTTCATTCGGAGAATAAAGAATGATGAAGGTCTCAGAAAGTGCTAAAGAAAGTGAAAGATTACCTGTCCAAGGATCATCGTACTATAAGGAGTAAATCGTACACAAAACTTAGTGTTGTGCCAAGGTGAGGCAGGTTGGAAATCGCCCAGGCGAGGTCATGGTTATGGTCGGGCGAGCCTAACATAGCTTTCTTTGGTATATTAGGTCGAGGATATCGGTGGAGTAGTTAAGATAAATTTGTTGGCAGCGATGCAGAACTCGAGCGGTGCGCGTAAAGGACCGGGTGCATCAGAGATTGAGTCTCTACACTCGGCCGCCCAAGGGGCGCGGCTGCAGAGTGATCAATAGGCAGGAGACCTGAAAGGGAGATCGGAGCGTTCGGCGCTGTGGTTAACTGGTGGCCCAGCGGTACCGCTGGTGGAATTGTCAAGATAGTGTCCGGAGTAATTTGATTGTCCAAAATACACGCATTTTGTCCCTGGGCATGCTACCCAGCAATGTTCATCAATCGCATGAAATCGTAGTCTTGGATGATATTTTTAGTATGGGCCTCTCCCAAGTAAATAATATTTATAATGATTTATCGAAAATTTTGGATTTGATATTTTTAAATAATGTCGTACATAGTAAAGTAGAAATTTGTAATGTACCATTAAGTCCGTGTGATATGCACCATAAGCCATTGTTGATATACATTGAATTTTATAGTTTTCTACCTTCCACCTCACCTATTTCTTATTATCACTTTAATGAGGCTAATCTATTCCTTATTAATACCGCTATTGTAAGTTTTGACTGGGTTTCCCTTTTTTCGGATGGCGCGATTGATGAGTGTTACACTAAGTTTTTGATTGCTCTTTTCAATATTATCGACAATAATGCCTCGATTAGGGTTCGAAGGTCGTACAAGTTGCCCTGGTACACAGTTGGCCTAAAAAACTTAAAGAATAGAAGGGACAAATTTTATAAGAAATTTTTAAAGACAGGGGATCAAATTGCTGGTGAGTTGTACCGGCAATGCAAGCGTGAGTTTGAATTCCTCAATAAATTTCTATATAATCAGTATATTTCTGATGTTGAAGCCAGCCTCAGATCTAACCCTAAAGCGTTTTGGCGGTTTGTGAATGGGAAAAAATCATCCTCTGATATACCTTCTTCCATGTCTTATGGAGCTTTGACAGCCAACTCAGATATGGGCATCTCTGAACTTTTTGCTAAATATTTTGCCTCTAACCTTGAGCCGAAGGACTCCTGGGATGAGCAGGAGGTACTTCAGAAAATCTTGCCTCTTCTTGAGGTAGGATGCTTGGACACATTTGATTCTGACATTATCGAAGCCTCTAGTCATTTTAATGAGTCGCATACTCTCGACTTGGATGGTATCTCCCCATTCTTCATTAAGAAGTGTATCTCATCCTTAACCACACCTTTGCAACTTCTGTTCTCTTTATCTCTATCATCTGGTAAATTTGCTCATCGATGGAAAATTACTTCGATCATGCCCATTCACAAAGGTGGCAGTAGGGCAGATGTCACAAACTATCGTCCTATCGCCAAGATCTGTAATATTGCCAAATTACTTGAGCGTATAGTCACCAAAAAGCTAACATTTTTGATTCGTAACCTTATTTCTCCTAATCAACATGGATTCTTGCCGGGGCGATCCACCACAACTAACTTAGTGGTTTTCTCTAAGCAGTGCCTTGAAGCCTTTGAACGCCGAAGTCAGGTTGACGCCATTTATACTGACTTCTCTAAAGCCTTTGATAAAGTTTGCCACGCAGCCCTACTTGCTAAACTCTTCAGATTAGGCGTTCATTCCTCCTTGTTATGTTGGTTGGAGTCTTATTTGGCAGACCGACCATGCCACGTTCCCATTGGTGATGCCACCTCGAGCCCCTTCATTGCCACATCTGGCCTTCCGCAAGGTAGTTCTTTGGGCCCGCTCCTGTTCATCATATTCATAAATGACATCTCCACTTGCTTTCATTACTCGAACTTTCTGTTATACGCGGATGACCTTAAAGTTTTTAAGGCCATTAGCTGCATTAGAGATAGCTATATGCTGCAGGAGGATTTGCGCCGACTCTCTACTTGGTGCACCCTCAACCTTCTTCCTCTAAATTTACTTAAATGTCATTTTATTCGTTATAGTAAAAGGGCGCTTGATATTTGTACTTCCTATGCAATTGGCAACCATGACTTGCAACTAATGGAGGAGGTGGTTGATCTTGGCGTCCTTTTTGACTCAAAATTTAAATTCTCCAGCCATTTAGACTTCATAATGCCTAAGGCGTATGCCATGTTGGGCTTTGTGAAGAGGCATACTGACCAATTCAAGTGCCCGTACTCGAAGCTCAGTGTTTACGCCGCATATGTCCGGTCGAGGCTGGAATATGCCTCTATTATTTGGAGCCCCGCAAGTAGAATTAGCTCTAATAGAGTTGAGTGGCTGCAGAGGAAATTTTTAAAATTTGCCCTTCTCCCTTTGAGGTTTGTGGATCCTCTACCCTCCTACCATAGCCGGTGCCTTCTCCTCCACATATGTACTCTTGAGGATAGGCGCATGGTGGCAGCACTAACATTCATCAACAATATTGTGTCTAGCAGAATTGATTGCCCCATGTTATTGGGGCTTATTAACTTTAATGTGCCCCAGAGGGATCTTCGCTCCTTTTCACCCTTTCAACTCGCTTGTCGTAGGGCCAATTATTTATTGAACGAGCCTATTGATCGAGCATTAGCTTTATTTAATGCATTACCGCCTAGCCTCCGAATGAAGTGGGGCTCAGAGAGACATGTTTTAAGGGCCTTACTGGTTAGGCATTTTCTAAGTAGTATGTAAGTTAGATTGTAAAGTAGCCATGTAAGATTTAGTTCAATGGCGAAATAAATAAATAAATCCGCCCATAAGGCAACGAGACCTGGCCGGTCACCACGTGCAACCCTAATCCTCACCCGATACCCCAATGACGCTGCCTCCGAACTGCAACCTCTGATAGCACTCGATTACTAACTAACTAAACAAACTAACTAACGAACTAAAAAAAAAAAATTTCCCCGTTTTTATACCTGTTCAGAGGGTATTATAATTTTGGTCAAAAGTGTGAAACTCAGTAAAGAACCCTATAAACCGTCCGGTCTGGCTCGTCGGTGGCGTGGAGTTAGGGGGTTTGGCTAATCACGGATGCGTTGTCGGGACTTATTATTATTTAATTTAAATTATTATAACTTAATTGAAAAGTAGAAGACAAAGTCGTAGGATCGGTCAATATATCATTCCTTGATGTTCTAGGAGCTAACGATGCTCTCCCTTCCTTGATCATGTTTTTCCCGAGTTAACTAAAATTTTTCCACGATCCCTTTCAGAAAATCAGAAAATTTAGATTTTAAGCAAACATAAAATAGTTTATTAATACTAAAATGGACATGGTAAAATTTTCTGGGTTTTTCTTTGTTTCTTTACATCTATGATTTTGAGCAAAATTAAGTAATGAGAAAAAATGATATAAATATTTAAATATGTGGTATAAGAATGATTTAAATATATAAAAATTGGTTTTCAAAAACAAAACAAAGTTCGTTAAAAATAAAATGTATCATCAATTAAAAGCCTATACCCTGGTATAAAATGGTAAAAAGTGAAAACTTATCATAGAAATATAAATAATTTATCAATTTGGTTACTTTAATGTAGAATTGAACAAAACAAAAAACCAAAAAAATAATAATTCGTTACATCGAACATACTTATTTTCCTTAAAGGAAATATTTTTTTTCTTTTTACTCTGTTCCACTCACTTTTCAACAAAATTTACAAATATTTCCTAATTTTTCATTTTTTTAATCTTTTTTTACATCAAAACTCAACTTAAAAATAAGCTCATTACAAATATTTCATGAATTTTTATGCTATCCCTCTCATTTCTCTCACTAGAATTCAATGAATCCTCTGGGGAACATTTGGGAGCCACCTTCACTACCGAGATGCTGCACCGCGTGCTATCACCTATTTCGCTTTAGAGACCAAAACTGCAACGGAGCTCCCATACCGACTCCGTCCGTCTCGCTTACTTCTTCATCCCAACGTGGATGGGGACCTGAACACGGAGCTTTTTTTCGTTTGTCTTATGATTATTCTGCAGCTGGAAAGGTGTGCAGGGATTTTTATGGAGGGATTTTTTTTTTTAATTTTAACTCGTTTTAAAACAACTTATAACTACTTAGAAACTAAATAGCCAACATATAACCACTAACCATACAACATATAGACTTCTCATTTCATACAACGAAAATGGACGCAAAAATTTCTTGCGACAGGCCCCCGGAGGCCCCAGAGAGAATCTTACTCTCATTCTTACGCTCATTTTTACGCTCATAATCTCATTTAACTTTTTTGGTTGTTCAGTCGCAGAGAGGCGCATCATCAAGAAGGTTCTTCTGCGGTTAAACCGATCTTTATATGTATGCGTGCTCACACATTCACACACACGGTTTCATGTGTGCGTTGGATTTCGTTTTGAAACCAACTAAAATTTTTGATTTTTGTAACTTTACAGGCATGCTACCCTAAGAAAATTGGGATAAACATTATACGCTAATGATGAAAAAAATATGTTTTACATATTAATATTTCAACCTATATTTTATATTTGTTATGGAATGCGATTAAGTGGTAGCTGTAAAATGTTTTTCACATATATATATGCATATGTCAACGAATGCATTAAAATTTATATATTAAGGTAGAAACAGGGTATATTTCAGTCGATTGCTTTTAAGTTGTTGTAGTTCTGCCAGCGGATGGTGTTCCATACCCTTCTGATAGATGATTTTTGTGGAGTGAGAATAAACAAAAACAGCTGATTTTTTGTTTCCGTGGGCATCAGTAGGGTATGCAAGAACCATGAAAATAACAACAGTGAAATTTGGGTTTTAAATAAAAGCGACTGAAAGATACCCTGTCTAAGTACAATGATTTTTAATTGTTCGTAAATATATAAATACGTAATTTCGTAAATATATATGTGAAGCATTTTACTGCTGCCATCTAATCGTATTCCTAAATATGTATAAAAAGTATGATATATAAAAATATATAATATAAAATATAATAAAATTTTTTCACACTCCCAACTCCCATTTTCTTAGGGTAGCATGCCTGTAAAGTTACAAAAATCAAAAATTTTAGCTGGTTTCAAAACGAAATCCAACGCACACATGAAACCGTGTGTGTGAATGTGTGAGCACGCATACATATAAAGATAGGTTAAACCGCAGAAGAACCTTCTTGATGATGCGCCTCTCTGCGACTGAACAACCAAAAAAGTTAAATGAGATTATGAGCGTAAAAATGAGCGTAAGAATGAGAGTAAGATTCTCTCTGGGGCCTCCGGGGGCCTGTCGCAAGAAATTTTTGCGTCCATTTTCGTTGTATGAAATGAGAAGTCTATATGTTGTATGGTTAGTGATATAACCTAGCTAACCAATTTTTCTAAGCTAGGTCTAGAGGTTAGGTTTACTTAGGGGTCACATATTCACACCTAACCCTATAGCAAAGATTTTCTTTCTACGCTGACTTAAAGAATTGTTCTTTAAAAAAAAGGACACTGAAGTCGTCTGGCGCCGAGGACCTCCCTGTAGCCGCACCAGGGGTTTCGCTGAAATTTCGTCGCGACTTTGATGATTGTGGACCGCCGACTGATCTGGTACAAGAGCTTTGCCTCTTTCGCTTAGGTATTCTGCACTTGGAAGCGATGCTGTTGCAGGCCTAGCCAAAAAATGCGCGGACTTAGAAACCTCCTCTCTTATATTAACTATTGTTTCCATTAACGCTTACCTCCGGAGTCAGTGCCAACTGACTAAGTTCCAAATTTTCACACTTACCTGCTTTACACTTTTTTATGAATTTAAGCTTTTCAACTCTAAACTGCACTGGTCTTAGTCTCGATGTGAAAAGAAAGTACCTCCAGCCGATTGATACGAGGAACCCAGGGCCAGATATTCGATAGATTTCCAATTTGTAAGAGTCACTTCAGATTGAAAACCAAAACAATATTTTTGTAAACAGAATCCCGACTCAAATTTCTCACTCCTTTTAAGTGAATTAAAATTAAACAGCTCAAATCATTCTTTAATGGGAACCCACTTCACAGGAAATTTCACATTTTCTTGTCACCTCGATTAATTGAGACCCAAAGCCTTCCACGTCAACTCACACCTCAAGAAAAAGGTACCGACTCAATCTATTCCCTTCTCAGAGAGAAAAGCTTTTTTCGAGCTTTGATCTGCAAAAAGCTTAAGCAAAGGTAGCTACATATAAAAAGAACATAGAGCCCCAAAGTTAAGTTAGTTCTGAAATTCTAAAATTCTAAGAAGTTTTAAAGAATCACACTTTATCAAAAACGGAACACAAATAAAAATATATTTTTTTCAAACTATTTTGAAGAAAATATTTAATTATATACCTGTACAAAATTGCATATTAAAAATATTCTTATTCGGCACGTGCAAGAAAAACAAAAAATCAGGCACTTGCCGGGTAAGTATATTTTTTATATGCAATTTTGTATACCTATATTGCATTCAAGAGGTCAAGAGGTTTTTTTATATGACACAAACTTTATCTGTTCCAATTTTTCTGACACTGAATTTAAGAAAAAGACGAAAAATTCTATAAATACAAGGTTCGTTCCAAAGTAAACTTTTTGAATCTAGTGCCCTCTAGCGGCGCCATTTATATGCAACCTGGTGCGTTAGAATCTGCTATCCGTTATCGACTTATAGTAAGAATTGCATGACATTTCATCTATTGAAAGTGAGGTCATAAATGAGCTTCGAACAAAGAGCCAACATTCAATTTTGTTTTAAAATTGGTAAAACTTTTACCGAAACGTTTCGATTGATGAAACAAGTGTATGGCGATGATTGCCTATCCCTGCACAAGAGGTTTCAACTTTTCAAAGTGGTCGTGAGGACATAAATGACGATGAACATGCGAGCCAACCAAAATCCGTGATCACCGAAAATTCCATCAAAACTGAGCGTGAATTCATAAAAAATCAGCCGAAATCATCATTGAAATTCATGGAAATAGAATTGAACATCTCTAATACATCGATTTATCGCATTTTGGCCGAACATTTATGCTTATAAAAGGTGTGTGCACGGTTTGTTCCGCACAAATTGACTGACGTCCAAAAATTGCTCAGAATTCAACATTCGAAGGACATCATTAAAAAGGCAAAAACAGACCCGAACTTCCTTTACAAGATTGTGACTGGTGACGAAACGTGGTGTTTTCAATATGATCCCGAAACGAAACGCAAGAGTGCTGAATGGAAGGCCCCGGACGAGCCGAAACACAAAAAATCTCGCCTGGAGAAGTCAAAAGTGAAGACAATGCTGATTTGTTTTTATGATTCCAAGGGTATTGTTCACAAAGAATTTCTACCTTGTATTCTACCTTGGAGTTTTGAAGCGTTTGGTGCGCCGCATTCGATTTGTACAAAAAAAAATTGACAATAGTAATATTGAAAGAAATGCTGTTGCCGTTGCTAATAATATTTTACACTCAATAATTAGAAGCTCATCGGTATATTTAAATAATACTCTGGTTTCACAAACCGGCAACAATTATCATTATAGATCTTATTTACAAACCATTTTAAACTGTGGATGTGATTCAAGTGAAAGTCATTCAGCAACACACGGAGATTTTCCAAATTATGGAACCCAAAACACCATTTAACATTGATGGTTGTCTAATTTTTAGAATTATGTTCCAAAACAGTAACAAGGTTGAATTATTTGGAAAAGTTCATGGTTATATTTTAAACCAACCAAAATTTTTTTATCAATAATGTTGATTATATAATTGACTTTTAATATTGAAAAAACAGATTTTTATTTATTGAACACCGGAACTGAATCGAATCTTTAGATATTGGAAACCCAGCTTGTTATAAATCATGTAGTGGTTAACGCTAGTATTTTATTAGCTCATCATCACGCTTTACAAGCAAAAAATGCTATATACCCAAATAAAGTTGAAGTAAAATCATTTACAATATACCCAGGAAATAATACATTATCAATCAAAAATGTGTACGCTTTTAGTATGGTAAAAACCGAGCCTATTCAGGAAATCGGGGATTAAATCCTTTTATTTTTTAAAACTTTAAAATTCAACTATTTAATATATTAGTTAGTACCTTCAAAAGCACTTTAATTCGATTTCTCGAAATCCAACAATGAGCGTATAATTTACTATTTAAAACATGCGGAATTAAACATAATGATCGAGGTCTGAAAATTTTCAAGGAATTGTATGTCAAAAATAGTTTTATAATAGCATTTGATTTAATGGCTAATCATTCACGATTCTATGATTGATATTGACAAACATCGAAATATTCGAGTACTTTTTTAAAAATGAAAACAATACAAATCATAAACTTGCTTTCCAGCAACCAGCAAACTAAAAAAATCAGGGACCGGAATCATTATGAGTTGTTTTGTGAGTTTATCATTAAGAGTTTAAAAAATCACAAAATAATTATTATTTTCTGAGCGAAAAAAATAAAAATCGAAAATAATTATTATTCTCTGAGCAAAAAAATAAAAATCAAAAATAATCATTATTTGTGGTTTTTATTTTTTTCGCTAAAAAATATCGCTCAATTCATGATTCCGGGCTGAGAATTAAACTTTTTGGACATATGAGTGCGTAAATCCATAGACCATAGATGTAGGTCCCAATTAACACTATAATTTTTCCGCGATCATTCCTACAAACTATTTCAAATTAGAAAAAACAGAAAATTAAATAATATTTTTTAATATATTTTCAATGTTGAAATGTTGAAAATTTATCAAAATTGGTCTTGGCGACGATGGGACAAAAAGGAGTTGTAAGCTGGCTTTAGGGTCATAGTCAAGCTTTGTACTTCCTCCCAACATTTTTAAAAACTTTTAGTAAATGTATTAAATGCATTTATAATCTTATTAGCAAAATAAACAATGTTACCTATAATATTTAAAAAGTATATTTATATTTTTCGGGTACTTGATGCAGTTAAGTTATTTTATAGTATCTTATCACAATATTCGTAGCTCCCTTTATGTATATTAAAAGTTTCGGGGCCCTCAGTTGCTCCATCATCATTCCAGGTGTTCACATTCACATTCTGAGTACAGTAGCTCCTTTTCTTCCAAATCCTCTAGGGCTGCTTTCAAATATACCAATTTTATATGGTGTTCATTAAAACACATATCCTCAAATAATTTAATTTGACGCGAATACATTTTATGCTCTCGAGAGGTTTAGGATTTTATTGAATACACTAAACTTATGAACCATAATAAGGAATAGACTCTTTTATACCATCACTCTTTTTATATAAATTGTAAAAATGGTGTTCTATCTATTCATCTTTTTTCCTTTATATACTAGATGCGTTTTTCCATTTTCCTTCAATTTCTTAAATTGTGTTTTCCATAATGGTTCGTCATTCTTGTCAGTAAAGTAAATAGCGCTTTTAGTTGCATATGTTGGTTTGGTTATTGTTGGCACCTAGTGCCAAGACCTACTACCCAATCAAGATGCATCAGCAGGTCACGATATACAAGCATCAGACCTACTAGACTATTAATAATGTAACGATAAGCATAAGCCAATATCCAACCTACTAACCCGGCACTAGTCGATGGCACCGGAAGCAGAATCAGCATTATCAGCGGGAAGAATGACCGACTGACCGAAGTAAGCGAAAACCAGCCAGCGAAGCCGAAATGCGTGTGGAAAGCAGTACATGAACAATCAATTTGGGTCAGCAGATTTAGAGATGGGTGACCCTGGCATTAACCTTAGTTTTAGCAGGTCCATAACATTGACTTTTCTTAGATTTAATGATGTATAATTTAGCATCTTATATAAGAGTTGTTCTTCTGAAATAAAGACAGTTCCGAAATCAGAGTCAATCGTCTCGTTACTCAGTGTCTGAACCACGGCACTTAAAATCAACCTACTTCGAGTTATCCTGCGTAAAACGGTTCAAAGTAGGACTCTCTGAAAGCTATCTACTTCGCGTGGCTCCAGTGTAAACGGACCACCAGTAGAACTTTCATCATCGAATCTACTTCGAGTGGCTCCTGTGTAAACGGACCACAAGTAGAATCCGCGGCATACCAGACTACTTTAAGTTTTGCTCCCGTGAAACGGACCACAAGTAGACCCCGTATTACCTAACCACTTCGAGTGTTGCTCCCGTGAAACGGACCACGAGGAGATCCCGCGGCAGACCAGTCCATTTCGAGTGTTGCTCCCGTGAAACAGACCACCAGTAGACCCCGCGTGACCTAACCTACTTAGAGTGTTGCTCCCGTGAAACGGACCGCCAGTAGGACCGGCCGATAAGGAATCAGCCGAACCACCATACCACCGGTACTTGAGGAAAACCACCCCAGGACTTCAAGCACATCAACTCCTGCCTGATCACAGCAAGCGTCTGGCCAACCCGAGCAGTCCCTTGCAGAATCCAGGTAAATTTAGTCAAGACTATTTACGGTCTTTGACTACGACTCCGGGACCTACCGTTACTCCCGTGAGTTCAAGTTTGACGTAGTTGCCGCATAACGCTCTACGGACGAACAGTTATCTTTTTTTGTTTTTTTGCGCAGTTCCCACTGCATACGTACAGCCAACTCCAGTCCAACCGACCGAGGGACGCTGCGGGGGATAGATCCAAGATAGTTAAGTTAAGAGTAGGAGAAAGATATCACGAGGAAGAGTGTTGCACAGATAAGGCGGTTAATATAAGCGATTTGAGACTGTTAGTAGAGCAAAGTGACAAGTAAATGTTGGCTGTCTATATTTCTATAAATAAGATTATATAGAAACATGACACCCAGCATCGTTCTACGGTTTGTTAATGATGGTAAGTTGATTAGTAAAAGTCTACTACGATAAGAGGGGAGGTAAAGATTTGCATCCCAATTAAGTCCCCTAAGAGTGAAGTTTTTTTGTACAGATTCTATGTGATCTTGGTGTACTCCGTATTGAGGACTCCAGACACACGATCCATAGTCAAGAATCGGACGGACCAATGATGTATATAACGTTTTAGTTATGTACGGGTCATTTAATTCTTTTGACCATTTTTCAATAAAACCAATCACACCCATAGCTTTATTAACCATGGTAGATATATGGTCGGTAAATTTCAGTGTCAAATCTAATAGGACACCTAGATCGTTAACCTGAGTTAATCGTTCTAAGGCGTTCCCATAGAGAAAGTACATAGCCTGATGAGGACTAGATCAGTAAAAAGACATGAGTTTACATTTCGATCCATTAAGCTTTAGGTTATTTGCTAAACACCAATTTTGAAGTTTATCCAAATCGGATTGAAGTCTAGACTGGGCGCTAGTGAATTTAAACTGAAGGCATAGCTTAACGTCATCAGCGTACATAAGTACAAGTGAATTAGTTAAGGCAAGGGGCAAGTCGTTAATAAACAGTGTAAAAAGTAGGGGTCCTAGATGGCTTCCTTGGGGCACCCCAGATGTGGCGCGGACTAAACCCGAGGTCACATCTTTAAAGAAAACATGTTGGGTTCTCCCAGATAAGTAGCTCGAAGTCCAGATAAGATCAGTTGGGAATCCCAAAAGACTGAGTTTACTTATAAGAAGCGAATGGTTAACAGAGTCAAATGCTTTACTGAAGTCAGTGTAAATGACGTCTGTTTGTAAGCCATTCCGGAAACCATCCGTCATAAAAGATGTTAGCTCCAATAAGTTGGTAGTGGTGGAGCTGCGCTTCATGAAGCCATGCTGGCACGGAGTTATTATTGAACTACATAGATGTTGCAAATGTGGAGTGATAAGTTTTTCAAAAAGCTTTGGAATTGCTGACAATTTAGAGATGCCTCTATAATTTGCAGCGTCGGATTTTTTCCTATTTTTTATGCAGCGGAATAATGAAGGATTCCTTTCACATAAGGCGAAAGATCGAAGTTTCCAGCGATAGATTAAAGAGTTTAACGAGCGGTTTGCACAGATTCTCGGCGCAGTTCTTCAGAACACAGCCTGGTACTCCATCAGGGCCTGGCTAATACACGGCTTGATCTTAACAATATCTGATAACACACCATTTTAATCGAAAGATGGGCAAAATATAAGGTTGGCTGATTGGATATTACAAGTTTAAGGCTGAGCTGAGCTGCTGCTAGGTGAATACGTAGTTTGAAAAAACTGTGCAAAGAGATCGGCCATTGCCTGATCAGTGTTCGCATAAGAGTTCTCAAACGTAAGCAGTGGGGAAAAAGAAACATGTTTACGCTTAGTGCTAACAAAGTTATAAAACTGCTTCGGATCCTGAGTAAACTGAATCCTGTAGCGGCGAATATAACTCCTATAACATTCTGCGTTATGCACGGTGAATATGGACCGAGCTACTAAGTATCTAGAATAACTAACTGTGCAGCCAGATAATCCATGTTTATTTAAAAGTCTACTCATACTATTCTTTAAGTTAATAAGATGCCTTGTATACCAAGGTGGATTCGTTGAAGCGGACGGATATTTCCACGGCACTCAAGCGTCAAAAAATGAGTTTAAAGTGAAATAAAATTTTTGTAATGCTAAGTTTATATCCTCGCATGCTAGTATATCATACCAATCAAATTGCGAAATTAACTTATTTAATTTCATGAAGTCAGCCTTACGAAAGAAACGAACTTTATGAGATTTAAGTGTTGACTTAAGGTCAATTAAGGAATTGTTTTCGATTGAAACGTCAAGAGTGTGATGATATGGATCCTAAGGGTAAGAAGGGGGCAAAGTTCTGGAAAGAGTAATTCCATCAGGATCAGACACCAAATATAAGTCCTACAGCCGTCCTAACGAATTTCTAACGTGGTTAATTTGCCCGAGTGACATATCCAAAATGCCCACAGGAAAGTCGTGGTGGGAGTTAAGAATAACATATAATCTGGGATATTAAAGTCACCCAGAGCTATCAGCTGTTCATATTCCTCCTCCTCTTCGCAGAGTTCTATCACATCTAAAAGTGGTGTACCTACTAGGAAAAACTTCCGAGCTTAAGATCTCCGGCTTTAACCAAGTAAATACAATAATGTGAGATGCAAAAAAAGAACTATCAGAATACGGTTTGGGAAGTTTACTACGTAACCCTCTTGTATTCTGATAGGTAAGTGTTAGAGAAGACATTAGTTTTTTAAAACTGAGGAAGATGAGGTGGAAGATTGGTCACTGGCCGTAACATGTGGGAGTTTTACACCCACAGGTTTGGTTTTTTTTTTTTCACCGTACTTGGCTGATGTTCTTGGACGAAAATGTTCTCTGGCCAAAAGCTGGCGGAACAAATCGTCTTGAACATCTGCAAGGGCACACGTATTTTTAAAGATGACGTGTGCCTGGAGTATGAATATTTAAATTTTGTAATGTACACCACCTTTATGTCGACTTTTGTTTTGGCTTTGATGCAAGCCGAGATATCAATATCCGAAGTATCAGGGGCAATCCGGGAATCAAAAATATGTTTTGATGGTGGGATCACCTGCAAGGGTTTTGGTGCCGCCGTAACTAATACAGCGGCATTAGTACGGACCGGGAGTCCGGGCGGTTGGTTACCCTGTTTGGTGACTGTTACTGGGGTTTGAATTATTGGGTCTGGGATAACTTGAAGCGATGCCACAGAGGACGTATCGGACAATTTCTCAATAATTCTGAGATATTCGGAAGCCGAATTTTTCTCAGGTCCGGCCCTTGGGGTGGCCAGAGATATAAGCGGCTGCATAGTTGTCGGCTGAGCAGGCTGAAGATTATTCGCCACAAGCATATCACTAAATGAGGATTTCTTACGCTTTGGAGACTCGTTTAGTAGTTGTAGACTACTAATTTGTGTCGAGCGCACAGAGTTGGTCAATGATTTTACGAAAACCACTAATCATCTCCTTGAATCCGCTTTTAGTCTGTCTCATGAAGGATTTCATTTCATCCTCAACAGCACGACAACCGTCACAGCAAAAGTGAAGACCAGACCTACGTGAGATTGCATCCGAAACTGAGGCCGTAAACCCGGCACACTTAGGGTGTAAAACGTTTTCACAAAGCCAGCAATAATGAATTTATTAAAAATTATTAAAAATTCAATAATTAATTTATTAATAATATTGATGAACCTTGTACCACTGTACCAGAGAAACGAAAGGGGAAGATTGAAGAGAGCAGTTATTGCGAGTTAGTGAAATGCAAAGAATAGAGATAAGAATCTCTATTGAGCGAGAATAGGAGCAATAAAATAGAAACAAAACCGTAAGAGATGAAGAAGCAGAGTAGGGCTATGTTTGGAGGGAAAATTAATCAAATTATTATTTTACCTCAACAAATATCATGGCACACGCGAAGCGATACGGATCTATAAATTGCAATTTGTTTATTGTTTTGTTCATTTAGGGTATCTAAGAAAGACTTTGATACACATAACAATAAATTCTCTCATTCTCGAGTTCTTTCATTGGAGAAAAAATGTTTAAACATACCATTAGATTAAAATTATACACTCCTGGATTCAATGAAAAAAAGAAAACTGTTATGAACTAATCCATTTAATCATCGATCTCGCTCAATATTGGAAAACCCAACTCTTTGTACGCCTATTTAGATATGTATTTAGTATATACTTTTTAAATACATTGATAGAGAGATATACCAATGTTACGCTATCAGAGTTTTGATAGCGGCCGAATTAAATAGAGCAGTTTCAAACTATATTTCAATATTTATTATGGGTCAATTTAACCCTAAAACAAATATAGCGGCCGATCCAAACAATGCCTAATGTACAAGTCCATAAACTAAGAGCTTGCGCAGAAGCTCTACCAAAGCTCCCAAAGTCCATGCGCTAAAAAAGAACAAAAAAGCGCATGCGAATCTGGTAGAATCAACGATTGTGGAACTGCTGATAATGGGCAATTAGTTGACCGCAGCGGCTAGTTACACTGAGAGAACTAAATAGTAATAATTTCGATATTTGATGCTGGCACGCAAAAACCAACATGTTTTTATACCCTTGCAGAGGGTATTATAATTTTGGTCAAAGGTGTGCAACGCAGTGAAGGAGACATCTCCGACCCTATAAAGTATATATATTCTTGATCAGGATCACCTCCTGAGTCAATATAAGCATGTCCGTCTGTCTGTTTCTACGCAAAAACGCTTTGGGAAAAATAATTCGATATGTCGAATTTCATAAGGATCGGCCAACTATATACACTCCGCTATATATCTAATAATATAAGATGCGTGGCGCCACCTAGCGGACTGCGACTCAACTGCAATGGTAGATAAACTTCGGCTCCGCCCGAAGTTAGCTTTCCTTTCTTGTTTTATTATATCTATGTAAATTATAATCCCGTCTGGTTACACAGGCCGACAATATCCAACTTTTTTTTTCCTCCACGCATAATTTTACCTGCTCCATAACCTTTAGGCTCCCCTGAACCAAAGTCCAGAACAAACATAGGTTCTATCACCCATAGTTTCCGCGGTACACCTAAGAGAAGAAATTGATCAAATTTTACGATATATTGAATTATGTAGGCCGTGTAATGTCGATGACCATCATTGTTTCTAGTACATATCATTTTTGAAATGTATGTGTACCAACTAAAATTAAAAAATAGGATCTAGCAGTTACCATATATTTGATAATAAAATTTATGTAAGGCAATCTTTATATCTTCATATCAAAATTAATTTATTCAGTTTCGTAAGTCAGCCATATGAAAGAATCGAACTTTATGAAATGGAATGGTCAATTGAAGTTTTAGTTTCGATTGGAATTACTTCTTTGATTTTACCTCTTCAAAAGAGAATTTGGAGTCAAAAGAAATTAACACTCTTCCCCCCCTTCGCAGTGTTCCATCACGTCTTAAAGTAATTTACTTACTTGAAAATCTTCGGAGCTTAAGATCTCCGGCTTTTACCAAGTTTCTGTGTAGACTATAATGTGGGATGCAAAGGAAGAACTACCAGAATAAAGTTTGGGAAGTTTTCTACGAAACCCTGTAGTATTCTGATAGGTAAGATGTACTTAAGAAGTTAGTTGTTTGCCCACAGGTTTGGACAATTTTTTCTTCACCGAACTTGGCTGATGTTCTTTGACGAAAATGTTAACTGGCCAAAACTGACAGAACAAATATTTAAATTTAGAAATATCCGTCACTTTTCTCGACTTTTGTTATGGCTTTGATGTAAGCAGAGATATCAATCTCAGAGGTGTTAGACGTGTTCGATGTTGGGATCACCTGTAATTTGGTGTTTTGGTGTTGCAGTTACTAGAACTAGTATGCCTTATGAACGATCTCATTTCATCCTGAATAGCACGACAACAGTCACAGAAAAAGTGGAGATCAGATCTACGTTAAATGGCATCCAAAACTTAGGCCGTGAACCTGTCACACTTACTGTGTACTACGTTGTCACAAAGCCAGCAGTGGATGGTAGGCTGGGATGCTGAGATTGTCTTATTACAAAACTTAATCGCACAGACAAGTTTATATTCCATGATTATTTATTATTATTTATTTATTAAATTATTTTTATTTCAATATTTAAGTACCTTGAACCACTTTAACAATGAAACGAAAAAAGAAAATAATAGAGAGCGACAGATAAAAATTGAGCGACAATAGGGGCAACACAGAAAAAGATGAAAAAGCAGCGCAGAGTTATGCTTGGAAAAAAATTACTAAATATATTATTTTATCTCCAAATATACCACTGCACACGCGAAGCGATACGAATATATGAATTATATGATATGATATATTTTTTTATGAATATAAATAAATATAAGTAAACATCGGTTTAAAGTCATCAATAGGAAATTAAAAAAAAACGCAATGCGCACAAAAAAATTTTTTATAGAACATTATCTCAGGAAAGTCCTGTGAAAGTTTCATGTCGATCGGACTAAAACTCGCTGAGATACCGATTATCAAATTACTTTCTATGTATATACTCTCAATTGCTTTTAACACTTTAGACGCGTATATATAATCAACATTTTGAAATGACCACCTCCCATTTGGAAAACATTCAAAAATTAAAATTTTTTAGAATTTCGGAAAAACTTTTAGTTTTTGAAAGTTAAGTGTTTGGTTAAGTGTTTAGTTTTGGTCATTTTTTGCACAGGTAAAAATAAATAAAAAAAAAAATGCTTAAAACGTTTTCTAATAGATAAACAATGACCATCAATATTTTCAAATGACTACCTACCGTTTGGAAATTATTTAAAGTTGAACATTGTTAAACAAATTGCAAAAACGACTTTTTGAATAAACACAATGGACCACCGTCATCTTTTAGAATTTTGAAAAACTTTTCGTTTTTAAAATGTTAAAGTTTTTAGTTTTGGTAATTTTTGGACAGGTAAATAAAAATTGTTTATCAGCAGTTCTGTTTTTGTTTATTTCTCCCCGTTCGCATGCGCTTTACTGGTTTTTGTAGCGCATGCACTTTGGGAAGATTTTTGTAGAGCTGCTGCACATTAGCAAATCTTGCATTAGCAAATCCCGCCTCGCATCTTGCCAGCGAAATGATAAACAAATGCATTGTTTGGAGTCTCTATTGCTAAGCTTTGATTGAGCGGCTGTGAGTTTGGCTAGATTGAACCCTCGAATAAAAACATTGAAATTATATTGAAATTGAATTATGGAATCGTTTATTTTTTTTGGCCGCTATTAAAAAATATTAATAGCTCAACATTTTGGTGACCCCGACGTGATTTCATCCCGGTTAATTATCATGATCAGCATTAAAAGTGCCACTAAAGCACCGTTGTTTTTGTTGTCACAAAGTTGTATTTTATTTTAATTGCACAATGAAATCGGGAGCTGAAACTAATGCATCTGCTGCGTCAAGCCGTGAAAGGATGCTGCGGAGACGCGCAGAGGTAACATGCCAGGAAATGGAGGTCCTGCATCGGAAAGTCAAGGCTGCGACCAACGATTCTACTATTGTGACCCTCGAGTATGGAGAAACGTCTGCGTGATCGCTTCACCACGCTGCAGAAGGAATTGGAGGAGCTAAACTACAGCGAGATCGGGAGCGACTTATATTGGTGGTTCTCTCAGCTGGTTACGGACGTGCACGTTAACATCCAGGTGGAGGTGGCCAAGCGTTCCATGAGAGTTGCTGCTCACTCTATGCTTTGCTCCCTCATTGCCCCGGTTCCCAATGCCAACATTTAGCGGCGGCTATGCCGAGTGGCCTGATTTTTGCGTCTTATTTAGACAACCACTGACAATCACCCGAACGTGACCAAGATGGAGAAGCTCAGGTGGATCATTTCCCGTTTGCGGGACTTAGCCCTGAAAGTGTGAGGGCGCTTGAGATTACCGACGCTAACTATGATGTTGCCCTTGATCTTTTGCGCAACCATTTCAGCAACCGACGGTTGCAGGACGTCGGCCGAAATTCAAGGGTGCCGCCTCATCCAGATAATTTTCCAAAAACTGGACCCTGCCACAAAGCCAAGTGGGAAGACTCGCTGGCAGGAAACACTGATGATAGCCTGCCAACTTGGGAATCTATGGCTCGGTTTCTGGAACAAAGGCGGAGCTAAGGCCACCGTACCCTGGAGACGGTGGCCTTAGCTCCGCATTTGTCAGCGAATCAGGCGGGGCGACGTAGGCCATTTAACAACTGATCCTGAATGCTCCTAAATGCTCCGCCTGCTTCGTGTGCCCGATCGCATAGTTTCATATCCCACGCCCAAGGGGGCCGTGAGATTAAGCCAACGGGGCAGGCGCTCACGTTAAACATATCAGACTTTCATGCTTCGTGTGCCCTGTGCGGCATCCTGACACACGCTGTGCCTTCTTGCCCAAGGTTCTTCACCTTGCCCTCTGCTTTGTGTGCCTCAAGTCTGAGCACTTAGCCCGCGGATGCTCATTCTCCCGCTGCCCAACTTGCAATCGCCGACATCATGCGCTTTGCATCCATGCGACCAATCATCTAGCGCCACTTCCGTTCCCGCTTCCGGTTTGAATCCGAACAATGAAGTTGTCGTTGCGACCTCTCAGGTTCCTCCTACTGATACTCTTTTTACCCAGGATCAATGCGCTGAAGTAGTGCTCGTCCGTGGCAGATCAGAAGCTTTTTTTCCTTGTCGAGCTCTACTTAACTCCGGCTCACAAGTTCATCTTATCACATCACGGCTGGCCAGCCAACTTCAGCTTCATCGGTCCAAATGCTCTGTAGCAGTGACTGGCCTTGGAGACACTGAATTTACTACGGATGGAGCATCGCTTAACGTGTGCCTGAAGTCATGCCTATCCCACGTATTCTGTGTAAATTGAGGCAGTTGTGGCGTCTCACATCATAACGCGTCAACCTGGCCTGAACATAGATGTGTCCAACTGGAAGGTTCCCGCCAATGTGGTTCTAGATGTTCCGAACTTCCACAGAGCTCAGCGTGTGGATCTTCTGATTGGAGCAAGCCTCTGTTTTGATCTGCTCTCAGTCGGTCAAATCCAGCTAGGAGACGGTCTGCCTCTGGTGCAGAAGACACGTTTTGGATGGGTAGTTTCTGGAGGAGGTGGCATCCCAGGAAAAGCTCCTTTGGCCGCCTCATGTAAGATAATTCTTGCTGAGTCCGCAAACCCTTTTGACGATCGCCTCGATTATCTTTTCCACCAATTCTGGGAATTGGATGCCTGCACTGCGCCTATCGTTCAAGCTACTAGGGAGGAGCTCGATTGCGAGGCCCACTTCGTCATGCACCACGTCCGTCTTAAATCAGGTGCTTATTAAGTTTGCTTATAAAGTATTTCCTTCCCCATTACTGCGTCCTGAAGGAAGACAGTTCCACTACTAAGCTGAGAGTTGTGTTCGATGGTTCGGCTGCTACATCCTCTGGTTATTCCCCCAATGATGTCCTGATGTCCGGCCCCGTGATTCAACCTAAGCTTTTTCATACCATGCTTCGGTTTCGGTATCACCTTGTAGGTTTGACTAGAGACATTTGCAAGGTGCTGCGTAAGGGTCTTTCCGGATGATAGTTTGCTGCAGTGCATCCTCTGAAGAGATTCTATCCATGATGACGTGAAGGTTTTTAAGCTCGACACCGTGACTTATAGCACAAAGCCAGCGTTTTTTCTATGTGTTCGCTCAATACACCAGCTGGCTAAGGGCGAAGGTGCCGGTTTTCCCGTTGGCCCTCGTGTTGTCCTTCAGGACTTTTATGTGGACGACCTCATATCTGGTGCCTCAACAAAGACTGAAGCGATTTTCCTTTGAAGCTCTTTACCCCATCGCCAAACCAACCAGGAGATCTTTAGTATCTTCCGTCGCTCGGTTTTATGACTCGATGGGCTTGGTAGGTCCTGTCGTCACCAGGGCAAAGATCCTATTACAGAAGCGGTACCGAGAAAATTTATTGTGGCCGAAAAGGCAACCATCAAACTTTGCGCCAGGACCTTATTGGCTACGGCTCCACCCAGGGATATTCCCCCAATGTCAAAATTTGTCAACTGGTTTCCCGGCCTACAGAGAGTGTTCGCCTACATTTACAAATTTTTCCGACGTTCCTTTTGTGGATGATGCTGGTTTGCTTAGTGTTGACGGGCGATTGCGGAACTCTGCGCTGGATTTTGATGGACGTCATCCGATCATTCTTTCCAGAGGCCATCCCGTCACTTCGGTTTATTTTTACGCGACGTAATCCCAGACATATATGGTCGGATAATGCCACCAAATTTTTTGGGTGCCAAGAATGATCTAATGAAGTTAAAGCGAAGATTCTTCAGCCAGGATCATCAGGCTTCTCTGCTCGATTTTTTTCCATTTTGGCGGTCTGTGGGAAGCAGCACTAAAGACGGCGAAACACCACCTATATCAGGCAGTTGGTCCCGCAATTCTTGGATTTGAGGAATTGAGGACTTTGTTGTGCCGCAAAGCCTTAATCATTAATTCTAGACCTCTTGTGCCAGAGTCTAGACGACTTCAATCGTCTGGATGGGTGGCAGAGAGTCTTTTTCTTGCAGCATGTTTTCTGGGCGCGTTGGACGGAGGAGTATCTCACGCTGTTGCAGCAGCGTTCCAAATGGCGCACCCCTGACCCTGTAATTTCTGTTGGTGACATAGTCCTGGTAAAGGGTGAGAATCTACCCCAATTAGGTGGTCTTTGGCCAGGTGACGGAGTGAAACGTGTAGCCATACTTAAGACAGCGGTTGGAACGACTAAGCGTGCGGTGTCAAGGTTGTGTCTGTTGCCTCTCAAAGATTCTGTTGAAGATCCAGCCTTCAACAGGGGGAGGATGTTGAGCTAAGCAGCCAAAGGCGAAGCTATGTAAAATAATTTATATTCCAAATCTGAGGAGCAGTGGCGGGTTTATCAGCAGTTCTGTTTTTGTTTATTTCTCCCCCGTTCGCATGCGCTTTACTAGTATTTGTAGCGCATGCGCTTTGGGGAGCTTATTGTAGAGCTGCTGCACACTAGCACATCTTGCATATGTATGCGTTCCCCCGCCTCGTCTCTTGCCAGCGAAATGATAAACAAATGCATTGTTTTGAGTCTCTATAGCTAAGCCCTCGAATGAAAACATAAAAATGTGATTGAAATTTAATTGTAGAATCGTTTCGACAAAATTAAAAAACCAAAAGGCCCATAGTCTCAATATATAAACAAAAAAATTCTTATCATTGCCCATCCCTTAAAACTTAAACAATTTAACAAAAACAAGAAAGGAAAGCTAATTTCGGGCGGAGCCGAAGTTTATATACCCTTGCAGTTGAGTCGCAGTCCGCTAGGTAGCGACACGCATCACTGTGGAAGGAAGTCCACGAGGTGACGACCTGCATGCCTTGGCGTGCGCGAGGAAACTCTATATATAGCCGAAAAATTAAAAATTTTCTGTAGGCAACCGATATAAATGAATTATATACCAATCGAAAAATTATATACCAACCTAATTGAAACCAATATTGTTTCAATTAGATAATTTTTGTCGAAACATATTCCATAAGTTATTTGGTTTGGGAGAAATTAGGGTGAAAGCAAAACAAATTTTTATCACTAAAGTGGGGCTGCTGGACACATTTTAGTCCCCAGATCGAATATTTTTATATATTCGCATTCTAGAGCTAAATACTGGTATTGGTACCTCAATCGACCCGATCCGACATTTTATTCAGAAGTTATTCGAAAAATTCGATTTTTTCTTCTTCTTCAAAATGATGCCAGTTTGCGTCGGTTTGTCTGTTTGCACTATTTTTTTCTTAACAATCCTGAAAAAAATATGAGCATACTATTGTTCTACAATTTGAAATACCTCAAGCTTACGTCAAAAAAATAAAAAAAACTTTGTTAATTAAAAAATTCATAACTTTATAATTAAAAAATATATTAAAAAGAGCTTTACACCGTTGAAAGGGTTTTTTAAATATATATTTTACTTTATTTGAGACCAAACGTCTATATAGTACACAAAAAAAAATACACTGAAAATAAACTTTTTTTTTAAGGAAAAAAATTATTTTTCAAAATTTGCTCGTTTAATTCTTTTTATATTGCACGTGGAGATAGCTTTTGAGATGACGCAACTTTTAATATATCGCTCATATCTGGCAAAATCCGTTAACTCAAGATATAGTCCTGTAAGTGCAGCTACCCATTTTGTGCAGCCTCCTGTGAAGGTTGCATTTACTTATACATGTGTGTGTATTTGATTGGCAACTTTGCTTTTTGGAGTCTGCATATATTTGGTCAATACCCTAAAAAATATGGAGTATGTCTTTTCAGTTTTTAGTTTATTTATTTAAAAATAAAATCCAAATAAAAAAGGGCTTAAAAAGTAACACATAAACATTGACTCAATTAGGACTCGAACCCAGGGCCCCCGTGTTAGGAACCACGACGCTCTCCACTCGGCCAACCTCGAACTTTGTTGCTTTAGGGCAAATTTTGATTTGTATTCTGCTTTGTGTTTCAGTGTCTCATGTCTTAATGAGAAGACTTACAAATGCACAATTTTACGAGTAGAAAGCTTTATATGCATATATAGCATATAATGCACATAAATAAAACTCTGCTTTACTTAAATTACAGCCACCACTGTTTTTGGGCCAAATCATGGATTAAAAGCTATAAAAAAAACTAGGCAAACCAACTCCGCCAATACTTTTCTAATATTTATTATTTTATATCGCACACCTAAAATAAAGTGTTACATTCAACAATTTGTTTAACTAGAAAAACTGGAAAAACCTTTTTTTTTTAATTTTTAATTTTAAAAATTTTCTGTAGGCAACCAATCTAAATGAATTATATACCAATCCAAAGGTATTGTTTTAATTAGATATTAAATTTTATTGCATTCAATTACACAATAAATAATATTGAATATAGCAGTTTCTTTTGAGACTGCGATATAAAAAAAACAAGAAAGGAAAGCTAACTTCTGGCGGAGCCGAAGTTGATATACCCTTGCAGTTGAGTCGCAGTATGCTAGGTGGCACCACGCATCTTATATTATTAGATATATAGCGGATCGTATATAGTCGGCCGATCCTTATGAAATTTGGCATATTGAATTATTTTGCCCAGAGTAATCTGTACCAAGTCCCATCTTTCTAACTTAAAAAACACCAAAGTTATGCCAATTCCGATCGTTCTATGACAGCTATAGGATATAGTCGGCCGATCCTTATGAAATTTTGTACATAAGATATTTTGATTACATATTTGGCGAAGATATCGTATGTAAAAATGTTTAAGGATCGGCCGACTATAGCATATAGCTGTCATTGAACGATCGGAATTGGCATAACTTTGGTGTTTTTATAGTTAGAAAGATGGAAAGATGGGTATAGATTCCATTTTGGGCAAAGCAATCTAATTTGCCAAATTTCATAAGGTGCGCCCGACTATATCTTATAGCTCCCATATAACTAAACGATCGGAAATGGCCCAACCTTGCTAGTTGTTGAGATGCTTGGAGCTGTTTCCGAAATTTGTTGTAGAGAACTGATTTGATGGTGAAACTTTCATGAAGATCAACTATATACGATACGATATATAAATAACAATATAAGCTGCTACCTAGCTGCAAGGGTATATCAACTTCGGCTGCACCCGAAGTTAGCTTTCCTTTCTTGTTTTTCTCTCTTTTTACACACCTCTACTGTACTGAATTTTTGATAGCCACTTTTCCGGACGATAATAAAAGTAAAGGAATGGGAACTAAAACAATGCAAGACATATTAATTTATTGGTTTATCAATTGGTTGTTGTCATTGGTTATTTGGGGCATAGAAATTAACAAACAATGAAGGATAATTTACAGCGGAACCGAAGTTGATATACCCTTGCTGTTCAGTAGCAGTTTATATTAAAAGATATATATCAGATCGAATACATAAGTTGTTAAGTAGATCAGTTTATTAGCAGCTTATAATATTAAATATATATGAGGTGTATATAGTTGATCGGTCCTGTTAAAAATGTTTCTTCTAAATCAATTTTCTAACTAAACCAAAGTTGTGCCAAAAATGATTATAGATAGTTTTTATTAACTATTGAAGTGATTCGGACCAAGAATACTTTTCAAAAGTTAAAAAAGTTACAAAAAAATACAACAGGCAAAAAGGAATAAACAACATAACATAACATCGAAGTAAAAAATAAAATTCACAAATATCCAAAAGATATATTTTTAAACTCTGAGTCACACATAAGCTAAGAAGGGAGCTTTGAAAATAACTGGGTGTGGGTAAAATTGCAGAAAATAATAATTAGAATCTCTATCGTACGCAAATAATCGCAGCACAAAAAAGAAGATGAAGTAAAGAAGAAGATCAGCGCGATGCAAACCTGCAGTTTTGCTGCATTGACCATCTGAAATTCATTCCCATTAATTTTCACAAAGAGGTAAAAATAAATGTTAGATTTATTGAATACATTTATTAAAACACAAACTCCGCATTCTAATACAAAAACCTTACCGTAAAACAAAAAAAAAGCTTCGAAACTTTTAATTAAAATTTCCTACAGTAGAAACACTTTTTTACCATTGATTGTTTTATTAATTAAATCCACTGAATGTATTATTTTTAAATCAGTATAATCACGCATTGAACACTTCCTTTGGATCAATCGAATCATTCGTAGAATCATTCGTAGTTTATTACTGATTTCAGCAAAAATACTACCAATATAGTCGGTGTTTTTCAAATCACTCGAAACACGATTGTGTTGCACCCTAAAGTTAAATTAAAGCGAAACTTAAATGAACTTAAATGGGTTTAAGGTATCATACCTGATATAGATACCTTAAAAGTTTATAAACGAACCATAGAAGCTGAAACTTGTAGTGTAGCCAACAGGGCACTCATGCGAAAAGCGGTCATAATATAGACAGAGAAAAACTTAAAAGCTTACCACCAAATATCATTGATCTACGGGTTATCTTGAATAAGCGAACGAAACATCACGCTTTTCTTATCTATGATTTTGCATATCGAGATAAGAGAGCAATTATGTAAAAGCTTTTTCTTTAGCACAGTTAGGGCTAGATTTGCGTTGCAGAGCTTTGACATTAATTGACGAGTCTGAAAGCAATACGGCTGCTATTTTAAGCCAAGATTAAGAAATATTTAAAGAGTGCTTAAAAATAAGTAAAATTAAATCCCAAACGAATTTGCGGGATTCAGTTAATTGTGCTTAGTGATTTTATGCCAGGTATGTTTTACACTCAGTGCAGTGCAGTTTTTTCATTCATTATTACCCCCCAGTGCCACGTGCCAGTGCGGCTAGGACCAGATTATGCAATCGGCTAGTACCAGATTATGCAATCAGCTCGTATCAGGTTATGCAACCGACTTGAGGTTACCTGGAATCCGAAATGGATGAATTAATCTTTTATGGGATCGTAATCTTTTAATATATTTTGGATTCGACGACAACCCCCTTTTCGCTACATGGGGAGAAAACTCTAGCGAATTATTTATAAATTTGTAACTATTAGCAGTGTAATATTGTAAACATCGGCCTTTATACAAAGCTATGAATTATTGCATGAATATGAATTTGCATTTTGTTCACTATGAAGTTATTCTATGAAAGAAAGAATATTGTACATTTATTTGGATTTTGCACACCATTTAGTTTTTTTTTAATAGGCATGAATTAAATAATTTTGGATTAATGATTACGTGAATAATTTTAATTAATGAAATCGCAATTTTCTAATTCTTAATTTAATTACTATAATAATTCCATATGTAGTTAAACTGATTTATTGAATTTAACCCCATATTATTAAATCTCTCCCTTGTATCTAAATATATATATGACGGAGATCCCTCCAAAGTTTCCATGCTTTCAGTAAGTTTGCACAGCAAGTTCTGCTCGTTGCAAGAGACGCTTCCAAACTGACCTGCGTAACACAGAGTTGTTTCTAATTTCATCATTTCTGCAAAGTCTATTGCCATCTCTGTTTCTTGCATTCAGTCCGCGCTCTCCGATCAGACCATGCTCAGCAGCAGAGTGTGTCGCTTTTTCCCTTTCAGCTGCTGTGCATTCTACAACTACTAGACAATGTGTCGCCACACCAAAGCTGTACGCACATGACGCACAACTACTAGACAATGTGTCGCCACACCAAAGCTGTACGCACATCTACAATGGACAAACTAACCATTCTACGACACGGCCTTCCTGACAACTCACACGTCCTCGTGTGTTTTGTTTTCAATACCACGAGACTCAATTTCTCTTTAAACTTTTCTTTATTCTTAAACAGATATTTTTTTTCTTTCTTTTTACTTCATGTATTGGACAAAAGCTTTCAAAAATAAAAATCACTTACATAAATATCAAATCTTCAGTATTCATTACATTTCTTCAATTAAACATAATCTTATTAATTCATTTTGTTATTCTTTAATAACATTATTCTCTTTTGTAAAATAAAACCTTTGTGCATTTCCTTTGTCACATTTTAACAATTGTGTAATTCCTTTTACACGTCTTACAATATAACATTAGTGTAGTTCCTTTAACACTTTTTAACATTTGTGTAGTTCCTTTAACACTTTTTAACATTTGTGTAGTTCCTTTAACACGTTAAAATAACATTAGTGTAGTTCCTTTAACACTTTACAATAACATTAAATTCTTTTTCGGAATATCTCTATACGTTAATTTATGCCCCGCCCCCCCCCCCCTTTTTTTTATGCATCTCTTTCTTCATTGTCAGACGCATTTTCCATCATGCCGTCTCTGTCTTCGTGTATTAACTGATTATTTGGCAAAGCTCTTAAGAATTCATGGGAATATTTGTAAGTTCGCTTACTTGTTAAGGACTTTAGCAGATATCTATCTCCATCTAGTATTTTGACAATCTCAAACGGCCCTTTAAATTTAGGGTCAAGCTTAGTTTGATGACGCTCCTCGTTCTTAAGCAAAACATGATCGCCTAAACTATGTTTAACAATTTTCGCCTTATTACTATCAAACCTGCGCTTATCATATCGTGCGTATGGGCTAATGGGCTGAACTTAGTTACTCTATTCGCCGTACAATTCATTGCCAATTGTACCTCGGCCAACGCATCCTGCCACGACCTCTGACCGGTTTCCACAGCCGTCAAAATACTTTTGAGTGTGCTCATTACTCGCTCGACCTGACCGTTGGCCCTACTCGCACCGGTGGCAATTAAATGCAAATTAATTTTTTGAGAAGAACAAAACTTACGAAAATCTGAACTTGCAAAACAACGACCTTGATCCGCTATAATACGGGTAGGCAAGCCAAATAAAGAGACAACTGATCTTACGGCCTTAACACAACTTTCCGTATCTATTTTCAAAGTGTGGTAAAAATAAACAAATTTTGTAAATGCGTCTATTAAGACAATAACATATTCTTTTAAGTCGTTTTTACCACTCAATTTTCCTGTTATGTCAATATGTACAGTGTGCCACGGAATATCTATTTTAGGAATAGAATGTAACTCTGCCTGCACTTTACCTACAGGTGGCTTCGACAATTTACAAGTGATAAGTTTTCTACGAACCGACGCACATATTTTGACATGTTTTCAAACCAATAATAGCTATAAACCTTATCCAATGTCTTTTTCCAACCCAAATGCATTATTGATTCGTGGACATGATTGATAATTGCCCACCGAAATGACCTTGAAATTACCGGTAGACATTTAGTTTTACCATTTCGCTGTATTTTTCTATGCAAAATACCTTTACGTAATTCATAGGTTTTATCTAAATTATCTGGTAATTCATTATTTCTTAATTTAGTTAATATTTCTAAAATCTCGCTATCACGCTGTTGTTCCGAAATTAACCAATTGTCGGTTACCTCAGTCAGATTTATTCGCTTCTCAGGTATCCTATTCTGACCACTATTTTCCACAGGTATTTTATTTTGATCATTATTTTTCTCAGGCACTGGATTCCGAGATAGACAATCTACGTGCGCCATTCGTTCACCCTTTCTGTATTCTAAGTCGAACTCAAACGATTGCAGAAATCCCCACCACCTATGTACCCTCGGCGTTAAATAAAGTTTTGTGCGACTGGCCTTCAAAGAATTGCAATCTGTATATGATTTTAGTTCGTATTTTCTCGTGATCTGGTTGCCAAGCGAAAGTTGCAATCTTCTTTGACGTTAGGTGATATAAAGGCTTAAGCGTTTCCGAATTTTGGAACGAACTGTCTGAAATATGAAGCCAATCCAATAAATTGTCGTAACTGCGACACAGATTGTGGAGGCGGTAAATCAATTAATGCTTTTATTTTACGTGCGTTTAGCCTAATGTCCCCGTTGCTTATTTCGAACCCCAGATACTCTATACGAGTATTAAGAAAGGAGCACTTAGTTACATTAAACGAAAATCCGGCCTTACTTAGTGTTTTTAGCACAGTACGCAACCGTTCCAACGCCTCTTCTTTGGTTTCGGCTATAACCAACACATCATCAATATAAACGATAGCATATGTGTGTGCTAGGGTTCCTAATGCCCTTATTATGGCCCTCTGGAACACAGAAGGTGCATTTTTCAAGCCAAAAGGCATGGTCAAAAACTCGTACTGCCCTTCTGGCGTTACAAACGCTGTTCGCTCAATTGAATTTTCATGTACTGGAATTTGGTAGAAGCCACTAGCCATATCTAAGCTCGAAAAATATTTGGCACCGCGAAGCCTGGCAATCTGGTCTGCGATAAGGGGCAACGGATACCTATCAGCAACGGTGTTCTCATTTAATATCCTATAGTCCACACAAAGACGATCAGTGCCGTTTTTATTCTTTACCAACATCATAGGGCTAGCGAAAGGTGAGGAACTTGGACGAATAACATTAGCTTTCAATAATTCATTAATTTTACAACGCACATGGTTTTTCTCTTCTTCACTTAGCCTGTAAGGACGTCGTTGCACCGTCTTTAGTGGATCTATTAGATTAATTTCTAACTGCCCTGTCGAGACTCGAGTTTTTGGAATACCGCTGATAAACCAATCAGAGTAACACTTTAGGATATTTGTTAAGGCCATTTTATCAGATTCGACTAAATCAATATCAGCATTTAAAATATCTTTGTAATCAGTTACAGTCAAAACATCTACCCTTATTGTTTTATAAATTTGGAATTTTTCGGCGTCTATTGTTACTCCAAAGCCCAAGCTAAGGATTTCACGACCAACCAACACATCGTATTTCAGATACTTATCCATAATTACGGGTAACAAAATTTCAAAGCAGTATTGTTCAATATTTATATTACATAATACTTGCTGAGTACTACAAATGGAATCATTACTTATACCGTTAAGTTTTACAATGTTATTTATTCTTTTTCCCTTAAATTTATCCACGACGCTTTCCTTCACTAAGGAGCATTCAGCACCCGAATCAAAACAAAATGGAATAGACTCACCGGATGCCATTATTATTCCAGTCGGTGGAGCTACTGTGCAGATATCTACCCGCTTCTCATATGTTCGGCCTTTTGGACAAGCAGATGCAAAATGTCCCAATTCGTCGCACTTAAAGCATTTAACGCTTGACCGATCCTTCAGTCCAGTCATGTTGCTGCCGCTGTGGATTTTTCCTTTGCTCTGGCCCTTTTCCAAGCGAGCACGGCATTCGGCGTATTTATGGCCACCCTTTCCACAGTAATGACATTTAATCGGGGTCGGAAACTTGTACTTCTTGCGCTCCGAGCCAGTTGAATCGTCGTCCATACTGCACTTTTTGAAAGAGTGTGCATGTAGCTGTTGTTGTAGCTCATTGCGAGTTTTCACGTTGTTTGTAAAAACCCAGTGTGTCAACTTGTTATCTATTTGTGCCATGTGAGCCAGAGTCACAGATACCGCTATTTCTTCCAAATCCTTGGTTTTCCATTTTGACATAAGTAGCGTCACAATACGGCTACCGTATTCAGCGAAGCCCTCCTCCGGCTTTGGTCGACCATTCAAAACACTTAATAGCGTGGCGGCAGAAGTCTTAATTCCAACAAAGCGTTGTATAAACAGCTCCTTGAACTGCGCCCAAGTGATGCCGGCAAAGCAAATTTGGGAAAGCCACTGTGATGCGCCGCCTTCTAGTGCCTTGCTTAGGGCGATCACCAGATTGCTACCCTCGAGCACGTTATCCGCAAAAATTAGGTCCACTGTTGAACACCAAGAGGAAGCATCTGCTCCAGCACTGTCAGGATTGAATTTTGGAAGAGTTACATATGACGCTTTTCCATCGGTTGGCGGTGCCCTTGGTGTCTGCATGTTTTTGATGATTTCAAGTAGGTTGCGGTTTTGCAGCTCCAACACCGACAAATACGGATCGGTGGCACGATCAGTAGGCAAAGCAGATCCCACTTCTGATGACGGAGATCCCTGCAAAGTTTCCATGCTTTCAGTAAGTTTGCACAGCAAGTTCTGCTCGTTGCAAGAGACGCTTCCAAACTGACCTGCGTAACACAGAGTTGTTTCTAATTTCATCATTTCTGCAAAGTCTATTGCCATCTCTGTTTCTTGCATTCAGTCCGCGCTCTCCGATCAGACCATGCTCAGCAGCAGAGTGTGTCCCTTTTTCCCTTTCAGCTGCTGTGCATTCTACAACTACTAGACAATGTGTCGCCACACCAAAGCTGTACGCACATCTACAATGGACAAACTAACCATTCTACGACATATATATATTTATACAGGGTGCTCCATCTTTTATGTCGGTATGTAAACATGGAATAACTTTGAGAAAAAACAACCGATTTCTATAACTAATGTATTTTAATTCAGTTTGGTTCCTTACAATTTTTTTGGGCTAGTTTGGCCACCTTTAGTTTGGCCACGTTGGGCTATCAATTAAGTGGCCACCTTTATTAGCAATTACAAAATGACTCCTTTTTTCTGCGTTTTCCATTACCTTTCCTAGCATCTCGGGTGTTATAGCGTCGATTTCAGCACGATTGTTTGCCTTGAGCTCGTCAATAGTTTGAGGGTGGTTGGCGTAAACCTTACTATTCAGATAACCTCACAAAAAGAAGTCCGGGGGGTTTAAATCAGGTGATCTGGGTGGCCAATCAATGTCGCCTCTTTTTGACACCAGACGTCCCGGGAATTTTCGTTGCAGAAATGCAATTGTTGCGCTTGCAGTGTGGCATGGTGCACCGTCTTGTTGAAACCAGTAACCATCTAGACCTTTCTCACGCATTTGCGGGCAGACATAATGAGCCAATTACGAGTGAGTTGTAAGGACTTTTGCTGGGTCTAATGATTTCATCATTAACTATTCGGTGTATTTCTTGATTAACAAATTCGTTTACTGCTTGTAAGTATGGGTACTGTCTTGAGTAGATCGGTTTATCGTTAATTGTGTCTATTTCACAACGAACGTCCGTCCGGAATGGTAAATTTGTATTTATTTCTGAATGTACTTTTTTGATTGTGCTTATTATTAGTTCAATGTAGTTTTCTGTATCGGTTTCGTTTGTATTGTTTTCTAAATTTTTTATGCCGAAAATATTTTCGATGTTATCCATATTCTTATATGCTGCAGTGTTTATATCGTTTGAATCAGATTTTACATCGACATCATGTTCAATGTCTGAGTACCCTGAACCACTTGAAGGATAGTTGTCGGAAATTTGACTTAGATTTGTAATTGTCTTAGTTCTTGTTCAATTATGTGGATTTGCCTCTTGTCGCTAAAGACAAAATCGAGTCTAGCCAAAATAGCGTCAAAGTTTAAAACGGTCCCATGCTTTATTATTCTTGTTTCTTAAAATGGTTAGGGCTACAAAGTACCGACGGCTTTTGCGGACATAGAGTCACATTGCCGTTTCCGCGGCTTCTCGCCAAGCTACGTAATTATCTAGATTTCCAGAGAATTGGGGAACGGATTTGACTATCTCTAATGTTTCGTCGCATGGTATGGTATCGTCAATCTGTTCGATTTGGAATTCGGTCACTAAGTTGGATTTGGAATCCAAGAGAGAACGTAAAGTTTTTATTTCCTCATGTAGTGGTGTTAAGTTATTCGCTATCAATCGGACAATTAGGTATGAAGTTAATGTTTGTTCAGGTGTTTGTCGGCTTAAATTAGCGCTATGGCTAGTAGATGGACCGTTTGAGTCTGTCATTTTGAAATTTCTTAAAGCGTTTATTAATTCTTCCAGTATTTATCAATCACTCTTTAGCAAAACAGCAGACAAAATTTTTTTTTTTTCGAACTTTAATTTAGATTGGTATATTATATTAAATATATAGGATTATTTTGAGAGAGAAAAAAAAGGAAAAATAATGATATATAAAAACACAATAGAAAAAAATATATAAAAATACATTATAGTGTCGGTTTGTAAAATAGGGTTTACATTGATGTGGAATTTTTGTATAAAACTAAACAATACTTTTCCGTTGTGTGAGGGGTCTTCTACCGGATTTTTTGTTCCTGTGGGCCTTCACTTTAGTTTCCTTTGTTTGTTTGAAGTAGAAGTTTTTTTTTATGGTTGTATATAAAAATATATATTTTTTTTTTAATTTTTTTTCACTTTTTTTGAGTTTGTTTGAGTTTTCACTTTTTTGTGGTTAAAAAAATTGTATTCAGCTTGTATTTTTTTGTTTTTGTTCTGTTTTTATTTCACTTTTTTCTTGACTTATTTTATTTGATTGTCGTATTTTTAAAAAAAAAATCCACTTTGGGCGTTGAAGTTATTGTAGTTATTACCGGTACGTGAAATATACATTTTTTTTACATAGAAACCTTTATTTTTCAGGTCGCCGTTGGGCGCCAGTTATAATCACGACTGGTTATTAACTCAAAAAAATATATTTTAAACTTTATTCAATTTCATTTGGTTCCCGATCTTATATCTAACAAAGCATTGTATCTTAACCTAAGCTAGATTCCGACTGCCCAGGCTTGAGCTGATTCTTTTCCTTGTTGCTTCGGGATCTTCCCGGAGTATCTTACGAATTGAATTCCGAAGAGAATTTCCCGAATGGGATTGCTGTGATCAGCATGGAAAATTTGGGTATCAATACATTTGCTTAAAAAGGGGAGCCGCAATGGCGTGATTCTAGCGGATGTTTAGTCTAATGTTATTTTTGCCGTGGCCGGCTCAATAGGGGGAATTTGTTTATTTCATTTCTCAAGCTTGGTCTGCCGTTAGGGTGCTAGATGCGAGTGTGGGAATGTTTACATTATAAAGACTCAAAAGATCTTGGCCCAAATAATTGTTTATAATATGTTATTAATATAAAATATAGCTTAAAATTCTAGTTAATTTGTATGCATATTATATAAATATTGGACATTTTCACTCATAAAACCCTATAAAAGGAGTTCGAGTTTATTCTTCAAATCAGTTTATAACATAAATATCGAAATGAAAACATTCGTTTGTGATTTGTGTAAATATCGTTATGGATTAAAACGTCATATTCTAAAAGTTCACAACTTCAGCATCATAAAAGCCCGATCAAAATATTATAACTGCTACTTCTGTCCTTAAGTGCAAAAGTACTGGATTCGGGATGAATTATATTTTCATTTTTTATATTTTCATTAATTTAAGAACAAAAACATCTAAATAAATCTAATAAATTGCAATATTCATCAATCTATCACAATCTAAAACATCTAAATAAATCTAATAAATTGCAATATTCATCAATCTATCACTGTGGACGGCAGTCCATAAAGTGACGACCTGCATGCTTTGGCGTGCGCAAGGAGACTCTATATATAGCCGAAAACTTAAAAATTTTCTGTAGGCATCCGATCTGAATGAATTCTACACCAATCGAAAGGTATTGTTTTAATTAGACAATTTTTGTCATTTCCCAAAAAATTTCCCAAAAGTCGTTTGGTTTGGGACAAATTAGGGTGAAAATAAAGAAATTTTTAATCACTAAATTGGGGCTGGAGGACACCTTTTAATCTCTAGATAGAATAATTTTATATGTTCGCATTCCTAATACGGGTCGATTGGTCGATAAAGGTGTTCAAGAAATTCGGTTTTTACAGCTTTTTCCAAATGAAGGCAGTTTGTCTGGTTGTCTGTTTGCACTATTTTTTTCTTGGCAATCCTGAAAAAAATTGGAGATGTGAGGAGATGTGAAATATGAGCAACGATTGTTCTACAATTTTTTGAAATACCTTAGGCTTAATTTAAAGAATTAAAAAACTTTGTTAATTAAAAAATTTATAACTTCTGTAGCAGGATTGCTACATAATGTATATATATATTAACTATAAGTGTATTGCATAACTGTAAACTGTTAGTGTAAGTCGGTGTCGTTGCTTGTTGTCGGTTCTGGCTCTCTCTCTTGTGCTCTCATCGCTCTCATTGCTCTTTCAGCGAGTTATGAGGGTTGATGCGGATCGCGGGATGAGAGCGGAGTCAGTCGAACACCAGCAGCGATCCGAAGCGGATCTAGTCAAAAACCAATAAAGGAGTTATAAGAAACAAAGTGTTGGTGTTCTACTTCAGGGGACATTTGTTATATCCCTACAAAATCAAAAGTAAGGGGTGATCTCGTGACAAAAAAACAATTAAAAACAATTAATTAAAAGGAAAATGGACGTTAGCAATGCATCAATTGCGCAATTAAAAAAGTGGTTAAGTGTGTTACGGCTACCAACAACGGGAACAAAGCGCGAATTAATATTGCGTTTGGATGAAATGTCAACGAAATCGCGAAATTATCTGGAATCAATTAGTAATCAAGACGAAGACGGCGATGGAGGCAACGGTGAAGACGAATATGAAGAAGATCTGGAATTAGAGAACAACGAAGATGAAAACGATAATGGCGACGAAAAAGGAGTCAAAGACAACGAAAAAGCCGGAGGCGAAGGAAACTACAAACACGGAGGTGAAACTAAAGGAAAAGATGGCGATAAAAATGAGAGTAAAGTTGGCGGCGATCGAAGCGGAAAAGACGGAGGCAAAAAGAACAGCAAAGATGGAGAAGAGAGCAGCAGCAAAGACGGCGGCGAAAACAACAACGACGACGGCGGCGAGGGAGAAGACAAAGATGAAAATTATGCACGCAATGACAGGAATGAAGCCGGCAGCAGAGGCGCAAAAGCAGGCGCCAGTGAAGAGGTGAAAAAAGGCAACGTTGCAAAGTCGAAGCTATTGGAATTTCACAACCCAAGTATCGACATTTCGTTGGGTATAGCAACACAGGTTGTGAGTGAATTTTCGGGTGAAACTTGCGCACGAAAATGGATTACGCAAATGAATAATATTGCAACTATTTATGGAATTAGTGGACAATATATTAAGATGTTGATGATTCGTAAAATCAAAGGAAAAGCAAACGTGTGGCTACATGAAAACCCAGAACTCATCATGCTACCGTTGGAGGAGTTAACCGCTGAGCTAATTTCAATGTTTTCGGATAAAGTTTCGAAGTTAGAGGCAAAGCGTCAATTCGAAAACCGTAAATGGAGTTCCGGTGAAAGTTTTTGAAGTTACGTGGACGATAAAATGATGCTTGATCAGAGAATCAACATAGATGCAGAAGAGATGATAAGTCGCATCATAGAAGCAATTCCTAATCAAGGGCTGCGTAATCAAGCACATATTCAGTGCATCGAAAATGTTGCACATATCAAACGTGCATTTGGGGAGGTGAAGTTGCCTAAATCTTATGGTGACAAATAGGAGACAGCAGTGAACAAGGACGAGAAGGACAACAAGGACACGCGTTGCTGTAATTGCAATGCTAAATGACATTGGGCGCAGGAGTGCAGGCAGCCAAGACGGGAGAAAGGATCGTGCTATGCATGTGGCGAAATGGAACATTTTGTGGCGAAGTGCCTGAAAAACAAAACTAAGAACGAGGTCAAGAACAATTATGTAAGATATTTTGAAATTTACTTTAGGAATAATACTATTTTTTATTTCTAAATAATAGATGTAGGGTAATAATGTAGTAATTTCTAAAGTACCCGAAAATTTTTGTAAAATGCCAGTTTTAAGTTCATATCATGGAATAAATGAAAGTTGTTTGGAAACTTATGGCAGAATATTATGTTATAAAAAGAAAAAATTCAATAAAGTACATTTTCATTTAGTTGTTGTGGCAAAAAAAATGTATGAGTCATGATGTAGTCCCCGGAAGGGATTTTATGGAAGCATGTGATCTAAATCTGAACCTTGACACCTTGAAGTTGGTTACGGTAGAAAATTTAGAGTATGTTAAAAACAGTTATGATGTTAGTGATGAAGAGAAAATAGTTAGTGATGTTGATGTTGAACAGAAAAGAATTAGTGATGTTAATAAGGTTAGTGATGAAAGTCGGATAATAAGCAAAGAGGTAATAGTTAGTAATAAAAAAAGGTTTGAAATGCAGTTAGGTTACAAGAAGCAACGGAAGTTGACATAAATGTAGTGGAAAAGGAACTGATGAATATTAATATTGAAGATGAATCTGTAGAATACAAAATTGGTGAACAAGTGGATTATAAGGTTAGACAGTAATTTATTAAAATTATAGAAAATTTTTATGTTAATAAACAAAGACCAAAGCAACCACAGGTTAAGTGTGAAATAAAGCTGAGGTTGAATGACTCAAAACCTTTTAGCAGTTCTTCTCTTTAGCAGCAGAGAAAAGTAACAGAGCATATTAGCCGAGTACTTAAAAGAGGGAATTATTAGGCCGAGAAAATAAGAATATGCACATCTCCAATAGTGTTAGTTAAGAAAAAAACAGGTGATTTGCGATTATGTGTGGATTACAGGAAGCTTAATAAGACAATGATTAAAGATAGTTATCCATTACTCTTAATTGATGATTTATTGGACGCATTAGTGAATAAGACTATATTTTCGAAATTAGACCTTAAACATGGATACTTTCATGTGTTTGTTGAGAATGAATCAATTAAAGATACTTCACTTATGACGCCGCTAGGGAAGTTCGAATTCATGCGGATGCCAATGGGCCTAAAAAACGCACCGGCGGTGTTTCAAAGATTTATCAATAAAATTTTTGCAGACATGATAAGAGAAGGAAAAGTGGTTATATACATGGACGATATTATGATCGCGAGTAAAGAAATTGAAGAGCATTTGAGTGTACTTAAAGAAGTTTTTGAAAGATTAGCAAGAAACAAATTAGAACTAAGATAGGATAAATGCGAGTTTCTACAAGCGAGTGTTCAATACTTAGGCTTTTTGGTGACGAGTAAAGGAATACAAGCAAATGATAAAGGAATCGAAGCCATCAGAGATTTTCCAGTCCCCAACAAAGTGCATGGAGAAGCTTTTTAGGATTGTGTTCATATTTTAGAAGATTCATAAAGGATTTTTCGAGGATTGCAAAATCATTATATGATTTGTTGAAAAAAGATTGCGAATTCTTGTTTGAAGAAAAAGAGTTAGATTGTTTTGAAATGCTAAAAAAGAAGCTCAGAGAAGCACCGGTACTAAGTTTATATTATTATTAGGATGAGGTAGAACTACATACAGACGCAAGTGCACATGGTTTTGGTGCGATATTATTACGAAGGAAAGAGGATAAGAAATTGTATCATATATTTTATTTTTCGAAAGCTACAACGAAAGATGAAGCAAAATATCATAGCTTTGAGCTTTGAGTTCCGAAGGTTTAGAATTGATACTGATTGGAATTCATTGAAGTTAACGTTAAACAGAATAGAACTTAACCCTCGCATTGCGAGGTGGGCTTTAGAGTTACTCGAGTATGACTTTGAGTTAGTTCATAAGTCGGGAAAGCTTATGCAACATGTAGATGCTTTAAGTAGGAATACTAACATATGTGTAGGAGAAACGGTGAGTCTTGAAGACAATTTAGTTATATGTCAAGCGAAAGATGAAAAGTTAAAGAAAATTAGAATGAGGTTAGAAAAAGATGACATAATGTTTGAGATGAGAAATGGAGTAATTTATAGGAAAGCAAATGATGGAAAATTGTTGTTTTATGTTCCAGAAGAAATGGAAGACAAGATATTGTATAAATGTCACAATGAGTTAGGTCACTTAGGTAGAGATAAGGTTATGGATGCAATTGTTAGGACGTATTGGTTTGCAAATATGAAAGACATTGTTAGACATATTGATAATTGTTTGAGGTGTGTAGCGTTTTCACCAAAGTCAGGAAAAGCAAAAGGATTTTTACACAGCATTCCAAAAGGGAATGTACCATTCGAGATCATACATATTGATCAATACGGGCCAGTGGATAAGGGAAGGTCAAATAAACATATTTTTGTTGTCATAGACGGGTTTACAAAATATGTTAGGTTATATGCAACAAAAACAACAAGCACAAAGGAAGTTATTATTAGACTTTTATCGTTTCGGATAGAGGAAGTTTTTTTACATCTGAGGATTTTCAGAAATTTCTCGAAGATTATAATGTTAAGCACGTAAAAATAGCAACAGGGTCACCTCAAGCTAATGGTCAGGTTGAAAGAATTAATCGAATAATAGGAGCGATGATAGCGAAATTGACAGACTCAGAAAAGGGATTTCATTGGGATACAGTTATTGAAGATTTTGAGTTTTCGTTAAACGATACAAAGCAGACAAGCATTGCGCAAATGCCGAGCAAAATGTTATTTGGAATCGCACAAAAAGGAAAAATTATAGATGAATTAAGGCAAAAGTTAGAAGAATTAGATAATACTGATAATGTAAGCAGACAAGCATTGCGCAAATGCCGAGCAAAATGTTATTTGGAATCGCACAAAAAGGAAAAATTATAGATGAATTAAGGCAAAAGTTAGAAGAATTAGATAATACTGATAATGTTAGGAATTTAGACGAAATTAGGAAAAAAGGAACAGAGTGTCGAACAAAGTTGCAGAAAACAATGAAAGAAATTACAATGAGAAAAAGAAAGTGAATTCAGAATACAAGGTAGGTGACTATATCGTGGGTAAGAATTTTGATTGTACTGTTGGCGTTGCAAGAAAGTTAATACCCAAACATAAGGGTCCATTCGTAAGACAAAATTTTAGGAAATGATAGGTATTTAATTCAAGACGTTGAAGGTTTTCAATTGTCACGTATTCCATATCAGGTGTTTGGAGTAGTCAGAACATTAAACATTGCATAGGTAAACGAAGATAAAGCTCAAATATTATGTAAACTGTTGTAAATAAATAACTAATTGTATATAAGTCAAATAGATGTAAGAATAAATTGTAAAATATCACAAGGTCAGGGGATCTTTAAATGTCAGGACGGCCGAATTGTAGCAGGATTGCTACATAATGTATATATGTATATATTAACTATAAGTGTATTGCATAACTGTAAACTGTTGTTAGTGTAAGTCGGTGTCGTTGCTTTTTGTCGGTTCTGGCTCTCTCTTTCTTGTGCTCTCATCGCTCTCATTGCTCTTTCAGCGAGTTATGAGGGTTGATACGGATGGCGGGATGAGAGCGGTGTCAGTCGAACACCAGCAGCGATCCGAAGCGGATCTAGTCAAAAACCAATAAAGGATAAGAAACGAAGTGTTGGTGTTCTACTTCAGGAGGCATTTATAATACATTCAAAAATAATACATTCAAAAGAAATTTAAAAAAAAATATATATATATATTTTTTAATAATTAAAAATTTTAAGACGCAAAATATTCGATACGAATTTTGGTGACGAAAATATGCTATATAGGTGTACAAAATTGCAAAATTGTATTTCGTGTTTTTCGGATTTTGACGCAAGTTTTTCGGTACACATATCAATGTTGTCTCATTAATACTGAATAAAACGAGACAAAATTAATTAAAAAATTATGAAAATTGTTGAAGTTATAACGCTTTTCCCAAAAAAAGTCAATTCAACCTACCGAACGCTCCGGAGTAACAGTGTGTATAAGAATAACAGCATATTCCTTCCTTATACACACGAATAAAAGGCGAGAATCTCAGTATCTTGTGAAAAAATGTTGTTCTTTTTGTTTAAAAAAATCGGACCCGGAATCGCAGTCAAAGAAGGGGACTGCGCTTGCCGTGATCAGGCTGGAGTTGATGTGCTTGAAGTCCTGGGGTGATTTTCCTTGTTTTCAAAAACTACAACCTTAAATTTTGGAAAACAATGGCAATTTTGAAATTGGTTAAAAAAAAAACGCGTTCAGGAATTTTTAAGCGCAAAAAAGTTCCGAAAACCGATTTTTTAACAATAAACCAAGATTTTTACCGTGTTAAAAATATTTCATACACGGTTTTGTGTTATACTCGACCAGATAAACAATTCCTACTATGTTACTTTAAAAGTTCAGAATCTGTTGCACTGTGTTATTATACCCTTGCAGAGGGTATTATAATTTTGGTCAAAAGTGTGCAACGCAGTGAAGGAGACATCTCCGACCCTATAAAGTATATATATTCTTGATCAGGATCACCTCCTGAGTCGATATGAGCATGTCCGTCTGTCCGTCTGTTTGTTTCTACGCAAACTAGTCTCTCAATTTTAGAGCTATCGAGTTGAACCTTTGCACACATCCTTCTTTCTTTTGCAGGCAGTATGTAAGTCGGAACGGCCGGGATCGGTCGACTATATCCTATAGCTGCCATATAACTGATTGATCGGAAATGACATAACTTTGGTGTTTTTTAAGTTAGAGGGTTGGGACTTTCCACACATGTTATGTTTGACCAATATATCTTATGTAAATTTCATAAGGATCGGCCGACTATATCCTATAGCTGTCATAGAACGATCGAAATTGGCATAACTTTGTTGTTTTTTAAGTTAGAAAGATGTGATTTGGTACAGATTCTATTTTGGGCAAAACAATCTGATCTGCCAATTTTCATAAGGATCGGCCGACTATATACGATCCGCTATATATCTAATAATATAAGATGCGTGGCGCCACCTAGCGGACAGCGACTGAACTGCAAGGGTATATCAACTTCGGCTCCGCCCGAAGTTAGCTTTCCTTTCTTGTTTTTAATATCTTATTGAAATGTTCTGAGTATTTGGAACGATCCTCAAAGTCGTTATTTGAGGGCGCTGGGTAATTCCATGTTGGTGTGATCATGTCATACAATTATGTGAAAGGGTAATTTTTCACATCATAATATTTTTCTAGGATTTTAAACCCGAGACTTGATGCTGAATTGACTCATTTTTATTTATTATACTTTTTTTAAATTGCCTCGGTTCTTTCGTTTTCAGATTTAAATTTAAAAATTGATTGCAAATGAAACAAATGAAAAAAATTTCGAAAAATTTTTATTTGACCCTTCAGGTTTAAAAGAATTTTCACTACCAAGGGATAATTTTTTCCTTTTATACTTGTAAAATTTAATATCGGAAATTCAATTTATGTGTTGTTGAGACAAGCAGCCAATGGCGAAGCTATTTAAAATAATTTATTTAATCTAAAACTGAGGAGCAGCGGCGGATTTATCAGCAGTTTTGTTTTGCTTATTCATCCCCCGTTCGCATGGGCTTTACTGATATTTGTAGCGCATGCGCTTTTTTTTAGAGCTGCTGCACACTAGCTCATCTTGCATTTTTGTGCGTTCCCCGCCTCGCCCCTTTCCAACGAAATGATAAACAAATGCATTGTTCTGAGTTTCTATTGCTAAGCTTTCATTTTACTTGTACTTTGGCACTGATTTGAGCGGCTGCGTGTTTGTTGGTTAGATTGAACCCTCAAATAAAAACATTGAAATTGAACCGTGGAATCGTCTATTTATTTGGCTGCCATTAAACAACATTAATAGCTTAACATTTTGGTGACCCCGACGTGATTTCATCCCGTTTGATTATTGTGATCACTGATTAGCATTAAAATTGAACCCTCAAATAAAAACATTGAAATTGAACCGTGGAATCGTCTATTTATTTGGCTGCCATTAAACAACATTAATAGCTTAACATTTTGGTGACCCCGACGTGATTTCATCCCGTTTGATTATTGTGATCACTGATTAGCATTAAAAGTGCCACGCCGTTGGTTTTGTTGTCACAAAGTTGCATCTTAATTTAATTACACAATGGAATCGGGAGCTGATGCTACTAGATCTGCTGCGTCAAGTCGTGAGAGGCGATTTATATTGGCGGTTTTCTTAGCTGGCTACGGACGTGCACGTTGACATCCAGGTGGAGGTTGCCAAAAGTTCCATGAGAGTTGTTGTGCACTCTACGCTTTTGGATGGAGACTGTAAGGGCGCTGGAAATTACCAACACTAACTATGATGTTGCCCATGACCTTTTGCGCAACCGATTTAGTAACCGACAATTAATCTTCCAGGCTCACATCAATGAGATCCTGCAGCTAAGAGTGGTTGAGCCGGGATCCGTTGCTACTCTTCGGCAGTTATCCGACCGATTCCATGGTCATGCGGGCCCTTATGAGTTCCGGGACGTCGGTCGAAATTCAAGGGAGCCTCCTTATTCAGATCATCTTCCAAAAGCTGGATCCTGCCACAAAGGCCAAGTGGGAAGACCCTCTGGCAGGAAGCAGTGATGATAGCCTACCAACTTGAGAATCTATGGCTCAGTTCCTGGAACAAAGGTGCCGCACCCTTGAGAAGGTGAATTTGGCCTTAGCTCCGCATTTGCCAGCGAATCAGACGGGCCGACGTAGACCATTTAATAACCGATCGTGCATGCTCCTGAATGCTCCGCCTCCTTCATATGCCCTGTGCGGCACCCTGGCACACGCTGTGCCTTTTTTCCCAAGGTTCCTCGCCTTGTCAGTTAAGGCATCTTGCCCTCTGCTTTGTTTGCCTCAACTCTGAGCACTTAGCCCGCGGATGCTCATCCTCCCGCTGACCAACATGCAATCGCCGACATCATGCTCTATTGCATCCTTGCGAGCAATCATCTAGCGCCACTTCCGTTCTCGCTTCCGGCCAATGAAGCTGTGGTTGCGACCTCTCAGGCTCCTCCTGCTAATACTCTTTTTACCCAGGATCGCTGCGCTGAAGTAGTGTTCTTGCCCACCGCCAACATTTTTGTCCGTGGCCGATCAGGAGCTTTTCTTCCTTGCCGAGTGCTTCTTGACTCCGGCTCACAAGTTCATCTTATCACATCACGGCTGGCCAGCCAATTTCAGCTTCATCCAAATGCTCGGTTAACGTTTGCCTGAAGTCCACGTATTCTATGTACATTGAAGCAGTTGTGGCGTCTCTCATCCTAGAGCGTCAACCTCGCCTGAACATAGATGTGTCCAACTGGAAGGTTTCCGCCAATGTGGTTCCAGCTGATCCTAACTTCTACCGTAAGGTCGTGAAGGTTTTTAAGCTCGACACCGTGACTTAAATCTTGAACTATCTGGAGCTGAGTTACTAGCAAGACTGATGGCTGAAGTTACTGATCTTGGACATATAAAGGAGATTATTATTGTTGGTGTGACTCCTGGGTTGCCCTATCCTGGGTTGCCGATCCTTTGCCAACTCGTATCCCGCCCTACACTCTCTGTTCGCCCACATTTACAAATTTTTCCACCGCATCCGTCATGAAGGGTTTTCTGTCCAGAGTTTCCATGGAGGAACCCATATGCTGTTGCGCGTCGTCCAGCTTACCGAGTTTAAGGAAGAGATCAGCTTACTAAAATCGCGCAGATTGGTTCCGCCCTCAAGCCCACTTGCCTCACTTGCTCCTTTTGTGGATGATGCTGGTTTGCTTCGTGTTGACGGGCGATTGCGGAACTCTGCGCTGGATTTTGATGGACGTCATCCGATCATTCTTCCCAGAGGCCATCCCGTCACTTCGGCTATAGTGACTCACTTTCATGAGAAGAACCTTCACTCTGGCCCTCGGGAACTAATTGCGAAAATCCGTTCTCAATACTGACCCATTGGGGAGAGGAAGACCGTTTCAAGGGTTTTATACGAATGCATACGCTGGTTTCGCGCTAAGCCTCTAGTCTTCTGAAGCATGTCATGGCTGATCTTCCGACCGAGAGAGTTGCAGGATTCCAAAGTTTTAATGTAACAGGTGTTTTTTGCGAACCACTTTTCTACAAGGCAGAGACTCGGAATAAAGGCCTTATCAAATTTTATGTGAACGCATCCATCTGCTTCAGTACGAAGGCAGTCAATTTGAAGTTAGTCAAAGACCTTTCCACAGCTTCGTTTCTGAGCGCTTTCCAACGGTTTATTTGTACGCGACGTAAACCCAGACAGATATGGTCGGATAGTGCCACCAATTTTGTGGGTGCCAAAAATGAGCTTATCGAGTTAAAGCGAAGTTTCCTCAGCCAGGATCACCCGACTTCTCTGCACGATTTTTGCCTGTCGGAGTCTATCGAGTGACGGTTTATTCCTCCACGCTCTCCCCATTTTGGCGGTCTGTGGGATGCAGCAGTAAAGACGGCGAAACACCACCTACATCGGGCAGTTGGTCCGGCAATTCTTGGCTTCGAGGAATTGAGGACTTTGTTATGCCGGACTTAGATGTGCTAAATCCGGGTCATTTTCTAAATGGTGGGCCGCCCTCCACGTTCATCGATCCGGACCTTACTGCCCTAAACTTCAACCGTCTGGATGGGTAGCAAAGAGTCTCCTTCTTGCAGCAAGTTTTTTGGGCGTGTTGGAAGGAGGAGTATCTTACGCTGTTGCAGCAGTGTTCCAAATGGCGCACCCCTGGCCCTGTAATTCCTGTTGGTGACATAGTCCAGGTGAAGGATAAAAATCTACCCCCAATGAAGTGCCCTCTGGCCAGGATACTGGAGCTGGTTCCTGGGCGTGACGGAGTATAGCCATACTTAAGACAGCGGTTGGAACGACTAAGAGTGCGGTGTCAAGGTTGTGTCTGCTGCCTCTCAAGAATACTGTTGAAGATCCAACCTTTAATGAGGGGAGGATGTTGAACCAAGCAGCCAAAGGCGAAGCTATTTAAAATAATTTATTTAATCTAAAACTGAGGAGCAGCGGCGGATTTATCAGCAGTTTTGTATTGCTTATTCATCCCCCGTTCGCATGCGCTTTACTGATATTTTTTTATAGCAGCGCTTTTTTTTAGAGCTGCTGCACACTAGCTCATCTTGCATTTTTGTGCGTTCCCCGCCTCGCCCCTTTCCAACGAAATGATAAACAAATTCATTGTTCTGAGTTTCTATTGCTAAGCTTTCATTTTACTTGTACTTTGGCACTGATTTGAGCGGCTGCGTGTTTGTTGGTTAGATTGAACCCTCAAATAAAAACATTGAAATTGAACCGTGGAATCGTCTATTTATTTTACCGCTATTAAAAAATATTAATAACTTAACATGTGTATAAGTCTAAAATATTTTTTAATATTTTACAATAGACTTGGATTGAAAAATCATTTTAAATGATGCAATAACATATTCTTCTTTCATAATTATTTTTTCGTAACCTTTTCATTTATTTTTTCACGAACCTAAATGATACATAGATTACACAAATGATCATAACGAGTTGGTATATATATTTTTATATATATATAGATATATTTTTTAAATAATTAGTTTTTCTTATTCAATTTCCTTTATTTTTTCACAAACGTAATTTGTTTATAGGCTGCGCAAGTGATCAATTGAATTGATAGAGAATTAGGCAAGAGGCGTAAAATCGGGGGAAAAAGAGGAGAGGTATAAATTAGGCAAAATATTTAAAGACGACATACTTACAAGCTTCATTCTATTAAAGATATTTCTACTTGGAGCAAGTGATCGTGTCTAGTTTTATTTATAGATGTATTCTTCTATTGACAGCGCCAACACTCTTTAACAGATCCTTTTACTCGAAACGTGTTTTCTACATGATCCTGTCAAGTTTAATTTCTTAACGATATTTTAACAGGCAAATTGCCTGTAAAACAAAGAACACAAATAGATTGCACATATTTGATATGTAGATGGCGCTAGTAAATTTTCTAAATTCTACATTTGACACTTATATGCACGGTTGCCATTTTTGGTACAAATGTACCAAAACTGGTAAATTTTGTATGCGTTGGTACATTGGATCACTTTTATTCATTTTGGTACATTTTCAATATGCCTGGTCTAGTTTTTTTTTCAAAAAATTTTATGTTCACACATATTATTTTAACAAATGGCTCTGTTCCACCAAGCACAAATTTTGTATCAGTTAGAAATGGAACCATTACTAACACTGAAAAATATCGCATGCAGTCGATTTGCGATGTTCCGTCTCAAATTGAGAAAATATGTATGCGCCAACGTAAGGTCCATCACTACGTAAATAGTTATAAATTGTGAAATATGTACATAAAATCTTTCGAGAACTTGAATTTGACAAATATATATGTTACTTCACTATGTTTGGTCTCCAAAAGACTGTTCATTTTTAAAAATGAACTAAGTTTAAATGTAATTTATTATTGTTTAAGGAAAGTTCTGTTTTTTTTTATACGCTAAATACTATACTACTACTGTAATTTGAAGAAAAAAATGAAACGTGAAATAATAAAAGATCATTTTAAAAAAACGTTAAGAAATTTTAGTTTTAAAAAATACCGAGAAAAATTTGTGGTACATTTTTGCTCAAATTGGTACATTTTTTCAAAATTTTGGTACAAAAAATTTTTTTTGGAATGGCAACCGTGGTCACCACTTACCTTCCTGTATACGCCGTTTGACACATAGATGGTTTTTGGATAGTTTGACGCCACAAAATCAGTGCTGCCAGTTTAGCAATTTTATGGCTAGTTCTAGCCATTTTGATAGGCCGAATGCTAGAAAAATTAAGATATTGCTACTAGCTATAAATCTAGCTACTTTAAAATAAACTTCAGCTATTTTCGGCAATTTTCTCGAACCCGTGATTTAGGTCTGTGAAAATTACCAGTTACAGCGAAAATACTCTAAGTGACTTGAGTGAAAATACTATGTCCGTCAAAATAGCGTCGCCTAGTTAGCGTCGAAGTGGAACGGTGGAATCGGAACACAGCAACGAATTTTTTTATTTTCAATTATTTTACTGTTTAGCCACTAAATTGATTGAAATAAAGCTTAGAATTGTAAAGAATTGAATAATTTATAGTTTTTTCTTACTTTGGGCGGGATCCTCAACTTTAAAATACCATTAAAATACATTTGAAAAATTGGCCCCACACTGTTTTGGGTCCTAGCTCAGAAATAAGAGGAGGCCCCAAAAAGCCCGATATTGCAGCTAATAGGTCAAAATATTGAGGGTAATTCCTGAAAGTTTCATAAAAATCGCTCCCTACGTTTTGGAGAAAATCGGATAAAAGTGGGCCAATCTCGTTGACGGCCCATTCAAAAATGACCACCAAAAATTGTTTTTAATATTCTGAAGCTCCAAGAGGAGGCCCCCATATGCACGGTAGTTGAGTCGATGTATCACCTTTTCTAGTATATCTGGAGCAAAAATCATTCAAATCGCTCCCTACAATTTTGAGAAAATCGATTTATAGTTCCCCATTGATTTTAATTGATAAGGGAGGCGCCAACTCGTGAACCGGAACCAGTCCACGAACAAGTTCGTTCCACTAGTTCCAAATCTACAGACCGCCTTTGTTGGGCATGAATATGCTTATTGAGTCCTTTACAGAGGATGCCCCATTATGCACGGTATGCCGTTGCAAAGCTAATTTTTCATATAATTTAATAAGACTATTTGCATTAAAATCGGTCCCTACGATTTGACGCAATTTATCTTTAAAAATTTCTGAATTTTCTTTACCAATACTGGACCTTGTTCCAAACACAAATCGCGCCAATGTTAAATTTGAATGGCCCCACATGCTTTCTTTATGGATGATGCCCCATTTTGCACGGTATACCATTGTAAAGCTAATTTTTTTCTGAATCGAATGAGATTATTTCTATCAGAATCGCTCCCTACGATTCGATGGAATCAAGTCTTGAAAATTTCTGAACCTATTTTACCAATACTGGCCCCATAACCGCTTCACATGTTTTGATGCTGGCTAACATGGCGGCAGCCATGATCAAATTTGAATTTCCCCATTATCTCCCCTTATAGAGGATGCCCCATTTTGCACGGTATATCACGAGAAAGCTAATTTTTTGCTTAATCGAATACCGGTAGTTTCATTCAAATCGCTCCCTACGATTCGATGGAATTAAGTATTCAAATTTGTACATGCTTAACAGGTGCTTAACAGCACAATGTTGTAAAAGCTCAACAGCCACATGTGTTGGCCTATTTTCAACACTGAATGGGCGCCATTCCACAAGCATGTACATATGTATATTTCAAGCATGTACAAATTTCTCTATTCGTTATACATATGTAGGTGTTCTCAGAACAGTTGATTCTTATTTCTCTACTAATTTTCCAGCTTTACCTTCTACCATCTAGCCCCGCTGCTGAAACAGAAGATCACAGAGTTCCAGGCATAGATGGAGCGGGTTATCCTGCATAACGATACCGTGGAGTAAAACGCCAACATTCAGTCGCTGATCCTCGGATCCTCGATCTCTGACGCAAATCGAACCACCACCCGTCATGTCAGCGATGCCTCACCGCACCCTTAAGCTGGGCGCCTTGGAGTTGGCTCAGCTACTAGAGTTCCAGGAAATTGATCTGTGCGAACCACCAGTACTGACTCGTATTCTGTCCGTGATGGTGAAACACAAGGCGTTGGCAAATGAAGCAGCTTCAGTAAGCAGTGACCTTAAGCAACTGATTCTACTGTACGCCTCCAGATAGGAGGCAGCACTAGCTCAAGGTGCCAGCAACCGACGCAACCGAGGATCGCGCATCTCAGCAGCTGCTGATTTTAGGTAAGGTGTTTTGTATTCACTTGTAAATGATTTTAAAATATTTATTATATGTGGCAGGCAAAAGAAGCTGATGCGCATAGGATCACCCTCCAGTTGGGCTGAATTCTCTGGCTCTTAGCGCTCCGGCAACTCGGAATCCCACATTGGTAGCAGTGATTCGAACTATTCTTCATCCCACTACAGTGGGCGCTCAAGGGGACGTGGCTTGCGGATCAGCAACATTGTGCAGGCCCAGATCGAGCAACTCTTCACGGCCGTGGCCAAGGACGCCATTTGTAGCTTCGATGTCACTTGCCTGGGATCACTACCGCATCACTACAGACAAAGTGACGAGCCTGCAAGTGACGAGTTTGCAGGAGCCACTGCGTCAGCTGTATCTGTCGGAGTGGGCCAATAAGGTGGGTACTACACATGGAATTTTGAAATAACTCATATCATAATCATCGTAATCTTATAGAAACTCAGCTTGGGCTCTTTGGAAATCTGTGCCACGGGACTACGGCTTAAGGTCAGTGCTACGGCCATCTCGAAAGGAGCCAGTCCCGACGGAGCGGAGGAGAATGAGGACCATTATTACTCCCTTCCACAACATTGCCGTGTGGTTGGCTTCGTCAGGTAAGATTAGTAGATTTCACTTCGACTTCATCTAATGTGACTTTCATTTTAGAATTAAACTCTTGTAAACTCTTGAATCACATGATCAAGGGGGACTTTCCGGGACTATGACCCCAGGTGGTGGACAACATCAGCTATCTATCTGCAGAATCATGATGTCAACGGCTGGAGTGGCGCCCTGATGAACATGTACCAGCCGGTGAAGACCTACGAGTACAAGCGGAGCGAGAAGCAAACGCCCATGAACGAGGCCATGAAGCTCTTGCTGCCGATGTTGGTGCGCCTCCTGACCGAGCAGTCGGTGCTGCTCCAGAAGCACATCCTTAAGATCTTCTTCGCCCTTACGCAGTACAGCCTGCCTCACCCCCAATGGGATTGGGATGTGTCCGATAGCTCCCATTTGGACGATGATGAGCACACCAAATTCGCCTACTGGAAGACCAAGAAGTGGGCTCTCCACTTCATGGTTTGCATGTTCGAATGGTAAGTTTCCCAAAGAATCACAAATTGTTTGCCGAAAACATTAATTTTTCTGTTTTTCTTTTTTAGGTATGGAAGTCTCAGCAACGTAGTTAGTGAAAATTACCTAAAATTCGCTGAGTGCTCGCCAACGTTCAGCTAAGGTGTCCTGAGGTTGTTTCTCAAGATCCTCGACCAGTACTGGAATCGTATCTATGTCGCGCCGCGTGTCCTCACGAATGTGCTCAACTATCTGAAGAATGCGTAAGTACCTGCCACTTTATCCCTAATCCCTAATAATAATATTATTTATGTTATTACACTTTATAGTGTAAGCCAGGCCTATACCTGGAAGCTAATCAAGCCGCACAATAACTGCCACTATTATTCAGGATGCGATATTCCCCATCATGTCATTCACCGACTCCGATTAGGACCTGCGGGAGAAGGGACGAGTATGTCCGCCTGAAGTTTGGTAAATAATAGGAATCTGTTGAAACAAAAGAACCTACTTAATTCCCTAATTTTCAGATATATTTGAGGACTATGCCACGCCAGTTATGGCTGCCCAATTCATGCTGCATTCCATGTGCAAGAAACGCAAGGCCATGAGCACAATTATGCAGGTCATCACGTCGCCGAATGCGGACTACAAGCAAAAGGATGGTGCTCCGCACATGATTGGAACATTAGCGGATGTCCTGCTGAAGAAGGCTCAATACCGGGACCAAGTGGTATCTATGCTAACCACATACTTTTCCCGGAGTTCCAGAATCCCGCCGGCAATATGCGAGCGCGTGCATGTTGGGTTCTGCACTATTTCTGCGAAGTGCAGATAAAGAATCCCCAGGACCTGGCGGAGGTCATGCGGCTGACCACGAACGCCCTGCTAACGGACAAGGAACTGCCCTTTAAAGTGGAGGCGATCATTGGCCTGCAGATGTTCCTCTCATCCCAGGACGAGGCGACCCAATCCGTTGAGGGTCAGATTAAGAACATCACCAAGGAGTTGCTCACCATTATTGGTTAACCGTGAAACCGAGAACGAAGATCTGACCAACGTGATGCAAAAGATCGTGTGCACCTTAACGGAGCAACTGTTGCCGGTGGCCACCGAGATTTGCCAGCACTTGGCAACCACCTTCAGCCAGGTGCTGGAGCCCGAGGAGGGATCCGACGAGAAGGCCATCACCGCCATGAGTCTGCTCAACACCATCGAGACTCTGCTCAGTGTGATGGAGAAGCATCCCGACGTCCTCCTCAATGAAGGTCTATATTTTAAATTTTGACGGCCAAGTCCATCTCGCCCGAGACGTGGCAGATGCTGGAACTGATCTACCAGGTATTCAAGAAGGACGGCATCGACTACTTCATCGACATTATGCCGGCTCTGCATATCTATGTGACTGTCGACACGCCCGCATTCCTCTCCAATCCCAACAGGCTGCTGGCTATTCTGGATGGCTGAAGAAACAAGAATAATAAAATAACACCTAAAAAATAACACATAAAAATAAAATGTAAATTATTCATTTGAATTTTTTTTTTTATTTTTATTTCATTTTATTTTTAATTTATTTTCTTGGTAACATATATTTTATTGATCAGGCGTTTCCAATCCAATCAGGCGTTTTCTGCACCGGCAAGTTCGGCACCATCTTCTGCTGCGAGTTCAACTGCTGCTGGTCCTGCTTCTGCTTGTCCTGCTGCTGTTCCTTCTGGCGATGCAGGGTTCCGGGCCCAACTTAATTCCATCGAATCGTAGGGAGCGATTTGAATGGAACTACCGGTATTCGATTAAGCAAAAAATTAGCTTTCTCGTGATATACCGTGCAAAATGGGGCATCCTCTATAAGGGGAGATAATGGGGAAATTCAAATTCGATCATGGCTGCCGCCATGTTGGCCAGCATCAAAACATGTGAAGCGGTTGTGGGGCCAGTATTGGTCAATTGGGTTCCGAAAATTTCAAGACTTGATTCCATCGAATCGTAGGGAGCGATTTGAATGGAACTACCGGTATTCGATTAAGCAAAAAATTAGCTTTCTCGTGATATACCGTGCAAAATGGGGCATCCTCTATAAGGGGAGATAATGGGGAAATTCAAATTCGATCATGGCTGCCGCCATGTTGGCCAGCATCAAAACATGTGAAGCGGTTGTGGGGCCAGTATTGGTCAATTGGGTTCCGAAAATTTCAAGACTTGATTCCATCGAATCGTAGGGAGCGATTTGAATGGAACTACCGGTATTCGATTAAGCAAAAAATTAGCTTTCTCGTGATATACCGTGCAAAATGGGGCATCCTCTATAAGGGGAGATAATGGGGAAATTCAAATTCGATCATGGCTGCCGCCATGTTAGCCAGCATCAAAACATGTGAAGCGGTTATGGGGCCAGTATTGGTAAAATAGGTTCAGAAATTTTCAAGACTTGATTCCATCGAATCGTAGGGAGCGATTCTGATAGAAATAATCTCATTCGATTCAGAAAAAAATTAGCTTTACAATGGTATACCGTGCAAAATGGGGCATCATCCATAAAGAAAGCATGTGGGGCCATTCAAATTTAACATTGGCGCGATTTGTGTTTGGAACAAGGTCCAGTATTGGTAAAGAAAATTCAGAAATTTTTAAAGATAAATTGCGTCAAATCGTAGGGACCGATTTTAATGCAAATAGTCTTATTAAAGACTATTATACCTTATCAATTAAAATCAATGGGGAACTAAAAATCGATTTTCTCAAAATTGTAGGGAGCGATTTGTATGATTTTTGCTTCAGATATACTAGAAAAGGTGATACATCGACTCAACTACCGTGCATATGGGGGCCTCCTCTTAGAGCTTCAGAATATTAAAAACAATTTTTGGTGGTCATTTTTGTATGGGCCGTCAACGAGATTGGCCCACTTTTATCCGATTTTCTCCAAAACGTAGGGAGCGATTTTTATGAAACTTTCAGGAATTACCCTCAATATTTTGACCTATTAGCTGCAATATCGGGCTTTTTGGGGCCTCCTCTTATTTCTGAGCTAGGACCCAAAACAGTGTGGGGCCAATTTTTCAAATGTATTTTAATGGTATTTTAAAGTTGAGGATCCCGCCCAAAGTAAGAAAAAACTATAAATTATTCAATTCTTTACAATTCTAAGCTTTATTTCAATCAATTTAGTGGCTAAACAGTAAAATAATTGAAAATAAAAAAATTCGTTGCTGTGTTCCGATTCCACCGTTCCACTTCGACGCTAACTAGGCGACGCTAATTTGACGGACATTTGAATTTTATAGTTTTCTGCCTTCCCCCTCACCAATTTCTTATTATCACTTTAATGAATCTAACCTTTCACTTATTAATAACGCTATTGTAAGTTTTGATTGGGTTTCCCTTTTTTCGGATGGCACGATTGATGATTGTTATACCAAGTTTTTGATTGCTCTTTTCAATATTATCGACAATAATGCCTCCGTTAGGGTTCGAAGGTCGTTCAAGCTGCCTTGGTATACTGAGGGTCTAAAAAACTAAAAGAATAGAAGGGATACATTTTATAAGCGATTTCTAAAGACAGGGGAACTAATGGCTGGTGAGTTGTACCGGCAATATAAGCGGGAGTTTGAGTTCCTCAATAAATTTCTATACAACCAGTATATTACTGATGTTGAAGCGAGCCTCATATCCAACCCTAAAGCGTTTTGGCGGTTTGTGAATGGGAAAAAATCATCCTCTGATATACCTTCTGCCATGTCTTAAGGTGGTTTGGCAGCTAACTCCGATAAGGGCATTTCTGAGCTTTTTGCGAAATATTTTGCCTCAAACCTTGAGCCGAAGGTCTCTTGGGATGAGCGGGAGGTACTTCAAAAAATTTTCCCTCTTCTTGAGGTTGGATGCTTGGACATTCTAGATTGTGTCATTGTTGAGGCCTCTAGTCATTTTAATGAGTCGCATACACCTGATTTAGATGGTATCTCCCCATTCTTCATTAAGAAGGGTATTGCATCCTTAACTACACCTCTGCAACTTCTTTTCTCTTTATCATTATCATCGGGTAAGTTTGCTTCTCGATGGAAAATAACCTCGATCTCGCCCATTCATAAAGGTGGCAGCAGGGCAGACGTCACTAACTATAGGCCTATCGCCAAGATATGTAATATTGCCAAGTTACTTGAGCGTATTGTCACCAAAAAGCTAACTTTTTTGATTCGTAACTTTATTTCTCACAATCAACATGGATTCCTGCCTGGGCGATCCACCACAACCAACTTAGTGGTTTTCTCTAAGCATTGCCTGGAAGCCTTTGAACGCCGATGTCAGGTCGATGCCGTTTATACGGACTTCTCTAAAGCCTTTGATAAAGCTAGATTGTTCAGATTAGGTGTTCACTCCTCCATGTTAAGTTGGTTGGAGTCTTATTTGGCAGACCGACCATGCCACGTTCCCATTGGTGATGCCACCTCGAGTCCCTTTATTGCCTCATCTGGCCTCCCGCTGCATTAGGGATAGCTATCTACTGCAGGATGATTTGCGCCGAGTCTCTTCTTGGTGCGCCCTCAATCTCCTTTCTCTAAATTTAGCTAAATGTCATTTCATTCGTTACAGTAAGAGGGCGCTAGACTTATGTACTTCCTATGCAATTGGCAACCATGACCTGCAGCTCAAAGAGGAGGTGGTTGATCTTGGCGTCCTTTTTGACTCAAATTTAAAAATTTCCAGCCATTTAGACTTTATAATGCCTAAGGCGTATGCCATGTTGGGTTTTGTGAAGCGGCACACAGACCAATTCAAGAGCCCGTACGCGAAGCTTAGTGTTTACGCCGCATTCGTCCGGTCGAGGCTGGAATTTTTTTTTTTTTTTTTTTCCTTATTTACTCCTCCTGGGAGCTTAGGGCTTCTACAAGGGCTTTCCGCCGGACTCTATTTGGTGCTGTTTGCTTTGCTGTGTCCCATGTAATTCTTCCTAAGGACAGTTCGCGGAGTGCTGTACGGCGCCAGGTCATCTTGGGGCGTCCCACTCTTCTACTTCCCTGTGGGTTCCATTCTAGCGCCATCCTGACGATACTTCCTGGTTCCTTTCTGAGTGCGTGGCCAATCCACTTCCATTTTCTTTTCTTTAACTGTTGGTGGATTGGGACCTCACCTGTGCAGTGCCACAAGTCTTCATTGGATATTCTGGTAGGCCAGAATATACCACATACTATTCTTAGGCACTTATTGATGAATGATTGTATTTTCATCAGCATTCTTTGTGTGGTCAGCCACGTCTCCGATCCGTACAGTAGTATGGATTTAACACTCGAGTTGAAGATGCGTAGCTTTGTTTTTCTATTTATTTGCTGGTTTCTCCATACTCGGTGTAGTCTTCCAAATGCAGATCTTGCTTTGCTCAGTCGACTGTCTACATCTCTTTCCACTCCACCATTGGCTGCTATGACACATCCCAGGTAGTTAAAACTGTCGACGAAATCGATAGTTCTTCCTCCAATGGTTATGTTGCTTTGGCTGGAATTATTGATGCGCATCGCCTTTGTTTTTGATGCGTTGATTGTTAGTCCGACTGAGTTGGCTCGGGTCTCGAGGTCATTTGCTTTAGCTTGGATATCTTCGAATTTATGAGCAGATGGGCAGATTTATGGGCAGATGTCATCCGCGTAGTCCAGATCTTCAAGCTGTCGGGTGAAGCTCCATGTGATTCCGCGCCTGGGTCTGCATACTTCTCTCATAGTTTCGTCAATTACCAAATTGAACAGAAGTGGTGATAGGGGGCATCCTTGCTTTACTCCAGTGTTTGTCTGAAAGGGTGCACTTATTTTTCCGTTGTGCAGTACGGCCAGATCCGCATCATCGTACATAGCTTTTATTATGCTGATGATCTTCACTGGCACTCCCTTCCTTGCAAGTGCTCGCCATATCGCTGCTCTGTCTATTGAATCGAATGCCTTTTGGAAGTCGATGAACAGGAGATACAAGGGTGATCGCCATTCCACAGCTTGTTCGGTAATTGCGCGTAGTGTGTTTGCCTGATCTACGCAACTCCTGTGTGGTCTGAATCCTCCTTGCTCATCTCGCAGTGTTGTCTCGATTTTTTCCTGAAGACGTTCGTTTAATAGGGTGGCAAGTATTTTGTAGCTTGTGTTCAACAGGGTAATTCCTCGCCAATTGTTGCAGTCGCTGAGGTCTCCTTTCTTCGGTAGCTTGACGATGATTCCTTTTTTCCAGGATGCTGGGATTCGCTCACTTTCCCATATGTTGGTGAAATGTGGATGCAATGTTTCGGCCATTAGTTGCGAGTCTATCTGGAGAAGCTCGGCCGATATGCCGTCATCTCCAGCCGCCTTGTTGTTTTTAAGTTTCCTGATTGCTTCCTTGATTTCTCTAACTGATGGTGCGGTGGGTGATATCCTGATGTTATTGCTTGACATGCCACTTAAGGAGTCTTCTTGTATGCTGCTTGGTTGTTCTGTGCAGCTGATCTCCATGAAGTGTTGTCGCCATCTTTGGATTTGTGCCTCCTCTTCTGTAAGGAGTTTTCCGGTTGAATCTCGCACTGGATGGGTTTGCCTTTGACATTTTCCGGATAGTTGTCCAATTATCTGGTACAGTGCACGCATATTGTTTGCGTTTGCTGCGCTTTCTGCGTTTTCAGCAAGCCTGTCCAGTAATTTCCTCTTATCATTTCTAGCAGATTTTTTCACCAACTTGCATAGTCTATCACCGTTGCTGCTGCGTGAGCCAACACCATGTTTTCCCATTATTGTTTCTAGTCCATTGTTGTTGGGGCCAATTTTTGCGTTGAAGTCTCCCATGAGTATTTTGACGTCTCTATTATTTGGAGCCCCGCAAATAAAATAAGTTCAAATAGAGTTGAGCGGTTGCAGAAAAAATTTTTAAAATTTGCACTTCTCCCTTTAAGGTTTGTGGATCCTCTACCCTCATACCATAGCCGGTGCCTTCTGCTCCACATATGTACACTTGAGGATCGGCGCACTGTGGCAGCTTTAACTTTCATTAATAACATAGTAATTAGCAGCATTGATTGCCCCATGTTATTGGAGCTTATAAACTTCAATGTGCCCCAGAGGGATCTTCGCTCGTTTGCTCCCTTTCGGATTGCTTGTCGTAGGGCCAATTACCTTTTGAACGAGCCTATTGATAGAGCATTATCATTTTTTACTACTTTGCCGCCTAGCCTCCGAACTAAGTGGGGCTCAGATAAACAAGCGTTTAGGGTCTTATTGGTTAGGAATTTCTTAAGTAGTATGTAAGATAGATTGTATAGTAGCCATGTAAGATTAAAATAATCAATGGCGAGATCGGACCAACAGACGAACATATGACAGAAACTCAAAGGGAAATAATCAAAAAATTTATCGACACCCATAAAATTTTTTCGCCGATCTTGAAACGAAACTAACTTACACTACCAGAGTTGTAGGTGAAATTAGGACTTCCTCCGATACCCCTGTCTACGGAAAGCACTACGCATATCCGGCATCGCTTAGGCAAGAAGTAGAACAACAAATTCAAGAAATGCTGAAGGATGGCATTATTAGACCCTCACGGTCACCCTATAATGCACCAGTTTGGGTAGTCCCGAAAAAAACCCACTCTAATGAAAAACAAAAATACAGGCTAGTTATTGACTATAGAAAGCTCAATGAGGTAACAATATCCGATCGGTACCCCATCCCTGAAATAGGCGAAATAATCGCACAATTAGGAAACAACAGATTCTTCTCAGTACTAGACTTAAAAAGTGGATTTCATCAAATACCACTTAAAGAGTCAGACATGGAAGAAACTACATTCGCAGTAAATGGAGTCAAATACGAATTTACCAGATTACCATTTGGATTAAAAAATTCACCAGCCATATTTCAAAGAGCTTTAGATGACATTTTGCGAGAACACATAGGGAAAGTCTGTTATGTGTACGTCGACGACATCATTGTTTTCAGCAAAACAGAAAACGACCATGCCGAAAACTTGAAGAAAGTGTTTCTAACATTACAAAAAGCCAATATGAGGATACAAATCGACAAATGCCACTTTTTCAAAAAAGAAGTTGATTTTCTGGGATACACGATTTCAGAGGAGGGGGTTAAAACCAATATCGAAAAAATTAAGACAATTAAAAACTTTCCAATACCTAAAACACTAAAGGAACTTCGATCATTTTTAGGATTGACAAGCTATTATAGGAGATTTATTAAAGATTATGCGAAGATTGCCAAACCTTTAACTGCCCTTTTAAGGGGAGAAGAAGGACGCGTATCCAAATACAAGTCAAGCAGAATAGCTATTAACCTAGACAAAGAAGCAACGGGTGCATTCGAAAAACTTAAAAACACACTTATATCTGGGGATGTAACATTAGCGTACCCAGACTTCACGAAGGAATTCCAATTGACCACAGACGCATCAAATTTTGCCATAGGAGCCGTTTTAAAACCGAACCATAGACCAATAACATTCATATCCCGTACCCTCTCGAAAACCGAGGAAAATTACGCAACGAACGAAAGGGAAATGTTAGCCATCGTATGGGCTCTCCAAAGCTGAAGACATTATCTGTACGGATATTCGAAAGTGAAAATTTATACAGACCACCAACCCCTGACCTTTTCAAATAGTGCAAATAACCACAATGCCAAGCTAAAACGCTGGAGGAACATTATCGGCGAATACAGCCCAGAAATTAAATACAAGCCCGGTGTAGCTAACGTAGTAGCAGAACCCCTATCCAGAGCCCGACCAGAAGTTAATTCATTCCATTCAGACTCTACAATCCACAGCGACGAATGTTCCTCACATAATCTAATATTCTCAGTAGAAGCCCCGATCAACGCATTTAAGAACCAAATTTTTTTATTAAAAGAAAACACTGATGCGTTTAACTTCTAAATTCCATTTCCAACTTTTCATCGCCATATAATAAAAAAAATTGCTTACACAGAACAGGAAATCATTAATATACTCCGAGCCCGATTAGATCCCAGAATTATCAATGGTATCTACCCTTCAGAAGAAATAATGGGAAAAATTCAAACTATTTATCCTACGCACTTCAAGTCTTACAACATTAGGTTTACTAGTAATCAAGTTGAAGACGTACCATCAGAAACAACCCAGAATCAGATCATTACATTAGAGCGCAAAAAATAGTCCAATCCTGTCAAACATGTAGAGAATCCAAATACGATAGACACCCACCGAAGGGGGCAATCCAACCAACTCCCATCCCTAAGTAACCAGGAGAAATCACTGGTCTCGACAAGTTCTCAAAATACGCCCAAATCAAGATATTAAAATCAAGGGCCTCCGAGGACATTAAAGCGCCTTTGAGAGAAATGCTGATAGCATTCGGCATGCCCAAGTGGGTAGTAATGGACAACGAACGCACTTTAAACTCTGCAGGGATTCGATTCCTTTTAGAAGATCAACTTAAAATATCAGTCCATACAACAGCCCCATACGCTTCAACCAGTAATGGTCAGGTGGAACGATTTCATTCAACACTTTCGGAAATCATGAGATGCATTAAAAAAGACAACGGGAGTATGACATTCGAAGACCTAATTTTCAAATAAGTCGAGGAATATAATAGGTCCATCCATTCAGTAATAAAGGAAAAACCAGTTGAGGTGTTTTTCAGAAGGTCCACTCCGAACACCACAGAGGACATAGAGAAACAGCAAACCGAAATCAGGGAAAAAATAAAAAAAAAAACAGGTAGCCGACCTAGAATACCATAATCAGGATAAAGTACAGTCAAAACAATATGAGACAGGAGATACAATTCATTTAAAATTCGACAAAAGACTAGGTACCAAACTTACCCCACGCTATAAAAAAGAAACAGTCAAAGAAAATAATAACACTACAATAAAAACTCAATCCGGGAAAATAATACACAAGAATAGCATCAGAAACTAACTTTCAGACTATTCATACCAACTTGCCTCAGCCTGTCTACAGTCCTTGATTATTCAAATTCACAAGTGATCTCACTTGAGACTGGACTTGCGGCCAAACAAGAGGGAACATTCAAAATCATCCATACATTCGACCTAAAAGAATACGACAATACATTTGACGAACTTAACAAAGGACTAAACAGCCTCACACCATCACACCATCTATACCCCTACCTGTCTTACGAATTAAATCAGATAAAACAAAACCTTCTCAAACTAAAAACAAGCAATAGACAAAAAAGAGCAATAGAAATCCTAGGAACGGCATGGAAATGGTTGGCAGGAACACCGGACCGCCATGATCATGAAATACTAAAGAACAAAATAAACGGACAATTAGAAAATAATAATAAGCAGGTTATAATAAATAAAAAATTAAGTGAGAAAATTAATCAAATAAGTAACGTAACGAATGCCATTTTAACAATAACTAAAAATTCAAACGAAATAATTAATTATGAGGCAAATATCCTCAGATATCGAATTGAAATAGTAAAAGAAGAAATATCTAATATACTACACGCAATAACTTGGGCCAAAACAAATATTATAAACTCTTTTATATACTCTACAATAGAAACCAATATTTTAGAACAAATTTGTAATAAAGGAAATAATCTGTTTATTAATATGGAAGAATTACTAGAATTTTCAAAAGTCAAACTTGCATCGAATAATAAAGCTCTTCTGTATATCATAAGTATCCCAATAATAAGTAATGAAATCTGTAGAACCCTATTAGTCAAAGCAGTAAAAAAGGCCCATATAATATATGACATAAAATATGAAAACTTGTTAGAATTTAAAAAGGAACTATTCGCGATATCAAAACCATGTAAATCGCTTAATGATAGAACCATTTGTGTTAAGGATAAACTGTTAGACTTAAGCAACGACACTTGCGTAAGCGCTCTATTAAACCTAAGACCACCGGAATGCAAGGCAATCAACAGCCAACATGTGCCTAATTTTGAGGAATTACTACCAGGAACACTGATGCTGAATGACTTTAACGGAATGGTGTCTTTGGACGGAAAGAACCTTTATCTTCAAGGATCCTTCATCATCCAGCACAGGAACTCCACAGTACAGATCGGCGAAAACATCTACAGAACGGAAGAGGTGGTACGGTCGGTGGTAAACCCCGAACCTCCGCTTTTCCAACTGTCAGCGGTAAACCCTAAAATTAACGAAGTCCTCTCCCTTCAATTAATCAAAGAATTAAACATAAATAACACTAAGATTCTGAAAAAAATTAAAGAAGAGAAGACTATCGAGGCTTCCGTGAATTATACGTCAGCCACTATCTTGCTCATAATGATCGTAAGTCTGATAATAATGCTAGTTAGAAGGTGCAGACCAAAAGAAGCCGCCCCGAAAACGACAAAAACACCGGCGGATCCAACCCCACCTAACCATGTTCTCTTCTACGTTGCGAACGAGGACGCCCGCGTTTAAGGGGGGAAGAGCTAACACCTAAAATGTCAAACACTAGATAATATTAATAAAACGCTAAGTCCAAGCACATAAGTTCTCAATAACAACTGCAAAAGAGCTTACATAAACGCATTGAATGCACCGTGCATCGGATGCAATATGATGCTGTGGCACCAATAAGGGTCACACGGATCGAAAGACACGTGCGCTGAGTAAGCATTGATTATGCTTGCGATCGTGGGAAAGCCAAAAGAAAGAAAACACCCAAATATTTGGCAAAGCTCACTGAACTTAATGGCAAGTTATGCATCCACCAACAACACAATGCACTTGCATTGACCAATCAGCAATGAAGATATGGACTTAAGCTACAACGACAACATCAGCTACCAATGACATCGAGGGACGCCAGCAGCAGCAGCAACCGCGACCGAGATCAGCGGCAGCGATGGAGCAACGCATAGGTGTAATTATTAATTATAAGAATCATAATTGTCAGTTCTAATCCGATACTCAAATAAACAAAATGTGAAAAAGATTAATTTCTTTTTTTAAAGAATATAAATAAAATCTTTTTACCTTATATGTTATATATATGTTACATTTATATTGATTCAATTTATGCCGGGGCTGCTGCCTGACCCGACATACTCCCCCCAGTTGAGGCCTGAACTTCAACTTCATCCTAGGGCAATAGGCAAAGCTTGGTCACTGCGCGCTTGGTAGTTCCAGAAGCGGTTCTAACCACGGCCACTCGAGGCACTCCATCCCGACCAGGGACTAGATCCAGAATTCTAGCCAACGGCCACTTCATGGGGGGTAGGTTCTCGTCCTTGACTAGTACCACATCGTTAATCGCCAAGGCAGGGCCGGACGCACGCCATTTGGAGCGCTGCTGAAGAAGGCTTAAATACTCATCCTTCCATCGGGCCCAGAAAGACTGCTGCAGGAAAGACACACGCTGCCAGCTGTCCATACGGTTAAAATTCAGCTTTGTGACATCAGGCTCGATAAAACTGACTGACGGGCCACCAGTTAAAAAATGGGATGGCGTTAGAACATCAAGGTCTGCAGGATCCTCTGCAAGAGATAATAAAGGCCGTGAGTGACAGCACCCATGTGACAAGGCAGAGTTCGCAGCTCGTCAAATCCAAGAACTGAGGATCCAACGTAACGGTAAAAATGATGCTTTGCGGTTTTGGACAGCCGCTTCCCAGAGTCCACAAAAATGCGGAGATCGAGGAGGAATAAAATGCCACTCGATGGACTCAATCGCGCAAAACTCCAGAAGCGTTGATGCTCATCACTTATGAAGAATTGGAGCTCGTTTAGCCCCTTTAGCTCGTTTTTAGCTCCAACAAAATTGGTCACAGTGTCAGACCAAATGTGCTGAGGCTTTCGGCGAGTGCATATAAACCGTTTTTAAGCATGTAAAAACGCAGATGTGGATAAATCCTTTACAAGCTCTAAGTGCACGTCTTTAGGAACAAAGCAAATGCAAACACTCACGTACCATTTTACGGGAGCTTTATTGCGAACTTCTGGCTTATAGTAAAATGGGCCGCAAAAATCCACATCAGTCACTCCGAAAACCTGGCAACCGCTGACTCTTTGCTCCGGGAGATTAGCCATAATGTGCTCCAGCAACCGAGGCTTGGTGCGGAAGCATCGGATACACTTGTGCAATGCCATCGTCACCGTTTTCCTCCCCCCGATCGGCCAGTATTGGGATCGAATAATAGCCAGCAGAGCACGAATCAACAATTATAGCCCGAGTAACTGGATGGCTTCTAGGCAATATAATTGGATGACGACTATAAAAATCCAATGTAGAATTTCTTAAACGACCGTCCACACGCAACAGGCCAAACTTGTCTAAAAAAGGAGAGGATGTGGCAAGGATGCTGGCTGACGAAATTTCCTTTCCATTCTGATGCGCCTTTATGTCATCCCAAAAATACACACGCTGCACCAGACGCAATAGTAGGTGGGTTCCAGCCTTGATGTCGCTAGCAGTGACACCCTTGTGACGGACTCGCTGTGAGAACTTGTGCACATAAGCGAACACACGCTGCATTGCTGGAAAAGTGTTGGCGTACTTGAAACCAGCTGTCACGACAACTTTCGGGGATTTGATTAGCAGAACTCTTGCCCTTAGCTCCAGAGTGAGTTTTTCAGATAGCATCGCTGCTGGCCACTGGTCTTGAAGTCCAAGAAGAAACGCAGGACCATGGGACCACAGGTTGTCAGTAAATAACTCCTTGGGAAGAGCACCACGCGAGACATCTTCTCGCGTGGTTCAAAGACGTAGGAACATAACGCCATTCCATCGTTCTGGTCAATTCCTGGATTGTTGAAACTCGATTGGCGACGAAAACATTAAAACGAGCGGGCTCCTCCCGAATCCAGGACACAGCAGAATCGCACCAGCAGAAATACCTCCCATCGTAGACCTTCAACTGAGCTACTTCCGACATAAGTCGAGCCAGCAACTCTGCTTCAGATAACTCCAGTTTCGGTACCGTAATTGTTTTTAGAGGAGCGACTCGGGACTTTGAGCAGAGTAAATGACTTTCTGACCTTGTACCCTTCGATACGACATAAATGCAAGCACCATAAGCCTCGATGCTGGCGTCACAAAATCCATGAATCGCCACTTCAGACTGTGATGATAGTGACCATCTAGGGAATTCAGCACGCTGCGCCATGGCGAAGCTGGAACAAATCATGTCCCAATCGGAGTGAAAAGTTTGAGGTAGACTTTCATCCCAGGACAACTTCTCACGGCATAGCTTTTGAAGAAAAATCTTCGCCTTCGTAATAACAGGACCAACAAGCCCTATCGGATCATAAAGCTGGGCGATTGAGGAGAGGATGATGCGCCTAGTGGGCTTCGAGGGTGACTGAAGCCCATCAAAAAAAAATTGCAAGCGATCAGTAGAAGGATCCCAAGCTAGGCCAAGAGTCTTCGTAAAGTTGCTTCCATCATCAAACCTTAGGAACGACTCTCGATCATCTTCCGGTACATCAGAGAGCACTTCAGAAAAAGTGGAGCACCACTTTCTCAACCGAAATTTTCCCTTGGCGAGAATCCCCGATGTTTGCTGCATTATGTTGGTAGCCTCCTCTATGGAGTCACCTCCGGAAATTGATCATCAACATAAAAATCGCGACGCAGAATTTCGGCACCCTTTGGAAATATAGACTACTCATCCTCTGCCAACTGATGCATTGCTCGAATAAAAATGAGGCCTGCTTTGTCCCATAAGTGACCGTATCCAGTTTAAAAACCTGCAACTCATCCTGGGTGGAATTCCGCCAAAGAATGCACTGCAGATAGCTATCCTCGGGGAAAACTCTGACGCATCGGTACATTTTGCAAATATCTCCTATAATGGCCACTCGATGGCAACGAAACCTTAGAAGAATGTGCAGCAGCTTTGGTTGGATAACTGGTCCAGACATCAAAAGGTCATTCAATGAATACCCAGACGTAGTGGCAGCCGAACCATCAAAGACAACCCTGAGTTTGGTTGTTGAGCTATCCTCCTTCAAAACGCAGTGATGTGGCAGGAAATACTGTATGGCAGGTCGTGGACTAGGCAGGACTGGAGGCATATGCCCCAAAAATAAATACTCCTTTATGAACGCAGCATACTGATCCTTTAATTGAGATAGACGGCAAAGCTTCCTTTCGAGGGAGAGAAATTGCCGCACGGCTCGTGAGTACGATTCACCTAGCAACTCAGAGCTGACCTTCAACGGCAGCTTCACCGAGTGGGCAGCTTCTCTGACTCGAGCCGAGCAGAATTCTGCACGAAATGCGTCTCGCAATCCAATTCCTCTTTTGTCCACTTCACAATGGGCTAGGAGCCGTCTTCGATTTCCCAAAATTTACGGAGCAGACACTCTAAGCGCTCATCCAGCTGGCTTAAGCTCTTCACAACGTCCTTGCCGGCTGTGGCTACGAACGACTTCCTCCCCAGATGTGAACCACCGCCACACACAACCCATCCAAGCCGGGTTTTCTGCAGCACCGGTAGGTCAGCTGAGAGCTGGATTTGACCAACACACAGCAGATCATAGGATAGACTGGCTCCGATAAGTAAATCGGTCCGCTGCGGTCGAAAGAACTGAGGATCAGCCAAAGTAAGGTTTGACGGAATATTTCAGCTGGAGACATCCAAGCTAAAACTAGACTGGAGATTCGTGATTTTGGTGGTGATTACAGCGTTGACGAGGGCCGAATATTGAGAGCAATAGGATCGTAGGAGCACATCAACAGAGAATCCGTCTGTCGCGAAGCCAGTGCCGCCAATTCCCGACACTGCCACGTACGATTTCCGTCTACGAAGCTGCAGCAAACTAGCCAGTCGGGACGTAATCACGTGCACCTGCGATCCAGAATCCAAAAGAGCCCGGCATGGAACAAAAACCCCAGAACGACTCCGAATGAGAATGTTCGCTGTGGCCAGTAAGGCTATCTCACCGCTGCGACCCTGGGCAACTAGTGCATTAGCCGTGGATGGTGAAGCGCCTATTGGCTCGGCGCACTCGGCTGCGGCTGATGTAGACGGCACAGCAGAAGGCTGGCTGCTGGAAGACTGTAACTCCAAAAAATGCAACAGAGTGTGATGCCTCCTTCCACAACTGCGACAATTATCAGCGAGGCACTCACGCAGGTGATGGCCAGTTTGCAGACATTTCCGACATAGACCTAGTCGCCTAGCCTCGCTAAGGCGGCTCTCAGGGGGCAATGACAAAAATCTTGTGCATACAGAAACTACATGGGACCACCCACCGCATAATATACAAGCAGAGGCAGGTGAATTAGTAATAATAAACGACGCTCTACTGTTATTTGCGACTCTACGTCTTCCCACCTGAGTGCCTGGCGCGTAAGCGGTCAAGGCCACATCCATAGTCTCCAAAGTCCTGCAACGCTTTTCCAAAAACTCTGCGATCGACTCCCAAGTAGGGATGAGATCCGAGTTCCAGGCATTTTGACCTTCCTCCCACTTGGCCTGACTAGCTGGATCCAACCTTTGAAGAAGTACCTGGACAATGATGCAGCCGGCGATCTGAACTGTCGTCCCCAAATTTTTTAAGGCTCCCTGAGAGCCGCCTTTCCAAAATATCAAAAAAGGGAATTATTTGTTTCACAACGTTATAAAATGTTTATTTCTTCGCATATGAAATGGAGTGCCAAAAAGCTCCGATTTAGAATGAGTATGCACTGAAAAAACCCGAGCGGCCGAGAAGAGTCGGCTTGCGACTAACAACAGCGATGAGAAAATGATTATATACTAAACTATAATTATTACATTTATATATATATGTTACACTTACATTGATTCAATTTATGCCGTGGCTGCTGCCTGACCCGACACTAATTTTGGCAAACTTATACGATCTGCCAAATTTTATAAGGATCGCCGACTAAATGCGATCCGCTATATATCTAATAATATAAGATGCGTGGCGCCACCTAGCGGATTGCGACTTAACTGCAAGGGTATATACACTTCGGCTCCGCCCGAAGTTAGCTTTCCTTTCTTGTTTTTTGCTTGTTTTTTGCTTGCTTCGGTCAGTCGGTCATTTTTTACGCTGATAATGCTGATTTCTGCTTCTAGCGCCGATGGATATTGTTTATTCTTATTGCTATTAGGTTATTTGATTTGTATATTGCGACATGCTGATGCATATTGATTGAATCAAATTACTAAGTGTGAGTATAGGGTAGTAGGACTTGGCACTAGGTGCCAACAACAACCACTGTAGTAGACCCCGAGTTACCCAACCAACTTCGAGTGTTGCTCCCGTGAAACGGACCGGTAAGGAATCAGCCGGAACACCATACCATCTGTACTTGAGGAGAACCAGCCCAGGACTTCAAGTACCCCACATCAACTCCAGCCTGCTTGCTGTGAGCACCTGATCAACCCGATCAGACCCTTGCAGAATCCAGGTTAATTTAGTCAGAACTTTTATACGTTCTTTTTGACTACGACTTCGGGACCGACGTGATCCTTTGCTATAGAATCACACCCTGAACACAAGCCACACGGCAGTTCATCTTTAAAACCTTACACCGCTACCATGGGATCAGAACTGATTCTTACGGGGTCTGAACCAGGTAATCCAAATGCTCATTGATGAGCAAATTGAAAGCAACATAGCCATCCAAAGGCTAATAAGAAACTTCACTAAGGACTCCGCAGCGAAAGTTCAAGGAAGGATATCAAGGAGAATCAAACAACTCACTCATGCATGGATCCAGTTTAAACAAGAAAGGAAAGCTAACTTCGGGCGGAGCCGAAGTTCATATACCCTTGCAGTTGAGTCGCAGTCCGCTAGGTGGCGCCACGCATCTTATATTATTAGATATATAGCGGATCGTATATAGTCGGCCGATCCTTATGAAATTTGGCATATCGAATTATTTTGCCAAAAGAGGAATCCATTGAAACTCCCATGCTTCTAACTTGAAAAACAACGAAGTTATAACATTTCCGATGAATCAGTTATATGACAGCTATAGGATATAGTTGGCCGATCCTTATGAAATTCGACAAATCAGATTGTTTTTCCCAAAATAGAATCTGTACCAAATCCCATCTTTCTAACTTAAAAAACAACAAAGATATGCCAATTTCCATCGTTCTATGACAGCTATAGGATATAGTCGGCCGATCCTTATGAAATTTTGTACATAAGATATTTTGGTCAAATATAACATGTGTGGAAAGTCTCAACCCTCCAACTTAAAAAACTCCAAAGTTATGGCATTTCCGATCAATCAGTTATATGGCAGCTATATATAGTCGACCGATCCCGTTCCGACTTATATACTGCCTGCAAAGGAAATAAGGGTGTGTGCAAAGTTTCAACTCGATAGCTTTAAAACTGAGAGACTAGTTTGCGTAGAAACAGACAGCCGGACCGACGGACAGACAGACAGACGGACATGCTCATATCGACTCAGGAGGTGATCCTGATCAAGAATATATATACTTTATAGGGTCGGAGATGTCTCCTTCACTGCGTTGCACACTTTTGACCAAAATTAGAATACCCTCTGCGAGGGTATAAATATGATGCCAAGCTCCATGAGCTAGCACTAAGTCTTGAACTCATTCTCATTCTCATTTCACAAAGGCCAAAACGCTAAAAGAGCTTGTGAAAAAATATGAAGCAATATTTTCGGATGGAATCCCATCAGTGTCAGGCCCGTCACAAAGGCCCCGGGAAACAGGCGAAAATCTCGAGCCAAAGGCACAATCATCACGAGGAAACGAAGGAGAAGACCCTCAATTAACATCATTAAAACGAAGACATGAAGGACGATTAGACGATATGGAAGACTTTCTGGGCAACCGCACCGAAGGACGGGAAGTGTCCCCACACGTCAGACAACACATGAAGGAGCTATGGAAGCAAATCGTCACGGGATACTATGATCTCATCGAGCAGAATTCTTTTCGTTTCTGAGCGAAGAATCGCAATCAACTTCAGCATCAACACAAAAACCTGCGACAAACCAGTCACCAGGATGCCAGGCAACGACTAAAGAATCGATACCAAAATGAACGGCTGTTGATTAAATCCGCGATCCAAGAGCTTTTCGGACACCCCAGAACAATTGGATCAACGGACCAGCTGCGCAGCTTACATGATACCGTGCTCCGAACAATCGCAACTCACAACGCACTTAAGGTGACAACAGACAACTGGGACCCAATCTTGATACACATCATTGAGAAAAGATTGGACCCGCACACGCTGTCATCTCTAGAACTAGCCGTCACCTATCCAACCAATCAACAATCTCTGAAGCAGATGTTAGAAAACCTTGAGCATCAGGAAACCAGTCAAGTAACAATGCAGAAAAATACGTCGGCCGCTCCACTTCGATTCAGTTCATCACGATTGGTGTGTTCAGCCACAGCCCTGATTATAGATAAGCCCACCGTTCTGTTACCAACCACCCAAGTGGCAATACATGGCCCAGCCGGAACCCATCAGCAATGCCGCACACTCCTAGATCCTGGATCACAGATTAATATAATCACGAGAAGGATGGCTGACACACTTGGACTACAATTGGAGCCATCAACCCTGAATATCGCTGCACTGGGAGGAACAACTAAAAGATCACGAAAAAGGGCTGTGGTGACCCTATCATCATTAACCACTGACTTCGAAGATCAAATCAACGTCGTTGTACTACCGGAAATAATGCTCAATCAACCATCCCACCCTATTCAAGCGCCAAGAAATATCTCACCTCAGTTGCGCTTAGCCGATCCTGAATTTACGCAGCCCCAGAATATTGATCTGTTGTTGGGCGCCGAGATCATCTCCCAGATTATGAGGCCACAACAGACATTTTTGGGAGAAGGACAGCCACTTCTAAAAAATACCGCGCTTGCATGGATTGTGATGGGGCCAGTGCGACCGGAATCAGCTCCTAATATCAAGGCAGAACAAGTCGTCGGTAATACGACGGCTTGGACACCGGAAGCTAACGAGCCACGACAAAGTTTGATTGCATACATCGGCAAGGAGCAAATAGTAAAATCCGGAAGATTACATAGTTCCCCGCTCATTGCGGATCAACAAGGAGAGCCGCAGACGGACCCCGAACCACAAGCCCAAGGTTTTCAACTCACAACTGAAAAGCAAAGAGAGCAAGGGCCAGTAACCAAGGAAATTCAAGGAAGTCACCTCCTATCTGGCATGGGTAACATGCGTCTCCAAAAGGGAGCAAGAAGCAAGGTCAAGAGAGGACCAGAGAAGTCCTGTATGCGCACTGGCCAACCAGAAAGATGGGATGCCCAAGGAGAATGGTTACGAGGGCGCGCAACAAGGCGAAGGAGACAACAGGTCGGATAGAATTATCGTTGGTATCTCAACCACATGATTCAAAATTTTTTTGGTAATAACATTAGATTTTTATACCCTTGCAGAGGGTATTATAATTTTGGTCAAAAGTGTGCAACGGAGTGAAGGAGACATATCTGACCCTATAAAGTATACATATTCTTGATCAGGATCACCTCCTGAGTCCATATGAGCATGTCCGTCTGTCCGTCTGTCCGTCTGTCTGTCTGTCGGTTTCTATGCAAACTAGTCTCTCAGTTTTGGAGCTATCGAGTTGAAACTTTGCACACATCCTTTTTTTCCTTGCAGGTAGTATATAAGTCGGAACGGCCGGGATCGGTTGACTATATCCTATAGCTGCCATATAACTGATTGATCGGAATTGCATTAACTTTGTTTTTTTTTTAAGTTAGAGGGTTGGGACTTTCCACACATGTTATATTTGACCAAAATATCTTATGTACAAAATTTCATAAGGATCGGCCGACTATATACTATAGCTGTCATAGAACGATCGGAATTGGCATTACTTTGGTGTTTTTTAAGTTAGAAAGATGGGACTTGGTACAGATTACTCTTTGGGCAAAATAATTCAATATGCCAAAAATTGTCCTAAGGACAATTCCTTAATTGCATCCTTAATTGTATTAAAATTGTTGGCACCTTGGCCAAGTAGGCCTTGGCACTACTACCCTATATGCACACTTAGTAATTTGATCCAATCAATATGCATCAGCATGTCGCAATATACAAACCCACTAACCGATTTTCTCACCTAAAAATAATTAGTAATAAGCATAAAACTATATCCAACCTATTAAACCAGCACTAGTAGACGGCGCCAGAAGCCGAATCAGCATATCAGCGGAAAGAATGACCGACTGACCGATGCAAGCAAAAACCAGCCAGCTAAGCCGAAATGCGTGTGCAAGCAATACATGAACAAACTATCTGAGTCAGCAGTTTTAGCACGTCCATAACATTGACCTTTTAATTTAGCATCTTATATAAGAGTTGTTCTTCTGAAATAAAGATAGTTCCGAAATCAATTCCAGAGTCAATCGTCTCGTTACTCAGTGTCTGAACCACGGCACTTAAAATCAACCTACTTCGAGTGATCCTGTGTAAAACGGTTCACAAGTAGGACTCTCTGAAAGCTATCTACTTCGCGTGGCTCCAGTGTAAACGGACCACCAGTAGAACTTTCATTATCGAATCTACTTCGAGTGGCTCCTGTGTAAACGGACCACAAGTAGAATCCGTGGCATACCAGTCTACTTCAAGTGTTGCTCCCGTGAAACGAACCACAAGTAGAACCCGCATTACCTAACTACTTCGAGTGTTGCTCCCGTGAAACGGACCACGAGGAGATCCCGCGCCACACCAGTCTATTTTGAGTGTTGCTCCCGTGAAACGGACCGCCAGTAGGACCGGCCGATAAGGAATCAGCCGAACCACCATACCACCGGTACTTGAGGAAAACCAGCCCAGGACTTCAAGCACCCCACATCAACTCCAGCCTGATCACAGCAAGCGCCTGGTCAACCCGAGCAGTCCTTGCAGAATTTAGGTAAACTTAGTCAGACTATTTACGTACTTTGACTACGACTCCGGGACCTACCGCTACTCCCGCGAGTTCAAGTTTGACGTAGTTGCCGCATAACGCTATACGGACGAACAAAAATTAAAAGTTCGTTGTTAATAAATAAATTAATAAATAAAACCACTTTATACAATTAAATCCACTTTCTTATAATAATTTCAGCCGAAGGTCCTTGCAGTTAGCCCTGTAGAAACAATCTATGCATGACTTAGAATTCTAAGTCTAATTAGAACGGAATCTTTTGTCACAATAAATAAAACAAATGTTTTTTCAAGCTTACTTTTTTCCATTTTATTTTATTTTACAATTAATTATTATTGATTAATATTGATATTGAGACACAAATAAAAATAGCTTTGCAATACTCTTTCCTCGAGGCATTCCATTGGTAAACACTGTCATACACAATTCCAATTCGATGTCTTGGGGTCCCTCCAGGCTTTTTTTCAGCATAAGATTAGCTTGGTTGTTATTTTTTATTATTCTGTTAATAAATAACAAATTTTAATAATTTGTAAATTGATTTATTATTATTTATTTAATTTTTGATGCACCATACTTTTAAAAAAGTGTAAGTGAAATTTAAATAAAAAAGGAAAGCTAACTTTGGCGGAGCCAAAGTAAATATACCGTTTCAGTTAGATAGTAGCTTATATTATTATATATGTGTTGGGTCGTATATAGTTGGCAGATCCTTATGATAATTTCACCATCAAATCAATTTTCTAATAGAGGTCTGCATCAATAGCCAAAAAACGACATTCAAATGCAAAAAGTTGAAAATGAATTGAGTAGAATAGAATGCAGAGACATTCTGACTCATTGTTTGTGTAGAAACAGACAAACGGCACGGCAGTCCACCAGGTGACGACCTGCATGCCTTGGCGTGCGCGAGGAGACTCTATGTTTAGCCGATGAATTAAAAATTTTCTATAGGAAACCGATCTAAATGAATTATATACCAATCGAAAGGTATTGTTTCAATTGAATAATTTTTGTCCAAAGATATTCCAAAAGTTTTTTGGTTTGGGAGAAATTAGGGTGAAAGTAAAAAAATTCGGAATCATGAATGTGGGGCTGGTGGACACAATAGAAAAACAGATAGAATATTGTTATACATTCGCGTTCTAATGCTAAATACGCATCGATACCTCAACAGACCCAATCCGACATTTCTTGCAGAAGATATTCAAAAAATTCGATTTTTTCTTCTTCTTCAAAATGAAGCTACTGTGTGTCTGTTTGTCTGTTTGCCCTATTTTTTTCTGGGAAATCCTGAAAAAATTGGAGATCTTTGTTACTATCGTATGAGCAACTATTGTTCTACAATTTTTTGAAATACTTTTTGAATAACTTTATAATTAAAAAAGATATTGAAACGTGCTTTCAAAAAAGGTTTTTTAAATATCTTTTTCAACTTCACCAGGCTTCTTACAATCTCTCTGGGATTGCCTTAGAAAAATTATAGCAGGTTAATGATCTTGGACATAAAACTCTTAGACATAAAACTTAAATTTTCCGACCATATTTCTTCAATGGTTAATAAGGCTAAAGGTGTTGTCAGTTTTATTAAAAGATGGGCAAAGGAATTTAACGACCCTTACATTACTAAAAGCTTATTTATATCCTTGGTCCGCCCGATACTGGAGTACGGTTCATGTGTCTGGTGTCCCCAATACGGTGTTCATCAAGACCGCATAGAATCCGTACAAAAAAACTTCTTATTATTTGCTCTTAGGGAACTTAACTGGGACGCAAATCTTCACCTACCTTCGTACAATAGTAGACTCCTACTAATAAACTTACCCTCCTTAAAAAATCGTAGAGCAATGCTGGGTGTCGTTTTCCTACACAACCTTATTAATGGTGATGTAGATAGCCAGCACTTACTAACACGCTTACAGTTTAACGTTGCTAATAGAAGGACCAGAAACTTTAGTCCTTTATTCTTAAGCCATTGTAGATCGACATATGCACAGCATGATCCCATTAGGATTTTATGTTCGAACTACAATGGTCTGTATAATATTATTTCTCTTTCCTCCCAGTCAAATTTGAAAACCTCCATTTTAAATTACCTACAAGAACATACTAATTCTTCCTCGTTTTCTTTATAATCCTTCTATTTAAACTTATATACTATACTCATTATACTAACTCGAATTTATTCCCGCGATTCGAGCCGTACGTTATGCGGCAGGCGCCCCTCGGTTGGTTGGGCGGGAGGTGGGCTGTACGTATGCAGTGGGAACCGCGCGAAAAAAAAAAAAAAAAAAAAAAAACTTTGAGACCAAACGACTTTATAGTACACAAAAAAAAATACACTGAAAATAAATTTGTTTTTTAAGAAAAAAAATTATTTTTCAAAATTTGCTCATTTGATCCTATTTATATTGCACGTGGAGATAGCTTTTGAGATGTCGAAACTTTGGATATATCTCTTATATCTGGCAAAATTCGTTAACTCAAGATATAGTCCTATAAGTGCAGCTACCAATTTTGTGCAGCCACGTGTGAAGCTTGCTGTTACCACTAACCATGCAACATATAGACTTCTCATTTCATAAAACGAAAATGGGCGCAAAAATTTCTTGCGACAGGCCCCCGGAGACCAATTTCGATCGTTCTATAACAGCTATACGATGTAGTCGACCGATCCTGGCCGTTCCGACTTATATACTGCCTGCAAACAAAAGGAGGTGTGCAAAGTTTCAACTCGATAGCTTTGAGACTGAGAGACTATTTTGCGTAGAAACAGAAAGACAGACAAACAGACGGACAGACGGATATGCTCATATCGACTCAGGAGGTGATCCTGATCAAGAATATATATACTTTATCGGATCGGAGATGTATCCTTCTCTGCGTTGCACACTTTTGACCAAAATTATAATACAAACATTATAAAATAATAATATATAATAATTAAAGTAAACAAAAATAATAAAGATTTTTCTGCTTGAAATCGAACCCACGACATAACGATTAACAGGCAGATACCTTAATCATTAAACCATGGGGTTAAAGTTTTCCGCGCAAAATATGTAGAATGGCAAGAAAATATTAGTGATTAATAACTAATTTCGAATATGCGTAATTTCGAACTCTAGCAGCAGCAGAGGGCCGGCAGAATTACTTCGCCTACTTTGTCTTGACGTTCGAAGGGATATAGTCGGCCGATCCTTATGAAACTTTGTAATAAGATATTTTGGTCAAATATAACATGTGTGGAAAGTCTCAACCTTCTAACTTAAAAAAAACCAAAGTTATTGTATTTCCGATCAATCAGTTATATGGCAGCTATATATAGTCGACCGATCCCGGCCGTTCCGACTTATATACTACCTGCAAGGAAAAAAAGGATGTGTGCAAAGTTTCAACTCGATAGCTCGAAAACTGAGAGACTAGTTTGCATAGAAACTGACAGACAGACAGACGGACATGCTCATATCGACTCAGGAGGTGATCCTGATCTAGAAAATATATACTTTATAGGGTCGGATATGTCTCCTTCACTGCGTTGCACACTTTTGACCAAAATTATAATACCCTCTGCAAGGGTATAAAAAACCTCTTGACGAGGTAAAATACCGGTGACGAACCTGTATGCGAAACCAGAAATAACTCATATCAATTTTTGTGACGAATATATGCAGTATAGGTGCTAGATAGGTAAAAAAAAATTCTTGTTCGGCACGTGCAAGAAAAACAAAAAAAATCAGGCATGTGCCTAATAAGAAGAATATAAGAATATATGATATAAGAATATTTTTTATATGCAATTTTGTATACCTATATAGCTCATTTTCGTCACAAAAATTGATATCAGATATTTTTGGTTTCGCATGCAGGCTCGTCACCGGTATTTTACCTCGTCAAAAAGTTTTTTTTATATTATAAAATATTTTGGCCAAATATAACAAGTGTAGAAAGTCCCAACTCTCGAACTCAAAAAACATTTCCCAACAAACATTATGGCATTTCCGATCAATCAGTTATATGGTAGCTATGGGGTAAAGCCGTTCCGACTTAAAGGATGTGTACAAAGTTTCAACTCGATAGCTTTAAAACTGAGAGACTAGTTTGCGTGGAAACAGACAGACAGACATGCTTATATCGACTCAGGAGGCTGATCAAGAATATATATACTTTATAGGGTTGGAGATGTCTTCTTCACAACGTTGCATACTTTTGACCAAAATTATAATACCCTCTGCAAGGGTATAATAAAATAGTTAATTTCCAATAAAAAGGTACAGAAATCATACTTACTCAAAATTCCTTTCAATTGCTCGTTCAATAGTTGGAGTAGCGTGCACTCGAACAATTTTAAGATCGAAGTCAATGTTGTCATACCAAAGGGGACCTCTCAGTGTAAAGATAATTCGACCTTCTGGCGCAATAATCAGTTTTGATACGAATGTGATAAAATTGTAGGTATAAGCTGATGGTTTTGAGTAGCAATCATCCCCCTCACAGGTGATACTACTTTGTCGGCACCGGCTGTAAAAAAGCATTAATAAGACATGAATATATGAAATCAAATTTCTAAAAAAATAACATATGTTGTATGTAACCAAAAGTATCGTATGTAAAAAAACTAAACTACACTTTGCTTAAAAACTTTTCTTATACATTATTATTTATTAATTTAACCTTTTATTTGAGTTTGGCAGAACATATAAGATTGCCCAAAATGATATCCGTAGAAAGTTATTTTTACGGTTGGGAATTTCCATACATGTTATATTTGACCAAAATATCTTATGTACAAAATTTCTAACGATCGGCCAACCTTGCTCTATTTAAAGATGCTTGGGACTGTTTCCAACATTGTAGGCACCTAATGCCAAGACCTAATTACCCAGCTCCAGCGCAAGAAATCGTCGGAATCGGGTCAGAGACAGAAATCAGCAATATCAGCGGTAAGAATGACCGGAGCGAGCAAAGCAAGCGAGCTCTGAAGAAACCCCATACCAAGCGATCTGAGTCAGCGCACCCAGAAATTATACCTACCACGTTCCTTCCTTAACAGTGACCTTATTGTGCGTACTTTCATTAATAGGACCCGCCCTAACAATCCTTAACAATCAGGAGTAACCTTTAACCGAACCATGACCTCAAATCCTTTGTTCCCGCACATCAACCTACGCCTGACCACAGCAAGCGACTGTTCAATCCGAACAGACCCTTGAATAAGCCATTTTACTTTAGTCTTTCTATAGTTTTTTGACTACAACTCTGGGACCCACCGTTACGCCCGCGAGTTTGAATTCGACAATTTTGGCTGCATAAAGCTCTACGGACGAACTAACATTTTTATTAGAAAATTGATTTGATGGTGAAATTCTTATAAGGATCCGCCCGAAGTTCGCTTTCCTTCCTTGTTTTTGAAAAAAATTCGTTACTGCCGTAAAAAGGCGGTGGCGTGAGTTTCTGCAGGAAAGCGTTAAAAGAGTAATTATTTAATGTGTGTGTTTACAAAGTGAGTTTGTTATTATCCCAGCAGAACCAGTCACCCATAAAACGGCCATAAATCCCCCGTGCGTCCCCCTGATCACCCATGAATCAGCCCTGAAATCTAAAACAAGCTGCCATAAATTTTGATCTGAAAATTTTCAAAAGGTCCTTTCGGCCCCTAATTCGATGGCTTTTGCTTACTGGAACGACATGCAAGCCTCTAAGCTATCAAGGAATCGCGCGTAATTTGTGACAGACAATAATATACCTCTAAAAATTTTCATGCTTAAAACAATCTCAATTATTAATCCACATGAAAAAAAATGTAACACAGAAGTTTATTTTGAGACTGCGATATTACAAAAATTTAAAGTAAACAAAAATCAACTCATAATAAAGATTTTTCTGCTGGGAATCGAAGACACAACCTTAAGATTAACAGACAAATATCTTAATCATTGAACTATGGAGGTAAAGTTTTCCGTGCAAAATATTTAGAATGTCAAAAAATATTAGTGATTAATAACGAATATTGGTCATTTCGAACTCTAGCAGCAGCAGAGGGCCGGCAGAATTACTTCGCCTACATTGTTTTGACGTTCGAAATGCAAACTTTATTGAATGGCTTTTGTTTTTTCGAACGAAATTTGACATTACGGCCTGAAAAGGCGGTGACATGAAATTCAGTACTGCTATATTTTTAATAAAATTAAATATTTAACCTAACTATTTAAATAAAAATACTTCAACCTTAATTTATTCACATCTAAGTTTTTGTGAGTGATAGATATAACTATCATTATATTACTATCACCAAACTTGATATCATATATTTTCGGCGTGGCAAGCGTGTTATTTTACCTCGTCAAGAGGTTTTTGTATTTGATTTCAGTTTTTGTGGGCATTGCTCGAAAGTTTATCACCGATATTTTACATTACATATGTATTTTACATCAACAGGTTTTGTATTTGATATGAAACAATGTTATTAAACAACGGCGATGCAGCCGGCAGCGGCGGTTGAACCGGGAGCGACGGGGCAACCTGCCATAATTCAAACTGCGGCGGCGGGCCAGCCCGTAATTATGCCAAATTGAATTTAAGTTACATATTTGACAAATAAATTATAATATAAAATATAACAAAATTTTTTAAAAACTATTTTTGTTTTCGTTGCGGTGGATTGTTAATGAAGTTTCTTATTAATTGTTTTCAAAGAATTTTTTAGCAAAAAAAAAATTGTAAAATAATTTTCCAAAATAAAATAATTTTCAAACCTTTTACATACAAATTTTTTTTTATTCTTTTTTTTTAATCTTAATCTTCAACTTATTTTCGGTTTTGTGCCAACACTTGAGAAGCGCCAGTAGCGGTTGCGACGAACACGGTGTAGTGGATACCGACTGGTTGCATACTCTGCCTACGGGAACGGCCTAGCTCAGGGAAGAGGCAAGGGGGTCGGTTACTTCCTAATCAGCATCACCGCCACACAATAAAAATTTGTAGACAGAGTTAGGAAAGGGGCTACAGTCATCTGGAAGGATACGAAGTCGAGACAGGAAACCTTGCTGTTGGAAGAACTAAGGTGGTGAGGTTCTTCTGCTTTGCCCGCCCTACCTGTAGAGAATCAACAACGAATTGCTGCTGCCCTTACCCATCTACATTGAAATCGATCAGCTCAGGTGCCCATGAAATTTATAAATTTACTTCATTTCAAAATCAAACTTCAATACAAAAACATAATTGCTTCTTCTTCAGACTCATGATTAACCTAATCCCTTACTCCTAATTGGTCCTAATCCTACAAAATGAGTTTAATATAGCTTAATTTACAAATTGGAATGTAATGTAAAAATGTGTAGATAAAGATTTATATGTATGTATGTAAAGTAGGAGTTAAGGTAGAACGTCTAACCAATCATTTGGATATGGACTGACTATTCATACGTTTTCTATAGAGGCACTGTTACATGATCAAGTCACAATGTTTACTCACGCAACCATCCCTCGAAGTCCGCAGGCCTGTAGACGATAACGCTGGATGGTTTGGGGTGATCAGGTTAAAATGCGAATTAAATTATGGAGTTTTGATGCATGTTGCCAAAATCTTATCAATGCTCTACAGGAAAAGAAGATGAGTCTAGGTTCGATCCAACATGATTTACAAAAAAATAATAAAAATTAAATTCTACTTAATAATACACTAATCCTGGCACAGCTTGTCGCGCTTCTCTCCTGGTGGTTGTTGTTATTGTTGAATTGTCACTATGGACGAGATGTCTGCCTCAGCGATCGTCGGCTAGCCCATCAGGTTAAATGCGGTCGGCTCAAACGAACATGCGGTTCTGCTCCGGAAAGTGAGGTTATGTCCTCCACGCTCCTGGGTTGGCCAGGTTCCAGCTCCGCTCCTGATCTTCTGCGGCCCCAATCACGCACACGTCGCCGGCCACAGACCTCGCCTATCGTGGTTCGAGTCTGGACCGGGTTCGCGCACGTTTAGGGGCTGATCGAGGAAAGCTTTTCCTGGATCCCTGGCTGATGAACCACGCGGTGTCTCTGCCGTAGACCTCTAGGTCGAAACTCGATCGGCTGCTTGACGTAGGCTTTTGGCGAGCGCTACGTTAACGATCGGGGGGGTTTGCTACCACTTCCTAGAACACTCTTATTATTACTCTACTTAGCGACATATTAGTCGGCTCACCTGGAGTCTTTTCGCCACAACCACAAACCACGTGCAGCGGCGAACGGCTGGGCTTATCCACAGCCAACGTTCGGCTGCTGCTCTCAGTCTCACTGGTGTACCCTGTTCGGTACTATCCCAATTTCGACGTTGGTGATATTCACTATTTATTATGCGTTATATACCACTTTTCACTTTGGCGTTTTGATCGGAAAGAACAAGCCAATCAAGCGGAAATTCGGTTGTCAAAATTGCCAGATAGACGGGGTTGCCAGATTGTTTGCCTTAACAGCTTTAAAGGGCTGTAACAGCGATCTGTTATCGACTTATTTTTATTCGACTACTCCTTTCCGTTGCTGTCTTCGAGCAGATATAACGACTGCCCTCTCTTCTCCTTTATTCTGGCCTTGATTCCCACAGGTGACAATTTTGCGTTTATATGCTTAGCCTGGTTGCTTAGAACGAAATTTCTTTTTATGACTTCCTGACCCACTTCGAATGTTCGATGTCGAGCACGTAAGTCGTAGTTGTTTCGGTTTTTCTCGTAAGCTTTTTTCAATCTCTTCACTATTTCAGCTCGTATACTCGGAAACTCGTCTGCTCTCGACACCTTGGCGGATCCATCTGACAACATCTGGATATTTCTCAACAACTTATAATCTTTTCCATGAGTTAGCATATGCTGGCCAAAGATTACATAGTAGGGGGATTCTCCAATGGATTGGTGAATGTTATTTCTCAAGGCAGAATTAATTTTTCCTATATACAAGTCCCACAACCTTTTATCTAACCGAATATATGATCGTAGGGCTGCATTGATCGACCGGTTGACGCGCTCCGTCGCGTTGGATTGCGGAGAGTAAGCACCAGTGAAAATATGTTGGATTCCATGCTTGGATGTAAAGGCAGCGAAGTCCTGGCTTTTAAACTGAGTGCCATTATCGCTAACCAAAACCTCAGGAGTTCCAAAACATACAAATATCTCATCTTCTAAATAATCCATCACTACCTTGGATGTGAACTTTTTTACTGGCATTAGCCAAGTAAATTTGGAGAAGTGATCTAGAAGAATTAAAATGCCTATATTTCCTTTCCGGGTTCTTGGGAATGGACCGATGAAGTCAATATAGATCCGCTGAAATGGTCTTTCACTTGTGGCTTGCACACCCATAGGCGGTCGAAGACGTTGTGTCGGATGTTTACAGGTTTTGCAAATATCGCACTGCGCTATATAATTGCGCACCTCTATCACCATATTTGGCCAATAGAAGTTTCTCCTAAGTCGCTCGAGACATTTAGCCACCCCACCATGCGACGATGTTGGTTGGTCATGGGCAGACTGAATTACGCTTGCTCTCAATTCGCGTGGAACTAGAAGTTTGTAATTCGCATCGTCAACTTCTTGATTTCCGCTAGCAAAGCCTGCTCGATAATATATATAGGAATCCATGACTCGAAATCCAGGTACACTGAATTTTTGGACACGGTCCCTTAACTGACGGTATTCCTCCGATTCAAATGCCTCTGACTGCAAGTCAATCTCTGGAAATACGTCTACTTCTATCGCCAGTACCTCGATTGGTTCCTCGAACGATCCGGTACGTCCGGTACGACGTTTTGACTCCCCTTTCGGTGTTCGATTTTAAACCCAAAGCCTTGTAGCTTAATTGCCCACCGGGCAAGTCTCCCGCTGAGGTCGGTATTAGTCATCAGCCATCGCAGGGCTGAATGATCGGTAACAACTGTAAAATTATGCCCTTCTACATACATGCGAAACTTCTTGATAGCAAACACCACGGCCAGACACTCTAATTCGGTAACCGTATAGTTACGTTGAGCTCCATTCAGTTTTTGGGACATGTATGCGATTGGACGTTCGTTGCCTAATTCATCGCATTGTGCTAGCACTCCTCCAACTCCGCACATTGACGCATCACATTGGATTATAAATGGCTTGTCGTAATCAGGATGAATTAAAAAAAGGAGCAGCACACAGCTTAGATTTGACTTCGTCAAAAGCTTTCTGAGCGTCCTCGTTCCAGCTAAAGATCTTTCCGCGAAGTAAATCAGTAAGTGGGGCTGTTATTGTTGAATACTGGGATATGAATCGACGGTACCAACCGCACATACCAAGAAAACGTCTCAGTTGCTGTTGGGTTTTGGGGATAGGAAACTGAGATACCGCACTGACCTTTTCTGGGTTCACTTGCAGTGTTCCTTCACCCACTACATAACCTAGGTATTCTACTTTTCGAAGGCAAAATTGGCTCTTCTTAATGTTGATTGTAAGGCCTGCGTGGCGTAATCGCGTTGCCACCTCTGATAGGTGCTTTAAATGCTCGTCGAAGCTTGGTGACATGATAAGGAGGTCGTCCAAATAGACGAACACGTGAGATTTCATTTGATATGGTATTACTTGGTCTATCAAACGACACATTGTCTGAGGGGCGTTGCACAGTCCGAAAGGCATACGTCTAAATTGATATAATGGCCTATTCGGGACGGTGAATGCCGTTTTAGGTCGGGACTGAGGGTCTAAATTGATTTGCCAAAAGGCATCTTTCAAATCAATTTTTGAAATGCAGTGAACTGGGGGAAGACGGCTTAACAATCCTTCTAGATTCGGAATCGGTTATGAGTCTTTTATCGTGACCTCGTTTACCTTCCTAGAATCGAGACAAAACCTGACTTTATCGGGCTTGACTATTAATACAATCGGAGATGACCATGATGACGCGGAGGCTTCTTCAATTACTCCTAATTTAATCATCCTGTCGATCTCAGCGCACAGAAGCTTTTCACGTGCTGGTGATAACGGGTAATGTCTTTGTTTGATTGGTTTGGCATTGCCGGTATCAATCGAATGTTCGATTAAGTTCGTAATGCCAAGACCATCTCTGTCAGATGACGGAAAGAAATCTATTACACCTTTGAGTCTTGATTGATCCACAGGTGATAACTTAAGTTTGGAAGAATCTTCCTCAAAGTTTAACTCATTTACTTGGTTTCCTAAAGAAACAGAAATTCCAAATATTTCCCAGAAATCTATTCCACAAATAACATCGAGTGCGATCGATGGTACTATTAAGAACTCAACTTCGGCCTCAATGTTGTTATATTTAATCTTAATTGTGATCGTACCGAGGGTGGGTTGTTTCGTTCCGTCTGCGGTTCGTACGTGGCCGTGAGCCTTATTGTATTTATAGCTTCCTGAAACAAAGTTTTTCGCTAACGCTCCGCCGACTACACTCTTATTCGCACCACTGTCTAGCAATGCTAAATACGGTTTATTGAACACGACTAGATTTGCGAACGGACGGATGTCATTGCTTACTTTGCTAATTGCTGATATTACGCAACTATTGTAGCCATGTTTTGATCTCCAGAATTCTCGAAGTCGTGCTGCTGCGCGTTTGTAAATATTCTTCGTCTGATTTCATTGTATTCTCTTAACCGAACATGATATGGCTTGATATGTCGGTCATGGGAATTGTCAGGTGTCTGTTTTGGGTGGTCGGGAATTGCTATGCTTACAGTTGATTGGTACTTCTCCTCGTCCGAGTCTACAGTCGGGCATCCGGTCTCGGATTGGCACGGTTGTCCGCCTGGAAGTTTCCCGATTTTTGGGAGCAGTTTGGGCAAGTGGGCTTATAAACATTTATCGCGCCACACCCGTAGTAAAATACTCGATGAGGCTTAGGGCAATTTTTGAATCGATGACCTAACGTGTCACAATTCCAGCATTTCGTTCGATTCTCATTTCGAATCGCCGAAATCTGTGGTTGGTTTCCTTGCAAGGATTCTTCAATCTCTTCGTCTAAAGAAATCTCATTTATGTTCCGCCTTATCGGTGGGTAACGTGAACTACTTTTAGCTCTGAGATTGTTGAAAAACTCTTCATGACGGTGGCAGTGCTTGCGTAAAGCAGCAATAGTTGGGGTTTCTATATGTAAAAGGTCGTGTCCTAGGTCAGATCTTAGGTTGTTTCTTATTGTCTGAGCCAACTCTGAGTCTGACATGGGTTCAGATAGCGCATCGGCGATGGCTAGGATGGAGTCAAGAAAATCGTCGAAACATTCACTATTTCCCTGCCTTCTTCTACGCATCGCGGCTCGAATGTCCTGATCTGATCGTTGGTCTTTATATCGTTCCCTTAACCGAGAACAGAGTAATCGCCAATTCATCTCCTCTGAACTCCTATGGCATCGCCAAAAGAAGGTTAGAGCTGGGCCTACAAACAACAAATTCGCGTACTGATACAAAAGATCAAAGTTCCCATTTAATGAGCGACGTGTTAACGTATTCACTCGATATATGAAATCTTCTACGGATATGTCTTTTGGTGAGCCGGAAAATTGTAGCTTCCAGTGAACAATTAAACTTGAAATCTGGTCAGGTCTGATGGTGTGGTTCTCTCTACGATTCTCCAATGAACGATTGTCGGATGTGTTATGGTTACCTGACACATGATTATCGAAAAGCTGACTTTGTAATGGGTCGGCTGTCGGTAATTCCGAATCCCACTCAAGTGATTGTCTTTGAGAAGTAGGTATGTTAAGGTTTTGCATTGCCAGACTTATTTGTTCTGATAATGTCGAAGAGAGTTGGGTTTGGTATGCTTCTAAAGCATTTGTTATGAGTTCCTGAATTCTACCTTCTGAAATGCTAGTCGCTCTTTGCGAACCTCCAGCACGTGGTGAACGGTGCGCTTGTGAGGCGGTGCTCGGACGATTATTGGATACGGTTGAGGTTGACCTTGTGGCAGGTCTGGTATTCGGGCGAGTTCTAGGAACGGCACCTGTTCGCGAGTTTAAATTGGATCCATTTTGACCCCTCGGAACTTCTAAGGTAGAGTCTTGTGATCCTCGCGTGCTATTATTTAGCTGCGAAGATAAGCATGGTTGTCGACAATTTGGACACGTTTCATTTTGCTGTAACCATGCAGTTACGCACGTTCGATGAAAGCGGTGTTGACACGGAGTTTCGACAAATTCTATCTCGGCGTTGGTATCCTTGCATACGGAGCATTGCACCGACTCAACGCCCATTCTTGAACTATTTTCAGGACTACGCCGGACTGACATTATTTCGATTTCGATATTCAACAACAACTAAAAGATAACGAAAGCTGATTGATAATATTTCTATTATTTTCCTTATTTAATTTCGGAAACCTGAATTTTATGGGATATCTGGGGCTTATCCTTTGCTGTATCGATTTCATTTAATAGATTACAAGGTTTTCTGTCTGTCTCTTCATATTTCTATTGAATCTAAAACAACCTGATGTGCTCGTTGCGATAAATGAAAGAGTATACTGCTGAATATTCCAACCAATATAATTCTCAATTTCATTTAGGCAACTTATTGTCAATAAAAAAGGGTGAAAATTGAAGCCAAAATATTGAAAAATGAGGTATTGCTGAATTTTCCAACAATTACAATTCTCGAATTTATGAATATTTATGGTTTGATGAGTTGATCAAGGCTAAGAAGGAGTTATTGCTGAAACATTCCAGCCAATACAGTCTCGACTTCTTGTTCCTTAAATACATATATGAACAAAAGGGATATTTCAAGAGAAACGTCTTTTCTAATCCTTAATTTGTTCCCTGGTCTGGTTCTGAGGATTTCCCAAAACACAGCAGTCCTAGTGGAATCAAAAAGAAGGGTTTTCTGAAACTAAAGAAACTTGTTTGGAAGGCTGACTGTTAGGATAGGTTGGAGGACAGCTCGTGAGAGCAGGGGCTGCGATTTGGTGTTTTGTTTGTTGCTTAGCTGGATGTTATGCTAGCCCCACGTTGGGCGCCATTTTATTCTGTGACGAACACGGTGTAGTGGATACCGACTGGTTGCATACTCTGCCTACGGGAACGGCCTAGCTCAGGGAAGAGGCAAGGGGGTCGGTTACTTCCTAATCAGCATCACCGCCACACAATAAAAATTTGTAGACAGAGTTAGGAAAGGGGCTACAGTCATCTGGAAGGATACGAAGTCGAGACAGGAAACCTTGCTGTTGGAAGAACTAAGGTGGTGAGGTTCTTCTGCTTTGCCCGCCCTACCTGTAGAGAATCAACAACGAATTGCTGCTGCCCTTACCCATCTACATTGAAATCGATCAGCTCAGGTGCCCATAAAATTTATAAATTTACTTCATTTCAAAATCAAACTTCAATACAAAAACATAATTGCTTCTTCTTCAGACTCATGATTAACCTAATCCCTTACTCCTAATTGGTCCTAATCCTACAAAATGAGTTTAATATAGCTTAATTTACAAATTGGAATGTAATGTAAAAATGTGTAGATAAAGAATTATATGTATGTATGTAAAGTAGGAGTTAAGGTAGAACGTCTAACCAATCGTTTGGATATGGACTGACTATTCATACGTTTTCTATAGAGGCACTGTTACATGATCAAGTCACAATGTTTACTCACGCAACCATCCCTCGAAGTCCGCAGGCCTGTAGACGATAACGCTGGATGTTTTGGGGTGATCAGGTTAAAATGCGAATTAAATTATGGAGTTTTGATGCATGTTGCCAAAATCTTATCAATGCTATATATATAAAAAAATTCATATTCGTACCCTCACACGGTGAAAAATACATTTTTTGGGATATTTTTTTCGGAGTGCGATAGCTGCCACTGGCAAAGCGCCATCCACATGAGAAAAAGAGACTAAATATCGTTTCGGAGTGGCAAAGCGCCATCAACAACTAAAAGAAGAACCAAAAATTTGTTTGGGAGTGGCAAACGCCATCCACAAGTGAAAAGAGAAACTAAAAATTGTTGGAGTAATTTTTTGGGAGTGCGGTCTCGGCCAGTGGCCAGTTCTTAACAAATAACATATAAGTTAAATTAATTAAATTAAATGCATGTTTCCTATTTGGTTTTTTATGTACGCAAACTACAAAAAGTCAATATATATATAGTAACATATAAACAAAAGTGTATATCAGTAAATTTTGTAAACCGAAGCTGAAGCCTTTTGAAGCAAACAGCCTCATTTCAGATTTCCAATTTCTAAGAGTCACTTCAGATTGAAAACCAAAACAATATTTTGGTAAACAGAATCCCGACTCAAATCTTTCTCATTCCTTTTAAGTGAATTGAAACTAAACAGCTTAAACCATTCTTAAATGAGAACCCAATTCACAGGAAATTTCACATTTTCTTGTCACCTCGATTAATTGAGACCCAAAGCCTTCCACGTCAACTGACACCTCAAGTAAAAGGTTCCGACTCAATCTATTCTCTTCAGAAAACAAAGCCTCTCAGAGAGAAAAGCTTCTTTCGAGTTTTGATCTGCAAAAAGCTTTAGCAAGGGTAGCTATCAAAAGGACGTAGAGTCCCAAAGTTAAGTTACTTCTGAAATTCTACAACTTCTGTAAAGCTTTACTAAACAAGCTGAACCTGCAATAAATACGTTTGGAACATAGAAACAGTTTTAAATAGCCACTTTTTGAAAATATGAGATTAAAAACTCAAATTTAATTCAATAATAATTCAATAAAATTATTTCGAGTTTTTCCTTAAATCCAAAATTAAAACATGGTATGATCTACTGATTTCAACAAGAAACTAAAAATCTTCCATAGAAAAAAGTTTGGGGAAAAATCATAGAAGACCAAAAATTAATATAGAAAATCTGAGATTTCAACTTCGGATGAGTCTTCCAAAGATATGGTAACTACTAGAAACCATTCTTTAATTTTAGTTGGCACACATATATTTCAAAAATGATATGTACTAGAAACAATGATGGTCATCGCCATTACACGACCAACATAATTCTCTTAGGTCTAGCGCGGAAACTGTGGGTGATAGAACCTATGTTTGTTCTGGACTTTGGTTCAGGGGAGCCTAAAAGTTATGGAGCAGGTAAAATTATGCGTGGAGGAAAAAAAAGTTGGAAATTGTCGGCCTGTGTAATCAACAAAGTTATAATCAGCAAAGTAACTATAGACGACCAAATAATTTCAATCAACAACAATTTCAACAACAATAGAGCTCAGAATCCTATGAATTATCAACAGCCAACATCTTCTTAACAAGGTACTAATTCTAACAAACCAGGGAAAAGACAGCGTGAATGTTCAAGCGATCAATCTAAAATGGAAATCGAAAATTTTCATCAAATAGCCTCGGATCCAATAGAAGAAACAGAAATCCTTACATCAGAATAACTTACATCAGCATTAACTGCACACAATTAACGGTGTAATTAAATTAAATAAGTCCGTAAATTTAAAATCAAGTAACTTTGTCGGATCGATCAATTATTTTGGGTTCACAATTTTTTGCAAAAATATGATATATTGATAGGAAGAGAGTATTTAGAAGCATATGAAGCAATAACACTTTGCGACAAAAAAAAAACGAAATACACTTGGGAAACGAGATAGTGTAGGTTGTTAATCTGGTCGAAGAGAACTCAAAAATATTTTTTTTATATTTTTGGAACCCTCCAATTTTTATTTATTAAAAAAAATCCGTTTTTCGGGACTTTTTTGCGCATAAAAATTCCTGAACGGGTTTTTTTCAACCGATTTCAAAATTTTTGCTGTTTTTCAATAGTTAAATGTTGTAGCTTTTGAAAAAAAAATATATCTTCGATTTTGTTGAACAAAAAGGACAAAATTTTTACACCTGAAACTGAAGTTTTCGACTTTTATTCGTGTTTTTCGGATTTTGATGCCAGTTTTTCGGTACAACTTACAAAAATTCGCCCATTTTTGATACATATCAATGTTGTCTCATTCATTCTGAATAAAACGAGACAAATTTCATCAAAAAATAATGAAAATTGGTGAAGTTATAACGCTTTTCCCAAAAAAAGTCAATTCAACCTAGCGTGCGCTCCGGAGTACCTGTGTGTATAAGACAGGAATATGCTCTTCTTCTTATAGTGCTCCCATGGTTTTATTGACTTTTTTTGGGAAAAGCGTTATAACTTCACCAATTTTCATTATTTTTTGATGAAATTTGTCTCGTTTTATTCAGAATGAATGAGACAACATTGATACGTATCAAAAATGGCCGAATTTTTGTAATTTGTACCGAAAAACTGGCATCAAAATCCGAAAAACACGAATAAAAGTTGAAAACTTCAGTTTCAGGTGTAAAAATTTTGTCCTTTTTGTTCAACAAAATCGAAGATATATTTTTTTTTCAAAAGCTACAACATTTAACTATTGAAAAGCAGCAAAAAGTTTTGAAATCGGTTGAAAAAAACCCGTTCAGGAATTTTTAAGCGCAAAAAAGTCCCGAAAAACGGATTTTTTTTAATAAATAAAAATTGGAGGGTTCCAAAAATATAAAAAAAATATTTTTGAGTTCTCTTCGACCAGATTAACAACCTACACAATCTCGTTTCACAAGTGTTTTTTCACTGTCGCACCGTGTAATTAATTATAAACTGGAAACAGTCACTTGAGCGGATTTGTTTTTTCCATGATGCATAACCACGAAGATTTCAAGAATTCAGAAATGGAAACATTAGAAGCTTATCTCAGGATATATCTTTTAATTTTGCAATTAATAATGACTTAGAAGAAAATAATAAATTTCTAATAAATCAACATTTTATTTGAAATTAGTGATATTACAGGGATTTGAATTAGTTAAATTACAGGGAAGGTGAAAATTTGACCTTTACCAGTGCTATAAAACATTCAATCCAAACCAAACATAAAGATCCTATTTATAAAAATCCTTATAAATACCCCCAAGCTTACGATCAAAAAGTCGAAGTCATAAAGAAATGATAAATCAGGGCATAATACGTGAATCGAAATCCCCTTATTGTTCTCCAATATGGATAGTCCCAAAGAAAGAGGATGCATCAGGAAAACAGAAATTTCGAATAGTAATAGACTATCGAAGTGTAGGGTTGTACAAATTATTATTTATTATATTCTTTTGGGTAACGTATACAAAAAATGAATGTTCTTTTTAATAATATTCGCGACTTTCGCACTCGATGGGCTTCTGTAGCTTTTTTCCCGCGTCTTCTCTTTTCTGCGTTCAACTCTCTTCTTCACCCCCAAACGAGAGTGTTGTATATCATTGTCTTTGGATTGGTGTTTGGCAAATTGGTATTTTCTTAAGTGTGGCCCTTTCTATAAGTCTTAATATGTCCCAATCCCACATTCGGCCATCCTGATTTTTCATTCGACCCCGAATGAACTCCATTTCTTCATATACTCTGCCGATGTTGTTGTTTTCTTTGATCCTTCGTGATTTCCCTCTTATGACTTCATATCGACCGTAATTTAGTTTTTTTGTAATTTTATAAGGGCCGAAAAATGTTGGCCTAAGCTTCATGCCTGTTCCGTATTGTGTCCTTTTTATAGCTACTAACTCGCCTACTTTATAATTCGACTCTTCTCTTCTTTTCTCATTATAATATTTTCTGCTTTCTTGCTGAACCTTTTAAATATTTTGTTGCGCCTGCTGACGTATATCTTCCCTATTATCGTTTAACTCTTCAATTTGCATCTCCTCAAAAAGTTCTCTTAGCTCGCCGTCTTTCTTTCTCATTGTTAATCCTGTCAGTATTTGAAATGGGTTGAATCTTGTAGTTCGAGGTGGCGAGTTATTTATTATTTGCTGAACTCTATCTACATGGCGATACCAATTCCCTGGATTGTCTTGACACAACTTGCTTAGCATTGGTATAACGATTTTATGGATTCGCTCTACTTGACCGTTTCCTCTGGGCATTCCTGTGGTTATGTGAAGCAATTGAATGCCTTCGCGGCTACAGTACTCCTGAAACGTTCCTGATGTAAACGCTGTACCTCTGTCTGTAACAATTCTACGAGGATTACCAAAAATTGCTGCCTGTTTCTCAAGTTTGTTTACTACTTCGTCTGTTCCAGTCGACTTCGTCGGGTAAAGCCAAGTAAATTTAGAAAATCCGTCCTCTATTGCTAGTATATGATTGTATTTTTTCTTCGTGTCCGTTAACGGTCCAACATGATCAATGTGATATGTTCCCAGAGGTTCCTAAGCTTTATCGATTGGTGATAGTAAACCTTCTTTTTTCTCTCTTTTTGAACCAACTATTAGGCATTCTACGCAACCTTTAACAATTCTTTCGACATTTTTATGTATCTCTGGTATGAAGTAAAACCTTTCTAGCATGTCTCGCGTTTTTTTATATCCGAAATGTCCATCTCTATGTGCCATACTGATTATTTCGTCCTGCATTGAATCGGGTACCACTAACAATTCCTTCACTGTATCCTTGTATAGTATGTCATTATTAAGGAAATAGTCTTCATACTCATTCCCACCTTCCAGAATAGTTTTTACTGCCTTGATCCACTTGTCATTATCCTGTGCTTCAATTATTCTAGATTTTGTTGAATCTTCAATTAAAAAGCACGAAAGGCGGCTGAGAGCATCAACATGTCGCATTTTAGTACCAGCTTTAACTTTTTATCTAGCAAGTATACCCTCCATTTCCTAAGAGCATTCACTACGGCTAAAACTTCTAACTCGTATGCACTATATTTCTCTTCGCAAGCATTCGTTTTGCGACTCATATACTCTACTGGGTGGAACTGCTGATCTTCTGAGTCTTTTTGCATCAACGCATTCGTTTTGCGACTCATATACTCTACTGGGTGGAACTGCTGATCTTCTGAGTCTTTTTGCATCAACGCGGCGCCGAAACCATATTTGCTTGCGTCTGTATGAACTTCAGTATCTGCTGACGGATCGAAGAATTTCAGCACGGGTGCTGAGACTAAAAGATTTTTTAGCAAACTAAAAGCTAATAATCCTTGGTCATTCAGCTCTATTTCTTTTTTTTTCGCGCGGTTCCCACTGCATACGTACAGCCCACCTCCCGTCCAACCGACCGAGGGACGCTGCCGCATAACGTACGGCTCGAATCGCGGGGATAGATCCGAGAACGTTTAGGAGAAGAGTAGGGGTAAGATATTACGAGGAAGAGTGTTGCATAGATAAGGCGTTTAGTATAAAGGATTTAAGATTGTTAGTGGAGCAAAGTGGCAAGGTGTGGTAGAGACCATTGTAGTCCGAACATAATACCCTGAACGGATCGTGTTGGGCATATGTCGAATTACAATGGCTAAGGAGTAGAGGACGGAAGTTTCTAGTCCTTCTACTAGGAACGTTAAAATTTAAGCGTGTTAGTAAATGCTGACTGTCTACATTACCATATATAAGATTATATAGAAACATAACACCCAGCATCGTTCTACGATTTGTTAATGATGGTAAGTTGATTAATAAAAGTCTACTATGATAAGTGGGAAGGTGAAGATTTGCATCCCAATTAAGTCCCCTAAGGGCGAAAATCAGGAAGTTTTTTTGTACAGATTCTATGTGATCTCGGTGTACTCCATATTGAGGACTCCAGACACACGATCCATACTCAAGAATCGGACGAACCAATGATGTATATAACGTTTTTGTTATGTACGGGTCATTAAATTCTTTTGACCATCTTTTAATAAAGCCAAGCACACCCATAGCTTTATTAACCATGGTAGATATATGGTCGGTAAATTTAAGTTTCAAATCTAAAAGGACTCCCAGATCGTTAACCTGAGTTAATCGTTCTAAAGCGTTCCCATAGAGAAAGTACATAGCCTGGTGAGGACTAGTTCGATAAAAGGACATGAGTTTACATTTCGATCCATTAAGCTTTAGGTTATTTGCAAAACACCAATTTTGAAATTTATCCAAATCGGATTGAAGTCTAGATTGGGCACTAGTGAATTTATACTGAAGACAAAGCTTAACGTCATCAGCGTACATAAGTACGAGTGAATCGGTTAAGGCAAGGGGCAAGTCATTAATAAAAAGTGTAAAAAGTAAGGGTCCAAGATGGCTTCCTTGAGGCACCCCAGATGTGACGCGGACTAGACGCGAGGTAACATCTTTAAAGAAGACACGTTGGGTTCTTCCAGATAAGTAGCTCGAAATCCAGATAAGGAGGTCAGTTGGGAATCCCAAAAGACTGAGTTTACTTATAAGAAGCGAATGGTCGACAGAGTCAAATGCTTTACTGAAGTCAGTGTAAATGACATCTGTTTGTAAGCCATTCCGGAACCCATCCGTGATAAAAGATGTTAGCTCCAGTAAGTTGGTAGTGGTGGAGCGGCGCTTCATGAAGCCATGCTGGCATGGAGATATTATTGAACTACATAGGTGTTGCAAATGTGGAGTGATAAGTTTTTCAAAAAGCTTCGGAATTGCTGACAATTTAGAAATGCCCCTATAATTGGCAGCGTCGGATTTTTTCCCTTTTTTATGAAGAGGAATAATGTAAGATTCCTTCCACATAAGGGGAAAGATCGAAGTCTCCAGCGAAAGATTAAAGAGTTTAAGGAGCGGTTTGCACAGAGCCTCGGCGCAGTTCTTCAGAACACAGCCTGGTACTCCATCGGGGCCTGGCGAATACACGGGCTTGACTTTAAGAAGACCCAATAACACACCACTTTGATCAAAAGAAGGGCAAAATATAAGGTTGGCTGATTGGATATTATAAGTGTAAGGCTGACCTGTACTGGTGCTAGGTGAGTATGTTGTTTGAAAAAACTGTGCAAAGAGATCGGCCATTGCCTGATCAGTGTTCGCATATGAGTTCTCAAACATAAGCATAGGAGGAGAAGATACATGTTTGCGCTTAGTGTTTACAAAGTTATAAAACTGCTTCGGATCCTGAGTAAACTGAATCCGGCAGCGGCGTATATAACTCCTATAACATTCAGCGTTATGCACGGTGAAATTGGACCGAGCTACTAAGTATCTTGAATAACTAACTGTACAGCCAGATATTTTATGTTTATTTAAAAGTCTATTCATAACGATCTTTAAATTTCCTAGGTGCCTTGTATACCAAGGCGGATTAATTGAAACGGACGGATATTTCCATGGCACGCAAACGTCGAAAAATTTATTCAAAGTATAATAAAATTTAATTAAGGCAATGTTTACATCTTCACATGCCAGTAGATTGGACCAATCAAATTCCAAAATTAACTTATTTAATTTCATAAAGTCAGCCTTACGAAAGAAACGAACTTTATGAGATTTAAGTGTAGGCTTAAGGCCAATTACGTTATTGTTTTCTATTAAAACCTCAAGAGTGGGATGATATGGATCCTCTGGGTTGGAAAGTGGTAAAGTTCTGGAAAGAGTAATTCCATCAGGATCAGAAACGAAACACAAGTCCAGCAGCCGACCTAAAGAATTTCTAACGTGGTTAATTTGCCCGAGTGACATGTCGAACATGCCCGCCGGGAAGTCATGGTGCGAATTCAGCAATAAAGACGGTGAATTTTTAACATTGGACCACCTGAGTTCTGGGATATTGAAGTCACCCAGAGCTACTAGCTGGTCACCATCAGACAGACGATCAAAAACAAACCTAATAGCGTCTAAATGTTGCCAGTATGTGGGCGGTTCGGACGAAGGGGGTACGTAGGAGCACGTAACGTATAATGATTTATCGGACAATATGATTTTAATGCAAAGAAATTCTATGTCACCAAACTCTTGTGATTTAATCTCTTCAGAAGCGAAATTGGAGTCTACAGAAATTAACACTCCTCCTCCCCTTCGCAGAGTTCTATCACGTCTAAAAGTGGTGTACTTACTTGGAAAAACTTCGGAGCTTAAGATCTCCGGCTTTAACCAAGTTTCTGTAAAGACTATAATGTGAGATGCAAAGAAAGAACTATCAGAATACAGTTTGGGAAGCTTACTTCGTAACCCTCTAGTATTCTGATAGGTAAGTGTTAGTGAAGGCATTAGTTTTTTGAAGCTGACGTGGAAGGTTGGTCAGTGGCTCTAACATGTGGGAGTTTCACTCCCACAGGTTTGGTCATTTTTTTCTTCACCGTACTTGGCTGATGTTCTTGGACGAAAATGTTCTCTGGCCAGAAACTGGCGGAACAAATCGTCTTGAACATCTGCGCGGGCACACGTATTTTGAAAGATGACGTATGCCTGGTGTAGTTATATTTAAATTTAGTTATATCTGCCACCTTTATGTCGGCTTTTGATTTGGCTTTGATGTAAGCCGAGAGATCAATCTCAGAAGTATCAGGGGCAAGCCGGGAAACAAATATGTGTTTCGATGGTGGGATCACCTGCAAGGGTTTTGGTGCCGCCGTAACGAGTATGGCAGCATCAGTTCGTACCGGGGGTCCGGAAGCTTGATTGCCCTGTTCGGTGACTTTTAAGGGGGTTTCAATTATTGGGTCTGGTGGTATCACTTGAAGCGATGCCACAGAGGACATATCGGAAAATTGCTCGTTTATGCTGAGATATTCGGAAACCGAATTTTTCCCAGGTCCGGCCCTTGGGGTGGCCAGAGATATGAGCGGCTGCATAGTTGTCGGCTGAATAGGCTGAAGACTTTTCGCCACGGGCACATCACTAAAAGCAGATTTCTTACGCTTTGGAGACTCATTTAGTAGTTGAAGACTACTAAACTGTGTATCTAGCGCACAGAGTTGGTCGTTGATTTTACGAAAACCGCTAACCAGCTCTTTAAATCCACTTTTAGTCTGTCTCATGAACGATCTCATTTCGTCCTGAACAGCACGACAACCGTCACAGCAAAAGTGGAGACCAGACCTACGTGAGATGGCATCCGAAACTGAGGCCGTGAACCCGGCACACTTAGCGTGTAAAACGTTTTCACATAGCCAGCAGTGGATGGTAGGCTGGGATGAAGAGATTGTCTTATTACAAGACTTCAAACCACAGACAAGTTTAAATTCCATTATGAATATATTATTTTTATTATTGACGTACCGTGAACCACTGTGCCAAAGAGTCGAAAAAGGGAGAATAAAGAGGGCGATTAGTGAGAGTTAGTATAAGAGCAAAGAATATAGATAAGAATCTAGCGTGAGACAAAAGAAGCAACACCGTAAAGGATGAAGAAGCAGAGCAGTGCTATGTTTGGAAGAATATTAATAAATTTATTATTTTACCTCCAAATATATCACTGCACACGCGAAGCGAATCGGATGTTTGGGATGAAAAGAATCGGGTTTATGTAAATAAATAAAAATAAACACCGGATTGTTTATAATTATTATAATAAATAAAGATTTTTCAAAACGCAGTGCGCACAAAAAAAACACGTCCGTTCGCTTTAAGAAAAAGTGAGGAAGCTTCTCTAGGTTTGTCGCTTTTCTTCCTTAGCAAGTCTGTCAGTGGCTTGGCTGCCGATGAGTAGTCCTTGATAAAGCGTCGCATATATGAAGTCAGTCCCAAATACCTTTGTAAAGATTGCCTATTTTTTGGGGCTGGAAAATTAACAACTGATTTTATTTTTTCGTCCGTCGGCGCTATTGTCCCGATTTCTATCTTATATCCCAGGAAGGTTATGCTACTTTGTAGGATCTGTGCCTTTTCCCATTTTATTCGTAGTCCTGCCTTGGATGCAACTTCTAAAACCTTCTCTAGTGCCTCAACTCCTGCAGCTTCAGTCTTCGTAGGAACAATGATGTCGTCCATGTAGACCACTATTGTTTTAGCTTGGATAAGCTCCCTTAACCCAACAGATATATAGCGACAAAAAACTGCTGGCGAATTGGATATACCAAACGGTACAAAGGTAAATTCGTATTGTCCATTGTGCGTCACGAATGCTGTGAATTTCCTAGAGTCAGCCTCTACTGGAACGTGAAAGAATCCGTTCATCATGTCAAGAGTTGTAAATACTTTTGAACCCTGCAGTCTTTCGAGAACGTCGTCTATCAATGCCATCGGAAAATATCTTTCTTGATCTTCAGATTAAGCTTACGGTAGTCACAGCAAAGTCTTTTCGAACCGTCCTTTTTTGAAACAAGCACCACTGGTGATGCGTACTCAGAGTAACTTGGCACAATAATTCCTTCCTCTAGCCATTTCTGTATTTGAGCCTCAATCACGCATCTGTTCTCATACGAAGTGCGTCGTGGGCGTTGGCAAACCGGAATGTCGTCTTCTAAAATAATTTTCATACTAACGGGAGATTCGATTGATTTACAGGGCTTATATTCATTTATCATCATCTCCACCCTATCTTTCACATCGTTCTTCAGATGCGATAGTTTCACTTTATCTACTACTGTCTCCTTTTCAATAATTTCCGTTGCACACAACCCTTTGAATACAAATTCATTTTCCTTCTCTTTAAATTTTACGCCGTTTGAACTAAACATCAGATCCACTGTTTCTAAAACGTCATTTCCCACGATTGCTGGATAATCAAATCATTGTGCTTTACAATGTGAAAAGTTACAGGGAAGCAAACTCCATCTGCCTCTAAATTGGTTTTGAAAGATCCTATCGTCCGTAAATCGCCCTTACCGATACCCTTGAGATATCTCACTTCTGGCTTTATGCTTAAACCGTCGAGAGTTTTAAAAATGTCTTCTCTTAATAAGAATAAATCACATCCCGAGTCAATCATGGCCGTAAAAACTACTCCTGCCGCTGTTACTTTCTTGTAGGTTAATCCTTCTGATCTTCTAACCCTTAGCATATTGGCCGGTTCATTCTTAATGGAAATATTTGGCATTTTCTGTTCACAGTTTTTCGATATGTGACCCCTTTTATTGCAGTTATAGCACACTACTTCCCCCTTGCAGTCCTTGGCAATATGGCCTTCTTTGTTACACTTGAAGCACTTTTTCTGAGAATTTGAGTCTTTCCCTTGAGTCTGTTTACTTTCTTTATAATTAGTCGTCTTATTTCTTATCTTCTCATATACTGTGATCTCATATTTAAGCTCCTTAATCGTTTTTGCCCGATATAATCCTGCCTTGTTCATTCTCCCATCGGGTATTTCATCTACAAAATAGGATATTAAACTCTCCTCATCGAGTTTAATCGGCTTGCCTATCTCCATTAAGCTATAAAGGTATTTGATACATGTTTCTCTTGCCTGCTTCTGTCTTTGCTTTAGAATCTTATGAATTTCGGCAGCGCACAACCTTTTGCCGAACTCATCTTGTAGCACCTCTTTAACCTCTATCCAACCTCTAACACCCGTCTGACTCTTAATGTAAAGCTTAGCAGCCCCAGCAGCTAAAAGCTGTTTCGCGTATATACATTTTTGTAGCTCATCCCAGCCAACAGTAAATGCAACGTCTTCAAACTCAGACACCCAATGATTTACGTCATCTTGTTCCGACCCTGAAAACGAAGAAACACTGTCCTGCACATCTCTTAAAGTAAACCTTTAACTAAACATCTGCGGTGCTTCTTGGTATGCCGACGAGTTTACGCTCTCTGCATCTTCGTTACTTCGTTCTTCCACGTTATTCATTGCATAAAGTCCAAAATGCTCAAACAACCGATCTTGCAATGCTCTCTTTAACCCTGACGTTTGCAAGTTCAGTTCAGAGAGTTTTGCTCTTAAGTTTTGCACAGTCATTCTTAAACTTTCCTCAGCATCCATCGTAATGCGTTTAAGTCGTTCACAAAATTCTTATGATTACGAATTTTACAGAAGTACAATGTATTACAAAATTTCTTTTCTTAAAATTAGCGTTTAACAAAAAAAAATGAATGTATTGATTGAGTTTCTGGATTTTCTCTCGCTCACCCAAGCCAATTGGATTTGGCTGACTTCGTCGATGTCTGTCGCTTCTTTGGAATAAATGTGGTCACCGAGCTCTTTGTTGCTCGCCGTTAGATTGATTCTCGGAGTTCCTTTTGTAGAAAATAAAGTACCCTGTATACTCTGGTATGTTACAATGCACGCTTTTATAGATATAGGAAGGAGAAAGAGATCTTCGAGTAGTTATAATTGTCCCACTCTAAGAAATAGAGAATAAGAAAATATGTATATCAATTTTTCCTCAGTCACAAATAAAGTTCCGAAGCATACACACGGTGTTTTAATTTTTTCGCTTCGAATTCTGCCGCTCAAGAGGTTATGGGCCCAGGCACTGGAGAATTCAAGTTATTCGGTGTGTGACTCGATATTAAGAACAATGAGTGCTCTTTATCAAATTGATAAGTTAGAGGAGACGAACTATGACACATGGAAAATACAGATGCGATCTGTATTGGTGCATTCCGGTTTGTGGAGTGTTACGTCTGGAGAGCTAACTGAAACGAATGTTCCAGAAGGACAACAGTTTGCGGCCTTGGACAGTAAGGCGTTGGCAACAATAACATTGAGTGTAAAGTCATCTCAATTGACCTACATCAAGAATTGCCTGACGGCTGTGGAGGCATGGACCAAGTTGAAGGAGGTTCATCAACCAAGCGGACCTGTACGAAAGGTACAGTTATACAAGAAACTGCTTAATAAACGGATGGAGCAAGGGCAGAGTATGACGACCTACATAAGTGAATTTGTGGAAATTCTGGATGGTCTAACTGGAGTTGGAATAGAGCTAAACGACGAACTTCGCACTATCGTTTTGCTATCAAGCCTTCCAGAGCAATTTGAACATTTCGTGGTCGCTATGGAGACACGAGATAAGTTGCCTTCGTTCGAAGTTCTCACCATAAAGTTAAAGGAGGAGAGCGAAAGAAAAGGAATAGCAGATGAACGAGTCGACACTAAGGCATTCGCTGCAACGCAGAAACACAACTCACAGATGAAAACCTATGGGCAGAAGAAAAGAAAGAATATCGTTTGTTTCAAGTGTGGTGAGCAAGGACACATTAAGTCCCAGTGTCAAAATGAGGGTGAGGGAGATCACCGCATGGCATCAAGAAATGTGGTGAATCGCCAAAGCAGTCTTCTGCACGCCTGTGACGTTAACAACATTGACAATTCAACATGGTGTTTGGATAGTGGCGCAACAAGCCATATGTGTTGCGAAAGAGAGCTATTCACAAAGTTTGAGAAACACACTGAACAAATCGGACTTGCCAATGCTGGTTTCCTTCAAGCAGAAGGTATAGGTGACGTCAAGATACAGACAGGCCAGTGCATGTTGACACTAAAAAATGTTCTTTACGTTCCGAAGATGACCGGAAATTTCTATTCCGTGAGCAGTGCTGTCCAGAACAGATGCAAGGTGACCTTTGACTTAGAGAATGCCAAGGTGATGCAAGATGAAGAATGCATAGTGAAAGCCAAAAAGATTGGCAACTTGTATTTGTTTGTGGGTGGTCGCAGCAAATGTTTTGCCATGTCAGCTGTAGATGGGATTTTGCTACACAAGAGATATGGACATATTAATTTCTCTAGCTTGAAAGAGATGGTATCCAAAGGGATAGTTCGAGGGATAGATAATCTTCGGTTGCCAGAGAATATTAGTTGCAAAATCCATGTTCAACCCTTTCCATCAGCAACAAGTAATCGGGCCAAGGAGATTTTAGATCTGGTACATGCAGATGTTTGTGGACCTTTCCCAACATTGTCCCTCGGAGGTTCCAAGTATTTTTTGACGTTCATTGACGATAAGTCCAGGAGGATTTTTGTTTACTTCCTGCGTGGGAAGAATGAGGTGCTACCCAAATTCGTCGATTTCAAGAACCTGGTGAAACGGCAGACAGGAAGGAAACTTAAATGCCTGCGGAGTGATAATGGCGGAGAATTTGTCAATAAACAGTTTGACGAATGTCTGAGGCAGCATAGAATCGACAGACAGCTAACAATAGCGTATACTCCCCAGCAAAATGGAGTTGCGGAACGGGCAAATCGTACGCTAGTGGAGATGTCAAGATGCCTTCTGGTCCAGGCGGGACTGGGAGATCAGTTTTGGGCAGAAGCTGTCAACACTTCGGTTTATTTGCGAAACCGCTCCCCTACTAGCGCATTAGAGAGTATGACTCCTATGGAAGCGTGGACGGGTAAGAGACCTTATGTACAACACCTTAAAGTTTTTGGATCTCTTGCAGTTGCTCTGGACAAGGGTCCGAGGAAGGGCAGCAAATTTCAACCTAAAGGCAAAGAGTACATTATGGTTGGGTACTCTGTGGCAGCAAAAGGTTATCGACTATATGATCCATCAACTCGACAACTGGTCGAGAAACGGGATGTGTTATTTGATGAACATCATGACGTGGCATCCAAGGGTGATGCTGTGACGATCAATCTGGAGGAACTGGAGGAGGCCCACCAGCAGCAGGGACCCGGAGATGCAGAAATCGTTTCTGACTTATCCATCGACGCCGGCAGCTCCGATGAGAGTACAGATCAGTACGAGAGTGCCGAAGAAAAAAGTGAACATGTCGTGGAGGAGGCACGCAGGGGCCCCGGTCGTCCTAAGATCATTCGGAGTGGAAAACCTGGACGCCCAAAGAAGCAGTACAATATACTAGGCGCCCTTGTTTCGGAAAATGTTCCGATTCCATTAACTTGCAAAGAGGCGCTGGAGAGTAAATATGCAAAGGAGTGGCGTGAAGCCATGGAAAGAGAACATGATTCTCTAGTTGCCAACCAGACTTGGGAAATCACTGATTTACCCAAAAATCAGCGAGCAATTGGATGCATGTGGGTATTCAACGTGAAGCGTGATAAAGATGGCCAAATAGAACGTTTCAAGGCTCGACTGGTAGCAAAAGGATGCTCCCAGCAGTTTGGCGTAAATTACCTAGAAACATTTTCGCCGGTATGCCGATTGGAGAGTGTGCGCCTTATTATAGCACTGGCGGCTGAGCTCAAGCTACATCTTCATCAAATGGATGTATGCACCGCGTATCTTAACAGTGATCTGAGTGAGACGGTCTACATGAAGCAGCCGGAAGGGTACTCAGATGAAACAAATCCTGACAAGGTATTGCTTCTGAAAAGAGCAATATATGGCTTAAAGCAATCCGGAAGGGCCTGGAACGAGAAGCTAAATGGCGTATTAGTTAATATGGGATTCGTTGCCTGTGATAACGAGCCATGTTTGTACAAACATTGTGGAGAAGGTAATCTTGTATTAATCCTTGTATATGTTGACGATATACTTATAGCCAGCCAATCGCACGAGGATTTGCTAAAAATCAAGAGCAGCATCTCACGATCATTCGAGTTGACAAGGGTCAACTTAACCATTTCCTGGGCATGGAAATCGAACGGGACGGCGACCTTGGAGCAATTACTTTAGGGCACACGCAGTATATCAAGGACTTATTGCATACCCATGGGATTGATTTTTGCAAATCGGCGAAGACACCTTTGGATCCAGGTTTTCAAGTAGATTGCACAAGTCCCCAATGCAAAAAAGTGGATCCTACTTCTTATCAGTCCGTAGTAGGAGAGCTTATGTGGCTAGCTCTTACAACAAGGCCAGACATATTGCATTCGGTGTCAAAATTGGCACAACGGAATCAAAACCCGCATGCTGAACACATGGCAGGCATAAAGCACGTCTTTAGATATCTCTCATCTACGATTGATATGAAACTACACTACCGACAATGTGGTCAATCGTTCTGTGGATACGTGGACGCGGATTGGGCAGGTGATAGGCTTGACAGGAAGTCCTATACTGGTTATATCTACCTGTTAGCAGGTGGTCCGATTTCTTGGCGTTCGGAAAAGCAGCGAAGTGTGGCGTTGAGCAGTACCGAGGCGGAGTACATGGCACTATCGGCGGCATTTAAGGAGGCGATAGTTATGCGAAGGCTGATTATGGAAATTAGTTGCGGAGACAACGACACCCCGATCGTCGTTTATGGGGATAATCTGAGTGCGCAGGCGCTAACTAAGAATCATTTTCATCATTCCAGAACAAAACACATTGATATACGTTATCATTTTGTTAGAGACGTTGTTAAGGAAGGGCAAGTTTTGTTGAAATACAAATGTACAACCGAAATGATAGCAGATATTTTGACAAAAAATCTTCCTAAAACGAAACACGAAGAGCTTACAAATATGTTTAATTTGTTTTGATATTTAGTTTTGTAAACAAGCTTGCATTGAGGAAGGGTGTAGAAAATAAAGTACCCTGTATACTTTGGTATGTTACAATGCACGCTTTTATAGATATAGGAAGGAGAAAGAGATCTTCGAGTAGTTATAATTGTCCCACTCTAAGAAATAGAGAATAAGAAAATATGTATATCAATTTTTCCTCAGTCACAAATAAAGTTCCGAAGCATACACACGGTGTTTTAATTTTGTCGCTTCGAATTCTGCCGCTCAAGACCTTTCCCGTGTGTGTACCCCGCGTTGCACTCGTTGATGGTTCTGCTTTTCTTCTCGTCGTCTCGTCGTTTGCAGCTTCTTCTTTCTTCTCGTCGTCCAATTCGTTTGCGGCTTCTTCTTTCTTCTCGGAACCGAACTTCGTTTCTGTTTTCTCGTATTTTCGTTTGCAGCTTCTTCCTTCTTCTCGGAACCGAACTTCGTTTCTGCCTTTCGTCGTATTTTGTAGTTTTGTGGTTTCTTACTAAATTTTATCCGTTCCTCGTGTGGATAAAACTTAGCCGTCGTAGTTTTTGATACCGAGGGCCATCAATTGCCCAGATCTATGTATTCTTCCTCGCTTCACAATTGCTCTGCCATCAAATTCCTTTCCGTCGTCGGCGGCCACTCTCGTTTTTCCTCGTATGTGCCGCTTCCACGCTGCGCAATTTCCAAGATGCCGGTTCACAAGCTCACATACACATAAATTGATGTTCGTGTGTGTGTGTAGTTTTCATGCACCGGTGATCACCTTCTTTGCACTTTATATATTGTTTATTGAGTCAAAAATCTGTTTAACTTTCACGATTTCTTCTGCTTTTGATTCTACTTTCATTGCATTGTCTACTTTCCGCGATTATTATTCTGTGTTAGCGCACTGATCTTTTTTTTGTAACGAATTCCCGGATGAGCCCCCAAATAATTTGTAGGGTTGTACAAATTATTATTTATTATATTCTTTTGGGTAACGTATACAAAAAATGAATGTTATTTTTAATTATAATCGCGACTTTCGCACTCTATGGGCTTCGGTAGCTTTTTTCCCGCGTCTTCTCTTTTCTGCGTTTAACTCTCTTCTTCCTCCCAAACGACAGTTTATCATATCATTGTCTTTGGATTGGTGTTTGGCAAATTGGTATTTTCTTAAGTGTGGCCCTTTCTATAAGTCCTAATGTGTGCCAATCCCACAGAAGTCTAAATGAAATAACTATTGATGTAACTTCTAATAAGGTAGTATCCGATACCAGTTATGGATGAAATACTTGACAAACTTGAAAAATGTCAATATTTTACAACAATTTACGTTGTTAAGGGTTTTCATAAAATTCAAATGGATGAAAATTCTATTTCAAAAACAGCTTTTTCAACCAAAAATGGACATTACGAATACACACGAATGCCATTTGGTCTGAAATGCGCTTGCAACTTTCCAACGTTGCTTGAACAATTTATTAGAAGATTTAATATACCAGCATTGCCTTGTTTATATGGATGACATAATTGTATTTTCTACTTTATTAGAGGAGCACATATTGTCTATAAAAGGTGTTTTCAAAACTTCGAGAAGCTAATCTTGTCAAGAAGCTCTTTTACTTGACAAATGTGAGTTTATGAAAAAGGAAACCGAATTCTTTGGACATATAATAACAACAGAAGGAATAAAGCCAAACCGCCAAAAAATTGAGGCAATACAAAAATTACCAATACCAAAACCCCAGTCATTACCCAAAATAGAAACAGTACATATTGCAAATTAGTGCACACAAATACACAAATTAAATTTCATAGAGGAAATTCAAATGAAGTTAAATTGACCCAATACTTTAAAAAAACCAACCTTAAAATAATTTATAAAGAAATGACCCATAGATATGCAAAAGAATTAAATAAAGAATATTTGTGCTCCAAAAAAAGTGTTATTTATTTTCCTTGAGAAATGGACTTTATAATATTTCAAAATTCTTATATAGAGATTATCAGCCCAAATAACTTAACGAAAGTTATGAAAACCATTACAATATTAACAGGAATTCAAGGAAATTGTCTTTATAGCTCACGTAGAATTATTACATCCAGGAATAGAAAAACAAACAAGCCTTTTTAAAGAAAAATATTATTTTCCCGATTATCAAAGAATAATTCAAAATATTATAAATGAGTTTGAAATTTGTAATCTTCAATATCTTGTAATCAAAACTTACATTAGAATTAACCCTAGAAACCTTTAACCACAGAGAAAAATATGTTATAGATTTTTACATGATCGATAATAAACAATTCTTATCTTGCATTGATATTTATTCCAAACAAATATCTGCTTTAATAAATGTCAACAGTAGGGATTGGTTAGAAGCAAAAAGGGAAATACTCAGGATATTTAATGAAATGGGTAAACCAAAAGAAATGAAAATTGACAGACTCCGCATTTATGTGCCCAGCATTGCAACTTTGACTGCAATCAGAATATGTAAGAATACAAGTAACAAGTAAAAATGGCGTTTCTGACATAGAGAGATTTCATAAAACTATTAATGAAAAATTAAGAATTATAAATAGTGAACGTAATCCTGAAAATATAATAAAACACAGAAAATAAACAAGCTTAATAAAAATCGTCATACATTCGATATTAATAGTAGGTATAGACAAGCCTTACTTATAAAATCTTAAACAACAAATCCTTTTAGGAAAACAGGCCAAATTACACAAAATGACGAAAAACATAATGTAAAAAAAATAGAGGTAGAGAAATCACACTCTATATATCGAAATTTAAAAAGAAGAAGAAAATGTATACCAGCAAATATAATTATTCGAGATTTCCACCGGAAGACACACCAGCTTAATAAAATTATCTTTTATATAATAATTTTATATTATGTCTTATATATCACGCCATGTGTCAGAACATAGATATCAATCCAATTCAAGCAAAAAATGGATATTTAATTTTCCAATTATATAATAATTTTATCTCACAGTCAATTTAACTAAAACTGAAAAAACTTATAAAAATCTAATGGAACAAACACAAGAATTCGAACATTTGGATCAAATTTAATATCTAAAAGAAAAATTAAATAGAGAAATGAACGGAATCAGTATTGCTCAACGAAACATAAGAGGACTTGCAAATTTCATAGGTACCTTTTATAAATATTTATTTGGCACATTGGATCAACAAGATAGGAAAGAATTATCATCAAAAATTAATAACCTGTCCGAAAATAGTATACAGATTAACGAATTAAATAAAGTATTTGATGCAATTAATAAAAGAATAGAAACAGTCAATTGTCAAATTAAAACGAAAATCAAAGGTTAGCAATCCTTATTTTCAATTTACAAGAATTTACAGAATACATAGAAGACATTGAATTAGGAACGCAATTTACAAGATTAGGCATATTCAATGCAAAGCTTCTAAAACATGACCCGCTTAAACATATTGATTCAGAAGAATTGTTAAATATCAAAACATCTACTTGGTTACAAGTGAATACTAACGAAAAATTGATAATTTCTCATATTCCTCGTACTATTAAACCCCCATTTATAAAAGTTTACCGTATCCGGTAAACTGATATTAGAATCAGAGTATAATAACCGAAACATTTTATGATAAATATTACATAAAAAATCAGCAAGTCTTTAAAGTAAAAAAAAAATAAATATTAAGTAATAAATGTAGAATAAGTCTCTTAAGACAAACAAATACAGAATGTAGATATACAAAAATGTACAAAAACTTTGAATTAAATTATATTGAACCCAACATTATAATAACATGGAATTTGCCAAAAACATTGTTAAATCAGAATTGTATAAATAAAGATCGAATAGCAGAAGGAAACAATATAATAAAAGCATTCAACTTTACTATACAAATAGAAGATGTAATAATAACAAATACTATGCTTGATTACACCCGAACTATTTATGTAAACAACAACATAACTAAACTCGAACCTTTATCCAATATCGTAGCCAAAGAAATATTCCAAAACCATTCAAAACAATACTACTAGCAATAAAAATTAATATTATAATCATATATTTGATTTATAAATTTAAGAACATCCCAAAAAGGATAATAATTAATTATAAAAAATTAATGGTTATAAGTCCCGAAGAAGAAACTAAAAGTTCAGATAATAAAGAACATGACCTACAGTTATACCCCAAACTTACCGCCTGAGGACAGGCTAAATTCTTAAGAATGGGGAAGTAACATATCAACAAAATTTCATTAAGTGTATCTCAGTAAATTTTGTAAATCGAAGCTGAAGCCTTTTGTATTGAAATTCGTAACCCAGCTGCAAACAGCCTCATTTCAGATTTCCAATTTCTAAGAGTCACTTCACATTGAAAACCAAAACAATATTTTGGTAAACAGAATCCCGACTCAAATCTTTCTCACTCCTTTTAAGTGAATTAAAATTAAACAGCTCAAACCATTCCAAAATGGGAACCCACTTCACAGAAAATTTCACATTTTCTTGTCACCTCGATTAATTGAGACCCAAAGCCTTCCACGTCAACTGACACCTCAAGTAAAAGGTTCCGACTCAATCTATTCTCTTCAGAAAACAAAGCCTCTCAGAGAGAAAAGCTTCTTTCGAGTTTTGATCTGCAAAAAGCTTCAGCAAGGGTAGCTATAAAAAGGACTTAGAGCCCTAAAGTTAAGGTAGTTCTGAATTTCTAAAAATTCTATGTTTTAAAGGATCACACTGTATCGAAACGGAAATCAAATAAAAATATATTTTTTTTCAAACTATTTTGAAGAAGAAATTTAATAAAATACATATTCGGCAACCGAATATGTTTCTGTAATGCTATGAATAATATAAAAAACCTCTTGACGAGGTAAAGTACCGGTGACGAACCTGTATGCGAAACACAAAATATCTTATATCAATTTTAGTGACGAAAATATTCTATATAGGTGTACAAAATCGCAAATAAAAAATATTCTAATTCGGCACGTGCCTGATTTTTTTTTTGTTTTTCTTGCACGTGCCGACCAAGAATATTTTTTATATGCAATTTTGTACACCTATATAGCATATTTTCGTCACTAAAATTGATATCAGTTATTTTGGATTTCGCATGCAGGTTCGTCACCGGTACTTTACCTCATCAAGAGGTTTTTTTATATGATATCAGTTGTTTTTTTGTATATATTGATCTTCAATATAATAAATAGAATAATAAAGTAACCTCTGGACAGGCGATTCACAGTACTTTACACAATTTACACTTTACTTTACAGTACACAATACTTTAATTATAAGGATAAACACCAAAACTATTTTTTTTAACTCCATAGATTTTGACATTCAAGAAGGTTCCACCTAATTAAAAACCTTTCCAAAGACGTAAAGAATTTTTCGATAGCTTCAGTGGTTCTAAAGTTATACGTATTTTTACTTTACAAAGGTTTTGGAATTTGGTTAGTTTAAAAATTTTAATTAAAAATTGGCCCAAAATTCTATTTAAAATACAAAATTGTTCCGTAATTGTGGGAAACCAAAATTAACAGATGAGGGGCCTATCCTTATGAGAGTTTCTCTATATAATAAATTATCAGAAAACAAGAAAGGAAAGCTAACTTCGGGCGGAGCCGAAGTTTATATACCCTTGCAGTTGAGTCGCAGTCCGCTAGGTGGCGCCACGCATCTTATATTATTAGATATACAGCGGATCGTATATAGTTGGCCGATCCTAATGAAATTTGGCATATCGAATTATTTTGACAAAAGAGGAATCCATTGAAACTCCCATCCTTCAAACTTGAAAAACAACGACGTTATAGCATTTCCGATCAATCAGTTATATGGCAGCTATAGGATATAGTCGGCCGATCCTTATGAAATTTGACAAATCAGATTGTTTTTCCCAAAATAGAATCTGTACCAAATCCCATCTTTCTAACTTAAAGACACCAAAGTTATGCCAATTTCGATCGTTCTATGACAGCTATAGGATATAGTCAGCCGATCCTTATGAAATTATGTACATAAGATATTTTGGTCAAATATAACATGCGTGTCCCAACCCTCTAACTAAAAAAACACCAAAGTTATGAAAGTTCCGATCAATCAGTTATATGGCAGCTATAGGATATATTCGACCGATCCCGGTCGGATCACCTCCTGAGTCGATATGAGCATGTCCGTTTGTCCGTTTCTACGCAAACTTGTCTCTCAGTTTTAAAGCTATCGAGTTGAATCTTTGCACACACCCTTCTTTCTTTTGCAGGCAGTATATAAGTCGGAACGGCTATATCCTATAGCTGCCATATAACAGATTGATCGGAAATGCCATAACTTGGTTGTTTTTCATGTTAGAAGGATGGGAGTTTCAGTGGATTCCTCTTTGGGAAAAATAATTCGATATGCCAAATTTCATAAGGATCGGCCAACAATATACGATCCGTTATATATCTAATAATAAAAGATGCGTGGCGCCACCTAGCGGACTGCAACTCAACTGCAAGGGTATATAAACTTCGGCTCCGCCCGAAGTTAGCTTTCCTTTCTTGTTTAATTATTAGGTTATGAATTTTTTAATTAACAACGGTTTTTTAATTTTTTTACGTAAGCTTAAGGTCATATGATAGTAACAAACATCTCCAATTTTTTTCAGGATTGCCAAGAAAAAAATAGTCCAAACTGACAACCAGACAAACGGACACACACTGGCTTCATTTTGAAGAAGAAGAAAAATTTGTTGAATAACTTCTTAAAGAAATGTCGGATCGTGTCGGTTGCGGTACCAATTGACGCGGATTTAGCATTAATGCGAATATAAAAACACATTCTATCTCGGGACTAAAATGTGTCCACCAGCCTCACTTAATTTTTTTACTTTCACCCTAATTTCTCCCAAACCAAATAACTTTTAGAATAAATTTGGATAAAAATTATCTAATTGAAACAATACCTTTCGATTGGTATATAATTCATTTAGATCGGTTGCCTACAGAAAATTTTTAATTTTTCAGCTATATATAGACTCTCCTCGTGCTCGCCAAGGCATCTTATATGTGTGTATTCTCACGTTTATATCTTTTTAATGTACGGTGTAGCGAAGAGGGTAGCGCCATTGGCAAAGATTGAAGTATCAAAGCGAATTGGATACGTTTGCAAAAGGATTGTAACGTTTTGGGTAAATTACAAACGCATGAAATCGTCAATTCTTCAATATCAATCTGATTGGTTGAATGAAAGATGCGCCCAATCAACATCGAAAAATCCTGTCCGTGGATGACCCAAAGTAGATTTTAAAGAAGCGCCTGAAAATTTCTGATCTGTCAAAAACCGAAGAATCTATTGCTACTATATTACGCTCATGCAATTTATCTCAACAGAATTTACAGAGTTTATTCTTGTTGAAGTCTTATCACTCTTTCTTGATACAAATATGAGTAAAGATCAATATTTGCTTATTCGTAGTTTTGTTATTAGTAAAATATCTGTCGGAGAGGAGGTAATTCAGTATCTCGTTAGACATTAGACTTTAAGGCGTGACCATTGGTCGTGCGGAAATATATCAGTCCTGGTATGATGAGGACTTAGTTTGCGAACTAAGGCCGTGTGTGGCTTCGTTGTGTTGCTAGATCTGGTCCTTCTTTCTTTTTCATCTCTGCTTCGTATTGAGCTAGACGTGTGGACTTAACTGCTAACATTATTTGACAAAAGATGAGCACCAAAGACAACGAGGACTCGCTCCATCAGTCAGAACATGACACCACCAGGGGAATGAACAAAGAAATCCCGAGACCCCGCGAGGAGAAGGCTTAACTTATCCGACATATCTTTCATAAGAAATTTTTAATACCAAGTTACGTAAAATTTCTGGCAGGGATTACGGATAGGGATTATTTAGGGATTACAATTTAACCAACGTTTGTATTAAAATGTCAAATATTGAATTTAATATTGAAAAAAAATAATAATTTAAGGGGGCATGGAGCGCCAAAAAATAGACATTTTTCCCGAATATTTTTCTCGTAAACTATTGAATTTTTTTTTAAATATCGCTTTATTATGTGAAAGTACATCATTTTAATTTAAATTTGAAAAAAAAGTTTAAAATATTGATCAAAGTTATGCCCCGTAAAAAAATATTCGACCAAATGGCGACCTATCAAAGTTGAACAATCGTTTTTCGTTAAAATAAACGGTCGTTTTTCAGCTGTAAAAAAAAAGATTTGCATAAAAAAATCAATCCTTCGATTAAGTACTAGATTATTATGTATTAAAGAATCATGCTCAATTTCAAAACAATCGGGTCACTAGTTTTCGAGTTTTGAGAAAAACGTGTTTAAAGTTTCAACTCACTATTACATAAACCGGACGCCCCTACCTTTAAACATGTGCATCTCAATGAATTTTCACCGGATCATTTCAAAATTTTCTGAACACATTTCTAAATATATACACTTTAAGAAAATTCAAAAAAAAATAGATTTTTTAAAAGTTACAAGTGCGCATGCCCCCTTAATGAAAAGTCGCTCCATCCGTTTGTATGCGATACGATTTTTTTACAGTGTGTTTAGAATATTTTTATAGATTTTTGGACAAAATTTCATTGCGATATCACTACTAGAAATATTTTTGGCCGCGGCTCCATACAAGCTCAACCACTGTGCAGTGTCGCCACCTAGCGGACTACCGTCCGCTGTGATAAGTCTCAATTATAAACCCTTTGAACCAATTTGAGTTAAAGGGTATGTTCGTTCACTCAAAGAAAAACCGATATTCTTTGTTTAAATTTGATCATTATTTACTGACCCTTTGACTGAGAGATTGAAAAATAAAAGTCTTTTGGACAGTTGTCAATTTGATTTTTCACTTTGAGTTGTTGTGCTGTTCGTCTTGCCTTTTGTGTTCTTTCAAAACTTTTTTTTCGTTTTAACTGGTATTTCTATTATGATGGGCCGTGAGCCAAATAAAAAATTTTTTTGCGAACGATAAAAAATTAATTTGTAATGCTTGCGGATCGAATTTAGTTGGTGTCAAAGACAAAATAGATTCGATATCATTCTAAATTCTTCCATATTATAAATTTAAAGCCGGGGGTGCCTAGTCCCATTGATCTCGTTCCTTCTTTGTTGTTGCATTTATTTTTCATATGAGAAGAGCAAAGTCATATACGTGTGCAGCTCCCAGAATAGGCAAGACAAAGTACAAGAACAATTTTTCTTAGTTTAACAACACTTAGCTCCAAAACTTTTCGTCCTTGTGCGAAGGCATTTTGTTGTTGATTTGCCAAAAACTTCACTGCTAGAACTGTATTAAAAACAATGATGGTCAACGCAATTACACGGCCTCCATAATTCAATGTATGGTAAAATTTGATCCATTTCTTCTCTTAGGTGTACTGCGAAAACTTTGGGTGATGGAACCTTTGTTTGTTCTGGACTTTGTTTCAGGGTACCCTAAATGATATGGAGCAGGTGAAATTATACGTGGAGATTTCTGTTGGCCTATGTAATTTGTTTCAGTATTACGAAACGAAATAAAAACGAAATCTCGCACATATGTATTTGTGATTTTGCGCATCGGTATTGGACTTTGCTCTGTATGTGTGCTTGCTCTGCCCAAGCACTGCTAGTCACCCTTCTTTTAAACTATTAATGTAAAGTTTGCAAATTAATAAATAACCGAGCCGTCCGTAAAGCTTGGAGTCCCCCTCCCTGGGAGTAACGGTAGTAGGTCCCTGAGTTAGGAGCGACACACTGAGGCTAGGATTAAGTGAAGATGTGTGGAATGAGAAGTTAAGGTCCTGCTACGGATGGTGTCGGGTCATGCATCCGCCGGAAAATCTGACTTAAAATGATATCTGTGTCATCTGTGACGTCACGCTCTCAATTTGATAATTTCACAGGCCAACAGCAAAAAATCTCCACGCATAATTTTACCTGCTCCATAACCTTTAGGCTCCCCTGAACCAAAGTCCAGAACAAACATAGGTTCTATCACCCACCGTTTCCGCGGTACACCTAAGAGAAGAAATTGATCAAATTTTACCATATATTGAATTATGTAGGCCGTGGCTATGACCATCATAGTTTCCAGTACATATCATTTTTGAAATGTATGTGTACCAACTAAAATTAAAAAATGGTATCTAGCAGTTACCATATCTTTGGAATACTCATCCAAAGTTGAAATCTCAGATTTTCTACGTTAATTTTTGGTCTTCTATGATTTTTCCCCAAACGTTTTTCTATGGAAGATTTTTATTTTCTTATTGAAATCAGTAGATCATACCATGTTTTAATTTTGGATTTAAGGGATAACTCGAAATAAATTTATTGAATTTATTATAGGTGGTTCAACAATATTTTCTTCAATTAAATTGGAGTTTTTAATCTCATATTTTCAAAAAGTCATGGCTATCTAAAACTTCTCTAAATATATAGAAATATAGAAACAATTTTAGATAGCCATGACTTTTTGAAAATATGAGATTAAAAACTCCAATTTAATTGAAGAAAATATTGTTGAACCACCTATAATAAATTCAATAAAATTATTTCGAGTTATCCCTTAAATCCAAAATTAAAACATGGTATGATCTACTGATTTCAATAAGAAAATAAAAATCTTCCATAGAAAAATGTTTGGGGAAAAATCATAGAAGACCAAAAATTAACGTAGAAAATCTGAGATTTCAACTTTGGATGAGTATTCCAAAGATATGGTAACTGCTAGATACCATTTTTTAATTTTAGTTGGTACACATACATTTCAAAAATGATATGTACTGGAAACTATGATGGTCATAGCCATTACACGGCCTACATAATTCAATATATGGTAACATTTGATCAATTTCTTCTCTTAGGTGTACCGCGGAAACGGTGGGTGATAGAACCTATGTTTGTTCTGGACTTTGGTTCAGGGGAGCCTAAAGGTTATGGAGCAGGTAAAATTATGCGTGGAGGAAAAAAAAAGTTGGAAATTGTCGGCCTGTGTTTTCAATACGTGTTTTATTACTGCTCAATTTTATCACTCTATTGCTGCTCACCGGTGTCCGTGCATTCGAGCGGTCGCCGGTCCATACCGCTTGCGATAATTCGCTTCATCTTTTGCTCCCAAGCGATTAGCCGCGCTTTTATGTATATCATCTCGCTCATCAACTATCTCGAACGCATCATATTGTCATCAACATAATATCAATCATAAATAAACCATATTTCGTTTTTATCAATTGCACTTGCGCTGTTATTATTAATTGTTAAACATTAAATTTACATTATTGGTAAGCACCGTAAATATTATATAAATATTTAAGGTGCAGTATTTTTTAATCAGCATGCAAAAGGAATAGTAGCTTAACAGATCTGTACAGTAGTGTAGTGTTCTTACAAATACTGCACTAATTCTTTACTGTATAGTATACTCTATAGCAGGGGTGTCCAAGCAGTGCTTATAACCACTAACCATACAACATATAGACTTCTCATTTCATACAACTAAAATGGACGCAAAAATTTCATGCGACAGGCCCCCGGAGGCCCCAGAGAAAAATCTTACTCTCATCTTACGCCCATTTTACGCTCATAATCTCATTGAACTTTTTTAGTTGTTCAGTCGCAGAGAAGCGCATCATCAAGAAGGTTCTTTCGCAGTTAAACTGATTTTTATATGAATGCGTGCTCAAACATTCACATACACGGTTTTGTTTTCACGGCGTTCGACTTCGTTTTGACGCCAGCTAAAATTTTGAATTTTTTAACTTTTCAGGCATGCTACCCTAAGAAAATGGGAGTATTCATTATTATTTAACTAAGAAAAAATTTTATTGTATATTATATTATATTTTTTAATATTTAATACTTTTTATATATAAGTTATAAAGATTTTTTTAATATTCTTTAAAAAAAGAAATTAATCTTTTTTACGTTTTGTTTATTCAAGTATCGGATTAGAACTGACAATTATGATTCTTATAATTAATAATTACACCTATGCGTTGCTCCATCGCTGCCGCGATCTCGGTCGCGGTTGCTGCTGCTGCTGCCGTCCCTCGATGTCATTGGTAGCTGATGTTGTTGCTGTAGCTTAAGTCCATATCTTCATTGTTAATTGGTCAATGCAAGGGCATTGTGTTGTTGGTGGATGCACTTGCCATTAAGTTCAGTGAGCTTTGCCAAATATTTGGGTGTTTTCTTTCTTTTGGCTTTCCCACGATTGTAAGCATGTCTTTCGATCCGTGTGACCCTTATTGGTGCCACGGCATCATATTGCATCCGGTGCACGGTGCACTTAATGCGTTTATGTAAGCTCTTTTGCAGTTGTTATTGAGAACTTATTTGCTTGGACTTAGCGTTTTATTAATATTATCTAGTGTTTGACATTTTAGGTGTTAACTCTTCCCCCCTTAAGCGCGGGCGTCCTCGTTCGCCACGTAGAAGAGAACAGGGTTAGGGGTTGGATCCGCCGGTGTTTTTGTAGTTTTCGGGGCGGCTTTTTTTTCAGAATCTTAGTGTTTTTTATGTTTAATTCTTTGATTAATAGAGGACTTCGTTAATTTTAGGGTATACCGCTGACAGTTGGAAAAGCGGAGGTTTGGGGTCTACCACAGTGACCTCTTCCGTTCTATAGATGTTTTCGCCGATCTGTACCGTGGAGTTCCTGTGCTGGATGATGAAGGATCCTTGAAGATTAAGGTTCTTTCCGTCCAAAGACACCATTCCGTTAAAGTCGTTCAGCATCAGTCTTCCTGGTAGTAATTCCTCAAAATTAGGCACATGTTGGCTGTTGATTGCCTTGCATTCCGGTGGTCTTAGGTTTAATAGAGCGCTCACGCAAGTGCGAATATCGCGAATAGTTCCTTTTTACATTCTAACAAGTTTTCATATTTTATGTCATATATTATATGGGCTTTTTTTACTGCTTTGACTAATAGGGTTCTACAGATTTCATTACTTATTATTGGGATACTTATGATATACAGAAGAGCTTTATTATTCGATGCAAGTTTGACTTTTGAAAATTCTAGTAATTCTTCCATATTAATAAACAGATTATTTCCTTTATTAAAAATTTGTTTTAAAATATTGGTTTCTATTGTTGAGAATATAAAAGACTTTATAATATTTGTTTTGGCCCAAGTTATTGCATGTAGTATATTAGATATTTCTTCTTTTACTATTTAAATTCTATATCTGAGGATATTTGCCTCTTAGTTAATTATTTCGTTTGAATTTTTAGTTATTTTTAAAATGGCATTCGTTACGTTACTTATTTGATTAATTTTCTCACCTAATTTTTTATTTATTATAACCTGCTTATTATTATTTTCTAATTGTCCGTTTATTTTGTTCTTTAGTATTTCATGATCATGGAGGTCCGGAGTTCCTGCCAACCATTTCCATGCCGTTCCTAGGATTTCTATTGCTCTTTTTTGTCTATTGCTTTTTTTTAGTTTGAGAAGGTTTTGTTTTATCTGATTTAATTCGTAAGACAGGTAGGGGTATAGATGGTGTGATGGTGTGAGGCTGTTTAGTCCTTTGTTAAGTTCGTCAAATGTATTGTCGTATTCTTTTAGGTCGAATGTATGGATGATTTTGAATGTTCCCTCTTGTTTGGTCGCAAGTCCAGTCTCAAGTGAGATCACTTGTGAATTTGAATAATCAAGGACTGTAGACAGGCTGAGGCAAGTTGGTATGAATAGTCTGAAAGTTAGTTTCTGATGTTATTCTTGTGTATTATTTTCCCGGATTGAGTTTTTATTGTAGTGTTATTATTTTCTTTGACTGTTTCTTTTTTATAGCGTGGGGTAAGTTTGGTACCTAGTCTTTTGTCGATTTTTACATGAATTGTATCTCCTGTCTCATATTGTTTTGGCTGTACTTTATCCTGATTATAGTATTCTAAGTCGGCTACCTGTTTTTTTTTTTTATTTTTTCCCTGATTTCGGTTTGCTGTTTCTCTATGTCCTCTGTGGTGTTCGGAGTGGGCCTTCTGAAAAACACCTCAACTGGTTTTTCCTTTATTACTGAATGGATGGACCTATTATATTCCTCGACTTATTTGAAAATTAGGTCTTCGAATGTCATACTCCCGTTGTCTTTTTTAATGCAGCTCATGATTTCCGAAAGTGTTGAATGAAATCATTCTACCTGACCATTACTGGTTGAAGCGTATGGGGCTGTTGAATGGACTTATATTTTAAGTTGATCTTCTAAAAGGAATCGAATCGCCGTAGAGTTTAAGGCGCGTTCGTTGTCCATTATTACCCACTTGGGCATGCCGAATGCTATCAGCATTTCTTTCAAAGGCGCTTTAATGTCCTCGGAGGCCCTTGAGTTTAATATCTTGATTTGGTCGTATTTTGAGAACTTGTCGAGACCAGTTAGAATATTTTTTTTTTCTGTAATATAAATGTCTATGTGGATGATTTCTCCTGGGTACTTAGGGATGGGCGTTGGTTGGATTGCCCCCTTCGGTGGGTGTCTCGTATTTGGATTCTCTACATGTTTGACAGGATTGGACTATTGCCTGAATTTTCTTTTGAGCTTGTGGGAAGAAGTATTTTTTTTAAGAATTTGTATTTTGTTTTCGTTTGCGTCTCTGTGGGCTCTTTTGTGTTCTAATGTAATGATCTGATTCTGGGTTGTTTCTGATGGTACATCTTCAACTTGATTACTAGTAAACATAACTTTGTAAGATTTGAAGTGCGTAGGATAAATAGTTTGAATTTTTCCCATTATTTCTTCTGAAGTGTAGATACCATTGATAATTCTGGGATCTAATCGGGCTCGGAGTATATTAATGATTTCCTGTTCTGTGTAAGAAATATTTTTTATTATATGGCGATGAAAAGTTGGAAATGGAATTTCGAAGTTATACGCATCAGTGTTTTCTTTTAATAAGAAAATTTGGTTTTTAAATGCGTTGATCGGAGCTTCTACTGAGAATATTAGATTATGTGAGGAACTTTCGTCGCTGTGGATTGTAGAGTCTGAATGGATTGAATTAACTTCTGGTCGGGCTTTAATTTCTGGGCTGTATTCGCCGATAATGTTCCTCCAGCGTTTTAGCTTGGCATTGTGGTTATTTGCACTATTTGAAAAGGTCAGGGGTTGGTGGTCTGTATAAATTGTCACTTTCGAATATCCATACAGATAATGTCTTCAGCTTTGGAGAGCCCATACGATGGCTAACATTTCCCTTTCGTTCGTTGCGTATTTTTCCTCGGTTTTCGAGAGGGTACGGGATATGAATGTTATTGGTCTATGGTTCTGTTCTAAAACGGCTCCTATGGCAAAATTTGAGGCGTCTGTGGTTAATTGGAATTCCTTCGTGAAGTCTGGGTACGCTAATGTTACATCCCTAGATATAAGTGTGTTTTTAAGTTTTTCGAATGCACCCATTGCTTCTTTGTCTAGGTTAATAGCTATTTTGCTTGACTTGTATTTGGATACGCGTCCTTCTTCTCCCCTTAAGAGGGTAGTTAAAGGTTTGGCAATCTTCGCATAATCTTTAATAAATCTCCTATAATAGCTTGCCATTCCTAAAAATGATCGAAGTTTCTTTAGTGTTTTAGGTATTGGGAAGTTTTAAATTGTCTTGATTTTTTCGATGTTGGTTTTAACCCCCTCTTCTGAAATCGTGTATCCCAGAAAATCAACTTCTTTTTTGAAAAAGTGGCATTTGTCAATTTGTATCCTCATATAGGCTATTTGTAATGTTAGAAACACTTTGTTCAAGTTTTCAGCATGATCGTTTTCTGTTATGCTGAAAACGATGATGTCGTCGACGTACACATAACAGATTTTCCTTATGTATTCTCGCAAAATGTCATCTAAAGCTCTTTGAAATATGGCTGGTGAATTTTTTAATCCAAATGGAAATCTGGTAAATTCGTATTTGCCTCCATTCACTGCGAATGCAGTTTTTTCCATGTCCGACTCTTTAAGTGGTATTTGATGAAATCTACTTTTTAAGTCTAGTACTGAGAAGAATCTGTTGTTTCCTAATTGTGCGATTATTTCGCCTATTTCAGGAAAGGGGTACCGATCGGATATTGTTACCTCATTGAGCTTTCTATAGTTATATAGAAGAGTGGGTTTTTTTTTCTTTCTATAGAGTGGGTTTTTTTCGGGACTACCCAAACTGGTGCATTATAGGGTAACCGTGAGGGTCTAATAATGCCATCTTGCAGCATTTCTTGAATTTGTTGTTCTACTTCTTGCCTAAGCGATGCCGGATATGGGTAGTGCTTTCCGTAGACAGGGGTATTGGAGGAAGTTCTAATTTCACCTAAAACTCCTGTAGTGTAAGTTAGTTTAGTTTCAGGATCGGCGAAAAGAATTTTAGTGGGGTAACTGATATGTTGGGAAGTTTAACTATTGTATGTTGTTTTATTTCATTATTCCCTCCTACTGAATTTACTGTAAAGTTGTTACTATTGGATTTAGGGCTTGGTACTATTTTCGCTTGAATGTAATTTTGATTTGAGCCGGTGTCAATTAAGAATTTCAGAGTTTTGCCGTTCCCGATAGTTACCTTAAAATAGGGTAAGGAGGAACGGTTTATTCTAAAAAATATAATTCTGACATATCAATGGATTCCTGTTGTTCGGATTCCGCTTGCCATGAAGCTTCTTCATCCAGCTCGTTTATTCCATTCTATTCCGATGACTGAAAATATTCTTGTTCCTCATCTACCTCTGGTTGTATATTGAACTGGCGTTGCATTTTATTAGTATTTTGAACATTTGTGTTGCTCAGGGGTCGTTTCCCTACAAAATTGTTGTCCTGAGGTCTATTCATATAGTTAACGTGGCGTGAACGAATAGACTGGTCTACGTCCATGGGTGTTGGCTTTGGTTGGGGTCTGGGAGGTGGGTTGGGGTTAAAGAAAGCTTGCGCTCCTGGTTGATTTGTCTGAGTTTGGTTGAGTGGGTTAGGTCGGTTTGGTGTTGTTTCAAATATCCTTAATGGGATTGCGGGTTTTTTTTCTTGACTTGGGTAATAGTACAGATTTGGTTGAAAATTTTTTTTGGTCATTCGGGGTAGGGCTTGTGGTGGATACCCTCTAGTGGGTACTAAGTTATCTCTTCTGGGGTAAATGTTTTTTGGTGTTTGGCCATTCCTAGTGTTCTGATTCTCTATTAGGTTGCAATGATGTAATGCATGTCCTAAGCCGTGGGGCTCTTTAATAGCCAGAAGTTGGGAAAGATTGCCGTTCAGGCCTCTTACAAATGTATCCAGTGCTTTCTCTCTATACAGTGCTGTTAGTGCCTGTATAGTTTCCTGAGATGCTTCGAGATTCCCAATTTTGTTCAAAATCAAAGAAAGTTGTTGGTATACGGCTTGATAGAATTCAACTATCGAGTTGCTGCCTTGCTTAAGTGCATACAACTGATATTCTAGTGTGTTTAGGTCTCTCCTATCAGCAAAGTGTGCAGTCAGACACTTCGATATTGCCTCCCAGTCCAAAGGTGTGTTATAGGACTCGAGGACAGCATCTGCTTGACCGACGATTTTGTTCCTAATTGCTAATATTATGCCACAATATTTTGGGGACCCCTTTTTACTGTCATAGATTTTTAAAACCCTTTCTACACTTTTCTTCCAAGACGAATATTCGGTCTTGTTTCCGGAAATGTCTCTAAGTGTCCGCACTATGTCCGGTAATTTATCTAACTCGCCAATATTGTAAGCTAGTTCCCTTTTAATTATCTGGTCTGAAAAGTTTGAAAAGTCCTTGTTTGGATTAATAATTTCCTTTACCAACCTAGCCAGGTTCTCTTGAAGTATGTCCCTAATTTTCTCTTCAATGTCTTTTTCCGTAGTTTCGGACTCGTGCTTACAGAAGACGAAGGTCCTGCAAGATTTCCCATCCTATCTACCAAGTCCTTTTCAGTCATTGTTGTGCTATTAATAATTTTTAATAGCGGCCAAATTAATTAAAATTCCAGAGTTCAATTTCAATCCAACTTCAGTTTTTATTTTCGAGGGTTCAACTCTAACCCAACTTGCAGTCGCTCAAATCAATAACAAAATTACAAGTGGCAAAGCTTAGCAATATGAATTTAGCAATATGAACGCACACAAATGCAAGATTTGCTAGTGTGCAGCAGCTCTACAAAAAAGCTCCCCAAAGCGCATGCGCTACAAATACCAGCAAAGAGAAGTAAACAAAACCAGAACTGCCGATAACCCGCCGCCGCTACTCAGATTTATAATGTATGTAACTTATTTTACGCAGCTTTGCCCTTTTCTGCTTGGCTCAACATCCTCCCCCCGTTGAAGGCTGGATCTTCAACCTAATCCTTGACAGGCAGCAGACACAACCGTGACGCCGCACGCTTAGTCATTCCAACCGCTGTTTTGAGAACGGCTACACGGTTCACTCCGTCACGCCCAGGAACCAGCTCCAGTATCCTGGCCAGAGGCCACCTCATTGGGGGTAGATTTTCATCCTTCACCAGGACTATGTCTCCAACAGCAATTACAGGGCCAGGGGTGCGCCATTTGGAACGCTGCTGCAACAGCGTGAGGTACTCCTCCTTCCAACTAGCCCAGAAAACCTGCTGCAGGAAGGAGACTCTCTGCCACCCATCCAGCCGATTAAAGTTTAGCGGAGTAAGGTCCGGCTCGATGAATGTTGAAGGCGGTCCGCCATTTAAAAAATGAGCCGGTGTCAGGACATCTAGATCCGCAAGATTCTCTGAAATCGACACAAGGGGCCGAGAATTAATAATTGAGGCGATGCGGCACAACAAAGTCCTTAATTCCTCGAAGCCAAGAACTGCGAGACCAACTGCACGATAAAGATGGTGCTTAGCAGTCTTCACTGCTGCTTCCCACAGACCACCAAAATGGGGAGAGCGTGGAGGAATAAATCGCCACTCGATAGACTCAGACAGGCAAAAATCGTGCAGAGAAGCCGGATGATCCTGGCTGAGGAATCTTCGCTTCAACTCCATAAGCTCATTCTTGGCACCCACAAAATTGGTGGCATTATCCGACCATATCTGTCTGGGTTTACGTCGCGTACAAATAAACCGTTGGAGGGCGCTTAGAAACGAAGCGGTGGAAAGGTCCTTAACTAACTCCAATTGGAGTTGCCTTCATGCTGAAGCAGATGAATACGCTCACATAACATTTAATAGGGCCCTTATTCCGAGTCTCTGCCTTGTAGAAAAACGGTCCGCAAAAATCCACTCCTGTGAGATCAAAACATTGGAATCCTTCAACTCTCTCGGTAGGAAGATTGGCCATGACATGCTCCAGTAGACGAGGCTTTGCGCGAAAACAGCGTACGCATTTATTCACAACCCTTGAAACGGTCTTCCTCCCCCCAATGGGCCAGTATTGAGAACGGATTTTCGCAACTAGTGCCCGAGGGCCAGAATGCAGGTTCTTCTCGTGAAAGTTAGTCACTATAGCCGAAGTGACGGGATGGCCTCTGGGAAGAATGATCGGATGACGTCCGCCAAAATCCAACGCAGAGTTCCGCAATCGCCCATCAACTCGAAGCAAACCATCATCATCCACAAAGGGAGCAAGGGAGGCCAGAGGGTTTGAGAGCGGAACCAATGTGCGAGACTTTAGCAAGCTTATCTCTTCCTTAAACTCGGTAAGCTGGACGACGCGCAACAGCAGATGGGTTCCTCCTTTGAGATCCTGAACAGAAATCCCTTCGTGACGGATGTGGCGGCAAAATTTGTAAACGTAGGCGAACACTCTCTGTAGGGAGGGAAAGGAGTTGGCAAACCTCAAACCGTTAAACCGAGCAGGTTCATCTTGAATCCAGGATAGGGCCAAGGAGTCACACCATCAATAATAATCTCCTTTAAATGTCCCAAGATCAGCAACTTCAGCCATCAGTCTTGCTAGTAACTCAGCTCCACATAGCTCTAGCTTCGGTATTGTCTGAGTTTTAATGGGTGCCACTCGACTCTTTGAACATAACAGCCGACAATCAGAACCTGACAATACGTACACGCAAGCTCCATACGCATCTAAGCTAGCGTCGTAGAATCCGTGGACCTCCAGCCTTTCTTGGCAGGGAATGACTAACCGAGGAAACTTGATTTGCTATATTCGGTCAAAACTGGAACAGAACTGTAAACACTCGTAGAGAAGGGATTGAGGAAGGCTTTCATCCCATGAATAATTTTCTCGGCACAGCTTCTGCAACAGGATCTTTGCCCTAGTGACGACAGGACCTACCAAGCCCATTGGGTCAAAAAACCGAGCGACGGAAGATAGTATCGATCTCCTGGTTGGTTTGGCGGTGGGCTGAAGAGCTTCAAAGGAAAACAGCAGCAGGTCAGCAGAAGGATCCCATGCTAATTCAAGAGTCTTTGTGAACGGACTGCCATCGTCAAATTTCAAGTATGACTCTCTATCACTTTCGGGTACGCCTTCCAAAACCTCTGGGATGTTGGAGCACCATTTCCTTAATTGAAACTGACCCTTATTCAACAGGCTCGATGTCTGAGCTATTATCTCAAGCGCTTCAGTCTTCTTTGGGGCACCAGATATAAGGTCGCCCACATAAAAATCCTGGAGGACAACACGAGAGCCAACGGGAAAACTGGCACCTTCATCCTTAGCCAGCTGGTGCATTGAGCGAACAGATAGAAAAGACGCTGGCTTTGTGCCATACGTCACGGTGTCGAGCTTAAAAACCTTCACGTCATCATGGATAGAATCTCTCCAGAGGATGCACTGAAGCAAACTATCATCCGGAGAGACCCTTACGCAGCGGTACATCTTGCAAATGTCCCCAGTCAAAACTACAAGGTGAGACCGAAACCGAAGCAATGTGTGAAAAAGTTAAGGCTGAATCACGGGGCCGGACATCAGGACATCATTGAGGGAATAGCCAGAGGTCGTAGCAGCCGAACCATCGAACACAACTCTCAGCTTAGTAGTGGAACTTTCTTCCTTCAGGACGCAGTGGTGGGGAAGGAAATACTGGCACTTACCTCGCAATTCCTGCTGCACTAGAGACATGTGACCCAGATCCAAGTATTCCTTGATGAATGACGAATATTGGGTCCTTAAATTCGGATGACGATCCAGCTTGCGCTCAAGTGAATGGAACCGCCGCAAAGCCTGTGCGTAGGATTCCCCTAACAGCTCCACACTGAGCTTGATTGGAAGGCGAACTGAATGCTCCATCTGTAGTAAACTCAGCGTCTCCAAGGCCAGTCACTGCTACAGAACATTTGGACCGATGAAGCTGAAGTTGGCTGGCCAGCCGTGATGTGATGAGATGAACTTGGGAGCCGGAGTCAAGTAGCGCTCGACAAGGAAGAAAGGCTCCTGATCTCCCATGGACGAGAATGTGGGCAGTGGGCAAGAACACTATTTCAGCGCTGCGGTCCTGTGCAACAAGAGCATTTGCAGGAGGAGCCTGAGAGGTCGCAACCCCAGCTACATTGGCCAGATTCGATCCAGAAGCAGGAATGGAAGTGGCGCTGGATAACGGCTCGCAAGGTTGCAATAGCGCATGATGTCGGCGATTGCATGTTGGGCAGCGGGAGGATGAGCATTCGCGGGCTAAGTGCTCAGACTTGAGGCACACAAAGCAGAGGGCAAGACGTCGGACCTCATCGTATCGTTCCTCAACGGACAAGGCGAGAAACCTTGGGCAAGAAGGCACAGCGTGTGCCAGGATGCCGCACAGGGCACACGAAGCAGGCGGAGCGTTCAGGAGCATGCTGGATCGGTTGTTAAATGGCCTACGTCGGCCCGCTTGATTCGCTGACAAATGCGGAGCTAAGGCCAAATCCACCGTCTCCAGGGTACGGCACCTTTGTTCCAGAAACCGAGCCATAGATTCCCAAGTTGGCAGGCTATCATCAGTGCTTCCTGCCAGAGAGTCTTCCCATTTGGCCTTTGTGGCAGGGTCCAGCTTTTGAAAGATGATCTGGATGAGGAGGCATCCTTGAATTTCGGCCGACGTCCCAGAACTCATAAGGGCCCCCATATGTCCATTGAAGCGGTCAGATAATTCTCGCTAACTGCAGGATCTCGTTGATGTGAGCCTGGAAGATTAAGCGACGGTTACTGAAACGGTTGCGCAAAAGGTCGAGGGCAACATTATAGTTAGCGTCGGTAATCTCAAGCGCCCTCACAGTCTCCAGGGCTGAGTCCCGCAGGCAGGAAATGAGCCACCTGAGCTTCTCCATCTTGGTCAAGTGCGGGTGGCTGTCAATGGGTGTCCTAAATAGGGCGCAGAAATCCGGCCACTCGGCATAGCCGCCGCTAAATGAGGGAGCAGGCCTATATGGAGCGTTTGAAATCCCAGCACCATTGGTAGCATTCAACAGCGTAGAGTGAGCAGCAACCCGCATAGAACGCTTGGCCACCTCCACGTGGATGTCAACGTGCACGTCCGTAGCCAGCTGAGAGATTCGCCAATATAAATCGCTCCCGATCTCGCTGTAGTTTAGCTCCTCCAATTCCTCCTGCAGCGTGGTGAAACGGTCGCGCAGACGCTTCTCCATAGACTCGAGGGTCAGAATGGTTGATTCGTCGGTCTGCATCGCAGCCTTGACCCTCCGATGCAGTACCTCCATTTCCTGGCATGTTACCTCTGCGCGTCTCCGCAGCATCCTTTCACGGCTTGACGCAGCAGATGCAGTAGTTTCAGCTCCAGATTCCATTGTGCAATTAAATAAAAATGCAACTTTGCGACAACAAAAACAACAACGGTGTTTTAGTGGCACCTTTAATGCAGATCACGAGAATTGAACGGGATGATAATCTCGTCGGGGTCACCAAAATGTTGTGCTATTAATAATTTTTAATAGCGGCCAAATTAATTAAAATTCCAGAGTTCAATTTCAATCCAACTTCAGTTCTTATTTTCGAGGGTTCAACTCTAACCCAACTTGCAGTCGCTCAAATCAATAACAAAATTACAAGTGGCAAAGCTTAGGAATATGAATTTAGCAATATGAACGCACACAAATGCAAGATTTGCTAGTGTGCAGCAGCTCTACAAAAAAGCTCCCCAAAGCGCATGCGCTACAAATACCAGCAAAGCGCATGCGAACGGGGGAGAAGTAAACAAAACCAGAGCTGCCGATAACCCGCCGCCGCTACTCAGATTTATAATGTATGTAACTTATTTTACGCAGCTTCGCCCTTTTCTGCTTGGCTCAACAGTCATTTTAATGAGGTTTTTAATGAATGATCGTTAATGGTCTTATGAGGGTTAGTTGATAGGATGTCAAACGAATTATATTTAATTTTTTTCTAAAAATTCTAGTTTAAATCTTCGTATGGTTTCAATTGGAGCATATGTTATTAATTTGTGTGATTTGGTTGGGATTTCCTTAAACTTATTTTTTTTCTATCCTTTTTAATATTATACTTTAAATTTTTTTTTTTTTTTAATTTCTTGATGAGGTTTTCCTCTTATTTTCGATTTGAACTATTAATTTTTTGTTCGTGTTTATTTTACTCAAGGTTTCTTATGGATTTTTCTGTTTCCAAATATTTCTTAACTAGCTTACATTAAAATCATTTCGGCGTGCTATCGTGACGATAGGTTCGGCTGATTCCTTTTTGTCCCACGCAGCAACGATTCCTCCTGTGTGTGGGTCTACTACAGAGCCTCCTCTATACCTGGATCACGTTCCCTCTGTTCGGCTATATCCCTCTTGAAGATATAGCCGAACGTCGGGATTTTTTTTACCGATCTCAACGAGATTCGGAACTTGTATCCTTTCGCGGTTTTTCACCAGGTCCCTGCTCGGGCGCCAGTTAAAAAGATTTTTTTAATATTCTTAAAAAAAAAAAATTAATCTTTTTTATGTTTTGTTTATTCAAGTATCGGATTGGAACTGACAATTATGATTCTTATAATTAATAATTACACCTATGCGTTGCTCCATCGCTGCCGCGATCTCGGTCGCGGTTGTTGCTGCTGCTGGCGTCCCTCGATGTCATTGGTAGCTGATGTTGTTGCTGTAGCTTAAGTCCATATCTTCATTGTTAATTGGTCAATGCAAGTGCATTGTGTTGTTGGTGGATGCACTTGCCATTAAGTTCGGTGAGCTTTGCTAAATATTTGGGTGTTTTCTTTCTTTTGGCTTTCCCACGATCGCAAGCATAATCAATGCTTACTCAGCGCACGTGTCTTTCGATCCGTGTGACCCTTATTGGTGCAACGGCATCATATTGCATCCGGTGCGCGGTGCACTCAATGCGGTTATGTAAGCTCTTTTGCAGTTGTTATTGAGAACTTATGTGCTTGGACTTAGCGTTTTATTAATATTATCTAGTGTTTGACATTTTAGGTGTTAACTCATATTTAGGAATACGATTAGGTGGCAGCAGTAAAATGTTTTTCCATATATATTTACGAAATTACGTATTTATATTTTTACGAAAAAATAAAAATCGTTATAAGATAGAAACTGGGTATCTTTTGGTCGGTTTCACTTAAAACCCCAATTTTACTGTTGTTATTTTCAAACGGATGGTGCTTGTATACCCTACTGATGCCCACAGAAACAAAAAATGCTGTTTGCGGTCAGCTGTTTTTTTTTATTCTCACTCCACTAAAAATCATCCATCAGAAGGGTATGGAACATCATCCGCTTGCAGAAGTACAACAACTTAAAAGCAATCGACTGAATAATACTGATATATAGATTTTAATTCGGAACAACTTCAGAATTTTTTCAAAATTAGTCGTATAATGCATACCACATTTTTCTTAGGGTAGCATGCCTGAAAAGTTACAAAAATCAAAAATTTTAGCTGACTTAAAATCGAAGTCGAACGCACACATGAAACCGTGTATGTTGATGTGTAAGCACGCATACATATAAAAATCAGTTTAACCACGGAAGAATCTTCTTGATGATGCGCTTCTCTGCGACTGAAAAACTAAAAAAGTTCAATGAGATTATGAGCGTAAAAATGAGCGAAAGATGGGAGTAAGATTCTCTCTGGGCCTGTCGCATGAAATTTTTTCGTACATTTTCGTCGTATGAAATGAGAAGTCTATATGTTGTATGGTTAGTGCTATAGTTAATTCAATAAAAATATTTCCAGTTTTCCCTTAAATCCAAAATTAAAACATGATATGATCTACTGATTTTAATAAGAAAATAAATTTTACATAGGAAAATGTTTGGGAAAAAATCAAAGAAGCACAAAAATAGATGTAGAAAATCAAAGATTTCAACTTTGGATAAGTATTCTAAAGATATGGTAGCTAAAGGATCACTGTCAATCAAAACTGACAATACGACCCAACTCACTCACACCCAAATATATTTTACTGAAAAAAAGTATACCCACTTCTAGAAAAAGTAATTTATTTGCCGTTTTGGTTGCATTCATGCAGAAGTTTATGGCTAATATTACCTTCAGCACCAGTTTCACTATCGACGTCGACACCTTGAAGATTCCCGGAAATTTCATCAGGAAATTTCATTCCCGTCTCAATTCTCTAAAAACTTTGATCACTTGGAGACGGGTGAGTATTCCGTCAATCTTTCAGCTAAATTCAACTTTGATTTTTTCAACTTCAAGAACACGAAGACCTTCATAAGTTTAGTGTTGATTGCCAACTTTCTCAGTTGGTAAAAAATGCTCTTATGACACTTGTATTTTGCTGTTTAATTATTATACGCTGGTTTATATTTATAGTAAATTTAATAACTTTATTAATTCTTTAATTAACTCCGCTCTGAGTCGTGATCAACTTAAGATCAACTTATAATCTAAGCTTTCGAAGCTGTGAAGTTATGCGAGGTAAAAGCTCATTTATAAAGCATGTGTACATACATATAGGATTTCAGTGTGTATGCATGTAAGTATATATGACACGCGCGCAAGTTTCGACAATATCTTTGTTGAAGATTAATTGTATCTTACAATATTACTATCGAGCTTACATATTAACGTCTTGGTTGTCGATAGATACGAGATAGTTACCCTCCTGCTCATAACCTTCGATACGTTTATATTTTGGTTGTGATTTTGTGATACCTACTTTTTTGTTTTGACAAAATCATTATTATCATCTTAAAATTATCATTAGATTCTATAGGTTGTTTTGACATAAATTTTATTTTATTGTCTGCTATCTTTTCAGATAGTTTTCCAATGTCTTCAGAAGAGAGTGAATTATTTAGAATATCGATTGGCCTAATGTTAGTTGTATTATGGATTGTGTTGTTGTATGATATTATAGCCTTTCAAACTTTTTCTTGCACTTTATTGTTAGGATCCGCATTAAATAACCGTATGTCTTTAGTCTGACTTTGGCGTATTCCGAGGTTTTTTTGCTATTGCTCTCATCTGCTTTCATCTGATTACCTATATCTTTGATACGAGTTTCCTCTTTTCGCGTATCATCGTCGGAGCATATTTGACTTACATAGTTCATTGAACCATACACTTCTTAAAAACAATATTATTCTTCAATATTATTTCTGCCGCGCTCTTCGATTATTCACATATATATTCCCTATACTCCCTTCCTGAGTTCTATTCTCCGGTCGAGTAATCCCGTTACGTCATTGTTACTCTGAAGCGGTTATTCGTCGCGGCGTATCTCTTTTGTTACTTCTTCTCTTCGACGTGCCTGATCCGAACGTGCCTCTCTACCACAGAGATTTCTAATTGAACTCTTCTCGCTCTCACTACAGTGGACAAATCTCAGTCAATAATGAGTCTAATTTGCACGGCTAAGAAATGCAATCCGTCAGCCTGGCCTGAGCACAGTATTATTCATGAATTTTTAGCCAAAGATCCTCTAAATCCCAACTATGCCGATTCAGCTCCAAAAAACTGAGTAATAAAGTATTTTCTTGCTGCTACCAACACGTTCGAAGTATTCTGGGTAAATTGAGCAAATTTTTTACTAATAGTGCTTCTTTTGATTTGGATGCTATTGCACTTACTGAAACCTGGGCTAATTCCTCTGTCTCTGATTATGAAATTTTGGTTCCAAAGTACACTGTGTTTCGAAAGGATATGCCATCTTTCGGTGGTGGTGTTCTCATTGCTGTTAATAATAAATTCTCTGCTGAACTAATCTCTTTCCCGAATCAGTTTGGAATCGAGTTTATCGCTTTAAAAATAGCTGTTGGACCGTCTCATATTTTCATGACCTGTTCCTATATACCTCCATCGGTTAATGATACTGTATATTTTCACCACCTTGAGGCTATCAAGTTCGTTTTATCATTAGTCAATGACTCTGATTTTGTCCTAATTATGGGTGATTTCAACCTTCGCCAAATCTCCTGGATCCCGTGTGAAGATGACAATTCTTTGCATGCCAGTTGTCGCAACGACTTTATTGATGCATTAATTGAAATTGCTCTTTTCCAAATTAACCCCATCCTTAACACACTTAGCAGATCTCTAGACCTTATTTTCTGTAATAGGATATCCTCTGTGACTGTAAATCGGTCTTCACCGCTTCCTATCCACTATCCTTCACTATTGGTTTGGGTATTAATTGATGTCCCTAATATACATGCTAACTATAAAGCTCAGTATCATACTAAATGTTTCCGAGAAACGGATTACAATGGAATAACCTTTATCTTTTAACTGTATTGATGCTGCTTCTGATTCTTTTTATGTAATCCATAACGCCTTGGACAAATTTGTTCCTGTAGTTTCATCGTTTTCATCAACTAAACCGCCATGGCAGAGAAATCCATGATCGGTCTTTTAAAAAATGTGTTGTTGCATATTTACTTAATTTATCGATTGTAGTAAGGTACATGATATGTCGTTGTGGAAACCATATATCCATATGATTTAAAAAATTACATAACCATATATATGAATTATATCATTCAGTTTTTCAGATGATTCGGTTATACAATAATTATATCTGATCGTGCGGCGATAATATTTAGCTGTGTTTCATATATTGTTACACCCTTGCAGAGGGTATTATAATTTTGGTCAAAAGTGTGAAACGCAGTGAAGGAGACATCTCCGACCCTATATACTGATAAAGTATATATATTCTTGATCAGGATCACCTCCTGAGTCGATATGAGCATATTCGTCTGTCCGTCTGTCGGTTTCTACGCAAACTAGTCTCTCAGTTTTAAAGCTATCGAGTTGAAACTTTGCACACACCCTTCTTTCCTTTGCAGGCAGTATTTAAGTCGGAACGACCGGGATCGGTCGACTATATCCTATAGCTGCCATATAACTGATTGATCGAAAATGCCATAACTTCGTTGTTTTAGAAGGATTAAGTTAGAAGGATGGGATTTTCAATGGATGCCTCTTTGGGCAAAATAATTCGATATGCCAAATTTCATAAGGATCGGCCGACTATATACGATCCGTTATATATCTAATAATATATGATGCGTGGCGCCACCTAGCGGACTGCAACTCAACTGCAAGGGTATATAAACTTCGGCTCCGCCCGAAGTTAGCTTTCCTTTCTTGTTATTATATACTTTTGAATTTATTTTAACAAATTAGGGTAATAATATAATTGCTTAATTTCTAACAAAATTTCATTTATGCCAACTCGCTATTAAATAATTGTATTAGCTGTTCGGAGAAATCCTGATTTTCATCTACGACGTTTAAGACGTTGATGCGAAGATTTTTTTCTATTTTGACCAAAAAAAAAAATATCTTCGCTATGTATCTCGAGGCTGTCTTTGTCTGCTTTTGAGCTATTGAAGTTTGAGATTCTACTGAGGCCATCCGCCAGAGCGTTTTCTTTTCCTTTGATAAAGCTTAACGTTGAAGTTTTAGGTTTGGCTCTTTTAAATTGTTTAGCCAGACCAAAGGTTTATGGTCTGTTTTTATCACAAATTTCCTTCCGTACAGGTATTGCTTAAAATATCTGGTTGACTAGTAAATGTCTAGGAGCTCTTTCTCGATCGTACTATAGTTTGGTTCGTGAGTTTTGAGTATTCGGCTCGCATAGTAAATGACTTTGTCATCTTGCATTAAGACGGCTCCTATCGCATAGTTGCTTGCGTCCGTGACGAGAGTAAATAGTTTTTTAAAATAGTTTTAGTTTTAAAGTATACCCCTACAATTGGTTCGCTTGTGATTAGTAATTTAAGTTTATCAAATGCCTCTACGAAGTCTTCATCTTCAAAGTTTACTGTCGAATTTTTTTTTCAAATATTTCATAAGTGGCTGTGCAATTTTTGATATGTTCAACATGTTCTTCTATATTCTTAGTAAACATGAGAACATCGTCCATATATACGAAACATAGGTGTCCTACGAATAGCCTAAGTACTTTATTCATAAGGCGTTGGAATGTGGACGGAGAGTTTCATAATCCGAATGGCATACGCAAGAATTCGTAGTGCCCACTGGATGTAGAAAATGCTGTCTTATGTATGTCATCCGGATCCATCTCAATTTGGTAAAACCCTTTAGCGAGATCTAAGCTTGTGAAAAACTTACACCCACCTAATTTGTCAAAAATTTCGTCTATATTGGGTATAGGAAAACAATCCTCGATTGCCTCTTTATTTAAATAACCGCCACTTCTTGAGATTTGAGGCATCTGTCTTCTTCTGAAACACCCATAACGGACTATTATATGTACTATTAGAGTGTCTAATTATTCTTTGCTCGAACATCTTGTCTATTTGTCTGTTAACATCCTCAGTATGGATCTCGGGATATTTGTAAGCTTTTGAGTAACATGGAATATCGTTTCTTGTTTTAATGCTATGTTTGACTTCGTTAGTAAAGGTCAGATTTTGATAGTTCCTATAAAAGAGGCAATCATATTCATGTAAAAACTCTTCTGGCAAAGCTTTTGATTGATATCGATTTTTTGGGTTGAGCTATTAGGAGTTATAAGTTTGAGTATTATATTAATGTCGCCTTGTATAAAAAGTTTTAGAGTGCCGTTATTAACTTCCTGTTAGGATAATCTATGACGGCATTTAAATCGTTTAGAAGATTCCCTCCTATTAGCCCATCGAAGTTTTGATGCAAATTATATTCGAGGAATTCACACCAATAGTTTTTTATATTAAATTCCTTAAATGATGGGAATCTACATACTTTTTTTATTTTAATTTTGTTTCCTAAGCTCGTATTTTTATATCAAAATTGATTTTCCATGTTGGGTTTTTGTTAATGATGCTGAACTCTGCTCCAGTATCTATAACGAAAAGTAGTGTCCTAACGTGAGTTTTAATTTCTATATAGGGTAATCTTCTGACCCTACGGATTGAATATTTCCTCTCGATTGATTAATTTCCATTGGTTCCGAAGACAGTTTATTTTGCCCAGTGGACTGACTGTTTCGGCTACTTGTTGACATTTTTGAGCATGCGCTAGCTGAAGTGTCTTTTGCCTGTTTTTGGCTATCTTGGAACCTTGAGTTGGTACTGAATTTATTATTGCCGGGTTTGAAGCGGTTTTGCTGGCCTTTATTAGAATCGTCCATCTGAGGTACTAGTTGCTTATTAGAATTTTGATTATCATCGCTGAAATTTGACCTATAGTTTGGTTTACTATTTTTATTTTCCGGAAAGGTCCGTAAAACGTTTAATTCTGATGTCTAGCATCCTCGATGATTTTATAGGCCTCATCTAGTGTTTCGGGGTTTCTAGCGAAAATCATAGTCTTAGTCAGCTCTGGCAAGTTGTCTCTAAATACTCGCAACGCAACTCTGTTTACTTCGCCTGTGCTGCATGTCTTATCGTTGTGTGTAAGTATAAGATTATGCAAGCGATTTGCAACATCGTTAATTTTATCCTAATATTGTTCTATTGTACCGTCTACCCTAAAAACTTTAAATATGTTCATTAAGTTATCGCTGTTTTCTTTTTCTCCGAAGTTTTTCAATAAAATTTCTTTGGGTTTATCCCAATTTTCGATTTTACCGTACCTGTGAATAACTGGTCTTGATATTCCTACACATTTATTTCGTACAAAGACGAATAAGATTTTTCCTGTTGCATCGTCGTCACCGGCGAGCATAGGCATAATTGCTTCAATTTGCGAAATAAAGTCTGTATATTGGGTAACATCGGTGCCATCAAAGTCTTGTACATTTTTCAAGCAGTTCAAAGTTAAATTAAAGTCATTTATACGAGTAGCATCCATTTGTAACTTATTTATGTGTAAATTACCCAGACAAGGAAAAGTTTTAATTTATGTTTTATGCTTTGGAACCACGGTTTGTCAATTGTTGCTTCGCACCGATCGCCTTGTTCACAGTTTCCAGTCGTAGTGGTAAGAAAAGCTTTTAGTCCCCCTTCTCCACGTTCTTCTTTCTTATCTTTTTGTTATCTTTTCGCGTGTTACGTAAAGTACAACTAAAGTTGTCGATATTAGGTAGCTGTAGTTTTTCCAACTTTCTCAGTTGGTACAAAAATGCTCTCGTGACACTTGTATTTTGTTGTTTAATTATTATACGCGGATTAATGTTTTATATATTAATAACTTTATTAATTCTTTAATTAACTCCGCTCTAAGTCGTGATCAACTTAAGACTAACTTATAATCTAAGCTTTCGAAGCTGTGAAATTCTGTGAGGTAAAAGCTCATTTTTACAGCATGTGTACATACATATAGGATTTCAGTGTGTATGCATGTAAGTATATACACATACCTTTCAGAACACAGACGGTTGCGTTCACTGTCCACCTCACCCTGGAATATATACGCTCAGCAGGATTTGTGGTGGACCAGAGGCAAGGCGCCGCATTTCCTTCATACCAAGTGATTACTCTACGCAAGCACCAGCTAGCCTGGATCAGGAGTCTCATGAGTGGACCGTGGTGTCCCCGATCGGTTTACTAGACGGACTTGCGTTCCCGAGCTGGACACCCCTCGCTTTGGAGAATCACGTCTGATTGTTGCGGCTACGATGCAAAATGGGCGTATGCCTCACCGGTCTGTTTGTATGCTTCAAGACTATGCTACCTACTGTGTTTGGATAATGGCCCGACTCTTTTACCGTACGATTCTTTTGGATTCTCCAATGGTCCTCCTTATATAGAGCCAGGGGCGTCCATTAATCACCCTTGATTCTGTTCCCGTCGTCAATCCTACTTTCCAGCATCACGCCACACTCTCGTACCTCCTCAATCCTAGTCGATCCTGGACCTTTGCTGTTGCTAAGTGTGGTCGCTGTTGATATTTATACTTTTTTATTTTTACTTTTTTCTGCTCCCTCAAGAGAACCGTTTCTTCCCAACCACATTTTCTAAGCACGGCCACGCATTAACTCTCTGCGCAACAGCCATTATTTTCCATGGTGGATTCGCCATCTGAAAAAAGTATCGGTGTGTCAGCATGTTGTTGGGACTTCCATGTGTCTCGCTTGTTTTTGGTGCTGCTGTGATACTGCCATTAATTATGATTAATAATAGGCGTTGAATGCACTTTTCCAAGGTGGCAGCTAAGCTGCCAGAATGAAGTCTGTGGCGTTAGGGTCCTGTCTTTCTTGGAAAGCCTCGGAAAAAATCGCCTGCTGCTGTAATGCATTATAAGCCTAACCTTTCGATCGCCAGTTCTTTTAGTAAAGCGAATTCATTTCCATTGCAGCGCGTTTTGGCTTACGTCTAAAAATTTTTCAGGCGTATTAGGCATGAAATAATCACATTGCACGATCTAATGCTCGGACCCAAATGCAGTGGAGTGTAGTTCAATGGGCACCTATGTGGGGATTAAGTTAAGTTGTTGCAATCCGAAGGTATCGTGACATCGTCGACAACTAGCCTCCTTGTTGCCATTATAGACCATAGTTTATATAGTTTGGTCTGCTTCGAGTGGATAGACATCTCAAGAACGTGTCACTAGATTTCAATAGATTTCAGTAACGGTGTAAATGGGACACTTTTGGTCAAACCATATAAATGAATGACATCGTGCTGGTAAAGAGGAGAACGTTGTCCCAATGAAGTGGCCTCTAGCAAGAGTTACTGAGTAGATAACTGAGTGTGCCGAGGTCCAGTTCAAAAGACTGCCGCGGGATTTTTATATTATAATTTATATTTATGTTATAAAAAGTTATACCTTTTGTCCCTTCAGGATGCTGTTGAAAGCTCTTCTTCCCATTATGTAATGTAGCTGCCGGAAAATATGGCTCCAAGTGATTTGTCTCACCTGTGACGACACGCCCTGACTCACACGTTACACTCTCTGCTTCCTCGCTCTTCATTTCACATACTCTCTGGCGCATCATCCGTGGCCATGCATTCGAGCGGTCGCCGGTTTTGTCGTCCCGCTCATCATCCCGCCCGAACGCATCATATGTCTAAGGATTATAACCAGTTTTCACCGGCTCATTCTTAAAGTGCAGTTTTAATATAGTTTCTTACACACTAGTGGGTAAAAAGTCATTGCCAATGTATGCTGACCGACGAATGCTAAGGTCAATGCCAGGCGATATTGCATATTTTAAGTATATTTGCAATGTTTTAAGCTTTTACAATTATTTATTAATGATTTCAAAGACTTAAAAATTTTTAAAAATTAGAATTAATGCCATAAAAATGGATTTGGGCCGGTGGTCACGATTTTCCTTTCCCAGCCAGACCCATTACCATTAGTATTGATGTCAATGTATTGCTACTCTGTGAGAAAAGTAAGGCCAAGAGATTTTTCTGAGTTTGTGAGCAACAAACGTTTTAAGATTAATCAAAATAATAGACGCTTTAGTTTCTTTTAAAGGTTTTTCTTTTGTATGGCTATATAAATGTTATTTCGTATAACTAAAAATACATTTACAGTATATATAAGAAATAAAATCACTGTATATGGCGGAATTTAAACTCGTTTTTCTCAAAACTAACTCATAACAATAATATCTTACGTTTCATAGATCGGGCTTTCATGAATGCAAAAGGTACATAATTTTTGTATGGTACGAACCAAAAAGAGCCAGAAAAAGTTATTTATTTTGTTTGTTTTAGTGACCTAGTAGTAAAAAGGGAAAAATTTTATTTTTTAACGTCGAAGTCTAAAAAATTGTGTTTTTTTCCTAATTCATCGAATTTAGGTTCAAGTCACGGTATCTATTTTTAAAAACTTTAATTTAACTTATGGTTTCAAAATATCAGGGGTACCACAGGAAACACAAGTGATTTGGTGTAATTTTAAACGTCAAACCACTGATAAATTTACCCTACAACAGAATTTCGAGTGGTAGCTTAGACAAAAACCTTTTTAGCGAAATTTTAAAGTTTTCATATTGCTTATGATTATGATTATAGTCAAAAATCATAATCATAAATTTAGTTTTTTTTATATTTATTTGTAATATTTAATGAGGGAAAAAATGTAAATCCAATAAAAAATCGGGTTCAAAATCCTAACGTGATAAAAAGGTTAGTGATTTCACTAGAGATACCAATTAAGCCCACGGAATTTTTAATTTTTTATAATATATCTCTTATATATATCTCATAAAAGTGAAGTTTTATTATTAATTCCAGCAACATCAGTAAAAAACTAAGATGCTGACTCTTAGAGCTATTACAACTCTGAAGCGTTGTCTGCATCCGGTCTTATGCCCAATGCCACTCCAGAGGTCGAGCACATCTTGACAAAATTTAAAAAATGTCGCTGTAAAGATTTGCGTAGGTTTCTTTTATTTATTTCTCTCATTTCTCCCTCATATTCCTCTTTCTGCTAAGGATATCTCATCTTTCAGCCATTCTAGTCCTGAGGAATTTTAAAATGCTTAGGCTCCCGTGTGATAAAGATAACTCCTTGTTTTCGAACTCGCAAAATGATTTTCTGATGGTTTAACTCACTTCTCTCTTTTAATGAACTTACAAGAGGCAGGACTTTTGACTTTATCTTTTCATATGACAATTCCTCCTCTTCTTTCCTTCCAATATGGCTTCCCGAGGACTCACACCATCCTACGCTTTTTGTATTAGTCTCTATTAGAGACTTTCTATTGACACTTCGCTAAAAAGTGTTGGTCCAAATAGTCAAGCTCGATAGAAGTGCTTTAAAAAAACTAATTACATGGGACACGGACATTTTTTTTACGACTTGGGTTGGATTTTTTTTCAGTTTTAGTGAAAATGAAAATGTTACTGAGGCTTTTATGAAGTTTTTATTGGTACATCTCATGCCTGAACACTTTGGTGGCTTAAAAAAAAATTCTGAGTTTCATTATTCTAAAGGTAAGTTTGTAGGTAACCAATTTATCACACTTAACAATCTGTGCTATCAATCCAATAAATATCAATGCAAACAGAATTTTCGAAGTGATCCTAAGGGATTTTTCTTTAACAATACTTAAGCGTATATTAACAATACACAGCGTAAGACAACTTAATTTTCAGTGGTTCCAAAACCACTAATTTGTAGCAATTTTCCTCTACCGTCCATCGTGGATTTTTGAACCGTCTGCAAACTGATATAATTTACAAGTTTTAGTAAAGTTTTTAGCTCCGTGAATCATAGCCGTATCCTAGAAAAAAATTTCATTGTTGGGTTTTCTTTCCAATATTCTAAAGTGGATTGGCTCCTATGTAGCAAGCAGAGAGTGATATTTAACGACAAAGGAAAGCTAACTTCGGACGGAGCCGAAGATGTATACCCTTGCAGTTAGGAAGCAACTTATATAGTTGGCCGATCCTTATGAGAATTTCACCATTAAAATGTTGGAAACATTTTTTAAAATATAAAGGTTGCGCCATTTTCGATCATTCAGTTACAGTGGCGAGCAAAAGAGAATGCATGTTCAGAACTCAGACTTTCGTCATCTACAAAATCATAACCACACAAGATAATCCCAACATTTTTTTTTTTGTTTTATATTTATTATTTTATTCTTAATAAATTTTAAGCAAAAGCAATCATGACACAGATAAATTCTAGGGGATTTACAAAAAAAACGAAAAAAAACTCGCAACTTGTATTAACTTTTTCAACAATTACCTTACTCGACAAATTGTGGATAGGATATGAAGTAGTTAATATACGACCACACATTCCACCCCCAAACGAGATCCTTCAACTGCCTTAGATTTGGACACCCCTCCACCTACTGAAAAACCCTAAAAAATGCGCCAATTGCTCCGAAAAAATTCACACAATAAACAATGAACCCTGCACCAATACCCAAACCTGAATTAACTGCAAACAAGAAAGGAAAGCTAACTTTGGGCGGAGCCGAAGTTGATATACCCTTGCAGTTGTACCATTTCCGATCGTTCAGTTATATGGTGGCTATAGGATATAGTTGGCCGATCCCTATGAATTTTGGCAAATACGATTATTTTGCCCAAATTGGAATCTGTACCAAGTCCTATCTTTCTAGCTTAAAAAACAGCAAAGTTATGCCAATTCCGATCGTTCAGTTATATGACGGCTATGGGATATAGTCGGCCGATCGTTATGAAATTTGGCAGATCAGATTAAATTTCCCATTATATTAAGATATCTAGACCAAAAAAAAAAAACTTAAAACCCATGGATTAGCTATACGGCAAAATTTAGTCGACCAATCTCGACCGTTCCAACTTTAACTTAAATTAATGTTTTGAGCATGAAACGTTTCGTATTTTATGTATGTTAAAACTATACTTACCTATTCCATATTCTATCATCAGAATTATCAGAAGATATATAAGGCAAATTGCCATTTATTAGAATATAGAATAATAGAATAGAATAATAGGATATAGTATAGTAAGACTGCGACTGGACGACTGCGGCTGGACGACTGCAACTGGACGACTGCGGCTGGACGACTGGTTGGATCTTACATTCGGCCCTCCTGATTAGTCATCGGCCTCTGATGACCAAGCTTCATCGTTGTCCTCCGCATAACGCCATAGCTTCATATTGTCGTTGCTTGTAGCGGTGTTCCTAGGCCCTTCTGAGTCGCCAACTTTACGGACCTCATAACGCCCGCTGCGTTTCACCTTCGTGCTTGCGAAACTTGCGAAAAAACCCAGTGAGACCCAGAAAAGACTGCAGAGCTTTAATATTCTGCGGCACTGGAAATTTTTCGACTGCTTTTGTTTTTTCTGTTCCCGGCTTGATTTTGCATTCTTCAATTACATGGCCTAGAAAATGGATTTTCGTCTGGAGAAAATGGCACTTCTTCCATTTTATCTTTAGGCCATACTCTGCTGACTTCTTGAACACGCTCTCCATTTTCCTCAGACGTTCGTCCGCTGTTACTGCATGTATGATTATATCATCCATATACAGATCCAAAACATCATCGTTCATTAGCTTTTGGAACACATGGTTGACAAAACGAATAAAAACTGCTGGAGAATTGCGAAACCCAAATGGTGCTTTGTTGAATTCAAAAAGGCCCTCCTTTGTGAATTCAACTCCTCCTTTCTTCGACCTGCACATGGAAAAACCCGTTTTCCAAATCCATGGCTGTGAAGAACTTGACCCTCTGCAGCTTTTCCAGCACGTCGTCAATAACAGGTACCGGGAAGCAATCTTTAAATACCATTTTGTTGAGCTGCCGGTAGTCGACACAAATGCGGTTGCTTCCATCCTTCTTTTGGACAACCACTATGCGGCTGGCAAAATTAGACGTTGACTGCCGAATTACGCCTGTATCAAGCCACTCCTTGACTTGAAGTTTTACCGCTTGTGCCTCGTTGGCAGCGATACAACTGGGTGCCTGCCGAAAAGGCGCAATGTTATTATCCGGCACGATCTTGAGCTCGATCGGGCATTCGGCTGTTTTTTCCATCATGTTGAACTCGCTAACCATGGTTTCAACTGCTTCTTTAAACTGCGGAGGAGTTTCTATATCAGTGTAGGTCTCAATAACATTTAGAATACTTAGCTGATTCGATTCCACTGTTTCCTCCCCAGCAGGGGGAGAAAACTCGAAGCCGGCTGCTGTCATCTTTACCCGAAACTTTGCCACAAAGTCGTATCCTAGTAAGGCATCACAGACCATGGCATTTTCCGGCACGACTAGGAACCTGTGTGTAAGCTTCATTTCGTCGATTTTGGCCTCTGCATTGAATTGACCAAGCGGGCGCGTCACGCCATTTCCAAGACCTCGTAGGGTAGAGACACTGCTGCAGACTAACACCACTCATTTTCTTGACCACGGCTTCTTTAATGATTGAGACGTCAGCTCCAGTATCCACTAGAGCTTCCACCCAGATGTCACTGATGCACAACTTTTTAAGTCGACGTTCCTCATAGGCAATTTTTATTTTTGGTGCTATACCACAGTTTTTCGCCATGTGTCCGCTTTCGTTGCAGCGAAAACACAACCTCACTTTTGCAGTGTTTTCGAATGTGATCACCACAATTAAAACAATGCTGCTTTTTCCCAGAATTTGCCTGTGCGCCGTATTTACTTCTATTCGGCTGAATTTATCGTTTCTCCTCTTTCTCATAGATTTGATTACTTTCATACACTTCGTACTTTTCTCTCAGTTCTTTAAATGATGCACAGCCGTAAAGCGTAAATTTGAAGTCACTTTTGAGATTCAGACCATCTACCACATATTTTATTACTGATTCTGTGTCTATGACTCCACGCGCAGCAATGCGTTTCATTTGCAGAAGGTACTCATGAAAACTTTCGTTTTTGAGCTTCACACGCTCCATCAATTACTTGTTTATTTCGGCGCTGCCTACTTTTACTCTAGAAAATTCATCAATCAACACTTCCCGCAATGTATCGTATTCATACTCAATTGCCGACTCCAAAAATAGTGCGGCTGTATGGGTCATCTTGGCACGAGCTTGCACATATTTTTGTTTTTCACTGAGCCCATATGCGTCGGCATTCAACTCAAAGTTTTGAAACCACGCCTTCACTTGCATATTACTACCGTCGAATTCTGTTATAATTTTTGCGAAGTTTTCCACAATCAGCTTTCCCTCATCTTTCTGAACTTCGTCTGCCCGAATTTTTAAAGTTAACAACTGTACTAACTGCTGGAGTATTTCATTATTTTGTGTAACTAAATTCATATCACCTTGAATACCCGTGTTCTCTTTTCTTTCAACTTTTTTTTCCATCGCTTTTGCAACTTTTTCAGATTCTTTTGTCTCTGACATTATCATGCGTGATCGCAGCGAGTATAATTCTCTCGCTTGCACAACTAACGGCTTTACGTTTGGCTTCTCTTCTTTTTGTGTGTCTGCTTTTTCTTTTGCGGCTGCTTGCAGTAATTTTGCCTTTCCTCTTCTCACAGTCGTTTTTTCTTCGTCGTCGGTTCCTGTTTTTTTTTCGTTCATATGCAAGAATTACTCAGGCACCAAATTTACTTATGCACTCTTTTTTTTTCGTTGTTTTTGGTTGAGCCCCCAAATATAAGGCAAATTGCCATTTATTAGAATATAGAATAATAGAATAGAATAATAGGATATAGTATAGTAAGACTGCGACTGGACGACTGCAACTGGACGACTGCGGCTGGACGACTGACTGCTGATCACCGACTTCCCCTTCTTACTTCTGACAACACACACCAACTCCTGGTTCCAACTCTGCACTGCTGACTCCGATTCGCACTTCATACTCGCTCTCGCCTCATCTCCCATCTTACAGATATAATTAAAAATTTTAAGTTTCTCTTAATATAGTTCCTTAATCTTATTGTAATTATGTAAATAAATATTAGGTTGTTTGGTAATGGCATTTCGATTCGATTTTCACAATCCTCCCTTGAACTCAATTTTTGTCCATCGAAAAAATTTTGCATGGCCAAAACAGACTGTAATCGCTTGGGGCAATGAACGGACTATAAGGTGGATGCATTAACACTTTCCAACCAAGCTCCCGTAGCTTCAGTCCCCATACGAGTCATCAAAGATGCATGGGGCCTGTCGTTGTCATAATGGAACACAACGTCGAATTGCATATGCTACCGTCGAATTCTGTTATAATTTTTGCGAAGTTTTCCACAATCAGCTTTCCCTCATCTTTCTGAACTTCGTCTGCCCGAATTTTTAAAGTTAACAACTGTACTAACTGCTGGAGCATTTCATTATTTTGTGTAACTAAATTCATATCACCTTGAATACCCGTGTTCTCTTTTCTTTCAACTTTTTTTTCCATCGCTTTTGCAACTTTTTCAGATTCTTTTGTCTCTGACATTATCATGCGTGATCGCAGCGAGTATAATTCTCTCGCTTGCACAACTAACGGCTTTACGTTTGGCTTCTCTTCTTTTTGTGTGTCTGCTTTTTCTTTTGCGGCTGCTTGCAGTAATTTTGCCTTTCCTCTTCTCACAGTCGTTTTTTCTTCGTCGTCGGTTCCTGTTTTTTTTTCGTTCATATGCAAGAATTACTCAGGCACCAAATTTACTTATGCACTCTTTTTTTTTCGTTGTTTTTGGTTGAGCCCCCAAATATAAGGCAAATTGCCATTTATTAGAATATAGAATAATAGAATAGAATAATAGGATATAGTATAGTAAGACTGCGACTGGACGACTGCAACTGGACGACTGCGGCTGGACGACTGACTGCTGATCACCGACTTCCCCTTCTTACTTCTGACAACACACACCAACTCCTGGTTCCAACTCTGCACTGCTGACTCCGATTCGCACTTCATACTCGCTCTCGCCTCATCTCCCATCTTACAGATATAATTAAAAATTTTAAGTTTCTCTTAATATAGTTCCTTAATCTTATTGTAATTATGTAAATAAATATTAGGTTGTTTGGTAATGGCATTTCGATTCGATTTTCACAATCCTCCCTTGAACTCAATTTTTGTCCATCGAAAAAATTTTGCATGGCCAAAACAGACTGTAATCGCTTGGGGCAATGAACGGACTATAAGGTGGATGCATTAACACTTTCCAACCAAGCTCCCGTAGCTTCAGTCCCCATACGAGTCATCAAAGATGCATGGGGCCTGTCGTTGTCATAATGGAACACAACGCCCTTACGATTCACCATGGCTGGCCGCTTCTGTTCAAGCGAAATCTTCAATCGCTCCAGTTGTTCACAGTAGAGGTCAGAATTGATGGTTTGGCCATAGGGCAACACTTCATAATGGATAATTCCTCTGATATCCCACCTTACACTCAGCAACACCTTCTGAGCCGTGAGTCCTTGCTTTGCCACCGTTTGAGACGACTCCCCGAGCTTCGACCAGGACCTTTTACGCATTATGTTGTCATATGTGATCCATTTTTCATCACCAGTGACTAACCGATCCAGAAATGAGACGAGTTTATTACGGTATCAACCGTCACTGGTCGTCCGGAAGGCTTGGGTGTTTCGGTATCGCCTAAACCACTGTTCGGCGGTTTGAATCGATAGTTTGTTATTTCTTAAGACAGCAACAATCTGTCTGCGAGATTCCGCAGCAGTTTTTCCCTGTGCGAAATAAAATTTCAAACTTGCCCGAATGAACTTTTTTCTGAGAACTTTTGAAATGTTTGTGAACTTCATTTCAATCGATTGTAATTTTTTAACGTGGAAGCTCATGTGAAAAAACTATATGTCAGTTTTAAGGAGATGCCAATACCTTTCAAACGATGTACAGCAGATACAATACGTACAGCCAGATACGATTATATTTGACTTCACAAGCGAAGCGCGAAGTTTGAATGTAAAAACCGGTATATCATTAGCAAAAAACCTTATATATAAAACTAGAAAGGAAAGCTAACTTCGGGCGGAGCCGAAGTTGATATACCCTTGCAGTTAAGGTTGTGCCATTTCCGATCGTTTAGTTATATGGGGACTGTCGGATATAGTCGGTAGATCCTGATGGGAAACTGTCTGCCTGTTTGACTGTTCCTACTCTCAGTTTTAGAGTTATCGAGTTAAAACTTTGCACAACTGATATTCAGATGATTGATCGGAAATGCCATAACTTTAGTGTTTTTTAAGTTAGTGGGTTGGGACTTTCTACACATGTTATATTTGGCATTTCAGAGAACGCGACCAACATTAATTTCACCAATGGTTTGCAAAAAACTACTTGCCGTCTGTATCTATAAAAATTTAATCAAGTAAGGGAAGACTTTCCGTTGCTGCTCAGATGGAAAATTCATCGACTTCTACATCTCTTGGGGGATTTTTTTATAGCATCAAAAGGCTGCAGTGTCAAACATAGGCACCCTATTTTTCCAATGGTAACCCTACATGCTGGAAATCAGACTTCAAAAAGGTTCCAGACCTCATTGTTTTTGTGGTAGTAGTCCGATTTGGCAGATTAGGCATTTAAATAATTTGGCATGAAAAGTCTTTTGCCACCGCGGCGCGCCGCTTCATTCAGTTTACAGAATTAATTCAAAATTCTAAGCAGTTCTCTAACTTTGTAAACTCTAAGCATAATCATGTATCATTTGATACTGCGCTTACTTTTGAAAACTTATCGGCGAACACTGACAAGCCATTGCCGATCTCTTTGCACAGATTTTTTACTAACATATTTTCGCTCGGTTCCCGCTGCATACGAACAGCCCACCTCTCGCCCAACCGACCGCATAATGTACGTCTCGAATCGTCTAGTAGAGTACAGTAGGATAAAGTATCACGAGGAAGAGTGTGGCACAGATAAGCCGTTAGGAAAAAAACGTTTAAGGTTACACTTAGAGCAAACTGATAAGATATGGTAAGGATCATTGTAGTCCGAACATAATACCCTAAAGCATAATATGTATGGCATATGTCGAACTACAATGGCTATGGAGTAGAGGACGAAAGTTTCTAGTCCTTCTACTAGGAACGTTAATATTTCAGCGTGCTGGTTGTCTACATTACCATTAATAAGATTATATAGAAACGCGACACCCTGCATCGTTTTCTTAGTGATGGTAAGTTGATTATAAAAGTCTTCTATGGTAAGAGGGAAGGCGAAGATTTGCATCCCAATTAAGTCTTCTAAGAGCGAAAATCAGGAAAGTGAATCTATACTGAAAACAAAGCTTAAGGGTTGTAAGGTTGGCGTAAATAAGTAAAAGTAAATTAGTTAAGGAAAGGGGCAAATCATTAATAAACCAAGTAAAAAGTAAGAGTCAAAGATCGCTTCCTTGGGACACACCAGATGTGACGCGGGATAAACGCGTGGTAACATCTTTACATAAGACACGTTGGGTTCTTCAAGATCCTTGATCAGGATCACCTGATGTCATGAAGACATCTCCGACCCTATAAAGTATATATATTCTTGATCAGGATCACCTCCTGAACCGATCACGGTTCCATAACCGTAAATATTACACATTTTGTATTCTATCTACAAATCCGCAATAGCTTTTCTAGGTGGCAATCGAATATAATAATTTAGTACCATAAATTCTTATTCAGAGCTAATAATTTCAATTTCCTTTAATAATGATTTGTTTCAATTTGAAAATTTGATCTGCCGCCTTCGCCGGTCGATAATTTATCAACTACGAGTATCAATAGATCAGTTATCCCCGCCAGGTCCGGTCCCCTATCTTACTAACTATACATTTTGTAGCCATTTTGTATTGTGTACAATCGTAGCAGTGACGGTTATACATATTACTGTCGCAATGCCAAGAAAAAGCAAAGCGGCCATTTGAGTCGTCGAATGGTCAAATCCACAGCCGCGCGAGAAAGAAGAGCACGAAGATTAGGCAAACAAATCGAAGAATATAATCCATCAATGTACATAGGTAGCTCACGTCACATGCAAGAATACATACAGGATGCAATGACTTTCGTGCGTATATATGGACGACCGTGTCTTTTCATTATGTTCACAAGTAATCCAAAGTGGCAAGAGATTATATCGTTGCTATTACCATGACAAAATTTAATACATCGTCATGACATTACAGCACGTGTGTTTAAACAAAAATTATAGTCATTAATACCTTTATTAACAAATTGCATGTGTTTGGGCTCACACGTTGTTGGATGTATTCAGTCGAGTGGCAAAAGCATGGATTACCTCATGCTCACATTTTAATTTGGTTAGTCGATAAAATACGTCCTGAAGTCATCGATAGTTTAATATCTGCAGAGATTCCAGATCCGTCTGCTTATCAATTATTGTTTGATATTGTCACTACAAACATGATTCATGGTCCGTGCGGGAATTTAAATCGTTCATCACCTTGCATGGTAGACGGAAAATGTAAAAAACGTTTTCGTAAAGATTTCAATAATGATACGATCAAACATATTGACAGATATCCAATATGTCGTCGAAAAAGTATCGAAAATGCCGGGTATTAAAACTATTAAAAACGCAGAAATCGACATTGACAACCGGTGGGTGGTACCATATTCACCTCTACTGAAAAAACATTCAATGCTCATATTAATGTCGAGTCATGTATTTCGGTGAAGAGTATCAAATACATTTGCAAGTATGTCAAAAAAGGAAGTGACATGGCTGTGTCTGGAATTGATAATACTAATGTTAATGCTCCTCGGCTGAATCCAAATGATGAAATTAATAATTACATAGGCCGACAATTTCCAACTTTATTTTTCGCCCACGCATAATTTAACCAGCTCCATAATCTTTAAGCCAAAGTCCACAACAAACAAAGGTTCTATCTCCCACAGTTTCCGCGGTACACCGAAGTTTTCTAAGTGTCTAAAACTGTTTCTATGTTCAAAATGTATCTATTGCAGGTTCAGCTGGTTTAGTTAAGCTTTACAGAAATTTTAGATAGCTATGAATTTTTGAAAATATGAGATTAAAAACTCCAATTTAATTGAAGAAAATATTGTTTAACCGCGTATAATAAATTCAATAAAATTATTTCGAGTTTTCCCTTAAATCCAAAATTAAAACTTGGTATAATCTACCGATTTCAATAAGAAAATTAAATCTTCCATAGGAAAATGTTTGGGGATTAGATTAATGTAGAGAATCGGAGATTTCAACTTTGGATGAGTATTCCAAAGATATGGCAACTGCTGATACCATTTTTTAATTTTAGTTGGTGCACATACATTTAAAAAATGATATGTACTAGAAACAATGATGGTCATCGCCATTACATGGCCTACATAATTCAATATATGGTAAAATTTGATCAATTTCTTCTATTAAATGTACCGCGGAAACTGTGGGTGATAGAACCAATGTTTGTTCTGGACTTTGGTTCAGGGTAGTTTAAAGGTTATGGAACAGGTGAAATTATGCGTGGAGATTTTTTTCTGTTGGCCTGTGCTATTAAATTGGCCGGTATATCAGCTCCAATGAAGCTGTCTGGCGTATTTTTGGTTTCCCAATTCATGAACGAGATTTCTAGAAAATTTTTCTAGAAAAAATATGTAAGGCATTACCCGTTTGCCGGGTTACCTAGTATACTATAAAAGTCTATAAGGTTCTTTCAATTTAATAGGTGTGTTGTATACCAAGGCGGATTAGTTGAAGCGGACGGATATTTTCACGTCACGCAAGCGTAATCCTGATGAATGGATCTGAAACTAAACACATGTCCAGCAGTTAACTTAACAAATTTCTAACGTGGTTAATTTGACCAAGTGACATGTCAAACATACCATTGGGGAAGTCATGGTGCGTGTTAAGCAATAAAGACGTTGAGTTATCAACATTAAACCACATGAGTTCTGGGAATCAGACAGAAGACTAGAAATGAATCGAATAGCGGACAAATGTTGCCAGTATGAGGGCGGTTCGGATGAAGGTGGTATGTAAGAACAGGTAAAGTATTTTTATACGGACAAAATAAGTTTAATACAAAGAAATTCTATGTCACCAAACTCTTGTGATTTTAGCTCTTCCGAAGCGAATTTGGAGTTAACAGAAATTAACACTCCTCCTCCTCCTTCGTAGTGTTCTAAAAGTGGTGTACCTACTTGGAAAATCTTCGGAGCTTAAGATGTCCGGCTTTAAACTGAAATGTAGAATGCAAAGGAAGAACTATCAGAATACAGTTTGGGAAGTTTGCTACGAAACCTTCTAGTATTCTGATAGGTAATTTTTAGTGAAGAAGTTAGTTTTTTGATGTGGAAGTCGAGGTGGAAGGTTGGTCAGTGGCTCTAACATGTGGGAACTTCACTCCCACAGGTTTGGTAATTTTTTTCTTCACTTGGCTGATGTTTTTGGACGAAAATGTTCGCTGGCCAAAAACTGACGGGACACATCGTATTAAACATCGGCACGTTCACGTGTATTTCGAAAAATGACGTCTGCCTGGTGTATTAACCTATATTGGTATATAAACCAATTACTTTTCAAAGTTTTGTATGTTATAAAACTAGGAACTAAAACTGTAGAGAAGCAGATTAAAAATTCTAGAACTCCTTAAAAAATCTTTCCCAATATTTTGGCACTCAAACTTTTTTAATTTACTTTTCTGAGCTGGCGCTACATTAAGATTTCATTTTGCGGGCGGAAGAGAGCGTGAAAAAATGTTGACACAAGCTTCATCTGCGTGAGTACCATAGGAGTTCATATGTCAAATCTGATAGTTCAGTCTCGTATTTGAGATGCACGCGATGCAAGCCAGTATGGGAATAAGAATTTAAGTGTCTGTAACTCTTCAAAATCTCTGTCAATTTGGATGAAGCCTCCATATATACATATAAGCTAAAGATATAGGTTAGATAGAGGCGACGATGTGGGTAGCCAGAGCTACTTGTATTACCGCAAGGTAATAGTCTTATATCAAGACTTAAATCCTTCCCTTTTTAGTTACTGTTGGATTCGTCTAGTCTTATTTGTGCCAGTTCGAATCTCCATGCGGCTTTTCGGATGAAGACTACCATCATCCGCGGAGGTGTCTCGATGAGATCTGATAAGTCCGTAAGTATTGCTGCTATTACTTCGCCTAAGCAAGTGCCAAGGGCCGGAAAGTGGCATTGACGGGGCTCCACTGTCTCTTTTTCTTTCCTGATGAAAGATGAAGTCTTCGGTTATACAAACTTCCCTCTTACGCTGCGTTTTTCTAATCCCCTGTCTGCGGGAGGAAGTTCGGTCTTGGATGGATTAAACCGCAGACCGTTTCTAGTTGCTTATGCAGACTGGCATTATGTTTGTGATAATTTTCCTTCCTGATGGAACTGCTAATAACGGGCAATTAGTGGACCGCTGCGGCTAGTTACACTGAGAGAATAAATTAGTAATAATTTCGATATTTGATGCTGGCATCCCAACACCTTCCCCCCGTTGAATTTCAACTTTCAACAAAAACCATTAGGGGCATGGGACAGCTTCATCACACAATATCGATGATGAGTGTCCAGACTGTCGTTTCCATCCAGACCCAGAGAGCACTCGAGCCAGGCGCCAGTAGAGTGGCGCGTAGGCGCACCTTTCGATTGCCGTCGACCTTTCGATCGAAGCTTGGCAGCTGCAGACGGCGGCAGTAGCGATGCGGACGACCTCCCCCCATTGGAAGGGTGCAGGTTAGAGACTAGAATGGAGTCAGACCTGGGCGCTGACTTAATCGGCAGCGGTGACAATAAACAAAGTCCCGGGCCCGATGAGAGATCAGTGCAGAGCACTGATGAGACGCAATTGGCCACGTCTTGGCTATCGTGATCGTTGCTCAGGTTTCGTTCCAATTTCCAATCACAAGAACCCAATTAGATGTCGCGGTCTAGCGGGAAAACCTGACTGCATAAGCGACGATTTTTCAAAAGACCACCTGGCACCTTCATAGCCGATATGGTTGGTTCCGCAAAAAAAAACTAGGGCTGTCGCACGTGACACAGACAGAAGTTACTTTTTCAAAAACCATTTCAAACGCTGATTTCAGCGAAACCTAATGAAAAATTTATCTGCAATCAAATTCAATACGTTATTTATTAGTTTATATTAGTAATTATTTTTTCTTTTACTTTAAAATAACGTTGGAATGTATAAACTATAGTTTTCATGCTAAACAAAAAAGTTTTCTTTTGTCCTAATGAATGAAACTGACAGTCTGATAAGAAACTCGCAATAATCAGAAAAACCAAAGTTTTCTTTTACATATTTGTTTTAGTCTTTGGCATCCGACATAGTGAATATCAACACAAAACAATTCATGCCACTGAAATGTTGAAAACTGAACATTCGCACTTTTGATACTTTGAATAGAAATATTTCAGAATCTGTTATAAGTAAATGTATAAATCTATTAAATTAACTTAATTTAGATTATATAAAAATATTTTTATGGATTCTTAAAATATCCGATCCGATATATAAGTTAAAAAGATTTTATTAATATTCTTTAAAAAAAGAAATTAATCTTTTTCACATTTGGTTTATTTGAGTATCAGATTAGAACTGACAATTATGATTCTTATAATTAATAATTACACCTATGCGTTGCTCCATCGCTGCCGCGATCTCGGTCGCGGGTGCTGTTGCTGCTGGCGTCCCTCGATGTCATTGGTAGCTGATGTTGTTGCTGTAGCTTAAGTCCATATCTTCATTGCTGATTGGTCAATGCAAGTGCATTGTGTTGTTGGTGGATGCACTTGGCATTAAGTTCAGTGAACTTTGCCAAATATTTGGGTGTTTTCTTTCTTTTGGCTTTCCAACAATTGCAAGCATAATCAATGCTTACTCAGCGCACGTGTCTTTCGATCCGTGTGACCCTTATTGGTGCGACGGCATCATATTGCATCAGGTGCACGGTACACTCAATGCGGTTATGTAAGCTCTTTTGCAGTTTTTATTGAGAACTTATGTGCTTGGACTTAGCGTTTTATTAATATTATCTAGTGTTTGACATTTTAGGTGTTAACTCTTCCCCCCTTAAGCGCGGGCGTCCTCGTTCGCAACGTAGAAGAGAACAGGGTTAGGTGGGGTTGGATCCGCCGGTGTTTTTGTCGTTTTCGGGGCGGCTTCTTTTGGTCTGCACCTTCTAACTAGCATTATTATCAGACTTACGATCATTATGAGCAGGATAGTGGCTGTCGTATAATTCACGGAAGCCTCGATTGTCTTCTCTTCTTTAATTTTTTTCAGAATCTTAGTGTTATTTATGTTTAATTCTTTGATTAATTGAAGGGAGAGGACTTCGTTAATTATAGGGTTTACCGCTGACAGTTGGAAAAGCGGAGGTTCGGGGTCTACCACAGTGACCTCTTCCGTTCTGTAGATGTTTTCGCTGATCTGTACTGTGGAGTTCCTGTGCTGGATGATGAAGGATCCTTGAAGATAAAGGTTCTTTCCGTCCAAAGACACCATTCCGTTAAAGTCGTTCAGCATCAGTGTTCCTGGTAGTAATTCCTCAAAAATAGGCACATGTTGGCTGTTGATTGCCTTGCATTCCGGTGGTCTTAGGTTTAATAGAGCGCTTACGCAAGTGTCGTTCCTTAAGTCTAACAGTTTATCCTTAACACAAATGGTTCTATCATTATGCGATTCACATGGTTTTGATATCCTTTTTCTTTCTAACAAGTTTTCATATTTTATGTCATATATTATATGGGCCTTTTTTACTGCTTTGACTAATAGGGTTCTACAGATTTCATTACTTGTTATTGGGATACTTATGATATACAGAAGAGCTTTATTATTCGATGCAAGTTTGACTTTTGAAAATTCTAGTAATTCTTCCATATTAATAAACAGATTATTTCCTTTATTAAAAATTTGTTCTAAAATATTGGTTTCTATTGTTGAGAATATAAAAGAGTTTGTAATATTTGTTTTGGCCCAAGTTATTACTTGGGTTATTACTTGGGCCAAAACAAATATTATAAACTCTTTTATATTCTCAACAATAGAAACTACACGCAATAGTGTAGTATATTAGATATTTCTTCTTTTACTATTTTAATTCGATATCTGAGGATATTTGCCTCTTAATTAATTATTTCGTTTGAATTTTTAGTTATTTTTAAAATGGCATTCGTTACGTTACTTATTTGATTAATTTTCTCACCTAATTTTTTATTTATTATAACCTGCTTATTATTATTTTCTAATTGTCCGTTTATTTTGTTCTTTAGTATTTCATGATCATGGCGGTCCGGTGTTCCTGCCAACCATTTCCATGTCGTTCCTAGGATTTCTATTGCTCTTTTTTGTCTATTGCTTGTTTTTAGTTTGAGAAGGTTTTGTTTTATCTGATTTAATTCGTAAGACAGGTAGGGGTATAGATGGTGTGATGGTGTGAGGCTGTTTAGTCCTTTGTTAAGTTCGTCAAATGTATTGTCGTATTCTTTTAGGTCGAATGTATGGATGATTTTGAATGTTCCCTCTTGTTTGGCCGCAAGTCCAGTCTCAAGTGAGATCACTTGTGAATTTGAATAATCAAGGACTGTTGAGACAGGCTGAGGCAAGTTGGTATGAATAGTCTGAAAGTTAGTTTCTGATGTTATTCTTGTGTATTATTTTCCCGGATTGAGTTTTTATTGTAGTGTTATTATTTTCTTTGACTGTTTCTTTTTTATAGCGTGGGGTAAGTTTGGTACCTAGTCTTTTGTCGATTTTTACATGAATTGTATCTCCTGTCTCATATTGTTTTGGCTGTACTTTATCCTGATTATAGTATTCTAAGTCGGCTACCTGTTTTTTTTTTTTATTTTTTCCCTGATTTCGGTTTGCTGTTTCTCTATGTCCTCTGTGGTGTTCGGAGTGGACCTTCTGAAAAACACCTCAACTGGTTTTTCCTTTATTACTGAATGGATGGACCTATTATATTCCTCGACTTATTTGAAAATTAGGTCTTCGAATGTCATACTCCCGTTGTCTTTTTTAATGCATCTCATGATTTCCGAAAGTGTTGAATGAAATCGTTCTACCTGACCATTACTGGTTGAAGCGTATGGGGCTGTTGAATGGACTTATATTTTAAGTTGATCTTCTAAAAGGAATCGAATCGCCGTAGAGTTTAAGGCGCGTTCGTTGTCCATTACTACCCACTTCGGCATGCCGAATGCTATCAACATTTCTCTCAAAGGCGCTTTAATGTCCTCGGAGGCCCTTGATTTTAATATCTTGATTTGGGCGTATTTTGAGACCAGTTAGAATATTATTTTTTTCTGTAATATAAATGTCTATGTGGATGATTTCTCCTGGGTACTTAGGGATGGGAGTTGGTTGGATTGCCCCCTTCGGTGGGTGTCTATCGTATTTGGATTCTCTACATATTTGACAGGATTGGACTATTGCCTGAATTTTCTTTTGAGCTTGTGGGAAGAAGTATTTTTTAAGAATTTGTATTTTGTTTTCTTTTGCGTCTCTGTGTGCCCTTTTGTGCTCTAATGTAATAATCTGATTCTGGGTTGTTTCTGATGGTATGTCTTCAACTTGCTTACTAGTAAACCTAACTTTGTAAGACTTGAAGTGCGTAGGATAAATAGTTTGAATTTTTCCCATTATTTCTTCTGAAGTGTAGATACAATTGATAATTCTGGGATCTAATCGGGCTCGGAGTATATTAATGATTTCCTGTTCTGTGTAAGCAATTTTTTTTATTATATGGCGATGAAAAGTTGGAAATGGAATTTAGAAGTTATACGCATCAGTGTTTTCTTTTAATAAAAAAATTTGGTTTTTAAATGCGTTGATCGGGGCTTCTACTGAGAATATTAGATTATGTGAGGAACATTCGTCGCTGTGGATTGTAGAGTCTGAATGGAATGAATTGTAGATACCATTGATAATTCTGGGATCTAATCGGGCTCGGAGTATATTAATGATTTCCTGTTTTGTGTAAGCAATTTTTTTTATTATATGGCGATGAAAAGTTGGAAATGGAATTTATAAGTTATACGCATCAGTGTTTTCTTTTAATAAAAAAATTTGGTTTTTAAATGCGTTGATCGGGGCTTCTACTGAGAATATTAGATTATGTGAGGAACTTTCGTCGCTGTGGATTGTAGAGTCTGAATGGATTGAATTAACTTCTGGTCGGGCTCTGGATAGGGCGTCTGCTACTACGTTAGCTACACCGGGCTTGTATTTAATTCCGGGCTGTATTCGCCGATAATGTCCCTCCAGCGTTTTAGCTTGGCATTGTGGTTATTTGCACTATTTGAAAAGGTCAGAGGTTGGTGGTCTGTATAAATTGTCACTTTCGAGTATCCGTACAGGGGACTTCCTCTCTTTATCTTAAAGCGGACGGACGTGTTTTTTTTGTGCGCACTACGTTTTTGTAAAACTTGCAATAAGCTTTCTATAAACAATCGATGTTTATTTCTTTATTGATATAAAAACAAATTGCAATTTTTTAGATCCGTATCGCTTCGCGTGTGCAGTGATATATTTGGAGGTAAAATAATTATTTATTTAATTTACTTTCCAAAAATAGCCCTGCTCTGCTTCTTCATCTCCTACGGTGTTGTTGCTATTCTTTTGCTTCTACTCTCGCTCAATAGAGATTCTTATCTCTATTTCTTTAAATCTTACTAACTTGCACTAACTGCTCTCTTTAATCTCCCCTTCTCTTTTCCTTGGTACAGTGGTTCAAGGTTCCTCATTAATAAAATCAAATAATATTTTTAAATTAATTATTAATTTTTTTAATAATTTTTAATAAATTAATTATTTAATTTTTAATAATTTTTAATAAATTAATTATTTAATTTTAAATAATTTTTAATAAATTAATTATTTAAATTTTTAATAATTATGGATTTTAAATTGGTCTGTGCATTAAAGTCTTGCAATAAGACAATCTCGTCTTCCCAGCCTACCATCCATTGCTGGCTCTGTGAAAACGTTTTACACGCTAAGTGTGCCGGGTTCACGGCCTCAGTTTCGGATGCAATCTCGCGTAGGTCTGGTCTCCACTTTTGCTGTGATGGTTGTTGTGCTGTTCAGGACGAAATGAGGTCGTTCATGAGGCAGACTAAAAGCGGTTTCAAGGAGTTGATTAGTGGTTTTCGAAAAATCAATGACCAACTCTGTGCGCTTGATACACAGTTTAGTAGCCTTCAACTACTAAATGAGTCTCCAAAGCGTAAGAAATCCGCTTTTAGTGATGTTCTCGGGTCGAATAATCTTCAGCCTGCTCAGCCGACAACTATGCAGCCGCTTATATCTCTGGCCACCCCAAGGGCCGGACCTGAGAAAAATTCGGCTTCCGAATGCCTCGGAATCAACGAGCAATTGTCCGATATGTCCTCTGTGGCATCGCTTCAAGTGATCCCAGACCCAATAATTGAAACTCCTGTAACAGTCACCAAACAGGGTAATAAACCGTCCGGACCCCCGGTACGCACTGATGCCGCAGTATTAGTTACGGCGGCACCAAAACCCTTGCAGGTGATCCCACCATCGAAACACATTTTTGTTTCCCGGCTTGCCCCTGATACTTCGGAGATTGATATCTCGGCTTACATCAAAGCCAAAGCAAAAGCCGACATAAAGGTGGTGGATATTACAAAATTCAAATATTCTTACACCAGGCACACGTCATCTTTCAAAATACGTGTGCCCTTGCAGATGTTCAAGACGATCTGTTCCGCCAGCTTTTGGCCAGAGAACATTTTCGTCCAAGAACATCAACCAAGTACGGTGAAAAAAAAGATAACCAAACCTGTGGGTGTAAAACTCCCACATGTTAAGGCCACTGATCAACCTTCCACCTCATCTTCCTCAATCTCAAAAAACTAATATCTTCATTAACACTTACCTATCAGAATACAAGAGGGTTACGTAGTAAACTTCCCAAACTGTATTCTGATAGTTCTTTTTTTGCATCCCACATTATAGTATTTACAGAAACTTGGTTAAAGCCGGAGATCTTAAGCTCCGAAGTTTTTCCTAGTAGGTACACCACTTTTAGATGTGATAGAACTTTGCGAAGGGGAGGAGGAGTGCTAATTTCTGTAGACTCCAATTTCGCTTCTGAAGAGGTAAAATCACAAGAGTTTGGTGACAAAATCACTTTGTCCGATCAATCTTTGTATGTTACCTGTTCGTACATACCACCTTCGTCCGAACCGCCAACATACTGGCAACATTTGTCCGCTATTCGTTTGGTTTTCGATCGTCTGTCTGATGGTGACCAGCTGATAGCTCTGGGTGACTTTAATATCCCAGAACTTATGTGGTCAAATGTTGATAATTCACCGTCTTTACAGATTAACTCCCACCATGACTTCCCTGAGGGCATGTTCGACATGTCACTCGGGTAAATTAACCACGTTAGAAATTCTTTAGGTCGGCTGTTGGACTTATGTTTCGTTTCTGATCCTGATGGAATTACTCTTTCCAGAACTTTGCCCCTTTCTGACCCTGAGGATCCATATCATCCCACTCTTGAGCTTTCAATTGAAAACAACTGCTTAATTGACCTTAAGTCTACACTTAAATCTCATAGAATTCGTTTCTTTCGTAAGGCTGACTTTATGAAATTAAATAAGTTAATTTCGGAATTTGATTGGTCTGATTTACTAGCATAAACTTAGCATTACAAAAATTTTATTTCACTGTAAACTCATTTTTTGACGTTTGTGTGCCGTGGAAATATCCGTCCGTTTCAACGAACCCGCCTTGGTATACAAGGCAAATTAACAACTTAAAGAATAGTATGAGTAGACTTTTGAATAAACATAGATTATCTGGCTGTACAGTTAGTTATTCTAGATACTTAGTAGCCCGGTCCAATTTCACCGTGCATAACGCAGAATGTTATAGGAGTTATATTCGCCGCTGCAGGATTCAGTTTACTCAGGATCCGAAGAAGTTTTATAACTTTGTAAGCACTAAGCGTAAACATGTCTCTTTTCCCCCCACTGCGTATGTTTGATAACTCTTATGCGAACACTGATCAGGCAATGGCCGATCTCTTTGCACAGTTTTTTCAAACTACGTATTCACCTAGCAGCAGCTCAAATCAGCCTTACACTTATGATATCCAATCAGCCAATCTTGTATTTCGCCCATCTTTCGATCAAAGTGGTGTGTTATCGGATCTTCTTAAGGTCAAGCCCGTGTATTCGCCAGGTCCTGATGGAGTACCAGGCTGTGTTCTGAAGAACTGCGCCGAGGCTCTGTGCAAACCACTCGTTAAACTCTTTAATCTATCGCTGGAAACTTCGATCTTTCCCCTTATGTGGAAGGAATCCTTCATTATTCCGCTACATAAAAAAGGGAAAAAATCCGACGCTGCGAATTATAGAGGCATCTCTAAATTGTCAGCAATTCCAAAGCTTTTTGAAAAACTTATCACTCCACATTTGCAACACCTATGTAGTTCAATAATAACTCCGTGCCAGCATGGCTTCATGAAGCGCCGCTCCACCACTTCCAACTTATTGGAGCTAACATCTTTTATCACGGATGGCTTCCGGAATGGCTTACAAACAGACGTCATTTACTCTGACTTCAGTAAAGCATTTGACTCTGTTAACCATTCGCTTCTTATAAGTAAAATCAGTCTTTTGGGATTCCCAACTGATCTTCTTATGTGGATTTCGAGCTACTTATCTGGGAGAACCCAACGTGTTTTCTTTAAAGATGTTACCTCGCGTTTAGTCCGCGCCACATCTGGGGTGCCCCAAGGAAGCCATCTTGGACCCCTACTTTTTACTCTGTTTATTAACGACTTAACTAATTCACTTGTACTTATGTACGCTGATGACGTTAAGCTATGCCTTCAGTATAAATTCCCTAGCGCCCAGTCTAGACTTCAATCCGATTTGGATAAACTTCAAAATTGGTGTTTAGCAAATAACCTAAAGCTTAATGGATCGAAATGTAAACTTATGTCTTTTTACCGATCTAGTCCTCACCAGGCTATGTACTTTCTCTATGGGAACGCCTTAGAACGATTAACTCAGGTTAACGATCTAGGTGTCCTATTAGATTTGAAACTTAAATTTACCGCCATGGTTTATTAACCATAAAGCTATGGGTGTGCTTGGTTTTATTAAAAGATGGTCAAAAGAATTTAATGACCCGTACATAACTAAAACGTTATATACATCATTGGTCCGTCCGATTCTTGAGTATGGATCGTGTGTCTGGAGTCCTCAATATAGAGTAAACCAAGATCACATTGAATCTGTACGAAAAAACGTCCTTACTTTTGCTCTTAGGGGACTTAATTGGGATGCGCATCTTTACCTAGAAATATAGACTGCCAGCATTTACTAACACGTTTAAACTTTAACATTCCTAGTAGAAGGACCAGAAACTTTCGTCCTCTGCTCCTCAGCCATTGTAGTTCGACATATGCCCAACACGATCCGTTCAGGGTATTATGTTCGGACTACAATGGTCTCTACCACATCTTGTCACTTTGCCCTACTAACAATCTTAAATCGCTTATATTAACCGCCTTATCTGTGCAACACTTTTCCTCGTAATATCTTTCTACCAATCCTCGCTTATCTATCTCGGATCTATTCCCGCGATTCGAGCCGTACGTTACGCGGCAGCGTCCCTCGGTCGGTTGGACGGGAGGTGGGCTGTACGTATGCAGTGGGAATCGCGCAAAAAAATAATGTCTTAAGCTTTGGAGAGCCCATACGATGGCTAACATTTTCCTTTCGTTCGTTGCGTAATTTTCCTCGGTTTTCGAGAGGGTACGGGATATGAATGTTATTGGTCTATGGTTCTCTTCTAAAACGGCTCCTATGGCAAAATTTGAGGCGTCTGTGGTCAATTGGAATTCTTTCGTGAAGTCTGGGTACGCTAATGTTACATCCCTAGATATAAGTGTGTTTTTAAGTTTTTCGAATGCACCCGTTGCTTCTTTGTCTAGGTTAATAGTTATTCTGCTTGACTTGTATTTGGATACGCGTCCTTCTTCTCCCCTTAAGAAGGCAGTTAAAGGTTTGGCAATCTTCGCATAATCTTTAATAAATCTCCTTGTTGAGCTATTAATGGTTTTTAATAGCGGCCAAACGAATTAAATTCCACAGTTCAATTTTCAAGGCAATTTCAATATTTTTATTTCTCGAGGGTTCAACTCTAACCCAACTTGCAGCTGTTCCAATCAATACAATAATACAAGTACCCAAGCTTAGCAATACGAACTTAGCAATACGAACGCACACAAATGCACGATTTGCTGGTGTGCAGCAGCTCTCCAAAAAAGCTCCCCAAAGCGCATGCGCTACAAATACCAGCAAAGCGCATGCGAACGGGGAGATGTAAACAAAAACCAGAACTGCCGATAACCCGCCGCTGCTACTCAGATTTATAACATATGTGACTTATTTAGCAGCTTCGCCCTTGTCTGCTTGGCTCAACATCCTCCCCCCGTTGAAGGCTGAATCTTCAACCGAATCCTTGACAGGCAGCAGACACAGCCTTGACACCGCACGCTTAGTCACTCCCACCGCTGTTTTGAGAACGGCCACACGGTGCACTCCGTCACGCCCAGGAACCAGCTCCAGTATCCTGGCCAGAGGCCACTTCATTGGGGGTAGATTTTCATCCTTCACCAGGACTATGTCTCCAACAGCAATTACAGGGCCAGGGGTGCGCCATTTGGAACGCTGCTGCAACAGCGTGAGGTACTCCTCCTTCCAACTAGCCCAGAAAACCTGCTGCAGGAAGGAGACTCTCTGCCACCCATCCAGCCGATTAAAGTTTAGCGGAGTAAGGTCCGGCTCGATGAATGTTGAAGGCGGTCCGCCATTTAAAAAATGAGCCGGTGTCAGGACATCTAGATCCGCAAGATTCTCTGAAATCGACACAAGGGGCCGAGAATTAATAATTGAGGCGATGCGGCACAACAAAGTCCTTAATTCCTCGAAGCCAAGAACTGCGAGACCAACTGCACGATAAAGATGGTGCTTAGCAGTCTTCACTGCTGCTTCCCACAGACCACCAAAATGGGGAGAGCGTGGAGGAATAAATCGCCACTCGATAGACTCAGACAGGCAAAAATCGTGCAGAGAAGCCGGATGATCCTGGCTGAGGAATCTTCGCTTCAACTCCATAAGCTCATTCTTGGCACCCACAAAATTGGTGGCATTATCCGACCATATCTGTCTGGGTTTACGTCGCGTACAAATAAACCGTTGGAGGGCGCTTAGAAACGAAGCGGTGGAAAGGTCCTTAACTAACTCCAATTGGAGTTGCCTTCATGCTGAAGCAGATGAATACGCTCACATAACATTTAATAGGGCCCTTATTCCGAGTCTCTGCCTTGTAGAAAAACGGTCCGCAAAAATCCACTCCTGTGAGATCAAAACATTGGAATCCTTCAACTCTCTCGGTAGGAAGATCGGCCATAACATGCTCCAGTAGACGAGGCTTTGCGCGAAAATAACGTACGCATTTGTTCACAACCCTTCCTCCCCCCAATGGGCCAGTATTGAGAACGGATTTTCGCCACTAGTGCCCGAGGACCAGAATGCAGGTTCTTCTCGTGAAAGTGAGTCACTATGGCCGAAGTGACGGGATGGCCTCTGGGAAGGATGATCGGATGACGTCCGTCAAAATCCAACGCAGAGTTCCGCAATCGCCCGTCAACACGAAGCAAACCATCATTATCCACAAAGGGAGCAAGCGAGGCCAGAGGGTTTGAGGGCGGAACCAATCTGCGTGACTTTAGTAAGCTTATCTCTTCCTTAAACTCGGCAAGCTGGACGGCGCGCAACAGTAGATGGGTTCCTCCTTTGAGATCCTGAACAGAAATCCCTTCGTGACGGATGCGGCGGCAAAACTTGAAGACGTAGGCGAACACTCTCTGTAGGGAGGGAAACGAGTTGGCAAACTTTGACAATGCGGCGATATCCCTGGGTGGAGCCGTAGCCAATAAAGTCCTGGCGCGAAGTTCGATGGCTGCCTTTTCGGCCACAACAGCAATGGGCCAATCATCCTTGGAACCACGAAGAAATGGAGGGCCTTGGGACCAAAGCTGGGAGTTTAATAGCTCAGTGGGAAAAGAACCTCTGGACAGTAGATCGGCTGGGTTGACGGCAGTAGGAACATAAAGCCATTTCATTGCCTTGGTGAGCTCCTGAATGGAAGAAACGCGATTAGAAACAAACACGTTAAATCGAGCAGGTTCATCTTGAATCCAGGATAGGGCAACCAAGGAGTCACACCAACAATAATAATCTCCTTTATATGTCCCAAGATCAGCAACTTCAGCCATTAGTCTTGCTAGCAACTCAGCTCCACATAACTCTAGCTTCGGTATTGTCTGAGTTTTAATGGGTGCCACTCGACTCTTTGAGCATAACAGCCGACAATCAGAACCTGACAATACATACACGCACGCTCCATACGCATCTAAACTAGCGTCGCAAAATCCGTGGACCTCCAGCCTTTCTTGACAGGGAATGACTAACCGAGGAAACTTAATTCGCTGAATTTGGTCAAAACTGGAACAGAACTGTAACCACTCGGAGAGAAGGGATTGAGGAAGGCTTTCATCCCATGACAAATTTTCTCGGCACAGCTTCTGCAACAGGATCTTTGCCCTGGTGACTACAGGACCTACCAAGCCCATTGGGTCATAAAACCGAGCGACGGAAGATAGTATAGATCTCCTGGTGGGTTTGGCGGTGGGCTGAAGAGCTTCAAAGGAAAAAAGCAGCAGGTCAGCTGAAGGATCCCATGCTAATCCAAGAGTCTTTGTGAACGGACTGCCATCGTCAAATTTCAAGTAAGACTCTCTATCACTTTCGGGCACGCCTTCCAAAACCTCTGGGATGTTGGAGCACCATTTCCTTAATTGAAACTGACCCTTGCTCAACAGGCTCGATGTCTGAGCTATTATCTCAAGCGCTTCAGTCTTCGTTGGGGCACCAGATATAAGGTCGTCCACATAAAAATCCTGGAGGACAACACGAGAGCCAACGGGAAAACCGGCACCTTCATCCTTAGCCAGCTGGTGCATTGAGCGAATAGATAAAAAAGACGCTGGCTTTGTGCCATACGTCACGGTGTCGAGCTTAAAAACCTTCACGTCATCGTGGATAGAATCTCTCCAGAGGATGCACTGCAGCAAACTATCATCCGGAAAGACCCTTACGCAGCGGTACATCTTGCAAATGTCCCCAGTCAAAGCTACAAGGTGGGACCGAAACCGAAGCAATGTATGAAAAAGCTTAGGCTGAATCACGGGGCCGGACATCAGGACATCATTGAGGGAATAGCCGGAAGCCGTAGCAGCCGAACCATCGAACACAACTCTCAGCTTAGTGGTGGAACTTTCTTCCTTCAGGACGCAGTGGTGGGGAAGGAAATACTGGCACTTACCTCGCAATTCCTGCGGCACCAGAGACATGTGACCCAGATCCAAGTATTCCTTGATGAAAGACGAATATTGGGTCCTTAAATTCGGATGACGATCCAGCTTGCGCTCAAGTGAATGGAACCGCCGCAAAGCCTGTGCGTAGGATTCCCCTAACAGATCCACACTGTGCTTGATTGGCAGGCGAACGGAATAGGCACCTGATTCAAGGCGGACGTGGTGCATGACGAAGTGGGCCTCGCAATCGAGCTCCTCCTTAGTGGCCTGAACGATAGGCGCAGTGCAGGCATCCACTTCCCAGAATTGGCGGAGAAGATAATCGAGGCGATCGTCAAACGAGGTTGCTGAGTCAGCAGAAATCATCTTACATGATGCGGCCAAGCGAGGGTTTCCCGGGGTGCAACCTCCTCCAGAAACTACCCATCCAAAACGTGTCTTCTGCAACAGAGGCAGACCGTCTCCTAGCTGGATTTGCCCGACTGAGAGCAGATCAAAAAACAGGCTTGCTCCAATCAGCAGATCCACACGCTGAGCTCTGTGGAAGTCCGGGTCAGCTAGAACCACATTGGCGGGAACCTTCCAATTGGACACATCTAAGTTCAGGCCAGGTTGACGCTCTATGATGTGAGACGCCACAATTGCCTCAATGTAAACGGAATACGTGGATAGGCGAGACTTCAGGCAAACGTTAACCGATGCCCGATCCGTAATAAACTCAGCGTCTCCAAGGCCAGTCACTGCTACAGAGCATTTGGACCGATGAAGCTGAAGTTGGCTGGCCAGCCGGGATGTGATGAGATGAACTTGGGAGCCGGAGTCAAGTAGCGCTCGACAAGGAAGAAGGGCTCCTGATCTGCCACGGACGAGAATGTTGGCGGTGGGCAAGAACACTATTTCAGCCCTGCGATCCTGTGCAATAAGAGCATTAGCAGGAGGAGCCTGAGAGGTCGCAACCCCTGCTACATTGGCCGGATTCGATCCAGAAGCAGGAACGGAAGTGGCGCTGGCTAAACGCTCGCAAGGATGCAATAGCGCATGGTGTCGGCGATGGCAAGTTGGGCAGCGGGAGGATGAGCATCCGCGGGCTAAATGATCAGACTTGAGGCACACAAAGCAGAGGGCAAGACGTCGAACCTCATCGTATCGTTCCTCAACTGACAAGGCGAGAAACCTTGGGCAAGAAGGCACAGCGTGTGCCAGGTTGCCGCACAGGGCACACGAAGCAGGCGGAGCATTCAGGAGCATGCAGGATCGGTTGTTAAATGGCCTACGACGGCCCGCTTGATTCGCTGACAAATGCGGAGCTAAGGCCAAATCCACCGTCTCCAGGGTACGGCACCTTTGCTCCAGAAACCGAGCCATAGATTCCCAAGTTGGCAGGCTATCATCAGTGTTTCCTGCCAGCGAGTCTTCCCATTTGGCCTTTGTGGCAGGGTCCAGCTTTTGAAAGATGATCTGGATGAGGAGGCACCCTTGAATTTCAGCCGACGTCCCGGAACTCATAAGGGCCCGCATATGTCCATTAAATCGGTCGGATAATTCTCGAAGAGTAGCAACGGATCCTGGCTCAACCGTCCTTAACTGCAAGATCTCGTTGATGTGAGACTGGAAGATTAAGCGACGGTTGCTGAAACGGTTGCGCAAAAGGTCGAGGGCAACCTCATAGTTCGCGTCGGTAATCTCAAGCGCCCTCACAGTCTCCAGGGCTGAGTCCCGCAGGCAGGAAATGAGCCACCTGAGCTTCTCCATGTTGGTCAAGTGCGGGTGGCTGTCAATTGTTGTCCTAAATAGGGCGCAGAAATCCGGCCACTCAGCATAGCCGCCGCTAAATGTTGGCATTGGCAACGGGGGCAATGAGGGAGCAGGCCTATATGGAGCGTTTGAAATCCCAGCACCATTGGTAGCATCTAACAGCGTAGAGTGAGCAGCAACCCGCATAGAACGCTTGGCCACCTCCACCTGGATGTCAACGTGCACGTCTGTAGCCAGCTGAGAGAATCGCCAATATAAATCGCTCCCGATCTCGCTGTAATTTAGCTCCTCCAATTCCTCCTGCAGCGTGGTGAAACGGTCGCGCAGACGCTTCTCCATAGACTCGAGGGTCAGAATGGTTGAATCTTCAGTTTGCATCGCAGCCTTGACCTTCCGATGCAGTACCTCCATTTCCTGGCATGTTACCTCTGCGCGTCTCCGCAGCATCCTTTCACGGCTTGACGCAGCAGATGCAGTGGCTTCAGCTCCAGATTCCATTGAATTATTCCAATTAAGATGCCAATTAAATTAAAATGCGACAACAAAACCAACAAAGGTGTTTTAGTGGCACTTTTAATGCTGATCGCGTTAATTGAACGGATGATATCACGTCGGGGTCACCAAAATGTTGAGCTATTAATGGTTTTTAATAGCGGCCAAACGAATTAAATTCCACAGTTCAATTTTCAAGGCAATTTCAATATTTTTATTTCTCGAGGGTTCAACTCTAACCCAACTACAAATACCAGCAAAGCGCATGCGAACGGGGAGATGTAAACAAAAACCAGAACTGCCGATAACCCGCCGCTGCTACTCAGATTTATAACATATGTGACTTATTTAGCAGCTTCGCCCTTGTCTGCTTGGCTCAACACTCCTATAATAGCTTGTCATTTCTAAAAATGATCGAAGTTTCTTTAGTGTTTTAGGTATTGGGAAGTTTTTAATTGTCTTGATTTTTTCGATGTTGGTTTTAACCCCCTCTTCTGAAATCGTGTATCCCAGAAAATCAACTTCTTTTTTGAAAAAGTGGCATTTGTCGATTTGTATCCTCATATTGGCTTTTTGTAATGTTAGAAACACTTTGTTCAAGTTTTCGGCATGGTCGTTTTCTGTTATGCTGAAAACGATGATGTCGTCGACGTACACATAACAGATTTTCCCTATGTGTTCTCGCAAAATGTCATCTAGAGCTCTTTGAAATGTGGCTGGTGAATTTTTTAATCCAAATGGTAATCTGGTAAATTCGTATTTGCCTCCATTTACTGCGAATGCAGTTTTTTCCATGTCCGACTCTTTAAGTGGTATTTGATGAAATACACTTTTTAAGTCTAGTACTGAGAAGAATCTGTTGTTTCCTAATTGTGCGATTATTTCGCCTATTTCAGGAATGGGGTACCGATCGGATATTGTTACCTCATTGAGCTTTCTATAATCAATAACGAGCCTGTATTTTTGTTTTTCATTAGAGTCGGTAGAGTTCGGGACTACCCAAACTGGTGCATTATAAGGTGACCGTGAGTTAGTTTCATTTCAGGATCGGCGAAAAGGTTTTTATGGGTGTCGATAAATTTTTTGATTATTTCTCTTTTAGTTTCTGTCATATGTTCGTCTGTTGGTCCGATCTTGTTTACGGCTTGTGCCTCTAATTGATGGATTTTAATTTTCCTATTATTTTCTAACAGCAGAATATCATTTTTAACATCTATTATTGCCCCTAGTTTTTTCATAGTGTCGTTACCTAGAATTCCATGGTAGGTTTTCAGTGTATCTAATAGAAAGAATTTTAGTGGGGTATCTGATATGTTGGGAAGTTTAACTATTGTATGTTGTTTTATTTCGTTATTCCCTCCTACTGAATTTACTGTGAAGTTGTTACTATTGGGTTTAGGGCTTGGTACTAGTTTCGCTTGAATGTAATTTTGGTTTGAGCCGGTGTCAATTAAGAATTTCAGAGTTTTGCCGTTCCCGATAGTTACCTTAAAATAGGGTAAGGAGGAAGGGTTTATTCTAAAAAATATAATTCTGACATATCAATGGATTCCTGTTGTTCGGATTCCGCTTGCCATAAAGCTTCTTCATCCAGCTCGTTTATTCCATTCTCTTCCGATGACTGAAAATATTCTTGTTCCTCATCTACCTCTGGTTGTATATTGAACTGGCGTTGCATTTTATTAGTATTTTGAACATTTGTGTTGCTCAGAGGTCGTTTCCCTACAAAATTGTTGTCCTGAGGTCTATTTATGTAGTTAACGTGGCGTGAACGAATAGACTGGTCTACGTCCATGGGCGTTGGCTTTGGTTGGGGTCTGGGAGGTGGGTTGGGGTTAAAGAAAGCTTGCGCTCCTGGTTGATTTGTCTGAGTTTGGTTGAGTGGGTTAGGTCGGTTTGGTGTTGTTTCAAATATCCTTGGTGGGATTGCGGGTTTTTTTTCTTTACTTGGTACAGATTTGGTTGAAAATTTGTTTTGGTCATTCGGGGTAGGGCTTGTGGTGGATACCCTCTAGTGGGTACTAAGTTATCTCTTCTGGGGTAAATGTTTTTTGGTGTTTGGCCATTCCTAGTGTTCTGATTCTCTATTATGTTGCAAAGATGTAATGCATGTCCTAAGTCGTGGGGCTCTTTAATAGCCAGAAGTTGGGAAAGATTGCCGTTCAGGCCTCTTACAAATGTATCCAGTGCTTTCTCTCCATACAGTGCTGTTAGTGCCTGTATAGTTTCCTGAGATGCTTCGAGATTCCCAATTTTGTTCAAAATCAAAGAAAGTTGTTGGTATACGGCTTGATAGAATTCAACTATCGAGTTGCTGCCTTGCTTAAGTGCATACAAATGATATTCTAGTGTCTTTAGGTCTCTCCTATCAGCAAAGTGTGCAGTCAGACACTTCGATGTTGCCTCCCAGTCCAAAGGTGTGTTATAGGACTCGAGGACAGCATCTGCTTGACCGACGATTTTGTTTCTAATTGCTAATATTATGCCATAATATTTTGGGGACCCCTTTTTACTGTCATAGATTTTTAAAACCCTTTCTACACTTTTCTTCCAAGACGAATATTCGGTCTTGTTTCCGGAAAAGTCTCTAAGTGTCCGCACTATGTCCGGTAATTTATCTAACTCACCAATATTGTGGGCTAGTTCCCTTTTAATTATTTGGTCTGAAAAGTTTGAAAAGTCCTTGTTTGGATTAATAATTTCCTTTACCAACCCTGCTAGGTTCTCTTGAAGTATGTCCCTAATTTTCTCTTCAATGTTCCGTCAGTAGTTTCGAACTCGTCCTTACAGAGGACGAAGGTCCTGCAAGATTTCCCATCCTATCTACCAAGTCCTGTTCAGTCATTTTAATGAGGTTTTTAATGGATGATCGTTAATGGTCTTATGAGGGTTAGTTGTTTGGATGTCAAGTATTTCTTAACTAGCTTATATTAAAATCATTTCGGCGTGCTATCGTGACGATAGGTTCGGCTGATTCCTTTTTGTCCCACGCAGCAACGATTCCTCCTGTGTGTGGGTCTACTACGGAGCCTCCTCTATACCTGGATCACGTTCCCTCTGAACGGGTACTGAAGGGATCACGGCGATAAAAGTTGGAGTCTGGTTTTTCCGCTAGGTACAATTCCTTTAGGAGTGCGTTGTAGCGTTTCTTTTTTAACGGCACTTTTGCACTTCCGAATCGCGGTGTTTGGCGTTTTCTTAATTAGTTGAAGATATAGCCAAACGTCGGGATTTTTTTACCGATCTGAACGAGATTCGGAACTTGTATCCTTTCGCGGTTTTTCACCCTGCTCGGGCGCCAGTTAAAAAGATTTTATTAATATTCTTTAAAAAAAGAAATGAATCTTTTTCACATTTTGTTTATTTGAGTATCGGATTAGAACGGACAATTATGATTCTTATAATTAATAATTACACCTATGCGTTGCTCCATCGCTGCCGCGATCTCGGTCGCGGTTGCTGCTGCTGCTGGCGTCCCTCGATGTCATTGGTAGCTGGTGTTGTTGCTGTAGCTTAAGTCCATATCTTCATTGCTGATTGGTCAATGCAAGTGCATTGTGTTGTTGGTGGATGCACTTTGCATTAAGTTCAGTGAGCTTTGCCAAATGTTTGGGTGTTTTCTTTCTTTTGGCTTTCCCACGATCGCAAGCATAATCAATGCTTACTCAGCGCACGTGTCTTTCGATCCGTGTGACCCTTATTGGTGCGACGGCATCATATTGCATCCTGTGCACGGTGCACTCAATGCGTTTATGAAAGCTCTTTTGCAGTTGTTATTGAGAACTTATGTGCTTGGACTTAGCGTTTTATTAATATTATCTAGTGTTTGACATTTTAGGTGTTAACTTATATAATAATAATATAAGCTGCTACCTAACTTCAAGGGTAATTCAACTTCGGCTCCGCACGAAGTTAGCATTTCTTTCTTGTTTTTGTATTTCAAAATACTTTCCTGAACTGGTGCTACAGAAATATGTCAGTTGTGAAGGCTGTAGGGAACATGGCACAAAGTTGAATAAACTGGACTTGCGCTTCATTGATAGGAGTCTTCGTGGAAATGAAAGACTTCTTCTTCCCCCATACTTTATGGGGTCGGAGATGATACCTTCTCCCTGTTATATACGTTTGCAGATGCGTTCGGAAATGATTTCTCCTGTAAAATACGTTTATATGACTACAATGTACCTTTGTACTCTACGAGTACCTTGCAGAATAAAAATATATTGGTATATGAAAGGGAGCTTTGCTAGCAACAGTTCTTGAAATAACTCTAAAAAGAAAAATTTATCTTCCCAAATTTTTCAAATAAATAAATGGCAATTAAGTAACACAGAATCAAAACATATTAGACTCACTTTTTCTGTTCAGTATCAAGAGCGTATCCATGGGGGCAATTAATAGTAGTACATTTATAACTTCCACGAGTGTTAGTGCAGATGTCGTTCTGAAAATATTTTGTTACGAAAATGACAAAAATGTTTAAATCTTTCAATAACTATTTTATGTTTTATAACTTTAACACTAAACAAAATTATTTAGATGCTATAGTACGCTATGATTTATGTCGTATACGAAATAATAAAATAGAAACCATTATAGACCAAAAAAGTGTATGCTAAGAGTACGATGAATTATAATGGCTTTATCTCTGCTACACAAATCTGCACGAAACCCCGACATTAAAAATGGAACGCCTACCATTCCCTAAGCCGATAAAAGCCACATGTTGTATTAGCTACAAGCCTGTATTCACTGTGTATTTCACTGTGTGTGAATGGCCGCGTGTCAATGGCCAAGCGTAAATAGGAAACTACGCAAGTTTAAACACTGAAATAGTACATGCACGAAATGCACCTGAAAGGAGATGCCGGGCGAGAGACGAGGCCGGGAAGGCATAAGAGACTTGCAGATAAAAACAAGATGACCATTGAGCTGATTGATATCTGGTTGCTGCTGGTAACTGTTGGGGATCCAAACACATCTGGGTTGATACTGCTAAAAACATCTAAGATCCTACAATGATCTGACCTTCAGTTATCGGGGGCCAACCAATCTCTTAAGCTATGGAGATACATTTTTATGAGAAAAACTTATATTCCGTCCCTAAGCCTTATATTCCGTTTGCAATTTTGTATTAGCTACCAAACGATATTGGCATCAACAAATTGCCCAGGGGTTTTTTGACTGAATACGTTGGGTCCTTATATTGTGTCGATATAACCAATGTTCTCTGGAAAGACAGCAAGCCTGTTCGCTTTTTGTCCACCTATGTGGGTGTAAAGTCATTCGAAAAGACAAACTCTCGTGAAGGAAAAAAAAAACTTTCGCGAAACACTAGCCGCAGGGCTGGTGACATATAAAAACAAAAACTTACCGGGTCGCCTAAACAATACCAACAATACATTTTCACCGTGATGGACAAACCAGTCTCCATCCTCTCAGTCAGGACAAACAATGCAGACAGAACGGGCAAAGCAATCTCCTCTCTCTCATCGACTTTTCAGCATGAGCTCAAAGGTCCTAACCAAAACATCCAATATCTGTCTTGCGGTTTGACCAGCTAAACCAATCACCACATTGGTTGGATCGAAACAGTGGAAAAAGAAGTTTCAAGCACTGTAAAACTTCACAAACGCATTGCATATGCACAAAATGCAGTCTGTATTTATGCTGTCGTTTTGTAGATTTATGTTTTGTGGAGTACCATAAGAAAAAATAAAATAAATATTCATTACTTTAAAATGTTCTTTTTCCACTCAAAGCCCCAAGCGTGCCTTCAGGCCTGCTTACCTTTCTTATCACTTTACAGGTCAACCGACGATTCTACATTATTTTTATTTTTCTACATTATACATATAAGCAATATTTGAGCTTAGAAGCATTCATTCACTTAAAAAAAAAATAATTTAAATACTTTTTTTTTATTATTTTGGAAAGTAGTCTTAGAGGATGGTTATGTACAGCTCCTGTATTAATCAGGCACTCTCAGTGACTGAGGTCTGATGAAACAGCCGACGGATAACGGTATCTGAATAAGCCTGAATAAGGATTGTCATATGACCCATTTGTAATGCGCAAAGCATGTAAATACCTGTCCTCATTTAGCTGGATGTGGCGTATCAACTTATCCGTATTTTCAGACAGAGCGGATTCAAATACCACATTTTGCTGGCATGTATTCCTGGAACTAATTCCATTTCATTGTAATGTTAGCACCTAGTGCCGAGACCTTGCGTTCTTGCGTATTGCGTTCTTTTTATAGCTACTAACTCTTCTACTTTATAATTCGACTCTTCCTTTGCTTAATATTGGTACAACAATTTTATGGATTCGCTCAACTTGACCATTTCCTTTAGGGATCCCTGTGGTTATGTGAAGCAATTATATTCGTAGAAACAATGATGTCGTCCATGAAGACCACAATTGTTTTAGCTTGGATAAGCTTCATTAAAACAGCAGATATATAACGAAAAAAAACTGCTGGAGAGTTGTATATACCAAAAAGTACATAGGAATATTCGTATTGACCATTGTGCGTCACAAGATCTGTGAATTTCCTAGATTCTTTCTCTACTGGAACATTAAAGAATCCATTTATCATGTCAATAGTTGCAAATACTTTTGAACCCTGCAGTCTTTCGAGAACATCGTCTATCAACGTCATCGTAGAATTATCGTTTTTGATCTTCTTCTAAGCTTAGTTGGTAGTCTTTTCGAACCGTCCTTCTTTGAAACAAGCACCACTGGTGATGCGTCCTCTGAGTAACTTGGCACAATAATTCCTTCCTCCAGCCATTTTCGTTTTTGAGCCTCAATAACGTATCTGTTCTCAAACGAAGAGCGGCGTTGGCTTTGGCAAACCTGAATGCCGTCTTCTAGAATAATTTTCATACTAACCGGAGATTCGATTGATTTACAATCCTACATTATCTCGACCCTATCTTTCAAGCGTTCTTCAGGTGCGATAGTTTTATTTTATCTACTACTGTCTTCTTACATTTCCTTTTCTTTAAATTCTTCACCGCTTGAGCTAAACATCAGATCCACTGATTGTAGGACGTCATTTTCCACGATTGCTGGCTAAACAAATTCATTTTTCCTTACAATATGAAAAGTTACAGGAAAGCAAATTCCACCTGCTTCTAAATTGGTTTCGAAAGATCCTATCGTCAGTAACTCGCCCTTACCGATACCCTTGAAATGTCTCACTTCTGGCTTTATGCTTAAACCATCGAAGGTTTTAAAAATGTCCTCTTATTAAGCATAAATCACATCCCGGGTCAATCATGTCAAACAATACTACTCCTACCGCTGATACTTTCTTGTAGATTAATCCTTTTGATTTTTAAACCTTTTAAACTTGCAGTTATAGCACACTACTTCAAACCTGCAGTCCTTGGAAATATGACCCTCTTTGTTGCACTTAAAGCACATTCTCTGAGAAATTGAGTCTTTTCCTTGAGTCTGTTTGCTTTTTTTATAATTAGTTGTCCTACTTCTAATCTTTTCATATTTTGTGATCTCATATTTAAGCACTTTAATCATTTTGTCCCCTTATATGGCATCTACAAAATAGGATATTAAACTCCTCATCGATTTTCATTGGCTTGCTAAACTCCATTAAGCTGTAAAGGATACAAGTTTTTCTTGCCTGTCTTTGCTTTAGAATCGTATGAATTTCGGCAGCGCACAACCATTTGCCGAACTCTTTCTGAAACAACTTTATATAATGAATCCAGCCTCTAACGCCCGTCTGACTACTAATGTAAAGCTTAGCAGCCCCCGCTAGAAGCTGTTTCGCGTATATGAATTTTTGCAGCTTATCTCAAGCAACAGTTAATGCAACGTGTTCAAACTCAGACACCCAATGATTGACGTCTTCTTGTTCTGACCCTGAAAAAGAAGAGACACTGTCCTGCATATTCTTAGAGTAAGCCTTGAACTAAAAATTTATCGTTCTTTTTGGTATTTCCACGAGTCTACACTCTTTGCATCTTCTTCATTTTCTACGTTATTATTTGTTTCAAGTCCAAAATGCTCAAACAACTTATCTTGCAACACTCTGTTTATCGCTGTCGTTTGCAAGTTCAGTTCAAAACAGTTCAAATTTGGCACGGTCATTCCTAAAATTTCCTTAGCATCCATCGTAATGAATTCACAAATATTCTTAAGATTACGATTATGAGTTTGAAAGAAGTGCAAAGTATTTACAAAATGTTCTTAAGTTTTTTTTCTATTTTAAATTAGTGTTCTTTTTAAACAAGAAAAGTTAATTTTTTGATCAAAATTCTGAAAACTCTCTCGCTCACCCAAGCCAATTGGATTTGGCTGACTTTGTCATTGTTGTTTCTTAGGAACACAGTAACATTTAATGATCGAGTAGATTACCGTTGCAGCGTCGTCTCTCTCCTTTCGTCGTTTGCAACGTCGTCTCTCTCCTTTCATCGTTTGCAACGTCGTTTCTCTCCTTCGAACTGAAGTTCGCTTCTGCTTTCTCGTCGGATTTTGTAGTTTCCGAGCACTTCGGTTAAGAAATTTGTATCCGTTCGTCGTATGGATAGAAATTTTTCGTCTTAATTTCACAATCTTACGCCATTAATTGTTTTAATCTATTCTTATTTTGCTCTTTTTTATCCGTTCCTTTTATGGATAAAAATTAGCCGTCGTAGTTTTTGGAAAAGTGGGTCATTCAACTTCAACTTAATGAAGCTTAATTCTTTTGTTAAGGTTGGTATTTGGAATTGATTACATGCAAATACCAATTGACTCTGTTAACTAGGCACTCTTTTTAAGTAAACAAGTCAATCTTTTGGGAAACACAACTGATCTCCTTACTTGAACTTAACTGAAATAATGCGTCAATTTAGAACATGTTTACTTACTGGAAATTGTAGGGAAAAAGTAACGTGAACTCGTTTGTAAAATAAAAAATTTTGATTATTTTTCCAAAAACTTCTAACTACAAAACCAATCTACGGTAAGATTAAAAGGTTATGCTTTACAACGCAGTTTTGAAATATCGCAACATAGTGCGGATTGAAAGGAAGAGTGTTAGTCGTAGCATCCTGTTAATAAAAACAGAAATTGTCCAACGACGAACCAACAAAAAAGACCAATTCATATCGCACTCAAACCATCTACAACGCGTCAAAACCAGGACTCCAGTAAAACCAGAAACCATATTACCTAAAAAAAGTATGACTTCCCAAGTCGGTATCTTACAAGGCAACATTTTCAAAATTAATGGAAATCAAGTACATTTTAAGGACTTAAGATTTTATAACCATATGTTATCTTATGATGATTTTATAACCACAGTCGGCCGATCTCTTCGCAGGAAGATTCTTCGCAGACATTCTTACCATGTTGCAGAGGTGTAAGCAAAAGGAGCCACAACTCAGGAGGAACTGACCTCAGAGTTAGAGGTCTCCGATATCGAGGACGGCTACAGCACGGATGCGTCGCTGCTGCGCAGGATGGGTGCGAGTCGTGTCATCGATGAAGACATCTCCAACGACGAGGAGGCGGAGATCACAATGGTGGAGGTTAAACTGTCAGATGTCCCTACGAATACTGCAGATAAACATCCCCACTTTTAAGGCAGCCTCAGCGGTACTGCTGCTCCATTTGGCTGAAGATGGAGCCGATATAGTCCTAGTTCTGAAAACATGGATAGCAGGAGGTAGGGTTTCTGGACTAGCGACCAAGGAGTACAAGCTATTAGTAGCTAACACCGAAGGTAAATTTTGATTTGATTAAGCTAAAAAGCACCTTAGCATATTTTTGCTTCGTAATTACAGCAACGACTCCTATCCGGTGACTGTAGTCCTACATGGCCTATGAAAGGCCGGAACCCCTCGACGAGCTAGTACAAAGGCTAATACAGGACAGCGAAAGGCTAAACCTAGGCCACCTTATAGGATGCGACTTCAACACTCACCACCCACAATGGGCAAGCTGAAGCACAAACAACCGCGGTGATTCTCTTTTCAACTTTATTCTTAGGCCAAACATTTTCCTCTGCAATAAGGGAGATGAACTTACTTTTATTATTGCAAATCGCAGGGAATCCATTGATCTCACGCTTGTATTGAAAAAGATTCTTAGCCATGTAACTCTTTGGAAGCTTCAAGAGAAACACTCTTCCTTCGACCACAGGTACAAAAAACATCACTTAATTTCAAAATTATAGAACCAGCGGTTTTTCAAAACCTTAAAAAACCAACTGGGGCAAGTATTACCAAATCCTGCAAAACACTATTGAACCAAAGCCATCTGAATATCCTTAAAACGTGGATAGCTTTAACACTCTGGTGCAAGAATTCACTCAAGCCTGCAACCAAGCCCTCAAAAAAGCATGTTAAACAGGGCAAAGCCGGAAACGAGGAGAAATTTTGGACCTAATACAAGGCCTCGTTGGCCTAATATAAAAAGTCCATCCGCAAAGCGAAGCGCTCCTCATGGAACTCCTACTGCTCAGACATTCTAATCAGCCACAAATGATGAAGGCCCCTGGACCAATACAAGTGAGGGATCTCTAGCCACACTGCTTGAGACCCATTTTCCAGGTTGCACCCCGATAGCGGATGCGCCGCCCAATACAAATGCCCTTCAAAACTGCACATTGAAGAGAAAACTCTACACTCGGCAATACAAAGTTTCAAGCCCTTCAGATATTAGACCTATCAGTCTCTCATCCTACCTGCTTAAAACGCTAGAAAGAATCATAGGCCTATATCTAAGATCAACTCTTAGTCCCACATAAATCTCTGATGCACATCGTTGACATCTCAATGACATCGCCCCACATTGCCCACCGGTGTACTTGGGCTATCTTAGATTATCTTCAAGGTAGTGCCCATTTCCCCGTAAAAGTATGATTTTCTTTGCGCTATAGCTCGGATCTCACCTCGCCCCAACCAAAATATCAGACTGATATATGTAAATGGGTAGTTTTCGAACACAAAATAGAGCTAGTGTCGCTATCTGGAAAGCCGGTTGCTTAAGCCACCAAGTGGTTCACATGACTAAATGCATAAGAATGGCCATCAACTGTAGCATCCGTCAGACAAAAAGGATTCCACTCAAAGCCAAAGTCGTATAATGCAAAAACAGCGCCCCTTTCATTCGTACAAAAAATGTATGTCAACTTGTTCCCTTATCAATTATAAAAAAGGCAAAGCTAATTTATAAAAAGCAGTCTTTTTGGCCAAGCGCAGCTCCCTAGAGAGCTTTACGGCTCGTATCTCTCCACTATCCACAATTCCAATTACTTCAAGGACTGCAATTTTCCAGCCGAATATATACAACAAAAACTATTTACCTGGTTCGAAACTTTCAACCAACTTCGCTATCCGTTTCCAACAAACTCAAAGACCCGAACTTTACACCAATAGAACTTAAATCTGCAGTGGCTGCTACCAAAGGGAAAAGCCCGGGTGCGGATAGTCTCCTACATAATGTTAAAACATATCCCTTGAACGAAAAAATATACTACTACCTTGAACTCGATCCAAAACTCTTAAACCCGAATCCACAGCATAAGCAATACTCGATATTCAAGTGTTGTGGGTTCAACTACACCCGGATGTGTCGCAAGAGTGCAACTCTGTCACAAGTGCGCAACTATGCACGCTGACTAGAATGTTGCGAGAAAGCTGACACACACCCTGAGTGTTACGCTGTCTCTTGACACCGGATAGCTGACACCACACCCGCTGACACCAAATACGCCGACACCGCACACGCTGACACCACACATAGAGTTGGAGTGGGAGATCCGCCGATATCGAACTGACGACCGGAGGGTCACAACTCTGGGAAGTCAGTCTATTTTGGACCACCTGAAACTTCTCCAAATATTCCTAAAAACAATTCCCAATTGTTATATTAAAAACTACTTTTTCATTCATTAATTAAGAACTTTGCCAAATCAATTGTTAATTGAAGTGACTCAAATAATACATTTTATTCCCTTCGATATCAAACGATGAACCGACTACTCATTATCAGGATATCAATGGATGGACACCTTAACTGGCGCCCGAGCAGATAAGTAGAGTGAAAATGAATTATGGGTGTTAACAAAATTTTTTCCCAAAACAAAAAAAGAAGAAAAAATCGATAGGAAAAAGTAGAAAAGTGTAAAAATCTTTCTCAAAATAAAAAAAAAAAGAAAAAGAAAAAATGGATAGAAAAAAGTATAAAAGTAAAGTAACGAAGATTTTTCTCAAAAAAATAGATAGGAAAAAGTATCCGCGTGTGTTAAAATATTGCCGTATATAAAGAAATAAAGAGAACCACCGTGAACATATTCGCGAGTGCCAAGAAGTATAAATCAAAAATAAAGCAAAAAAATGGTGTGTGGCAACCTACTGGAAACGCAAAGAGGTGTGGAATGCACCCAAAAAAAGCTGCCCAGTGGGTTGTGTGTGCAACCGTACCTGAGTAGGCCTACGAGCCAAAACGGAACAATACGGACCACCGCGCCAAGGAAATAAATAAGAACACAAAAAGATTCGTAAAATATTTGTCCGATTCAGAGCAGATTTCTGAGGCAATAGAAAAGGAAGATCGCAGGGCCCAAAGAAGGTTCGAAAGAATAATTGCTAATAAACAAATCAAAACCAAAGAAAAACAACGTTTTAGCCCAAAGGGGGTCCAAGAGAATCGCGGAATGACGATAAAAACTAGATCAGGGAAAATTTTACATAAATCAGACTTGAGAAATTGAAGAGCGCCTTATGAACCTCTCTATTTTTAACACACCCACAAAACATTTCTCTATTTTAACACACACACAAAAACATTAAGCGTAGAACACAAATAATATAAGCATAAATACACAAATATTAAACACACAGATATTATAAGCGCAAATAGTATATACACAAGCCTTTCTTTCCTTCTCGATCACGATGCTCCAGGAGTCTCACACTCATCGGCCTCACATCAGCCGCGCACCCGTCGTTCCCCTGCAACAAGGAGTAGTATGGCGGATCAATGGAGTATTTAAACTGGTACACGTCATCAACCTGTCAAGGATGATGAAGCTAGTAGACGACACTAGCCGAGACGCTGCAACCCTAACGGATCAACGTGTTACCACAATAATTTCTTGTCTTGGAGGCCTCACTAACAATGGCAGTCTTCTCAATACTGTTTATTATCTGGAGGAAGTTGACCTTCACCAAAGGAATACCAAACACGAGGGTTATAATCGAGGAGCTGGAAAACCCAAAGAGGATGTCGACAACAGCTCACCATTCTGCCAATTGATCTGCGTGACGCAGACTTTTAGAGGGGGAGGAGTTATCACCCGGCACATTCGAGCCCCCCCTTGCTCAGCACTATTCGCCCCCTACTACTACTACGCCTTGAACTCGACCCAAAACTCTTAAACCCGAATCCACAGCATAAGCAATCGATATTCAAGTGTTGTGGGTTCAACTACACCCGGATGTGTCGCAAGAGTGCAACTATGTCACAAGTGCTCAACTATGCACGCTGACTAGAATGTTGCGAAAAAGCTGACACACACCCTAAGTGTTACGCTGACACCCGCTGACACCAAACACGCCGACACCGCACACGCTGACACCACACAAAGAGTTGGAGTGGGAGATCGGCCGATATCGAACTGACGACTGCAGGGTCACTACTCCGGGAAGGCAGTCTATTTTGGACCACCGAACCACCAAGCTGAAACTTTTCCAAATATTCCTAAAAATACTTCCCAATTGTTATATTAAAAACTACTTTTTCATTCATTAATAATAATGAATAATGACTCAAATAATTCCCTTCGATGCTTTTTTTTTTAACTGGTTGACTCCGGAATCCCGGACGGATTTTCAGGAAGGGATGGCTTAGGGACAGGAATAAGCACTGCATTTTCCTATCTCCACTCCCTGTTTCTTTTGATCGAAAGAGTTCTGAAGTAAAGGATAGTGTAGAATATTACGAGAAAGAGTCTTGTTCAAATAAGGTGTTAAGAGTAGAAAATTTAAATTTAGAAGTAGAACAAAGAAAAAAAGTGTGTTGGAGACCATTGTGGTCCGAACATGCCTTGAAGGAATACATTTTGGACAGCTGCATCACCTTTGAACATGTTATGAAAGGTAGGACAGCATAGTTCTACGATAGGTTTATGAAGATTATTTATTAATAAAAAGTCTATTATGGTAAAAAGGAAGGTGAAAATCAGGAAGTTTTTTTGTACATGTTTGATCTCGGTGTATTCCCTATTGACTCCAGATACACGATTCCATTAAACTTCAGGTAATTTGCTAAACACAAATTTTAAAAGTTATCGAAATCGAATTAAAGGTCTATCATTTGCGCACTAGTACTTTTATATTGAAGGCAAAGCATAAAATCATCTACGAATATAAGTACCAGTGAGTGAACATATTTTAAAATAAACCACGTTAGTTCTTTTAGTTAAGCTCGCAATGATACTTAAAAGATCAGTTGGGTTTCACAAAAAAATTTACATTTGTTTGTAAGCTATTCCAGAAACCATCCAAAAGAAGTTAGCTCCAATAAATTTGTTGTGGTAGATCGACGCTTTTTGAAGCCATGCTGGAGAAAATATTGAACTACAAAGGTGTTCCAAATATGAAGTAATTAAGATTTCAAAAAGATTTGCTGATAGTTTAGAAATGCCAGTATAATTGAAAGAGTCAAATTGTTTTCATTTTTATGCAGAGGAATATATGAAGATCCGAGAGTAAATCAATTAAAAAAAAAATTGGCATGCTTTTCCGGAGGGAGACTGAGCCGGAATGGTGGTAGGTTGATTGAAAAAAGTATGCAAAAAGATTGGCAATCCAAATGTAAGCTGAGGGGAAAAAGCTAAGCTCTTCGGATTATCTGTAAACTAAATTCTGCAGCGTTAAGTATAACTTCTTTAACATTCCGCGTTATGCACGGTGAAGTTAGACCGAGCCAAATTATTTATTACTTATATTCTTTAAATATGTATAGAAGGCACTTTTTATACTAAGGCGGATTTGTTGCAGTAAATTGTAATTAAATTGATGTTAGGCGATATTTATATCTTTACATCCAGTAAATCCGACCAATCAAATTTCACAATTTATAATAACACCCATACCCATACTATGAAACCTCTAAAATATATTTTAGTGCAGTATTTATTCCACTTAAGTGCACCAATATCAAAGCCTCTATGTGGGTAAGAGCGTGGGCGTCAGCTATGGCTCACCTATGGCTTAGGAGGGAAGCCATCCTCGATGTTTTTTGTGACTCGGATGCCCTAGTTTACCACCGTTGCAAATTTGCCAAAGATATTTTTCGCTTGTCAGTGATGGTCATCGTTGAAACAGCTGATCGCAACGTCGGATAGAGCGCGCGCACCTATCGAATGTACTGTGAGAGGGCAATAGGTTTCAAAGGATAATCTGGCAGAAGGTACATCCAGAAAGCCATGGATGAAATACAGTTGCTTGGTCACCCGACTGCCCGTCGGCAGTACGGTTAGATAAAGAAGTTTATTCAAAACTTGTACAAGATGCGCCGCACTGCCAGCGGGAACCTTCTACTGATCTTATGAGGAAAACCCCTGAGGAGGTGCATTAGGGCCCTACTAAATTGTGAGCACTGACGGAGGATAGCAAGTCTAAGCTCATGGAGATAAGAGACCTCGATCCTCTGGTTTCGGAAAAGTAAATTTTTAATGGTGGAGCACTTCGATGTGGTCAAAGACTCAGTCCTGATCAAAAACGTGTGCTCAAAATCAAAGGACACGCAGACATACGTTCTATTACCTAAAGTTTCCGCGGTACACCCAAGAGAAGAAATTGATCAAATTTTACCATATATTGAATTATGTAGGCCGTGTAATGGCGATGACCATCATTGTTTCTAGAATATATCATTTTTGAAATGTATGTGTACCAACTAAAATTAAAAAATAGGATCTAGCAGTTACCATATATTTGATAATAAAATTTATGTAAGGCAATCTTTATATCTTCATATCAAAATTAATTTATTCAGTTTCGTAAGTCAGCCATATGAAAGAATCGAACTTTATGAAATGGAATGGAATGGTCAATTGAATTTTTAGTTTCGATTGGAATTACTTCTTTGATTTTACCTCTTCAAAAGAGAATTTGGAGTCAAAAGAAATGAACACTCTTCCCCCCCTTCGCAGTGTTCCATCACGTCTTAAAGTAATTTACTTACTTGAAAATCTTCGGAGCTTAAGATCTCCGGCTTTTACCAAGTTTCTGTGTAGACTATAATGTGGGATGCAAAGGAAGAACTACCAGAATAAAGTTTGGGAAGTTTTATACGAAACCCTCTAGTATTCTGATAGGTAAGAGGTAGTTAAGAAGTTAGTTGTTTGCCCACAGGTTTGGACATTTTTTCTTCACCGAACTTGGCTGATGTTCTTTGACGAAAATGTTAACTGGCCAAAACTGACAGAACAAATATATAAATTTAGAAATATCCGTCACTTTTTTCGACTTTTGTTATGGCTTTGATGTAAGCAGAGATATCAATCTCAGAGGTGTTAGACGTGTTCGATGTTGGGATCACCTGTAATTTGGTGTTTTGGTGTTGCAGTTACAAGAACTAGTCTGCCTTATGAACGATCTCATTTCATCCTGAATAGCACGACAACAGTCACAGAAAAAGTGGAGATCAGATCTACGTTAAATGGCATCCAAAACTTAGGCCGTGAACCTGTCACACTTACTGTGTACTACGTTGTCACAAAGCCAGCAGTGGGTGGTAGGCTGGGATGCTGAGATTGTCTTATTACAAAACTTAATCGCACAGACAAGTTTATATTCCATGATTATTTATTATTATTTATGTATTAAATTATTTTTATTTCAATATTTAAGTACCTTGAACCACTTTAACAATGAAACGAAAAAAGAAAATAATAGAGAGTGACAGATAAAAATTGAGCGACAATAGGGGCAACACAGAAAAAGATGAAAAAGCAGCGCAGAGTTATGCTTGGAAAAAAATTACTAAATATATTATTTTATCTCCAAATATACCACTGCACACGCGAAGCGTGTATATCAGTGGTATATATATATATATATATATATATATATATATATCATATATGATATGATATATTTTTTTATGAATATAAATAAATATAAGTAAACATCGGTTTAAAGTCATCAATAGGAAATTAAAAAAAAACGCAATGCGCACGAAAAAGTTTTTTATATAATAGAACATTATCTCAGGAAAGTCCTGTGAAAGTTTCATGTCGATCGGACTAAAACTCGCTGAGATACCGATTATCTAATTACTTTCTATGTATATACTTTCAATTGCTTTTAACACTTTAGACGCGTATATATAATCAACATTTTGAAATGACCACCTCCCATTTGGAAAACATTCAAAAATTAAAATTTTTTAGAATTTCGGAAAAACTTTTAGTTTTTGAAAGTTAAGTGTTTAGTTAAGTGTTTAGTTTTGCTCATTTTTTGCACAGGTAAAACAAAATTTCAAAAAAAAAAAAAATGCTTAAAACGTTTTCTAATAGATAAACAATGACCATCAATATTTTCAAATGACTACCTACCGTTTGGAAATTATTTAAAGTTGAACATTGTTAAACAAATTGCAAAAACGACTTTTTGAATAAACGCAATGGACCACCAATGGTCATCTTTTAGAATTTTGAAAAACTTTTCGTTTTTAAAATATTAAAGTTTTTAGTTTTGGTAATTTTTGGACAGGTAAATAAAAATTGTTTATCAGCAGTTCTGTTTTTGTTTATTTCTCCCCGTTCGCATGCGCTTTACTGGTTTTTGTAGCGCATGCACTTTGGGAAGATTTTTGTAGAGCTGCTGCACATTAGCAAATCTTGCATTAGCAAATTCCGCCTCGCATCTTGCCAGCGAAATGATAAACAAATGCATTGTTTGGAGTCTCTATTGCTAAGCTTTGATTGAGCGGCTGTGAGTTTGGCTAGATTGAATCCTCGAATAAAAACATTGAAATTATATTGAAATTGAATTATGGAATCGTTTATTTTTTTTGGCCGCTATTAAAAAATATTAATAGCTCAACATTTTGGTGACCCCGACGCGATTTCATCCCGGTTAATTATCATGATCAGCTTTAAAAGTGCCACTAAAGCACCGTTGTTTTTGTTGTCACAAAGTTGTATTTTATTTTAATTGCACAATGAAATCGGGAGCTGAAACTAATGCATCTGCTGCGTCAAGCCGTGAAAGGATGCTGCGGAGACGCGCAGAGGTAACATGCCAGGAAATGGAGGTCCTGCATCGGAAAGTCAAGGCTGCGACCAACGATTCTACTATTTTGACCCTCGAGTATGGAGAAACGTCTGCGTGATCGCTTCACCACGCTGCAGAAGGAATTGGAGAAGCTAAACTACAGCGAGATCGGGAGCGACTTATATTGGTGGTTCTCTCAGCTGGCTACGAACGTGCACGTTAACATCCAGGTGGAGGTGGCCAAGCGTTCCATGAGAGTTGCTGCTCACTCTACGCTTTTGGATGCTACTAGTGCTGCTGGGAATTCAACCGCTCCATACAGGCCTGCTCCCTCATTGCCCCCGTTCCCAATGCCAAAATTTAGCGGCGGCTATGCCGAGTGGCCTGATTTTTGCGTCTTATTTAGACAACCATTGACAATCACCCGAACGTGACCAAGATGGAGAAGCTCAGGTGGATCATTTCCCGTTTGCGGGACTCAGCCCTGAAAGTGTGAGGGCGCTTGAGATTACCGACGCAAACTATGATGTTGCCCTTGATCTTTTGCGCAACCATTTCAGCAACCGACGGTTGCAGGACGTCGGCCGAAATTCAAGGGTGCCGCCTCATCCAGATAATTTTCCAAAAACTGGACCCTGCCACAAAGCCAAGTGGGAAGACTCGCTGGCAGGAAACACAGATGATAGCCTGCCAACTTGGGAATCTATGGCTCGGTTTCTGGAACAAAGGCGGAGCTAAGGCCACCGTACCCTGGAGACGGTGGCCTTAGCTCCGCATTTGTCAGCGAATCAGGCGGGGCGACGTAGGCCATTTAACAACTGATCCTGAATGCTCCTAAATGCTCCGCCTGCTTCGTGTGCCCGATCGCATAGTTTCATATCCCACGCCCAAGGGGGCCGTGAGATTAAGCCAACGGGGCAGGCGCTCACGTTAAACATATCAGACTTTCATGCTTCGTGTGCCCTGTGCGGCATCCTGACACACGCTGTGCCTTCTTGCCCAGGGTTCTTCACCTTGCCCTCTGCTTTGTGTGCCTCAAGTCTGAGCACTTAGCCCGCGGATGCTCATCCTCCCGCTGCCCAACTTGCAATCGCCGACATCATGCGCTTTGCATCCATGCGACCAATCATCTAGCGCCACTTCCGTTCCCGCTTCCGGTTTGAATCCGAACAATGAAGTTGTCGTTGCGACCTCTCAGGTTCCTCCTACTGATACTCTTTTTACCCAGGATCAATGCGCTGAAGTAGTGCTCGTCCGTGGCAGATCAGGAGCTTTTTTTCCTTGTCGAGCTCTACTTAACTCCGGCTCACAAGTTCATCTTATCACATCACGGCTGGCCAGCCAACTTCAGCTTCATCGGTCCAAATGCTCTGTAGCAGTGACTGGCCTTGGAGACACTGAATTTACTACGGATGGAGCATCGGTTAACGTGTGCCTGAAGTCACGCCTATCCCACGTATTCTGTGTAAATTGAGGCAGTTGTGGCGTCTCACATCATAACGCGTCAACCTGGCCTGAACATAGATGTGTCCAACTGGAAGGTTCCCGCCAATGTGGTTCTAGATGTTCCGAACTTCCACAGAGCTCAGCGTGTGGATCTTCTGATTGGAGCAAGCCTCTGTTTCGATCTGCTCTCAGTCGGTCAAATCCAGCTAGGAGACGGTCTGCCTCTGGTGCAGAAGACACGTTTTGGATGGGTAGTTTCTGGAGGAGGTGGCATCCCAGGAAAAGCTCCTTTGGCCGCCTCATGTAAGATAATTCTTGCTGAGTCCGTAAACCCTTTTGACGATCGCATCGATTATCTTTTCCACCAATTCTGGGAATTGGATGCCTGCACTGCGCCTATCGTTCAAGCTACTAGGGAGGAGCTCGATTGCGAGGCCCACTTCGTCATGCACCACGTCCGTCTTGAATCAGGTGCTTATTAAGTTTGCTTATAAAGTATTTCCTTCCCCATTACTGCGTCCTGAAGGAAGACAGTTCCACTACTAAGCTGAGAGTTGTGTTCGATGGTTCGGCTGCTACATCCTCTGGTTATTCCCTCAATGATGTCCTGATGTCCGGCCCCGTGATTCAACCTAAGATTTTTCATACCATGCTTCGGTTTCGGTATCACCTTGTATGTTTGACTAGAGACATTTGCAAGGTGCTGCATAAGGGTCTTTCCGGATGATAGTTTGCTGCAGTGCATCCTCTGAAGAGATTCTATCCATGATGACGTGAAGGTTTTTAAGCTCGACACCGTGACTTATAGCACAAAGCCAGCGTTTTTTCTATGTGTTCGCTCAATACACCAGCTGGCTAAGGGCGAAGGTGCCGGTTTTCCCGTTGGCCCTCGTGTTGTCCTTCAGGACTTTTATGTGGACGACCTCATATCTGGTGCCTCAACAAAGACTGAAGCGATTTTCCTTTGTAGCTCTTTACCCCATCGCCAAACCAACCAGAAGATCTTTAGTATATTCCGTCGCTCGGTTTTATGACTCGATGGGCTTGGTAGGTCCTGTCGTCACCAGGGCAAAGATCCTATTACAGAAGCGGTACCGAGAAAATTTATTGTGGCCGAAAAGGCAACCATCAAACTTTGCGCCAGGACCTTATTGGCTACGGCTCCACCCAGGGATATTCCCCCAATGTCAAAATTTGTCAACTGGTTTCCCGGCCTACAGAGAGTGTTCGCCTACATTTACAAATTTTTCCGACGTTCCTTTTGTGGATGATGCTGGTTTGCTTAGTGTTGACGGGCGATTGCAGAACTCTGCGCTGGATTTTGATGGACGTCATCCGATCATTCTTTCCAGAGGCCATCCCGTCACTTCGGTTTATTTTTACGCGACGTAATCCCAGACATATATGGTCGGATAATGCCACCAAATTTTTTGGGTGCCAAGAATGAGCTAATGAAGTTAAAGCGAAGATTCTTCAGCCAGGATCATCAAGCTTCTCTGCTCGATTTTTTTCCATTTTGGCGGTCTGTGGGAAGCAGCACTAAAGACGACGAAACACCACCTATATCAGGCAGTTGGTCCCGCAATTCTTGGATTTGAGGAATTGAGGACTTTGTTGTGCCGCAAAGCCTTAATCATTAATTCTAGACCTCTTGTGCCAGAGTCTAGACGACTTCAATCGTCTGGATGGGTGGCAGAGAGTCTTTTTCTTGCAGCATGTTTTCTGGGCGCGTTGGACGGAGGAGTATCTCACGCTGTTGCAGCAGCGTTCCAAATGGCGCACCCCTGACCCTGTAATTTCTGTTGGTGACATAGTCCTGGTAAAGGGTGAGAATCTACCCCAATTAGGTGGTCTTTGGCCAGGTGACGGAGTGAAACGTGTAGCCATACTTAAGACAGCGGTTGGAACGACTAAGCGTGCGGTGTCAAGGTTTTGTCTGTTGCCTCTCAAAGATTCTGTTGAAGATCCAGCCTTCAACAGGGGGAGGATGTTGAGCTAAGCAGCCAAAGGCGAAGCTATGTAAAATAATTTATATTCCAAATCTGAGGAGCAGTGGCGGGTTTATCAGCAGTTCTGTTTTTGTTTATTTCTCCCCCGTTCGCATGCGCTTTACTAGTATTTGTAGCGCATGCGCTTTGGGGAGCTTATTGTAGAGCTGCTGCACACTAGCACATCTTGCATATGTATGCGTTCCCCCGCCTCGTCTCTTGCCAGCGAAATGATAAACAAATGCATTGTTTTGAGTCTCTATAGCTAAGCCCTCGAATGAAAACATAAAAATGTGATTGAAATTTAATTCTAGAATCGTTTCGACAAAATTAAAAAACCAAAAGGCCCATAGTCTCAATATATAAACAAAAAAATTCTTATCATTGCCCATCCCTTAAAACTTAAACAATTTAACAAAAACAAGAAAGGAAAGCTAATTTCGGGCGGAGCCGAAGTTTATATACCCTTGCAGTTGAGTCGCAGTCCGCTAGGTAGCGACACGCATCACTGTGGAAGGAAGTCCACGAGGTGACGACCTGCATGCCTTGGCGTGCGCGAGGAAACTCTATATATAGCCGAAAAATTAAAAATTTTCTGTAGGCAACCGATATAAATGAATTATATACCAATCGAAAAATTATATACCAACCTAATTGAAACCAATATTGTTTCAATTAGATAATTTTTGTCGAAACATATTCCATAAGTTATTTGGTTTGGGAGAAATTAGGGTGAAAGCAAAACAAATTTTAATCACTAAAGTGGGGCTGCTGGACACATTTTAGTCCCCAGATCGAATATTTTTATATATTCGCATTCTAGAGCTAAATACTGGTATTGGTACCTCAATCGACCCGATCCGACATTTTATTCAGAAGTTATTCGAAAAATTCGATTTTTTCTTCTTCTTCAAAATGATGCTAGTTTGCGTCGGTTTGTCTGTTTGCACTATTTTTTTCTTAACAATCCTGAAAAAAATATGAGCATACTATTGTTCTACAATTTGAAATACCTCAAGCTTACGTCAAAAAAATAAAAAAAACTTTGTTAATTAAAAAATTCATAACTTTATAATTAAAAAATATATTAAAAAGAGCTTTACACCGTTGAAAGGGTTTTTTAAATATATATTTTACTTTATTTGAGACCAAACGTCTATATAGTACACAAAAAAAAATACACTGAAAATAAACTTTTTTTTTTAAAAAAAAAATTATTTTTCAAAATTTGCTCGTTTGATTCTTTTTATGACGCAACTTTTAATATATCGCTCATATCTGGCAAAATCCGTTAACTCAAGATATAGTCCTGTAAGTGCAGCTACCCATTTTGTGCAGCCTCCTGTGAAGGTTGCATTTACTTATACATGTGTGTGTATTTGATTGGCAACTTTGCTTTTTGGAGTCTGCATATATTTGGTCAATACCCTAAAAAATATGGAGTATGTCTTTTCAGATTTTAGTTTATTTATTTAAAAATAAAATCCAAATAAAAAAGGGCTTAAAAAGTAACACATAAACATTGACTCAATTAGGACTCGAACCCAGGGCCCCCGTGTTAGGAACCACGACGCTCTCCACTCGGCCAACCTCGAACTTTGTTGCTTTAGGGCAAATTTTGATTTGTATTCTGCTTTGTGTTTCAGTGTCTCATGTCTTAATGAGAAGACTTACAAATGCACAATTTTACGAGTAGAAAGTTTTATATGCATATATAGCATATAATGCACATAAATAAAACTCTGCTTTACTTAAATTACAGCCACCACTGTTTTTGGGCAAATCATGGATTAAAAGCTATAAAAAAAACTAGGCAAACCAACTCCGCCAATACTTTTCTAATATTTATTATTTTATATCGCACACCTAAAATAAAGTGTTACATTCAACAATTTGTTTAACTAGAAAAACTGGAAAAACCTTTTTTTTTTTAATTTTTAATTTTAAAAATTTTCTGTAGGCAACCAATCTAAATGAATTATATACGAAATGAATAATATATAAATGGTATTGTTTTAATTAGATATTAAATTTTATTGCATTCAATTACACAATAAATAATATTGAATATAGCAGTTTCTTTTGAGACTGCGATATAAAAAAAAACAAGAAAGGAAAGCTAACTTCTGGCGGAGCCGAAGTTGATATACCCTTGCAGTTGAGTCGCAGTCCGCTAGGTGGCACCACGCATCTTATATTATTAGATATATAGCGGATCGTATATAGTCGGCCGATCCTTATGAAATTTGGCATATTGAATTATTTTGCCCAAAGAGGAATCTGTACCAAGTCCCATCTTTCTAACTTAAAAAACACCAAAGTTATGCCAATTCCGATCGTTCTATGACAGCTATAGGATATAGTCGGCCGATCCTTATGAAATTTTGTACATAAGATATTTTGATTACATATTTGGCGAAGATATCGTATGTAAAAATGTTTAAGGATCGGCCGACTATAGCATATAGCTGTCATAGAACGATCGGAATTGGCATAACTTTGGTGTTTTTATAGTTAGAAAGATGGAAAGATGGGTATAGATTCCATTTTGGGCAAAGCAATCTAATTTGCCAAATTTCATAAGGTGCGCCCGACTATATCTTATAGCTCCCATATAACTAAACGATCGGAAATGGCCCAACTTGCTAGTTGTTGAGATGCTTGGAGCTGTTTCCGAAATTTGTTGTAGAGAACTGATTTGATGGTGAAACTTTCATGAAGATCAACTATATACGATACGATATATAAATAACAATATAAGCTGCTACCTAGCTGCAAGGGTATATCAACTTCGGCTGCATCCGAAGTTAGCTTTCCTTTCTTGTTTTTCTCTCTTTTTACACACCTCTACTGTACTGAATTTTTGATAGCCACTTTTCCGGACGATAATAAAAGTAAAGGAATGGGAACTAAAACAATGCAAGACATATTAATTTATTGGTTTGTCAATTGGTTGTTGTCATTGGTTATTTGGGGCATAGAAATTAACAAACAATGAAGGATAATTTACAGCGGAACCGAAGTTGATATACCCTTGCTGTTAAGTGGCAGTTTATATTAAAAGATATATATCAGATCGAATACATAAGTTGTTAAGTAGATCAGTTTATTAGCAGCTTATAATATTAAATATATATGAGGTGTATATAGTTGATCGGTCCTGTTAAAAATGTTTCTTCTAAATCAATTTTCTAACTAAACCAAAGTTGTGCCAAAAATGATTATAGATAGTTTTTATTAACTATTGAAGTGATTCGAACCAAGAATACTTTTCAAAAGTTAAAAAAGTTGCAAAAAATACAACAGGCAAAAAGGAATAAACAACATAACATAACATCGAAGTAAAAAATAAAATTCACAAATATCCAAAAGATATATTTTTAAACTCTGAGTCACACATAAGCTAAGAAGGGAGCTTTGAAAATAACTGGGTGTGGGTAAAATTGCAGAAAATAATAATTAGAATCTCTATCGTACGCAAATAATCGCAGCACAAAAAAGAAGATGAAGTAAAGAAGAAGATCAGCGCGATGCAAACCTGCAGTTTTGCTGCATTGACCATCTGAAATTCATTCCCATTAATTTTCACAAAGAGGTAAAAATAAATGTTAGCTTTATTGAATACATTTATTAAAACACAAACTCCGCATTCTAATACAAAAACCTTACCGTAAAACAAAAAAAAAGCTTCGAAACTTTTAATTAAAATTTCCTACAGTAGAAACACTTTTTTACCAGTGATTGTTTTATTAATTAAATCCACTGAATGTATTATTTTTAAATCAGTATAATCAGTAACGCATTGAATACTTCCTTTGGATCAATCGAATCATTCGTAGAATCATTCGTAGTTTATTACTGATTTCAGCAAAAATACTACCAATATAGTCGGTGTTTTTCAAATCACTCGAAACACGATTGTGTTGCACCCTAAAGTTAAATTAAAGCGAAACTTGAATGAACTTTAATGGGTTTGAGGTATCATACCTGATATAGATACTTTAAAAGTTTATAAACGAACCATAGAAGCTGAAACTTGTAGTGTAGCCAACAGGGCACTCATGCGAAAAGCGGTCATAATATAGACAGAGAAAAATTTAAAAGCTTACCACCAAATATCATTGATCTACGGGTTATCTTGAATAAGCGAACGAAACATCACGCTATTCTTATCTATGATTTTGCATATCGAGATAAGAGAGCAATTATGTAAAAGCTTTTTCTTTAGCACAGTTAGGGCTAGATTTGCGTTGCAGAGCTTTGACATTAATTGACGAGTCTGAAAGCAATACGGCTGCTATTTTAAGCCAAGATTAAGAAATATTTAAAGAGTGCTTAAAAATAAGTAAAATTAAATCCCAAACGAATTTGCGGGATTCAGTTAATTGTGCTTAGTGATTTTATGCCAGGTATGTTTTACACTCAGTGCAGTGCAGTTTTTTCATTCATTATTACCCCCCAGTGCCACGTGCCAGTGCGGCTAGGACCAGATTATGCAATCGGCTAGTACCAGATTATGCAATCAGCTCGTATCAGGTTATGCAACCGATTTGAGGTTACCTGGAAGCCGAAATGGATGAATTAATCTTTTATGGGATCGTAATCTTTTAATATATTTTGGATTCGACGACAACCACCTTTTCGCTACATGGGGAGAAAACTCTAGCGAATTATTTATAAATTTGTAACTATTAGCAGTGTAATATTGTAAACATCGGCCTGCTGAATTTTATACAAAGCTATGAATTATTGCATGAATATGAATTTGCATTTTGTTCACTATGAAGTTATTCTATGAAAGAAAGAATATTGTACATTTATTTGGATTTTGCACACCATTTAGTTTTTTTTAATAGGCATGAATTGAATAATTTTGAATTAATGATTACGTGAATAATTTTAATTAATGAAATCGCAATTTTCTAATTCTTAATTTAATTACTATAATAATTCCATATGTAGTTAAACTGATTTATTGAATTTAACCCCATATTATTAAATCTCTCCCTTGTATCTATATATATATATATATATATACAGGGTGCTCCATCTTTTATGTCGGTATGTAAACATGGAATAACTTTGAGAAAAAACAACCGATTTCTATAACTAATGTATTTTAATTCAGTTTGGTTCCTTACAATTTTTTTGGGCTAGTTTTTGAAAACAATATCAATTAAGTGGCCACCTTTATTAGCAATTACAAAATGACTCCTTTTTTCTGCGTTTTCCATTACCTTTCCTAGCATCTCGGGTGTTATAGCGTCGATTTCAGCACGATTGTTTGCCTTGAGCTCGTCAATAGTTTGAGGGTGGTTGGCGTAAACCTTACTTTTCAGATAACCTCACAAAAAGAAGTCCGGGGGGTTTAAATCAGGTGATCTGGGTGGCCAATCAATGTCGCCTCTTTTTGACACCAGACGTCCCGGGAATTTTCGTTGCAGAAATGCAATTGTTGAGCTTGCAGTGTGGCATGGTGCACCGTCTTGTTGAAACCAGTAACCATCTAGACCTTTCTCACGCATTTGCGGGCAGACATAATGAGCCAACATCCACCGATATCGATTTCCATCGACAGTTTCGTTTCAACGCAGAAAAAAGGAGTCATTTTATAATTGCTGTGGGAACCGGCAGCGAGATGCTAAGCCAGCATTGATATCTTTCAAGAGAGCGGCGCTCTCCTCTCTATGACTCTCTCTCTATTCTTAGTTGTATCGAGTTTAGTTTTAAGTTGGCACTCGTGGCGATCAGAGAGTGCAAATAAAGAACATTGTAAAAAGCCTAATTGTGCGTGTAAATTAATGAAAGCGGTGCGGTGTTACATTGGCGACGAGGTAAACTAAATGGAATTTAAATTAAAGCAGTTAAAGTTAATTATAACCACGATAAAAATTGGATAAGATCGATCAAGAATCGACCACGTTTGAAAAAAAAAATAAAGAAGAAAAGGAAAAAAAAATCAGTGAAACGAAACCGTTAGTTTTGCACCGCCTCCTCCGTTTGGTTTCATTGGGTTGTGAGAATGAAATCAAGGGGGAAGGCGAGGAAGTGCTAAACGAAGCTAAAGGACAATCTTGAGAAAAGAGGAAAAAAAAAGAAATAAAAAAAAAAGGAAAGAGATAATATTCAGCAAAGGTTGATTAAGGTTGAAACGAATAAAGAATTATCTGACAAAGGTCAGAGGGAGAGCGCCCAAACTGAAAAAAAAAGTAAAGAGAGAAATAGAACACTATCTGACAGTGGTCAGAGGGAGAGCCCCAAAAACCAAAAAAAAAAAAAAAAAACTATCTGACAGTGGTCAGAGGGAGAGTCCCAAACAAATAAAAAAAAAAAAAAAAACAAAAAAAAAAAGGAAAATATGATATATGTATATATAAAATGAGATGAATAGGCTCGACAGAAGCATATATGTAAAAAAAAAAATAATATTTGTTTGTCCTCGTTGTTCTCAGGTGCAGCATTAGTTGTGATGGCTGAAAACATTATAAAACCTTTTTTATGTGAGAATTTGGAAAAGTCCGTTCTTCGTAGAGAATGGGAGAACGGGCTTCGAGCTTTCCAAATATATTTGGAGGTGGATGAGATTAAGTCCACTACAAGGAAGAGAACGAAGTTGCTGCATTTAGGGGGCATACAATTGCAAACGGTTGCGTATGCACTTCCGGGGGCTATAGTAGAATATGATGAAGAAGACGATAATGATGTTTTTGCCACACTAGTCGATAAATTAACAATATACTTCTCACCAAAACAAAATTCGACGTTTGAGCGACACCTGTTTAGGAAAATATCACCTGACGAAGGAGAGGATTTTGGCAAGTTCATCTTACGGCTGCGACAACAAATTCGGAAATGTAGTTTCGGTTCAACGAAAGCGGAAATGGAGGAAATATGTTTGAAAGATAAGATCATTGATACTTGGGCTAGTTCGGAATAAAAAAAGAAGCTGTTAGGCAAGTAACATACGTTAGGGGAAGTCATCGAAGCGTGCCAGGTCGACGAAGAGATCAGTAAGCAGTCCCGGTTAATGCTATCAACGCCGGTCCCGGAGACTATTAACAAAATCTCAGACTGGAAAACGCGACAAAGTAATAATGGCGATTGTGGTAGATGTGGGCGGTCGGGTCATAAAGAGGATAGCCCTGCATGTCCCGCACGACTTAGTAAATGTAACCGATGCTCCCGTATGGGCCATTTTGGCCGGAAATGCCGAACGGTTTTGAAACGTCCATACCCGCAATCGTACGTTAATCTTATATCGCAGACCGATTGGATGGATCTTCAGTCGAGGAAAGCAACTGTTTTCAATGTGCGCACAGAGACCCAAAACCAATTTAAGGGATATGCCTCAGACACAATTTTAAACGTCACTTGTGTTTTTGAGGCACCAATAGGGATCAGGCCAGGGTCAGAGCTGATTGCCTCCTTTTTCGTAATAGGAAAGGGACGTCAATCACTACTTGGACGGGAAACGGCAACTAAGTTAAATGTCCTGCGAGTAGGGTTACCGGTAAATCACATTGAAGAAGTCACGTCGTTTCCCAAGTGGAAGGGAATTAGTGTAAAACTGTCAATAGATCCACATGTTTACCCAGTGAAACAACCTTTGAGACGCATTCCCGTCGCGCTGGAAGATAAAGTCAACGCCAAGCTAGAAGAAGCGCGCAAGCTAGATATAATCGAACCGGTTAGTGGCCCTAGTCCTTGGATATCACCCGTAGTGATAGCATTTAAAGAGAACGGCGAAATCCGACTATGTTTGGATATGAGACAGGCAAATCGGGCGATCCGCAAGGAGAATTACCCGTTACCTACTTTCGAAACTTTTATGACCAGGTTGAGGGATGCAAAGTTGTTTTCACGGTTGGATCTCAAAGACGCGTACCACCAATTAGAACTAGAGGAGTCAAGTAGACAAATAACAACCTTCATAACACATCGGGGGTTGTTCAGATACAAAAGATTGATGTTTGGCATAAACGCAGCTCCAGAAATTTTTCAACGACGCCTCGAAGGGCTCTTGGCGCCATGCTCCAACGTCATGAACTATATCGACGACATAATCATTTTTGGGAAAAATGAAAAAGAGCACGATGAAGCGGTCAGAATGGTTCGCGAGATTTTTGGAAAATACAATGTACTTTTAAACAACAAAAAGTGTGTTTGGAAGACGAACAAGATAAAATTCCTGGGTCACATCTTGACAGACAAAGGAATTCAAGTAGATCCTGAGAAAATATCGGCGATTGGTTCGTTTCGAGCTCCCAGAAACAAAGAAGAAACGCGTAGTTTCTTGGGGCTGGTCACGTACGTTGGGAAGTTTATTCCAGACCTAGCGGATCTAACGGAACCGTTACGCTTGTTGTTAAAGAAGGATCAAAAGTTTATTTGGGGAGCTGCTGAAGGAAAAGGGTTCCACAAGTTAAAGTTAGCGCTAACTAAGATTCCGAGTCTCTCATACTTTGACCCTAAATATAAAACTCGACTGATAGCTGATGCAAGTCCTGTTGCTTTGGGAGCAGTACTACTCCAATTTAAAAATGACCTCACCCCAAATATCATCGCTTTTGCTAGTCGTAGCCTAACGGATGTAGAGAAACGCTACTCTCAAACTGAGAAAGAGAGTTTGGCTTTGGTCTGGGCAGTGGAGAGGTTCTATTTTTACCTAATGGGCCTAAAGTTCGAACTGGTGACGGACCATAAGCCACTAGAAGCGATTTTTAAGCCTACATCCAAACCTCCAGCGCGTATTGAGAGATGGCTCCTACGCCTTCAGGCATACCATTTCAAAATAATCTATAAATCGGGCAAGGAAAATATAGCTGATTGTTTATCCCGTTTGTGTGAGGGAGGACCGTCTATTTCTTATGACATTAAAGGCGAACACAGCATACTGCGAGTTATTGAGAATGCCGCACACACACTAATAGCTTTATCCGAAATTGCCGAAAAGAGCGCTAAGGATGAAGAAATCGTCGACGCAATGATGTGCCTTCAACAGGGTTCATGGGAGCCTGCAACTTCTAATAAACTGTACCCTTTTCGACATGAATTGACAAACATTGGAACCATCATGCTGAGAGGAGTGCGCATTGTCATCCCCACGACACTAAGGCGGACGGTGTTGGTGCTAGCCCATGAAGGCCACCCGGGCGAATCGGCAATGAAGCGGCGACTACGAACTAAGGTATGGTGGCCCCAAATTGACATGGACACTGAGAAATTTGTGAAGGATTGTCTAGACTGCATCTTAGTATCCCAGGCGATAAGTCCACCGCCAATGAAGAGAACAGAGTTTCCAAATGGGCCGTGGCTGTCAGTCGCTACGGATCTACTAGGGCCATTTCCCAATAATGAATACATATTAGTTCTAATAGACTATTACTCTAGGTACATGGAGTTTAAGTTTCTGCGCTCAATAACATCACAAAACAACTTTTCTGCCGATTCAGCAGAAAAGGATAGAGATTGCGTAAATAAAGAGAAAGGTAGGGAAATGGCAGACAAAAGAAGGGGAGCAAAGGAAGTAAACGTAAACGTTGGAGACAAAGTGGTCCTTAAGAATGTAGTTTTTCCACACAAACTAACACCTAACTTCGACACCACAGAATATGAGGTGGTGAAAAGGACAGGTGATCTAGTTCAAGTAGTAGGGGAAGGCAGAACGCTGATGAGGAACGTTAGTCACCTTAAGAAGGTTCCCAAAGCAAAAGAATCACCCGAGGACATCGATACGAACTCCGTGACAGATCCTGCTGCGGACCAAGTTTCAGTTTCAGTACCAACCAAGCAGCAAACCCCTGGAAGGAAGGACGAATCTAACCCGGAGGGATTAAAACTGAAGCTCGTGAGGAAGGAAGGGATGTGGGAACCGGCAGCGAGATGCTAAGCCAGCATTGATATCTTTCAAGAGAGCGGCGCTCTCCTCTCTATGACTCTCTCTCTATTCTTAGTTGTATCGAGTTTAGTTTTAAGTTGGCACTCGTGGCGATCAGAGAGTGCAAATAAAGAACATTGTAAAAAGCCTAATTGTGCGTGTAAATTAATGAAAGCGGTGCGGTGTTACAATTGCTAATAAAGGTGGCCACTTAATTGATATTGTTTTCAAAAACTTAAAAAACTAGCCCAAAAAATTGTAAGGAACCAAACTGAATAAAAATACATTACTTATAGAAATCGGTTGTTTTTTCTCAAAGTAATTCCATGTTTACATACCGCCATAAAAGATGGAGCACCCTGTATATATATTAACATGAATTCTAATCAAATAATATGAAGTAGCTGATAAGGAGATTTTTATATTATATAATGAAATAGAAATTACCCAATAGGGAAAAATGAATCAAGTTCACTCCAAATTATATTTGAGTATTTGGAACTCCATGAAGGCTTAAGGCATTAAAAATCCGCCACCGAAACTTCAAATAGCTATGCTGGAACTACAATAAGTATCGCATAGGATTGTGATATGAGGCGAATCAAACGTCGTAGATCTCGCCAAGTTCGGGTGGGTTAAGAATAGGGTATAATGAACATCTAATACCCTAGAACTGATCAGAGTCATTCTCTCTCTCTTTCTACTGAGCTTGTTTGCCTTTTAGGGGATTTGTTTCTCTAATTTTCTTTTGGATTTGATTTGGTAGGACAATCATCCGGGTTTTTCTTTATAATTTTGATACGTGAAAAGAACCACCCCCATCCGTCGAGCTTAGTCTAAGATCACAATTATATCTAACAAGGCATTGTATCTTAACCTACGCTAGATTCCGACTGCCCAGGCTTGAGCTGATTCTTTTCCTTGTTGCTTCGGGATCTTCCCGAAGTATCTTACGAATTGAATTCCGAAGAGAATTTCCGGAATGGGATTGCTGTGATCAGGGGAGCCGCAGTGGCGTGATTCTAGCGGAAGTTTAGTCTAATGTTGTTTTTGTGGCCGGCTCAATAGGGGGAATTTGTTTATTTCATTTCTCAAGCTTGGTCTGCCGTTAGGGTGCTAGATGCGAGTGTGGGAATGTTTACATTATAAAAACTCAATAGAGCTTGGTGGCAAGTGCCCAAATAATTGTTTATAATATTAATATAAAAAAAGGCTTAAACTTCTAGTTAATTCTTCCCTCCCAAGATGAATCGTCCCGATTCATTACAATTGTGCGGTGAGGGAGGTGATTTTATTATTAAGTTCGGCAAATGTTATTTCAACATTTCTTTCAGTTTCAATTTCAGCAATGGATACTGCAGTGGTTTCGAATTTTGGAATTTCTATTTCTTTTTCAATATTGGTATTGATATTTTGCGTGATTTATATATGGCAAAAAGAATAAGTATTACAATTAATAATATGAGTTCAAGGGACATTTTTGTATTTCCTATTTTTACAAACGGGTTTATAATGCTTATGTTGTCTAATCTTAGTTCGGAATCATTGGAAAATTTGTAATCTGTTATTATATAATTATTGTATTTATATTGTGATATGTAATCTAACATTTTCTGTTTTTCGTTGATGTATTTTATATTATTGATAATTATGCTTTCATTAAATAAAATCAAAAATGCGCCATTTAGTTTTGTTTCGTTTACAATATTTTCTCCAGTGAGGAAAATAGCGCCTTCATCTAAATATTCAAATTGTTTATTTTTTTCTCGTATTTTTGAACAGTTTGCTTTTTTCCATTCAAGAGATTTATAAAACACGAGCTCTCGTTTGAGAGTTTAAAAAAGAAATATTCAATAACTATTGTAAAGTTTGTTATTTTATAAAATTTTCCATTACAGTCTTATCGTCTATTATTAATTTTCCATTATTTTGGGCAATTTAATCGTGAGATTTATAAAACACGAGCTCTCGTTTGAGAGTTTATAATAGGTATTGAATATTTCTTTTTTAAAGTTTGTTATTTTATAAAATTTTCCATTACAGTATGCTGTCTTATCGTCTATTATTAATTTTCCATTATTTTGGGCAATTGCCCTTGATGTGTACAAGCTACAGATATTGTTTATAATTGGATATTTTATATATATTATAAGTAGGTCTTGGTTTTTTATTATTTTAAAAGTGGAGATGTCTAACAGATCTGATAGTACAACTGGTTTATTTTCGTGTCTAAATATTTCTTTAATATCTTGTTCGTTTAGTATTTTTGTGTTAAAAATGTCTATTTTTGCTAAAGTGATTGTATCGATTAAATTTTGGATATCAAGTGCAATTAATTGTAGGTGGTGTTGTCTTACTTTTGTTTCTTTTTTAACAACGATTGTGAATTTTGATCATAAGTTAGACTTCTTGAAATATACGTGAATGTATTGTAAATTGTTTGTTATTGTTTTCTGTCAGTTCGTTAATTTTGTTTTCGATTCTTATTAAGTCGTCATGGTCTGGTGTACCTGCTAGCCATTTCCATGCTGTGCCCAATTCGTTAATGCCCCTTTTATTTCTTGATGGTATTAATTGGGACATGAGAATTTTTATAATATTTAGATTTTGGGAAATGTCCCAGTCTGAGTCTGAGTAGCTGTTGTTAGTATTTTTATCTTCTATTCTAATTATTTCTTTGTAAAAACTTTGGTTTATGATATGAAATAGGTCCTCAAATGAGTCATACGTCGTTTTCATTCTTCAGTAGTAGGTATTCGCTGTTAGTGTAGTCGATTATTTCGGAGTGGCAAGTGATTATCAAGATGGTGATGATAAATGGTATTTCCATCTTCTGTAAAATATGGGTTATTTAATGTTGTCTTTATGGATAATGTATAATTAATGTAGATAATTAGGTGAAATGTTATGAAGTCTAGCATAAGTTAGTTTAGGGCGGAGCGGGAACGTAAGTAAAGCTCTCACTTGCGCTCTCCCATGAATTCGCCCCGCTTCGCCGCACTAGATAAGCTAGGCTTAAGTTTTTGTTGATATGAATAGATACTCGAATTTATAACGTTGAACAGAGTGCACGCATTTTTCGTTTTCGTTTTTTTGCAATAATTTAATTCCTACAGCCATCATTCTAGTCTTTCGGTTTCTCGCGACGAGATAAAATAATCTCAACTAACATTTTGGCGCCCCCGGGTGGACTGTAGTGAACATCTAATATATAAAATTCTCGTGTCACAGTTTTCGTTACCATACTCCTCCGAAACGGCTTGACCGATTTTGATGAAATTTTTTGTGCTTATCCGGTATCTATGAGAATCGGCCAACATCTATTTTTCATCCCCCTAAATGTTAAGGGTAGTCCACCCCTAAATTTTTATTTTTATTTTTTAGACAAAATTTTTAATTTCTCTTTTTTTATGATACAACATACAAAAATACATACAATCCTCAATTTTCACCCTTCTACGATCAACCGGGAATGATTGCCGGGAAAATCCATAAACAGCATTTTTCTATTTCCCATACAAACGTTTTTTAAACAAAATGGAGACTACAATAATAGTAGGCGCCGGTATGTGATACATTGTTTGACAGCTACTCATTGTTCTCTGCTCAGTTAATTTTATGTGACAAACCGATATTGTGTTCACTGAAAAATTGTGAAAAAAATTGAAAAAAATTTTTTATTTGAAATTTTATTACTTCTCAAATTTCGCGGGAAATTTTCTCAATTTGATTAATTACAATTTACGATGCCGAGGAGAAGACTTAGGTCGTCGTAGTCAATTAAATGTGCGAAGAGCTACCTCACGTGCTAGCCGCACTGATGACCAGAGACAGACAGAAGAAAATAGTCGTATTTCTATGTCAGAATTGCGTTCTTTAGTGAGTGGCAAACACAACAACAGCAAGCTAGACATAATGAAAATGAGCGAATCCGCAGACGCAGTGCTTCTGTGATTCTTGAACGAGCTGCATTCCACTATGATCCGGCAATTGATTATTGTGCCGAAAAAACAGTAACAATTGCAGAAATGAAAACACTTTGTAAATTTTGTAAGGCGTTAAAGTACACTGGTGAATTTACTGGATTATGTTGTGCTAAAGGCAAAATAAAATTGCCACAAATGGTCCCACCACCAGCTCCTTTACGCTCTTTAGTTTCTGGGATTAAAAATGATTATTATTTATCTATTGCTATTCAATACAGTTCATATTAAATTATAATCAATGTGATTATAATTTAAAGCAATTTAGGTGTGTTTCTAACGAAAAAGGGTCAATTTTAAATTTTTTCCCGCTCCACAAAGTTCAAATCCAATCAAATTATTCGTCGCGTGCGCTTTGGGGGGATCTAATGTCGCGTTTCGAAATTAAATAAAAGTGAATCGCGATCGCGAAAAAATTTCAGAGTCACAAATTGTAATTAGTACTGTATTTTAATTTATTTGGTCAGCTCCACGAAACTTTACTTTAGCTATCTTCAGTTCTTACTGTATCAGATAATATTTTTAAGTTTGAAAAATTTTAAATTTTATCACAAAAGAAGTTTCAAGAAAAAGTCACAAAAGAAGTTTTGTTAGGAAAAGAAGAAAAAAACAACAGCTGGCAGTGCGAAGTCTGCCGGGTCAGCTAGTAATTAAATAAAAAAGCAACAAAAATAGTGACAGTGACACAATACATATATAAACAATATATAACATATATATATTAAAAAAAAAATCGTGACGGTTGTGGTAGTGAATTCAAAAATACAAATTAAAGAATTCTTCGCGTCGCGAAACTTCTCCAATAAACTAGCTGCTACTGGAAGGATTCGTCGTCCCCATGCCCTGCACCTGAATCGATTGTCAAAGGAAAGTGGCCGCAGGATTAAAGATCCGAAAGCAGGACCCCAGAACCCCAGGTATTTGTGCAAAAAATTGAAAGTTGAGATAAGACAAATTAAATTCCGTCTTGTGCTGGAATATTTCACCCTTGTTAAGAGGAGCCCCGTAAATATTCGTGATATTCCAATGAGTTCTGTTTTAAAACTGTTTTTATTTCTTACAATTCTCTTACAAGAAACATACATGAAAATCTTAAATCTATTTAAAACTACTTATCAACGGACTGCTCGCTGACATTCTATGTGACCCTTTCTTAAGTGCCTCAAGTGCACCACATAAATATTTGGTTAGACTGCAGGAGATCGTCTTTCAAACCATGCTGTTGATTACTTATTCCCATGGGTCCGATCTCTTACATTCTATGTTTGGAATTTTTATCGTGTTCAATGCTTGAACATTCTGCAAAGGGCCACAAAAAAGGTGTACATTTTGGATATTTTTAAATTTGTTTTCTTCAATATTAGAAAATTATTATTATTATATTTGTTCGATGACAATATGTTGTTAATTATATCATTCTATTACATATTTTTAAATATTTTAACATTTTTTAAGTTATTTTATTAGCTCCCATGATCAACTTAATGTTTGAACATCCTGCAAGGGGCCACAAAAGTGCTTGACTTGTGTTTACATTATTAAATGAATTATTATTTTTGTTCGATGTTTGTGGCCTGTAATATATATTTTTTTAATTTTTTGTTTTTAGTGGACATCTTGAAAATTTTATTTATTCGTTTTTTTAGTGGACTGTAATTTTTACTTATTTGTTTCTTATTATTTTTAGATATATGTAGCTTTTCTTTTTTATTTGATTGATTACTTAATTATATGTATAAAACCATTACATTATACATTAAACATATAAAATAAACATTTTTTTTTTAATCATTCGGCATTGAGGTTGGCAATGCTATAGCCATCAATTGTCTTTTCGACATTAATTTTCTTAAATAGGATATAATAAGTACAGTTATGATTATCATTACCAAAATTAAGGAGCTATGACCTGACACATGATGAAAGTCGATATTCTTCAATTCTACATTTTTTGTTTTCAAATCTTCTATTTGTTTGGCCAGGTGAGCTATTTCCGCTGTATGATTCATAACAGGAGGCTTTAGAGGGTCCCAAGCTATTTTCGAAATCTCTTTTATTTCTCCTATATAAGCCGAAACTAATGCTTCTTGACTTTCGTAGAGGCCACCTCGCTGGATGGATGGAACTATCATCTTTTTTAGTAAATTTTTTAAAATTAGTTTTACCTATTTCTGTTTTTATGTCATTGCTATCCTCTTCTTCTACCTTCCAATATCGGTCCATTTGTTTCAGCACGATACTGGTTGCTACGATTGAATTACTACCCCTGGATTTCGTGCTTCCTGACACTGTCCATCCAAAGATAGTTTTTTGCCCAAGAAGCTTACCCTTTTTGGTTATCTCCGGCAGTAAAATTTGTGGATATAAATCCGCACCAATTACCAGGTCAATTCGACCAGGTTTGTCGAAATTGCGATCCGCTAAATAGAATCCTTTCCAATCCGACTTATTTATAAAAATTTTATTTGTGGGAAGACTTTTCATTAATTTTGGCAAAAAATTGCGTTTGTGCTCACTTCTTTTGAATATTTAGAATTATTCTTGATTGTCAATTTTAATTTGTGATTTGAAACACAGGCACCTGTTGCTGATATTCCACTTATTTCAGTGTACGCTTTTATTTTTGGCAACTTAAGTTTTTGTGCCGCTTCTTCAGAAATTAGAGTGCTTTGTGACCCATTGTCAATCAATGCTCTAAGTTTCCCGAATTTACCATCTTGATATTTAATCTGAACATACGCCGTGGCCAACAACGCTGGTTCAGAGGTCATGCATGTATTTACATTCTCTTTGTTAATATCTAACATGCTATGATGTAGTTTTTGACAATACGAGCATACTAGCTCGCTTGGACATTTTGAGTTTCAACTGTGCTTTAAACACCTGTAGCACCAATTCAATTTTAACCATATTCGTTTTTTTCCTGAGGACTTAATGCTTTAAATTTATAGCAAAATCTTAATTGATGCCCGGGCATTTTGCACATCGGGCATGCTTGGTTATTTGTGTGACTATTTTGCATTATTTTTCTAGTTGGCAACTCATTTCCAACTGATGTCAACGAACTAAGTCGTTGATCTAAAAATTCTATGACATCTTTCAAATTTTGAATGTCATTTGACTTTTTTACTTGGCCCTCATATTGTTGCAGAGCCTCAATATTAAATTTCTTTATAATAATATGCGCAAAAATGAAATCTGATTCTTCGGTCAGATTTGCTTTGAGACGCATCATGTAAATTGATTCATTTATAGAATCAATTGTATTTTTTAAATGCCTATATGAGTCCAAATTTATTTTTGGAAGATCAATCAGGCGATTCAATTGGTCTGAAAATATTTTTCTATTATTCTCATACCTTTTTATGAGCAACTCCCAGGCTGCATCATAATTATTGCCTGAGCCAAGCAATAAATGGGAGACCACATTTCGTGCTTCCCCTTTTAGAGCACTTTTAAGGTAGCTTAGCTTCAAGGATGGGCTTAAATCCATTCTTGAATGCACAAGCTCCTCGAATAATTCATAAAAATGGTCCCAATCTTTGGAGTTTCCAAAGAAACTGGGAACCTCAATTTTTGGTAGGGTAGGTAGTTCGTCCATTTTAGGATTACTACCTTCTACCTTTTCTAATCGACCCACTTCGATTTTATCATTCATGAGCTCAATGTGGAAATACCACATCCTCTCTGAGCTCTTTTATTTTGGACATATATTTATTATTAAGCCCTTCAATATTTATTAAATCGGACACTGTTTCTACTTTGCTGAGAAACATTTTTAATTTTTTAACTCTTATCGGAAAGGTTTCAGCTTTTCTTTCCTGGATTTCTATATAAGTTTGCTCGAGGTAATCCTCGAGATTCTTTATGGCACCCTCAAGCCTAGAAAATAACTCATCCTGGCCAATAATTTTTTTAATTTTTCCTTAGCGGACTTGAATTTTGATAGCATGCTATCGAAATGATTTTTAGTAAAATATTCGTGCTCTACAGCACCAAGTTGAACCAAATGATTATGGTTCGTACAGGCTCTAAGCTCCATGTTTTTAAGTGATTCCCTATCCTCTTCTAAATAAGAATTTTTTGCGAGAAGCGCATCTATTTGCCGGGTGAGACGCACCTGGTCTTCTATAATAGCGATTTTTTCTTTTGTCGACATATTGGATTTTTTTTTTTAATTAAAATTATATTTAAGTTATAAAACTAAAAAGTTATAAAACTAAAAGACCAAACTTGCCGATGAATATAGTTTCTGCTGTTGGTTTGGTGATTTTGTTGTCGCTGCGCTGTTGATGCTGCTTCTTCTTGGGGTGTTGTCACTGCTGCTGGCTGATGTTGCTGTTGAAGTTGGTGTCGCTGCGGATGTTCTGCTTGGGTGATTTGTTTCGGCCGATATTGCTCGGATGTTGCTTCTGCTTGGGGTGCTTATTGCTGCTTTAGCTGATGTTTCTGTTGATGTTGGTGTCGCTGCGGATGTTGCTTCTGCGTCACTCTTGCTGTTGATGCTGATACTGATGGTGATGTTTTTTTTTTATGTTTTCCGATTTAATACTTTTTTTTATATATATTTTTTTTTTCTTAACTTTTCCGATGTAGGCCTCGGATACGCAAATAATACACACAAAAAAATACACACAAATTTAATTTTTTATATATTTTAATATATATATTTTTTTATTATTCCGGTGTCGTTCCGGAACAAACACGATAGAAGGAAACAAAATATTTATTAATTTTTGTTTTTCCTTTCTATTCAATTATGCTCATTGGCATTTATATTATTTTATTCTCTGTGTTCCTTACCTCTTGGGGGGAAACAACAGAGGACTACGATATTTAAACTGGGCTCTTTTTTACCCAGATCGCAGCCTTATTTTTTAGCTACCCTGAGCTGAAAATTTTTATTTTTTCTACAGCCACTTATAGGTGCCAGTTTTTTAAACCTGAGTCTCTTACCACAGGGGGGAAAACGTCAGGGTGTCTCGAAGGACCAAATGTTAAGAGGAGCCCCGTAAATATTCGTGATACTCCAATGAGTTCTGTTTTAAAACTGTTTTTATTTCTTACAATTCTCTTACAAGAAACATACATGAAAATCTTAAATCTATTTAAAACTACATACTTATCAACGGACTGCTCGCTGACAGGCTATGTGACCCTTTCTTAAGTGCCACCACATAAATATTTGGTTAGACTGCAGGAGATCGTCTTTCAAACCATGCTGTTGATTACTTATTCCCATGGGTCCGATCTCTTACATTCTATGTTTGGAATTTTTATCGTGTTCAATGCTTGAACAACCCTCCTTTCAATTCTTGGCGCATACGTACGTAGAAAAAATAGTAGAGCAAAAATAAATAACAACATATAAGTTAAAAAGATTTTATTAATATTCTTTAAAAAAAGAAATGAATCTTTTTCACATTTTGTTTATTTGAGTATCGGATTAGAACTGACAATTATGATTCTTACAATTAATAATTACACCTATACGTTGCTCCATCGCTGCCGCGATCTCGGTCGCGGGTGCTGCTGCTGCTGGCGTCCCTCGATGTCATTGGTAGCTGATGTTGTCGTTGTAGCTTAAGTCCATATCTTCGTTGCTAATTGGTCAATGCAAGTGCATTGTGTTGTTGGTGGATGCACTTGGCTTTAAGTTCAGTGAGCTTTGCCAAATATTTGGGTGTTTTCTTTCTTTTTGGCTTTCCCACGATCGCAAGCATAATCAATGCTTACTCAGCGCACGTGTCTTTCGATCCGTGTGACCCTTATTGGTGCGACGGCATCATATTGCATCCGGTGCACGGTGCACTCAATGCGTTTATGTAAGCTCTTTTGCAGTTGTTATTGAGAACTTATGTGCTTGGACTTAGCGTTTTATTAATATTATCTAGTTTTTGACATTTTAGGTGTTAACTCTTCCCCCCTTAAGCGCGGGCGTCCTCGTTCGCAACGTAGAAGAGAACAGGGTTAGGTGGGGTTGGATCTGCCGGTGTTTTTGTCGTTTTCGGGGCGGCTTCTTTTGGTCTGCACCTTCTAACTAGCATTATGATCAGACTTGCGATCATTATGAGCAGGATAGTGGCTGACGTATAATTCACGGAAGCCTCGATTGTCTTCTCTTCTTTATTTTTTTTCAGAATCTTAGTGTTATTTATGTTTAATTCTTTGATTAATTGAAGGGAGAGGACTTCGTTAATTTTAGGGTTTACCGCTGACAGTTGGAAAAGCGGAGGTTCGGGGTCTACCACAGTGACCTCTTCCGTTCTGTAGATGTTTTCGCTGATCTGTACTGTGGAGTTCCTGTGCTGGATGATGAAGGATCCTTGAAGATAAAGGTTCTTTCCGTCCAAAGACACCATTCCGTTAAAGTCGTTCAGCATCAGTGTTCCTGGTAGTAATTCCTCAAAAATAGGCACATGTTGGCTGTTGATTGCCTTGCATTCCGGTGGTCTTAGGTTTAATAGAGCGCTTACGCAAGTGTCGTTGCTTAAGTCTAACAGTTTATCCTTAACACAAATGGTTCTATCATTATGCGATTTACATGGTTTTGATATCGCCAATAGTTCCTTTTTACATTCTAACAAGTTTTCATATTTTATGTCATATATTATATGGGCTTTTTTTACTGCTTTGACTAATAGGGTTCTACAGATTTCATTACTTATTATTGGGAGACTTATGATATACAGAAGAGCTTTATTATTCGATGCAAGTTTGACTTTTGAAAATTCTAGTAATTCTTCCATATTAATAAACAGATTATTTCCTTTATTAAAAATTGGTTCTAAAATATTGGTTTCTATTGTTGAGAATATAAAAGAGTTTATAATATTTGTTTTGGCCAAAATAATTGCATGTAGTATATTAGATATTTCTTCTTTTTACTATTTGAATTCTATATCTGAATATATTTGCCTCTTCATTAATTATTTCGTTTGAATTTTTAGTTATTTTTAAAATGTCATTCGTTACGTTACTTATTTGATTAATTTTCTCACTAAATTTTTTATTAATTATAACCTGCTTATTATTATTTTCTAATTGTCCGTTTATTTTGTTTTTTAGTATTTCATCAACCATTTCCATTCCGTTCCTAGGATTTCTATTGCTCTTTTTTGTCTATTGCTTGTTTTTAGATTGAGAAGGTTTTGTTTTATCTGATTTAATTCGTAAGACAGGTAGGGGTATAGATGGTGTGATGGTGTGAGGCTGTTTAGTCCTTTGTTAAGTTCGTCAAATGTATTGTCGTATTCTTTTAGGTCGAATGTATGGATGATTTTGAATGTTCCCTCTTGTTTGGCCGCAAGTCCAGTCTCAAGTGAGATCACTTGTGAATTTGAATAATCAAGGACTGTTGAGACAGGCTGAGGCAAGTTGGTATGAATAGTCTGAAAGTTAGTTTCTGATGTTATTCTTGTGTATTATTTTCCCGGATTGAGTTTTTATTGTAGTGTTATTATTTTCTTTGACTGTTTCTTTTTTATAGCGTGGGGTAAGTTTGGTACCTAGTCTTTTGTCGATTTTTACATGAATTGTATCTCCTGTCTCATATTGTTTTGGCTGTACTTTATCCTGATTATGGTATTCTAAGTCGGCTACCTGTTTTTTTTTATTTTTTCCCTGATTTCGGTTTGCTGTTTCTCTATGTCCTCTGTGGTGTTCGGAGTGGACCTTCTGAAAAACACCTCAACTGGTTTTTCCTTTATTACTGAATGGATGGACCTATAATATTCCTCGACTTATTTGAAAATTATGTCTTCGAATGTCATACTCCCGTTGTCTTTTTTAATGCATCTCATGATTTCCGAAAGTGTTGAATGAAATCATTCTACCTGACCATTACTGGTTGAAGCGTATGGGGCTGTTGAATGGACTTATATTTTAAGTTGATCTTCTACAAGGAATCGAATCGCCGTAGAGTTTAAGGCGCGTTCGTTGTCCATTACTACCACTTGGGCATGCCGAATGCTATCAGCATTTCTCTCAAAGGAGCTTTAATGTCCTCGGAGGCCCTTGAGTTTAATATCTTGATTTGGGCGTATTTTGAGAACTTGTCGAGACCAGTTAGAATATTATTTTTTTCTGTAATATAAATGTCTATGTGGATGATTTCTCTTGGATACTTAGGGATGGGCGTTGGTTGGATTGCCCCCTTCGGTGGGTGTCTATCGTATTTGGATTCTCTACATGTTTGACAGGATTGGACTATTGCCTGAATTTTCTTTTGAGTTTGTGGGAAGAAGTATTTTTTAAGAATTTGTATTTTGTTTTCGTTTGCGTCTCTGTGGGCCCTTTTGTGTTCTAATGTAATGATCTGATTCAGGGTTGTTTCTGATGGTACGTCTTCAACTTGATTACTAGTAAACCTAAATTTGTAAGACTTGAAGTGCTTAGGATAAATAGTTGGAATTTTTCCCATTATTTCTTCTGAAGTGTATATACCATTGATAATTCTGGGATCTAATCGGGCTCGGAGTATATTAATGATTTTCTGTTCTGTGTAAGAAATATTTTTTATTATATGGCGATGAAAAGTTGGAAATGGAATTTCGAAGTTATACGCATCAGTGTTTTCTTTTAATAAGAAAATTTGGTTTTTAAATGCGTTGATCGGAGCTTCTACTGAGAATATTAGATTATGTGAGGAACTTTCGTCGCTGTGGATTGTAGAGTCTGAATGGATTGAATGAACTTCTGGTCGGGCTTTAATTTCTGGGATGTATTCGCCGATAATGTTCCTCCAGCTTTTTAGCTTGGCATTGTGGTTATTTGCACTATTTGAAAAGGTCAGGGGTTGGTGGTCTGTATAAATTGTCACTTTCGAATATCCATACAGATAATGTCTTCAGCTTTGGAGAGCCCATACGATGGCTAACATTTCCCTTTCGTTCGTTGCGTAATTTTCCTCGGTTTTCGAGAGGGTACGGGATATGAATGTTATTGGTCTATGGTTCTCTTCTAAAACGGCTCCTATGGCAAAATTTGAGGCGTCTGTGGTCAATTGGAATTCTTTCGTGAAGTCTGGGTACGCTAATGTTACATCCCTAGATATAAGTGTGTTTTTAAGTTTTTCGAATGCACCCGTTGCTTCTTTGTCTAGGTTAATAGTTATTCTGCTTGACTTGTATTTGGATACGCGTCCTTCTTCTCCCCTTAAGAAGGCAGTTAAAGGTTTGGCAATCTTCGCATAATCTTTAATAAATCTCCTATAATAGCTTGTCATTTCTAAAAATGATCGAAGTTTCTTTAGTGTTTTAGGTATTGGGAAGTTTTTAATTGTCTTGATTTTTTCGATGTTGGTTTTAACCCCCTCTTCTGAAATCGTGTATCCCAGAAAATCAACTTCTTTTTTGAAAAAGTGGCATTTGTCGATTTGTATCCTCATATTGGCTTTTTGTAATGTTAGAAACACTTTGTTCAAGTTTTCAGCATGATCGTTTTCTATTTTGATGAAAACGATGATGTCGTCAGCTTACACATAACAGATTTTCCTTATGTGTTCTCGCAAAATGTCATCTAAAGCTCTTTGAAATATGGCTGGTGAATTTTTTAATCCAAATGGTAATCTGGTAAATTCGTATTTGCCTCCATTCACTGCGAATGCAGTTTTTTCCATGTCTGACTCTTTAAGTGGTATTTGATGAAATCCACTTTTTAAGTCTAGTACTGAGAAGAGTCTGTTGTTTCCTAATTGTGCGATTATTTCACCTATTTCAGGAAAGGGGTACCGATCGGATATTGTTACCTCATTGAGCTTTCTATAGTTAATAACTAGCCTGTATTTTTGTTTTTCATTAGAGTCGGTTTTTTTCGGGACTACCCAAACTGGTGCATTATAGGGTGACCGTGAGGGTCTAATAATGCCATCTTGCAGCATTTCTTGAATTTGTTGTTCTACTTCTTGCCTAAGCGATGCCGGATATGGGTAGTGCTTTCCGTAGACAGGGGTATTGGAGGAAGTTCTAATTTCACCTAAAACTCCTGTAGTGTAAGTTAGTTTAGTTTCAGGATCGGCGAAAAGAATTTTAGTGGGGTAACTGATATGTTGGAAAGTTTAACTATTGTATGTTGTTTTATTTCATTATTCCCTCCTACTGAATTTACTGTAAAGTTGTTACTATTGGATTTAGGGCTTGGTACTATTTTCGCTTGAATGTAATTTTGATTTGAGCCGGTGTCAATTAAGAATTTCAGAGTTTTGCCGTTCCCGATAGTTACCTTAAAATAGGGTAAAGAGGAACGGTTTATTCTAAAAAATATAATTCTGACATATCAATGGATTCCTGTTGTTCGGATTCCGCTTGCCATGAAGCTTCTTCATCCAGCTCGTTTATTCCATTCTCTTCCGATGACTGAAAATATTCTTGTTCCTCATCTACCTCTGGTTGTATATTGAACTGGCGTTGCATTTTATTAGTATTTTGAACATTTGTGTTGCTCAGGGGTCGTTTCCCTACAAAATTGTTGTCCTGAGGTCTATTCATATAGTTAACGTGGCGTGAACGAATAGACTGGTCTACGTCCATGGGTGTTGGCTTTGGTTGGGGTCTGGGAGGTGGGTTGGGGTTAAAGAAAGCTTGCGCTCCTGGTTGATTTGTCTGAGTTTGGTTGAGTGGGTTAGTTGTTTGGATGTCGAGCGAATTATATTTAATTTTTTCTAAAAATTCTAGTTTAGATCCTCGTAAGGTTCCAATTGGAGCATATGTTATTTTCGATTTGAACTATTAATTTTTTGTTCGTGTTTATTTTACTCAAGGTTTCTTCTGAATTTTTCATTTTTCAAATATTTCTTAACTAGCTTACATTAAAATCATTTCGGCGTGCTATCGTGACGATAGGTTCGGCTGATTCCTTTTTGTCCCACGCAGCAACGATTCCTCCTGTGTGTGGGTCTACTACGGAGCCTCCTCTATATCTGGATCACGTTCCCTCTGCGCACGTGTCTTTCGATCAGTGTGACCCTTATTGGTGCCACGGCATCATATTGCATCCGGTGCAACTTGCAACTTATGTGCAACTTGCAACTTATGTGCTTGGACTTAGCGTTTTATTAATATTATCTAGTGTTTGACATTTTAGGTGTTAACTTATATAAAAGTTCTAAAAATTTTTTTTTAAACATATGTGCTAACCTAAATGTACTGCCTGTGGATAAAATAAAAAAGAAAATATTTTTATTATTTGAAATAACTGTCGCCCCTACCCCTCGTTCTCGAATTTACAATCTTCCAAATAAATACTAAAGTGCAGCAAAAATTTATTTATTTATTACAGATAAATAAAGGTGCATATATATTTGGTGTACATACAAATAGATGCAGCGATAATATTCTCGTTTTCGTTTCCCACCGTTATCCGCTGCTGAATGTATGTATATGCACTTTTTGGCGCCTATAGTTTAACGGTCCGCCAAATGACGCGCTCCCTTACAATTTGGTCGTGCATATTGGTTTCGGTGTCATTGGCGACCAACTATTTTTTTTTGGATACTCCGTGCCTCGACTATCAATAATTCGTTATCAATTAATTAATCAATTTACATTTTTTTTTTTTTTGGTTAAATTTAATAAATTATTTATTATATTTAAATAAGATTAATTAATTATTTTCGTTTTCGCATTTTCTTGTTGTGGAATTAAATTCAAAATTTTTAAAAAAATTTCTAAAATTTATTTATTTTTAATAAATTTTTAATATTAATATTTTAAAATTAATAAAAAATTTAAATAAATTATTTAATCTTAAATTTGCATTGTTTTCGTTTTTGTATTGAAAAAATAAATTTTTATAATGGAAAGTACTAAACAAATGTCAAAGTTAAAAGCATTCGCTGGTTGGAGGAACGTTTGGAAGATGGATCACTTCCTCTAAACAAAACTGAGCTAGAGTGCAGGCTTCAGGTTTTAGATGAGGCAATTTCTAAAGCAAATGAGTTGCAAGACCAGATCGAGCAAATAGATGAATTGGATGATTTCGGAGCCGAGTTGGAAAAATTACGAATAACTACCAAGACAAGGATTATGTCCTTATGTAATGCCTTGAATTCATCTGAAGACTCCCGTCCAGCTACTGCAATTTCTGCAGTCCCAACTCGAGCTCGATTTCCCAGTTTGGCATTGCCAAAAATCAGTGGAAATTATTCGGATTTCAAAAAATTCATAAGTCTTTTCGAGACATTGGTTGACAAAGATGTGAACATTCCAGTTATCGAGAAATTCAATCATTTAATTTCTTGCCTCTCTGGTGAAGCCATAGGAACTGTCGAGGAATTCCAGGTCACCGAGAGTAATTACGACAAAGCTATCGCTAGTCTAAAAAGAGTTTATGATAAAGAATGTCTCATCTTTGCGAACCAAATACGTCAACTGTTCAGCCTTTCGAAAATTTCCCAGTCGTCTGCGTCGTCGTTGAGGGGTCTCATCGACACTGTGTCATCAATTTATGGATCACTATTATCCATAGGAGATGATACTAAAATTGCAAACTCAATGATTATTCATTTAGTTTTGAGTAGAGTGGATCCAGTGACCAAACAAATGGGAAGTGTCACTGGATTATGAGGAATTGCCGCTGTGGTCCGATATCGAAAAAATGCTAAATCGTAGATACCAGCATCTGTCCGCTGAAGAGACTGGCAAACCAAAATAAGAAAGAACTGGGTTCAGCAAGCAACTGAATAGAACTTCGTTGGCTTGTTTTTCTACCAACGCCAAACCAGCTTGCAGTTATTGTAACGCTAACAACCATTTTTTGACCCAGTGCAGTCCATTCGCTCGCCTTGCTGTAATGCAAAGGTTTGAGTTTGTTAAATCAGCCTCCCTATGTTTGAATTGTCTGCGAAAAGGTCACACGGTAGCGAATTGTAAATCGACCAGGTGTCAAATCTGTTCAAGATCGCACCATAAACTTCTGCACCGATTTACAGTGACCGAAAATAACTTAGCATTACCACCACCCACACAAAATCCTCCTCCAGAGTTAAAGAATGATGGCCCTTCTACTTCACATGCTTTGCATGCGGCGTCTGTAGAAAAGGTTTTGTTACAAAACAAAAAATGGTGAGCATATCTTGGCCCGAGCATTACTTGACTCAGGGTCACAAATGAATTTTATTACAGAAGATCTTGCTCAACGCTTACAGATCCGTAGGGAGGAATCGTGCATCAACTTGCTTGGAATTGGTCAAACTAATTCACAAGTTAAGAAAAAGATACACACCGTGGTGAAGTCGAGAGTCAATGGTAGCGAGTTTCCGTTCGACTTTTGGGTTTTGAAAACCATTTCAGGCTATCACCCTGACCAGTCAGTGAACGTAAAAGATTGGACCCTACCAAAGAACCTGCCGTTAGCAGACCCATATTTTTACAAACCTCAGCGGATAGATATGCTAATTGGAGCTTGAAAAAATTCTGGTCGTTGGAAGAAGTTCCATCTTCTAAAAAGATGTTGTCGCCAGAACAAGAGATATGTGAGGAACATTATCGGAAGACTACAAGAATACTGCCATCTGGTCGATTTGAAGTTAAACTTCCATTTAAGTCGGATCCAAGCGTTTTGGGCAACTCATTCGAGATAGCCAAACGCCGATTTCTGTCGCTCGAGAGGAGATTATCTCGAGATCCGAACTTAAATAAAATGTACTTGGAATTTATGGAAGAATACGAATCCCTATGGAAGAATACGAATCCCCATATGTCCCCTGCAAGCAATGACGTTCTTGATTCTCCACACTACGTCATACCCCACCAGTGTGTCATGCGGCCGCAAAGTACAACTACCAAACTCCGAGTCGTTTTTGATGCGTCCTGCAAGACATCCACACAGAAGTGTTTAAATGAGTTGTTGATGGTGGCTCCAACGATTCAGGAAGAGCTTTACTCAACTCTTCTTAGGTTTCGGCTAAACGAATTCGCTCTGGTAGCCGACATAAAAAAGATGTATCGTCAAGTGAATGGTAAATGAAGCAGATCGACGATACCAGTTGATAGTGTGGAGAAAAGACCCTTCTGAGTCCTTGAAATTGTGCAAGCTCAACACCGTTACTTATGGCACTGCACCAGCCCCATTCCTGGCCATAAGGTGTATGAAGAGGTTGAGTGAATCCGCGAAAAATACATTCCTGGTGCTGGTTGCGTGGAGGAGCTAAAGACAATTAAGTCTGAAGTAACTCAGGTTCTTTAAAACGCTGGGTTTGAATTGAGCAAGTGGTTTTCAAACTCGCCTAAAGTTACTGCATCCGAGGGCACGGTTAAGCCAATAACACTTTCGGACTCAGAGCTGACAAAAACATTAGGAATCGTTTGGGTTCCTAAAGATGATGTATATAAATTCGAAATTGATATGTCAGTCATGGGTCAAAGGGCGACTAAGCGGAATATTCTTTCGGTGACGTCAAAGCTTTTCGACCCCCTTATTATTCCCCCCCCCCCCCCCCCCCCCCCCCCCTTCGGGCTTATTAAGCCCGATCCTTATTAAAGGAAAGATCCTGTTACAGGAACTTTGGCTTAATAAGCTAAATTGGGATGAGTCCATTCCACTCCACTTGGAAACCGTATGGAACAAAATTCAGCTTGCCTTGCCACAGTTAGAAGAGATCTCAATACCGAGATTTGTGATGAGTGAGCCAATGTCACCAATTGAAATTCATGCCTTCTCTGACGCATCGATGAGAGCCTATGGAGCCTGCGTCTATATCCGTTGCAAATCTGCAGAAGGTAGTAAAGTCTCATTGTTGACTGCAAAGTCGAAAGTAGCGCCGCTCAAGACAAAGACGCTCCCCCGTCTTGAGTTATGTGCCGCTCACCTTCTCGCGGACCTCTGTCGCAAAATAAAACCTCTTATCAAAGCAAGAATCGAACGAAGTGTATATTGGTCAGATTCGGAAGTTTGTCTTCATTGGATTCGTTCCCATCCATCGTCGTTGCCAACGTTCTTATCAAATAGAGATGCTGAGATTCTAGAGTGTTCAGAGGATAGCACGTGGCGGCATGTACCAACTAAACAGAACCCGGCAGATATTGTGTCAAGAGGTGGAGACGTAAAGGAAACGATAGAATCAATCTGGTTCACAGGTCCATCGTTTTTAACGGAGCCGGAAGATAAGTTGCCAACGGGCCCCCGGTTTGATCCGTCACCAGAGATCTTGCAGATGGAAGCAAAGAAGAATGCAGTCGGACTGACTGCAATGGTCTTTACCTCATATTTGTTGGAAGTGATAGAAGGATTTTCCTCTCACTTAAAACTGCTGCGAGTGTTCGTTTACATGGTCCGCTTTATAAAGAAGTGTAAAAAATTAGTAGTTACTTCTGATAATGTACCTTCACCTGTGGAATATGAAGAAGCTTTTAATAAAATTGTCCAGATAGTCCAAGAGCACGAGTATCAAGAGGAAATTAAAAATATTCGAACAAATTTTGTTGTTAGCCCAAGCCTAAAGAAGCTAAGTCCGTTTGTCCATGAAACCTCTCAGGCAGGGCTTACCTTTTCGTTGTTGCGGGTCAGGGGGCGACTAGCTAATGCTCCTATTTCTTACGATGCCAAGTTTCCAGTATTGTTGACGAAGCGCTCTAAATTTGTTTAGAGCTACGTCCGATACTTCCACGAGTCGTATTTTTATGTGGGTCCACGAGCACTAGTGAGTCTCTTGCGACAGCGCGTTTGGATAGTAAACGCGCAGGAAGTCTGCAGTCAGATAGTACAAGCCTCATCTGATGACTCAAATCATGGGAGATTTACCCTTAGATCGAGTTCGTGCTCTCCGCCCATTTTCCATATGTGGCGTGGATTTCTGTGACCCTATTGAGACGACATTGAAAATTCGTGGTAGGCCACCATACAAGTCCTACAATGCCCTGTTTGTTTGTTTGGCGTCTAAAGCAGTACATTTAGAAGTAGTTTCCGATTTGTCAACTGATTCCTTTCTATTGGCTTTCCAAAGGTTCGTTGGGCGCCGAGGATGTCCGCAGATCGTGCACTGCGACAACGCGACGAACTTCGTCGGAGCGAGTCGCCACTTCGCGGCACTGCGGCACCAAATCGAGCTGCGGCAATACGCATCAAGAAAAGGATGCGTATTTGCATTCATACCGCCGCGGGCCCCGCACATGGGCGGACTATGGGAGGCAGGTGTGAAGTCTGCAAAGCACCTACTCCTACGAGCGGTGGGCAGCGCGAAGTTGACCGCAGAGGAGCTGCAGACCGTCCTCGTTGGAGTCGAGGCCGTCCTGAACTCGAGGCCGCTGGGCGCCCTCAGTCAGGACCCAAGCGACGGCGAGGCGTTGACTCCCGGGCCCCACCAGCACCGCGGACCCCGGACCAGCAGGGTCTAACGTGCTTGCGGCGATGGCGGCTTGTCTCGTCAATCAAGCAAATGTTTTGGCAGCGTTGGTCCCGGGAGTACGTCTTGGGCCTACAGGCGCGATCGAAGTGGCAGCGGGAGCAGGAGGACGCCAGGAAGGGCGATCTGGTCCTGGTCGCCGAGGACAACCAGCCGCCCCAGCAGTGGATCACCGCCAGAGTCGTCGAGACTCACGCCGGCGCGGACGGAAGGGTCAGGGTCGCCGACGTCAGGACCAGAATAGGAGCAGTATTCAGGAGAGCAGTCCACAAGCTGGCGAGGTTGCCAGTAGTTGAAGCCTAAGGAAGGGCTTCAACGGGGCCGGTGTATAATTAATGTAGATAATTAGGTGAAATGTTATGAAGTCTAGTATAAGTTAGTTTAGGGCGGAGCGGGAGCGCAAGTAAAGCTCTCACTTGCGCTCTCCCATGAATTCGCCCCGCTTCGCCGCACTAGATAAGCTAGGCTTAAGTTTTTGTTGATATGAATAGATACTCGAATTTATAACGTTGAAAAAAATGCATGCATTTATCGTTTTCGTTTTTATACCCTTGCAGAGGGTATTATAATTTTGGTCAAAAGTGTGCAACGCAGTGAAGGAGACATCTCCGACCCTATAAAGTCTTCTATTCTTGATCAGGATCACCTCCTGAGTCGATATGAGCATGTCCGTCTATCCGTCTGTCCGTCTGTCTGTCTGTCTGTTTCTACGCAAACTAGTCTCTCAGTTTTAAAGCTATCGAGTTGAAACTTTGCACACATCTTTCTTTCCTTTGCAGGCAGTATATAAGTCGGAACGGCTATATCCTATACCTGCCATATAACTGATTGATCGGAAATGCCATAACTTTGGTGTTTTTTAAGATAGAAGGTTGGGACTTTCCACACATGTTACGTTTGACCAAAATATCTTATGTACAACATTTCATAAGGATCGGCCAACTATATCCTATAGCTGTCATAGAACGATCGAAATTGGCATAACTTTGGTGTTTTTTAAGTTTTTAAGTTTTATGATGGGATTTGGTACAGATTTTATTTTGGGAAAAAAAATCTGATCTGCCAATTTTCATAAGGATCGGCCGACTATATACGATCCGCTATATATCTAATAAAATAAGATGGGTGGCGCCACCTAGCGGACTGCGACTGAACTGCAAGGGTATATCAACTTCGGCTCCGCCCGAAGTTAGCTTTCCTTTCTTGTTTTTATTATGATAATCTAACATTTTAGTTTGTGCTGTTTGTAGTTTTAATGGTAAGTCACTGTGATCTATTTTGTTAAATAAAGTGTCGTATGGTTTTTGATTTGTTACTGAATGAATTGTCATATTGTAGCTTTTTGCTGCTCTTATAATAACTTCGGGATATTCTAGGAGACGGTACTCATCTTTAACACAACGAGCTATCTCAGCTAGGGTTGAATGGGCTCTTTCAACTTGTCCTTTCGAAAGGCTATGTCTGGGGTCTGCGTAATGGATTGAAATACCAGAACGCTGTAGGAAGGATTTAAATTGTGCTGATGTAAAGCTAGGTTCGTTATCTGTCATAACCGTTTTAACTTGGGGAAATGTTTGAAGTATTTCATAAACTTTCAAATCAATATTTTTTTTGTTAGTAATTTGTTTTACAACGAGGTATTTGGAATAGGAATCAATGCAAGTTAAGAAGGTTGGGTTTTGCGCGAAAAAATGTCAATATGTAAGTGTTGGCCTTCTATTTTTGAAATGGGGGCTTCTCCAATATGTATTTGAGTCGGGTTTTTGTTATATTTGTTTGTATTATAAATTTCACAATTTGTTATATATTCTTTTAATTTTTTGTACAGATTCGGCCAATAGTTTAATCTGGTTATTTGTTTATAATTCTCATCTAATCCTCGGTGCGCTCGGTGCGACAGTGTGTTTCCTCTATAATTATTGCTTTATCGTCATTATTTGTTATGTCTACAACAAAACTTTTTGTATATACAAATTTATTAATGAAGTTATTTTTTAATTGGACTTGGATTTCGTACAACAGTTCAGGAGTACAATGAATCCCTGTATTAATATTGGTTTGGTTTGGTTTGGTTTGATATTCTTTAAGAACTGCAACTAAGTTCTCTGGTTGATCATATTCAATAATATGACGTTTGTTTTCAAATATATTTATCTGTTCATGAATTGTGAATTTTCCCTTTGCTATTAAAAGTTGTTGTTTAAATTGATTAAGGGGTTTTTTTGTTTCGCCTATAATGTTACTAAAGCTACTTTCGGCTGAGTGTTGGGTGCCGTAATCCGTGGACTCTACATCTTCTTTTTCTGTAATATTATTTATTTCAATTCGGGACAGTGCGTCTGCTACTACATTGGTAGTACCAGGCTTATACAAAATTTTTGGGCTGAAGCTTTCTATGTAATTAAACCATCGTTTTATTTCCACATTTGGGTTTTTATCCGAAATTGCATATGAGAGCGGTTGATGGTCCGTATATATTTCCATTCCTGATACTCCTGATAATTGGTATCCGTCCTGAGAAAGTACTGCTCCTATAGCTAAGTCAGATGCGTCAGTTGTTAATGTAAATTGTTTTGAATAGTCTGGTTGGACTAGTTCTATTTGGCAAATTAGGTGTTCTTTGAGTTCATTAAATGCCTGTGTTGCAGTCTCGTCAAGAGTAATTGAAAAATTTTTTGACATCCTCTTGGAAATTTTTCCATTGGAGCCTTTTAACAATCTAGTCGGGGGTTTGGCAATGGTTGCATAGTTTTTTACAAATTTTCTATAATATCCAGTGAGGCCCAGAAAGATGCGCAGCTCTCCGATATTTTTGGGAATTGAGTAATTCGATATGGTGTCTAGTTTTTTCTACGTCTGATTCTTTCATAAAAATTTGGTGGAAACCTGATTCTATGTCTATATTACTAAAGTATTTAGCTTTTCCTAGATTTGATAAAATAACTGTCGGATCTTGCATGGAGTATCTATCTGGAATTTTGCTAAGGTTTAGTTTTCTGAAATCGATGCATAGTCTATGCTTAAAGGTTCCATCTTCATTTGTACCTTTTTTGATATTGTAGATATTGTGTACGGGTGAGTTGTAAGGACTTTTGCTGGGTCTAATGATTTCATCATTAATCATTCGGTGTATTTCTTGAACTCTAGCTAGAGCGTTTGGTAAGTCTGGGGTATTTAGGGAAAATAACATGCCAGAAATTGGGACGTTTAGGCCAGTTATGAATACCCTCAAGGCGTTTTGTCTATGTCTGAGGTTTGCTTCTGTAGTTATGGGATTTTCTTTCCCGTACGTCATTATGGTTTTATTTATTAGAAAAGTTAACTTTTTACTAACCAAATTATAAAAGTCCATAACCGAAAATCTGTTATGTGTAAGGACACTTAGTTTTTGTTCAATTATGTGGATTGGCCTCTTGTCGCTAAAGACAAAATCGAGTCTAGCCAAAATAGCGTCAAAGTTTAAAACGGTTCCGTGGTTTGTTAAGGGGTTAGGCCACTGTAGCGGTTTCAAAAAATGAATTTTTTTTTATCTTAAATGATAGTTTAGAGTCCAACGAAGTCGGTACAATTGGCTTCATACCCGGAAACACTTTTTTCCGCAATATTTTGGGTCAAAAACTAGGGGACTACCTGCGCGCTACCGGCTGCTCGCGCGTGCTGTACAGCGGCGCGATCTCAAAACCATGTTTATCAAGTCGGGCGGACACGAAAATCATATTTCAAATGACTGATTGATTCGATTCTTTTCGTAGCTTCTTTTACCTACTTTTTTCTAGTGAAGTACCTGGAGATTTATTTTTATCTTTAAAAGTTTTTTTGTAATTAACGATTATGTTTGATATTTTTGCCTAAAAATCAGACCATTTTGTCAGAAATCAATATTTTTACAATCGGACAGGTACTTCACTAGTTTGAATATTCAAGTTTATGAAACCTACATCCATTTTGTTCTAGAAATACCTCTGGCTGCAAATCGAGTCCGCCCGCAAACCACTTCACTCCGTAGGTGCCATGACTTTAACGACTACAGCGCCACCTCGCAGCACATTTAAATAACCAAAATTTTTGAAAATATTCGAAATATTATTAATAAAGTGCTGAAAGCTGCATTCCTTTAAAGTGTTCCTGTTCGCCAAAAAAAATTCGTGAAATTGACCCTTTTTTCGGATTCTACACTGGCCTAACCCCTTAAAGCGTCGTTTGCTTTTCCTACTATCTTGTTTCTTAAAATGATTAGGGCTACAAAGTACCGACGGCTTTTGCGGACATAGAGTCCCCTTGTCGTTTCCGCGGCTTCTCGCCAAGCTACGTAATTATCTTGATTTCCAGAGAATTGGGGAACGGATTTGACTATCTCTAATGTTTCGTCGCATGGTATGGTATCGTCAATCTGTTCGATTTGGAATTCGGTCACTAAGTTGGATTTGGAATCCAAGGGAGAACGTAAATTTTTAATTTCCTCATGTAGTGGTGTTAAGTTATTAGCTATCAATCGGACAATTAGGTCTGATGTTAATGTTTGTTCAGGTGTTTGTCGGCTTAAATTAGCGCTATGGCTAGTAGATGGACCGTTTGAGTCTGTCATTTTGAAATTTCTTAAAGCGTTTATTAATTCTTCCAGTATTTATCAATCACTCTTTAGCAAAACAGCAGACAATTTTTTTTTTTCGAACTTTAATTTAGATTGGTATATTATATAAAATATATAGCATTATTTTAAGAGAGATAAAAAAGGAAAAATATAATATATAAAAACACAATAGAAAAAAATATATAAAAAAAAGTTTGTTTGTAAAAATAGGATTTACATTGATGTGGTTTTTTTTTTTATAAAATTAAACAATAATCTATCTCACGTGTGTGATTTTTTGGTGTTCTTCTGATGAGATTGCTTTTTTTCCTTTCTTTCCGGTCCTTTTCCTTTGTGTGAGGGGTCTTCTACCGAATTTTTTGTTCCTGCGGTGCTTCACTTTAGTTTCCTTTGTTTGTTTGAAGTACAAATTTTTGGTTTTTTTTTATAGTTGTATTTAAAAATATTTTATTTTTTTTTTTTAATATTCGATTTGTGTTCTAGTTTTTTTTAATTTAATTTTTTCACTTTTACTCTTCTTGCTTATGTTCTTGTTTTTTTTTTTTAAATTTTATTTAGTTAATTTTTCCACTTTTTTCGAGTTTTTTTGAGTTTTCACTTTTTGGTGGTCAAAAAAAATTTTATTCAGCTTGTATTTTTTTTGTTATACCCTAGCAGAGGGTATTATCATTTTGGTCAAAAGTGTGCAACGCAGTGAAGGAGACATCTCCGACCCTATAAAGTATATATATTCTTGATCAGGATCACCTCCTGAGTCGATATAAGCATGTCCGTCTGTCCGTCTGACTGTCTGTCTGTCGATTTCTACGCAAACTAGTCTCTCAGTTTTGGAGCTATCGAGTTGAAACTTTGCACACATCCGTTTTTTCCTTGCAGATAGTATATAAGTCGGAACGGCCGGGATCGGCCGACTATATCCTATAACTGCCATATAACTGATTGATCGGAAATGCTATAACTTTGGTGTTTTTTAAGTTAGAGGGTTGAGACTTTCCACACATGTTACGTTTGACCAAAATATCTTGTGTACACAATTTTATAAGGATCGACCGACTATATCCTATAGCTGTCATAGAACGATCGGAATTGGCATAACTTTGGTGTTTTTTAAGTTAGAAAGATGGGATTTGGTACAGATTCTATTTTGGACAAAAGAATTTGATTTGCCAAATTTCATGAGGATCGGCTAAGAGCGTTGAGTTCCCTAAGAGCGAAAGTAAGGAAGTTTTTTTGTACAGATTCAATGTGATCTTGGTGTACTCCATATTGGGGACTCCAGACACACGATCCCTACTCAAGAATCCGACGGACCAGTGATGTATATAACGTTTTAGTTATGTACGTGTCATTAAATTCTTTTGACCATCTTTTAATAAAACCAAGCACACCCATAGCTTTATTAACCATGGTAGATATATGGTCGGTAAATTTAAGTTTCAAATCTAATAGGACACCTAGATCGTTAACCTGAGTTAATCGTTCTAAGGCGTTCCCATAGAGAAAGCCTGGTGAGGACTAGATCGGTAAAAAGACATAAGTTTACATTTCGATCCATTAAGCTTTAGGTTATTTGCTAAACACCAATTTTGAAGTTTATCCAAATCGGATTGAAGTCTAGACTGGGCGCTAGTGAATTTATACTGAAGGCATAGCTTAACATCATCAGCGTACATAAGTATAAGTGAATTAGTTAAGGCAAGGGGCAAGTCGTTAATAAACAGAGTAAAAAGTAGGGGTCCAAGATGGCTTTCTTGGGGCACCCCTAATGTGGCGCGGACTAAACGCGAGGTAACATCTTTAAAGAAAACACGTTGGGTTCTCCCAGATAAGTAGCTCGAAGTCCAGATAAGATCAGTCGGGAATCCCAAAAGACTGAGTTTACTTATAAGAAGCGAATGGTTAACAGAGTCAAATGCTTTACTGAAGTCAGAGTAAATGACGTCTGTTTGTAAGCCATTCCGGAAGCCATCCGTGATAAAAGATGTTAGCTCCAATAAGTTGGTAGTGGTGGAGCGGCGCTTCATGAAGCCATGCTGGCACGGAGTTATTATTGAACTACATAGGTGTTGCAAATGTGGAGTGATAAGTTTTTCAAACAGCTTTGGAATTGCTGACAATTTAGAGATGCCTCTATAATTCGCAGCGTCGGATTTTTTCCCTTTTTTATGTAGCGGAATAATGAAGGATTCCTTCCACATAAGGGGAAAGATCGAAGTTTCCAGCGATAGATTAAAGAGTTTAACGAGCGGTTTGCACAGTGCCTCGGCGCAGTTCTTCAGAGCACAGCCTGGTACTCCATCAGGGCCTGGCGAATACACGGGCTTGATCTTAAGAAGATCCGATAACACGCCACTTTTATCGAAAGATGGGCGAAATATAAGATTGGCTGATTGGATATCATAAGTGTAAGGCTGAGCTTCTTCTAGGTGAATACGTAGTTTGAAAATACTGTGCAAAGAGATCGGCCATTGCCTGATTAGTCTTCGCATAAGAGTTCTCAAACGTAAGCAGTGGGGGAAAAGATACATGTTTACGCTTAGTGTTCACAAAGTTATAAAACTGCTTCGGATCCTGAGTAAACTGAATCCTGCAGCGGCGAATATATTTCCTATAACATTCTGCGTATGCACGGTGAAATTGGACCGGGCTACTAAGTATCTAGAATAACTAACTGTACAGCCAGATAATCTATGTTTATTCAAAAGTCTACTCATACTATTCTTTAAGTTGTTAAGATGCCTTGTATACCAAGGCGGATTCGTTGAAGCGGACGGATATTTCAACGGCACACAAGCGTCAAAAAATGAGTTTACAGTGAAATAAAATTTTTGTAATGCTAAGTTTATATCATCCCATGCCAGTAAATCAGACCAATCAAATTCCGAAATTAACTTATTTAATTTCATAAAGTCAGCCTTACGAAAGAAACGAACTTTATGAGATTTAAGTGTAGACTTAAGGTCAATTAAGCAGTTGTTTTCAATTGAAAGCTCAAGAGTGGGATGATATGGATCCTCAGGGTCAGAAAGGGGCAAAGTTCTGGAAAGAGTAATTCCATCAGGATCAGAAACGAAACATAAGTCCAACAGCCGACCTAAAGAATTTCTAACGTGGTTAATTTACCCGAGTGACATGTCGAACATGCCCTCAGGGAAGTCATGGTGGGAGTTAAGCTGTAAAGACGGTGAATTATCAACATTTGACCACATAAGTTCTGGGATATTAAAGTCACCCAGAGCTATCAGCTGGTCACCATCAGACAGACGATCGAAAACCAAACGAATAGCGGACAAATGTTGCCAGTATGTTGGCGGTTCGGACGAAGGTGGTATGTACGAACAGGTAACATACAAAGATTGATCGGACAAAGTGATTTTGATGCAAAGAAATTCAATGTCACCAAACTCTTGTGATTTTACCTCTTCAGAAGCGAAATTGGAGTCTACAGAAATTAGCACTCCTCCTCCCCTTCGCAAAGTTCTATCACATCTAAAAGTGGTGTACCTACTAGGAAAAACTTCGGAGCTTAAGATCTCCGGCTCAGGCTGAAGATTATTCGCCACAAGCACATCACTAAAAGAGGATTTTTTACGCTTTGGAGACTCGTTTAGTAGTTGAAGACTACTAAACTGTGTATCGAGCGCACAGAGTTGGTCATTGATTTTTCGAAAGCTACTAATCAACTCCTTGAAACCTCTTTTAGTCTGCCTCATGAACGATCTCATTTCGTCCTGAACAGCACGACAACCGTCACAGCAAAAGTGGAGACCAGACCTACGCGAGATTGCATCCGAAACTGAGGCCTTGAACCCGGCACACTTAACGTGTAAAATGTTTTCACAGAGCCAGCAATGGATGGTAGGCTGGGAAGACGAGATTGTCTTATTACAAGACTTCAATGCACAGACCAATTTAAATTCCATAATTATTAAGATTTTAAATAATTAATTTATTAAAAATTATTAAAATTTCAATAACTAATTCAATTTATTAATAATATTGATGAACCTTGTACCACTGTACCAGGGAAACGAAAGGGGGAGATTGAAGAGAGCAGTTAGCAGCGAGTTAGTAAAATGCAAAGAATAGAGATAAGAATCTCTATTGAGCGAGAAATAGTAGCAATAGAATAGAACAACACCGTAAGAGATGAAGAAGAAGAGCAGGGCTATGTTTGGAAGAAAAATTTAAAAAATTATTATTTTATCTCCAAATATATCACTGCACACGCGAAGCGATACGGATCTATGAATTGCAATATTTTATTATTTTTATTTTTTTTAAGTGAATAGAAATAAACACCGATTGTTTATGCAAATCTAATAAGCAAATTTTATGACAACGCAGTGCGCACAAAAAAAAAACACGTCCGTCCGCTTTGAGATAAGAAGAAGAAGAAGGATGGCAAAAATTAAAAAAAAACTTCTCACATTGAAACAAATTATATATTATATAGCCTGAGATCCACGCGTTCATACAGACAGACATTTTGATTCGACTGTTGATAAAAGGAGCCCCTTATACTCCAATGTGTTTCAACTGAAAACTGTTTTTATTTCTTACAATTTTCTTACACAAAAGATACATGAAAATCTATTTAACTACTTATCAACGGACTGCACACTGACATGCTATTTGACCCTTTCTTAAGTGCTTCAAGTTCACCACATAAGCATTTCTTTAGACTGTAGGAGATCGTTCTTTAACCATGCCAGTCTTGACATTCTATCTTTGGAATATTTATCGTGTTCAATGCTTGAACAACTGTTGATGCTAATATATTTTTTTTTGGGGGTCGGAGATTCCTTCACCTTTTTATATAAATTAGATTTTATTAGAGTGTATTTGGATATGTTAGATTATCCCTCGCTGCAGTCGGTGATGTCACAAATGTTAAGACGTCTTTATTGAGCGAAGCTCAGACACAATCTGACTTAAAGCTAACAAAAATTGGATCTCATAGCGACCTCGCAAATATGCAGTGTTCGTCGGCTGTGCACGGGCATCCGACCAGACGCTGTGTCAGCAGTTTAGCCAGAGCGAGCTCTTGGATAATCAGACATTGCCGTCGAGCGGTTAACTTTAGTTAACTACTCCCCCTTCAAGAATGAGGCCGCCCTCGGCCGACCTTATTTGAGCCATCATCTGTTTTCTAGCTGGGCCGCAGTTTTTCGTGCCTGGGTTAAGCCGATAGGTTAAGCCGATACAGATCAAACCGCAGCATATTGCTCCCACAATGAATACCATCTGATATGGTATTCTCCTTCCCGAACTCTTTAATATGTTCACTTTACCGGTGAAGGTATGGAAAGTTGAGAACATTGCGTTCCATGGTGACGTTCAGTGAAGTCGAGCTGGCAACTCCGGAAGCCCTCTTCTGGGCTTGATTGACAAATCAGGTTTCGTTGACGGTGGCACTCTCGGTAAAGGTGATGACGTGTGTACCCCGTATACGGACACCGGTGCCATTGTCCACACTTACTCGAACCGGGCGATCGTTTACAATTACAATCCCATCGACGACGAGTAACGGGATGCAGATCGCTTGGCTGAATTTTATATTGGGCCTCCAGTGTGGAGCTCTTGGGCACATGACCTTCCTAGCGCCAGCCGGCAAAATGTAACCCCTGGTGTTGTGGAGCAAGTCTTTACCTCTAGCAAAATAGTGTTTTTGTTGCAAGCCGACTTAATTTTAGGAAACTTAATAATAAAGTGTAAAATGTTATCGGATTGTAGAATCTTAACGGACGATACGGCCAAAAAATCTTTAATCGCGGGCTCGGTGGACTCTTCAAACCACACACCTTCTAGGTCTGCTTGATCTAAGATGGAAATTTTGTGGACATTTTATTAATTTGGTTTTGTACTTTATTATTGATATTTACCTGCCTATTGGTTGCATTTATAAGCTCAAATTCTTTAAATTAAATTTGTTTAAAATCTTCAGTGTCCGATGTTCCCGCCACTACCTTCAATGCTGTTCCTAGGAAGTCTAAGCTTCTGGCTTCTCTATGATGGATCCTCAATGAGCCGAGCAGGTCGTGTGGATGAGCGACATCAAAGATCAAGAGTTTCTGCATATGTGACTGAGGGAACATTCCATCGGTCTCTTCTACGATGTGCCTATATTTCGAAGAATTCGCAGAGTGTTTGACAAACGCGAACTCCTCCCATACCAGAATTCGACCATCAACGATGGGAATGTATTTAGCTTTTGAGTATCCAGTGACGAGTGCCGATGTTATGGTCAAAAGGAATATAAGCTATCCAAAACTGTTTCTATGTTGAAAACGTATCTATTGCAGGTTCAGCTTGTTTAGTAAAGCTTTAGAGAAATTGTAGATAACTAATGACTTTTTGAAAATATGAGATTAAAAACTCCAATTTAATTGACGAAAATATTGTTTAACCACCTATAATAAATTCAATAAAATTATTTCGAGTTTTTCCTTAAATCCAAAATTAAAACTTGGTATGATCTACCGATTTCAATAAGAAAATAAAAATCTTCCATCATAAAATGCTTGGAGAAAAATCATAGAAGACCAAAAATGAATGTAGAAAATCTGAGATTTCAACTTTGGATGAGTATTCCAAAGATATGGTAACTGCTAGATACCATTTTTTAATTTTAGTTGGTACAAATACATTTCAAAAATGATATATACTAGAAACAATAATGGTCATCTTCATTACACGGCCTACATAATTCAACATATTGTAAAATTTGATCAATTTCTTCTCTTAGGTGTACCGCGGAAACTGTGGGTGATAGAACCAATTTTTGTTCCGGACTTTGTTTCTGTGGAGCTTAAAGGTTATAGAGCAGGTGAAATTATGCGTGGAGATTTTTTGCTGTTGGCCTGTGTAATCGGACATTGCCGTCGCTCGGGTAACTTTAGTTATAATACGGATAAATACAATATATCCGTGTAGTCTACAACTAAATATTTTTTTGTGGTTGTAAATATTTGACTATACAGTTTAAACTTAAATATAACAAGTGCAAATTTAAAGCAATAAGTGCAAAGAGGGGTTTATTATATTTTTTAGTTCAATAAAAACAATTTTTTGTTACTTTGATATGCTACAAATAAAGAACTGTTTTATTGATTTACTTACCCGACCTGTGCATACATGGTCGCTGGCACATTCATCTATATCACGGCATGTACTCAAGTCCGTTGACAAGGTGTATCCTCGAGGGCAGGAGCATTGAAATGATCCTGGCGTATTTATGCAATATCTGGAATGGCTTGATAGTATAAAACGGTATATCTATTTTCTATTCGCATACCCCATGCATAATTTGTAATCCTTATGAGCGTCACATTCATTTATGTCAACGCATGTGCGGTTGTCGGATCCTATTTGGTAACCTGAATTACATGTGCACCGATATCCACCCCAGAAGTTAACACATTTTTGTTGACAAAGTCCCGGAATTACCTTACACTCATCGATATCAAAACAAGCGCTTTTAAAATTATTTGTGTTTTGTACTTTTTTTTCAAAACCGGTTTTGCACTCACAATAATAGGAACCTATAGTATTAAAACAGTAAGCATTTGACGGACATAAACGATGATCTATTGCACATTCATTAATATCTACGCAGCTTTTAACACCATTTCTTAGCCTTTTAAGTTCATGTCCTAAGGGGCATTCGCATACATAGCCACCATTCCGATTACGACAAATTTGTTTGTCTCCACAATTGTGTTCTCCAGTCTCGCACTCATCAATATCTGTAAGTATAGAAAGAAGTATAGAAAGAAAGTAAGTAAAGAAATTTGAAAAATTAAATTAAAAATTTTTAGATATCAGGAATCGAAGTAGATCTGCTGTATCCTTGCAATTAAGTGGCAGATAAATTTAAAAGATATACAATTTTATACGATCAGACTTGGCACTTTTTTTTCAAATTTTTATTTTTACACATTTTTTTTATAATAGGATTTTTATAAGAACAGGAAAAATATAAACTATAATTATCCGATAATTTTTTGTTTATAATGTTTTGTAATTTCATATTAACCGATGTTGAAAAGTCATCTATTACCTCTATTGTGAAATGCCTTATGGTTGGTCCCGCACCCCGGTTTCCTTTTTAATCCTAAGAGTCCATAAGGATCGATTATGCTGCAACATATAGGTATTTACCATTATCAGTGTGATGATTGAAATGGCTAATTCTGCGTAAGAAATTTTTGTCTGGTGGTCCAATTAATATTGCGTTTTTTGTTCTTTTATCTCGGTAAGTTGATGTACCCGAGCCTCTAATTCGTCGTCTTTTATTCGTGATGATTGCGTGGGAGTCCCTGTGGCTGGATCTGATGCTCTAAGGCCCCTTTTAGAATGAAAATGATTCTGAAGGAAGTCTTTAGATCTAGAGAAACCCGTGTTATCCGAAAGATGGAGTGAGTATCTGTGGAACTGCATTGAACTGTCATTATTTTGTAAAGCTATAGAACGTGAGTGATGGCAACTGGCAAGATCTAGTCGGGTGGTAAATGATCCCGATCAAGAGAAAGAACTCCTTCTCTTTGCAGATTCCAATTTCCCTGTTATATTTAGCATATGACTGACTATTAATATTTTGGTGCAATAGTACCCCATTCATTTCCTTGTTCTCGGTTTCTGACCGTTGTCGCCTTGTTCACCAATGATCGATTTGGTATAGCTTGGTTCGATTGCTGATCCTTTGACTCTACTAGAGACTTGGCTTTAATTAAATGACAATCCTGTCGTGTAGTGCCCTTAATATACCAATTTAAATGATAGCATGACACTGATATATAAGGAGTATATATTAGCATAAATACTCACTGACCTGTAAAACTTAAAAAGACACCAACGTTAGGGATTTCCCGATTGATCGGGGATAGATCAAAAGGATCTTCAAAAATATCAAGGATGTGTCATTTCCGATCGTCCAGTTATATGGCCTTTGTAGAGGCATCTATAATTTATCAAAAGTGTGCATTGTAGGGAAGGAGACATCTCCGACCCTTTAAAGTAGTATTTTTTATCAAGATCACCTCCTTAGTCAATATAAGCAGATTAAAAATTCTGGAAAACCGGCGTTTCTGACTTACGTACTGCCAGTACTTACGTACTGATTAAAAAAAAGTATATGTGCAAAGCTTGAAATCGATAGCTTTTAAACTAAGAGACTTTTTCGTAGAAACAGAGAGATTGACGGAAATGCTTATATCCAGTCAGGAGGTGATCCTGATCAAGAAATTGGGATCGGAGATGTCGCCTTCACTGCGTTGCACACTTTTGACCCAAATTATAATCATATAAAAAACGTCGACGAGGTAAAATACCGGTGACGAACCTGCATGCGAAACCCAAAATATAGGTGTACCAAATTGCATATAAAAAATATTCTTATTCGGCACGTGACAGATTTTTTGTTTGTTTTTCTTGCACGTGCCGAACAAGAATATTTTTTTAAAAAATCAAATTTCTTGAATAACTTCTGAACGAAGTGTCGGATTGGGTCTGTTGATGTACCAATCGACACTCGAGTCTTTAGGAGTATAATGTTTTATTGTTGTTAGAATAATTTGTATATATAGAGTCTTCTCGCGCACGCCAAGGCATGCAGGTCGTCACCTCGTGGACTGCCGTCCAAAGTGATCTGGGGACTAAAATGTCTCCACCAGCCCCAATTTAGTGATTCAGAATTTGTTCACTTTCACCCTCATTTCTCCCAACCCAAACGACTTTTAGAAAATGTTTGGACAACAATTATCTAATTAAATCAATACTTTTCGATTGGTGTACAATTCATTGATATAGGATGACTACAGAAAATTTTTAATTCTTCGGCTATATATAGAGTCTCCTCGCGCATGCCAAGGAATGCAGGTCGTCACCTCATGGACTGCCGTCCATAGTGATACCGTCTGCAACGGTAAAAAAAGGGCTAATAATTGATTTTAGACCAGGTAGAGTGCAGGATTATTTCTATTGATGATGAATTTCTCTTTCCTCGCGATTTAATTGGAGCTTATGCGCGATCTGTTTTTCTTATCTTTTAGGGATTTTTAGAATAATTCCGTGTATATTTTAAACGCCAAATATATTTAGTCACTGATAGAATATTTTGTAATTTGAATTATATTATTATAGATGTCATGTATAATTTTTTTTCCAATGGCATCTTATGAAATAAAAAAGAGGAATAACTTCCTTGAGTGGCCGGTGGTGCCATGATGTTAAGCATGCGTTTATCAGCACGTTGATCATGAGATCCGAGTTCGAACGCCCTGGTTGAAACATATAACATGATTTCTAATTTGTTTTGTTTTTCCTTTCTTATTTAGAATATAGTATAGATGCTGCCATGCTTGGGACCTTTCTTATGGCTTCACGAACGTTTGAATATTTTGTACCATGGCTGGGTACTCGTTAATTATTTTTGCTCCAAGAGCACATATATCGTGGGTTGCCAGCTTGCACAATTTTTTTTTAAGCTCTTCATTAATTTACATTTTGTTTTTGTGAACAATAAGTAAATTTTATAAATAATATTAAATGAACAAAAATAGCAGTTTTCCAGTGAACCCCGCTATTATATATAACATCGTTTCTGTTAGTTGAATTTATCTACCGGGGAGATCGAGTATGTGGTATCTTTTTGGTCTTCTTAATGATAAGATGTTATCTACTAGACTTAAAGATAAATTATTTTCATGATTATGGATTCTGTCGATATATTTCTGTATTTTATGTATGTATTTTGATGGTAAGCATTTCAGGGTGATGCCGTTTATTTTATCAGGACCAGGTGCTTTTTTATTGTTCAAGCCTTTGCTTTCGGCTTCGACTTTTTCATATTTGATGCTGGTTATAGGTAAGCTCATTTGGCAGAGTGACTCAAGAAATTTTTCTACTTCCGTCTCTGTTATAGAATTATTAATATCGTTGGGCTGAAAGATAGATTGCAGATATTGTGCAAATGCTTCCACTTGTTCGGTATTAGACCTACACCAATTTCCATTGCTATTACGAATATTTTTGTTTCTTTTAGCTGGTCTATTAGGTATTTAGTCGCCCTACATAGGTTTTGATCGTTGTTGCAGGAATTAGGATCTAAGTTTCTCAGATAAGCAGCTAGAGATTCATTGCGTAAGTTCGACAGGAGTTGTCTAAACTCGGATGCAGCCTTGTTGAAATTTCTTTTGTCAGCAGGGTAGTGAGTTTCTTGCCACCGTTTACGCAGATTTCTTTTATTTTATACTTTTTGTCGAATCTCGATAGAAAGGTACAATTGGTTTGATTGTTGATGATTAAGTTGATGATACGTGTTTATGTAGCTCGCTTTATAAATTTTGTTTGTGAACAGCTCCACATCATAGTCTATCTTCTCTCCTGTTTTTAACGAAATATCCAGGCTTATAACTGAGTCTAAATAGCTCTTTAATGCGTTAATGTCTGTAGAGGCTGAAATGACTGTCTAGGGCTTTTTCAACATATGGGCTATTGTGCTGCAAGTAGCTATTGGAGATTGATCTGAGTTTAGATCAAAGCTTTCCATTACTCGCATATGTGATTGTGGAATTCCAGAGAATACTACGAAATCAATCAAGTCTGGGATTTTCCGACTATCAGAAGGCCAGTATGTAGGCTTACCAGTTGACAAAGTTATTATCTTATTGTTTCGTATGCATTTGTATAACTCCGATGCCTTCGGGTTAGTCAGTCTGGACCCCCATCATGGATGTTTGGCATTTAAGTCGCCTCCTACAATAAATTTTGTGCCCAGTCCTTGGAAAAAGTTTTAAAAATCAAGCTCTTTTATTGTGAACCTGGAAGGGAGGTAAATCGCTGTTATTGATTTGGAACTTAAGGCCCTGATTGACAATAATTGCAGCACCCCCATGAGCTCTATCTGACGGATGATCAGCTCTTTCTGTATCGTATCCAATATATCTAAAATAACATTTGCTAGTGAAGTGAGTTTCTGAGATCAGCATGACGTCAATTTTATTCATTTTTAAAAATAATGATATTTTATTTATATATTCACTTATATAGCTAGTTTACAAGTAACATTATCATATCGAATAAATAGTTGAATAGACTGAAATAGTAAGTTGAAATTGTTTTCTAGAAGCTGTTCTATTCTTTTTAGGGACGTGTTTGAGTTACTTTTTCGTGCAGCAGCTTGAGCGTATGATTGATAATCCTTGGGTTGTTGAATCGAACTATTAGACGGAGCAAATGATTGAGTTGGAGCATAGTCATTTCCTTTATTGTCATCTTTGGTGTTTTTTAGGTGGTTGCGTCCGCTTACTATTTTTTTTATATAAGTTCCTGACAAACTTTACACCCATTGTAACTAGCAGCATAATCTTCATTGCAGTTGGCACATTTTGGTGGTTGTTCTTTGTCTTTTGGACAAATGTTACTGGGATGACTAAGAGAGCATTTTACACATCTGTGAGTTGTGGAACAGTATGACTTTGTGTGTCCAAATTCCGGGCAACGGTAGCACTGTACAATTTCTTTGGTTTTATGGGGAGGGTTCTATATTAACAACTGCTTTACCAATGTGTTTAACTTTGTATATATCTAAGTTCTTATTATTGGGCTCAACATCTAAGTTTCAAAGCCATCAAACAAGTTCAATGGCTCTTTGGTTGCACGACTTTTAATATTACTTATGTTTCTTACAGTGTGGCCTTTGGACTCCACATCTTGTTTAATTAAGTAGATATCGGTTGAGAAGAGCAAATTCTTAATACTCTCTCTCAAAATGAGCTCATATTTGAGCTGATATGTGTGAAATTTGACAAAATCTCCAGAAAGAGTTTTAACAAGTTTCCTGTATTCTTTAATAGACTTAACCATAATTCTTATTTGACCATTGCGTTGAACTTCATAAAAGAAAAGCTCTTTTTTAATTTTTTTCTCGAGATAAGCTAGCATTCCTTTTATATTACTGACTTCAAATAAAAATATAGGTGGCGGCTTGGCAGTTTCATCTATGGTTTTTTCCTTTATCGAGTCCAGTGCTTCGCTTTCGTCTTCAATTCCATTATTTGGCATGCTGTCGCTTAAGAGCGTATTGATTGGAGCTGGTGCTGGGTGCATGGGCCAGAGCAATTTTTTTCTTTAGTAGGATCGGAGACACTTGGTTTTGTCTCTTGATTGCCTTCGGCTTCGGTCTTACTGTCTGCCAGTTCCAAGCCGATGTGTTGTCTTCGTCGTTGTTTATGTTTACAACAACGCTTTTTTAGTGCTTATCAGCAACCACTATTTTGTTTCGTTTTTTGTTGTAAATCGAATAATAATAGCTTTAGTGCTACCGCAGCTTCCGCTTAAATTTTAGGCACGTCTTAACTCGGGGAGTGTTTGATCGCGACTGGGCTTGCAGAATGATGCGTAAGTTATTAGTACGCAATCGGCAACAGCTAGGACGTCGTTGTTGCATTCAGCTACTATGTTCTCCTTTAGTTGCAGGATGGTGTGTTGGTGTGATACCCGAAAAATTTTGATCTTTTTACAAGTAGTCTTAATACTAGGGTATGCCATTAGCATTTTTATCATGCTATCGGATTGAAATACCTTAATGGTAGATGGCTCAATTAAGCTAATAATGGGGACTTCTGTGGGGTGATCAATCAATACAGACTTCAAATCATTTTGATTAAAAATAGTTGGATTTATGTTGACTTTAGCTAATGTGACTGTAAGTATCAAATTTTGATCTCGTTTATTAATATTCTATTTCTTGCTAAAAGGATCTGGTACAAGTGTGGATTAATTTTGTTTTGCGTTTGCATATTAATGATCACATATCTATTATTAGATTCTATTAATCGTAAGTCTAGTAGTTTTTTCTACCATTACTGAGAATTCTGACAAATTGCTTGAGTGTCGCAGCAAGTTTCTCTGTTCCCACACCAGTGCAACTCCGGCTAAAAAAAAAGTGTCATCACTGTGAATAAGAAAAAAGAAGGAAAACACGCAAATACGGGTAAGTTAATTAAAATTGTGATTTAAAATATCTAGGATTGTTTAGTGTTGGTGGATCGGAGTAATGGATAAGTTTTTAGGAGTCTCATTCATAAGTTCAATTTAAAGCATGTGCATCGCGATTCAAGTACTTAGAATTTCATTTCCTTATTATGCATTATTATTTATTATACATTGATGCATTATTATATTGATACATTATTGAGTTTTTTTAGTAATTGATAAAGAATCGGAGGTCCAGAAAGTTTCACCGGAACGGAATGAGCCCAAGCGCAAATGTGGAAAGTCAATGTTTGGAATAATTTTATTTACTTTTCCGATTGTTCTTAATTTTTGTTTTTTAGCTTTTTAAGTTCATAGTTCAGTTTATTTTTCATAATTTAAAAATTTTGATCTCACTGAAATAAAAATTTGCTTTTTTTTCGATTTAATCGATTCGATTTTTCCCTAGCTCTACTCTCTAGCTCGCAGGTTATACTGACGCTCCTTCTTCTCATTCTGTTTCTTCAGAACCTCGCAAGCCTTTTTCCGGACTATTTCCACAGAGTCCTCTTTTAAAAGCGCCAAAGACCTTTCCTCCAACAGCCCTAAAGCTCGCAACAGTTTGTAGGATAACCCTGTGGAGACCCTGGCCAATAATATCGCCTCACCCTTTCCAAAGTCTTGTGAATACCTCCATGAGAAGCAAGAGGCTCGTCATGATTCTTTCTTAGAACCTCGGTAACTAGCTCCTCGGGAATCCATAATTTTCAATTGAAAATATCGTGCATCTGGTCTCCTGTTGCATGTTCTTTTCCCCGATAAACGAGTCCATCTACCACTCTCAAATCTGGCAATTGATTCTGATTGGCCTTGATTTTCTCAAAATTTCTAAATACTTGGCCGACTTGAATTCCGGTGCTTGCAGATCTATTAAAAGCCCGTGTATCGCCTCTGTGGCAGCTAGTTCAACCTCATTGACCCTAGATAAAGCATCCGGTACATATTCATTTTCCCACTTCTGTGTTCAATTTTGAACGTGAAACCTTGCAACTTTAAAGCCCATCGAGCTAGGCGAGTGGAGATCCACTTTGGGCTTTGTTTAATTTTTTGATACAAAAGCAATGGGATACTTGTCACTCTGATTTGTCTTTTGCACGCCACCCACTCCAGACTTACTTGCATCGCTTTGCACAAAAAAAGGTCTGGTAACCTTTTCGTAACACTGGGGCGGAGCAAAGCATATCCTTAAGCAGGAAAAATCGCCTTCTCGCCCTCCGGAGTAATTTCGATTTTATTTCTTGGCTTCAACAAATCTGTAAGTGGAGCCGATACTGATGTGAAGTTGTTACGATATGCCCAAGATATTTTACCGTTCTCACGCAGAATTTACTTTTCTCCACGTTTAGTGTGATTCCAGCTGTTTTCATTTGCTCGGCCACCACACTCAGAACCTTTATGTGGGTTTCAAATGTATCTGAGACGTCCAAGAGATCGTCTAAATAGACAAAGACTTTATAACTAAGCTCAGACGGGATAACTTTGTCCATTAACCGAGTTATCGTTTGAGACGCGTTATTCAATCCGAATGGTATCACTTTAAATTGGTACAACGGCTTTCCCGGAATTGTAAAGGCTGTCTTTTTTCGCGCGGTTCCCACTGCATACGTACAGCCCACCTCCCGCCCAACCGACCGAGGGGCGCCTGCCGCATAACGTACGGCTCGAATCGCGGGAATAAATTCGAGTTAGTATAATGAGTATAGTATATAAGTTTAAATAGAAGGATTATAAAGAAAACGAGGAAGAATTAGTAGGTTCTTGTAGGTAATTTAAAATGGAGGTTTTCAAATTTGACTGGGAGGAAAGAGAAATAATATTATACAGACCATTGTAGTTCGAACATAAAATCCTAATGGGATCATGCTGTGCATATGTCGATCTACAATGGCTTAAGAATAAAGGACTAAAGTTTCTGGTCCTTCTATTCGGAACGTTAAACTGTAAGCGTGTTAGTAAGTGCTGGCTATCTACATCACCATTAATAAGGTTGTGTAGGAAAACGACACCCAGCATTGTTCTACGGTTTTTTAAGGAGGGTAAGTTTATTAGTAGGAGTCTACTATTATACGAAGGTAGGTGAAGATTTGCGTCCCAGTTAAGTCCCCTAAGAGCAAATAATAAGAAGTTTTTTTGTACGGATTCTATGCGGTCTTGATGAACACCGTATTGGGGACACCAGACACATGAACCGTACTCCAGTATCGGGCGGACCAAGGATATAAATAAGCTTTTAGTAATGTAAGGGTCGTTAAATTCCTTTGCCCATCTTTTAATAAAACCGACAACACCTTTAGCCTTATTAACCATTGAAGAAATATGGTCGGAAAATTTAAGTTTTATGTCTAAGAGGACACCAAGATCATTAACCTGAGTTAATTTTTCTAAGGCAATCCCAGAGAGATTGTACGAAGCCTGGTGAGGACTAGTACGATAAAAAGACATAAGTTTGCATTTTGATCCGTTAAGTACTAAGTCATTAGCTAAACACCATTTTTGAAAATTGTCAAGATCGGACTGGAGTCTGTTTTGGGCAGACGGGAACTTATATTGCAGACAAAGCTTAACATCGTCTGCGTACATTAGTACCAGCGCGTTCGTTATGGATGGGGGCAAGTCGTTTATAAAAAGAGTGAATAGTAATGGGCCAAGATGGCTTCCTTGAGGGACACCAGATGTGGCACGGACTAAGCGGGAGTATTGATTTTTAAATAAGACTCTCTGTGTTCTTCCATTTAAATAGCTGGAGATCCACGTAATGAGGTCGGTTGAGAATCCCAAAAGATTTAGTTTACTCAACAAGAGTGAGTGATTAACTGAATCAAATGCTTTACTAAAGTCTGTGTAAATAACATCAGTTTGAAGTCCCTTTTGGAAGCCATCTAAAACAAAGGATGTTAACTCCAATAAATTAGTGGTGGTTGAGCGACGCTTAATGAAACCATGCTGACATGGAGAAATTATTGATGAGCATAGGTGTTGCAAATGAGGAGTTATTAATTTTTCGAATAACTTTGGAATCGCTGACAATTTTGAGATGCCTCTGTAGTTGGCAGCATCGGATTTTTTCCCCTTTTTGTGCAGAGGAATTATGAAAGATTCCTTCCATTTAAAGGGGAAAATCGAAGATTCCAAAGATAAGTTAAATAGTTTTTGAAGAGGTTTGCACAGAGCCCTAGCACAGTATTTTAGCACACAGGCTGGTACTCCGTCGGGGCCTGGCGAATAAACTGGTTTTACCTTTTGAAGATCCAATAGTATATTGTTTTCAGAAAGAAATGGAACAAATATACTATTAGTTGGTTGAATGTTGTAAGCGTATGGCTGATCTGAAGTGTTAGGAGGTAAATAAGTTGTTTGGAAAAATTTTGCGAATAAATCCGCAATGGCCTGATCCGAAGTCGCTGATAAATTTTGATACGTAAGTAGGGAAGGAAAAGATACATGTTTACGCTTCGTGTTTACAAAGTTATAAAACTGCTTTGGATCCTGAGTGAACTGAATCCGACAGCGGCGAATATAATTTTTATAACATTCGGCGTTATGCACGGAGAAATTTAGCCGAGCTATTAAGTATCTTGAGAAATCTATGCTGCTACAGGTTCTTTTATATTTATTTAAAAGCCTGTCTTTATATGTTTTTAATTTTGTTAGGCACCTTGTAAACCAAGGTGGATTATTTGTAGCGGACGGATATTTCCACGGCACGCTTAAGTCAAAAAATGAATTTAATGTCAAATAAAATTTATCTAGGATGATATTTATATCAGTGCATGCCAGAATATCGGACCAGTCAAAAGTATCAATTAATAAATTAAGTTTACGAAAATCAGCCTTACGAAAACAACGAATCTTCTTTGATACGCAGGAAGTCTTCTGATTGACACCAGAATTGGTTTCAATTGAAACTTCAAGCGTTGGGTGGTATGGATCTTCAGGGGTTGAGAGGGGCAACGCTCTGGAAAGTGTGGTACTATCTGAAGAAGATACAAGAAGTCAAGAAGCCGACCTAACGAATTTCTAACATGGTTGATCTGGCCTAGGGACAAGTCAAAGATGCCCGCCGTGAAATCGTGATGGGTGGAAAGTGAAAGAAAGTTAAATTTTCAGTAATTGACCAATTGAGTTCTGGTAAATTAAAGTCGCCAAGAACTATCAGAAGGTCAATATCTGACATAAGATTGGTAACAGCCTCTATAGCCGACAAGTGATGCCAGTATGTGGGCGGCTCGGAAGATGGTGGAATGTAAGAACATGTAATAAACAATGATTGAGCAGACAATATGACTTTAACGCAAATAAATTCGAAATCACCAAACTCTGGTAACTTTACCTCTTCAGAAACGAAATTGGAGTCAATAGAAATTAAGACTCCTCCTCCTCTTCGCAGAGGTCGGTCACGTCTAAAAGTGGTGTACCTACTTGGAAAAACTTCGGAGCAAAAGATCTCCGGCTTTAACCAAGTTTCAGTAAAGACTATAATATGGGACGCAAAGGAAAGACTATCAGAATAAAGTCTAGGGAGCTTGCTACGTAGGCCCCGACAGTTCTGATAGGTAAGATTGATAGAACGTGTTAGTTTTTTGAAGAGTCGGATTGGACAGATGTTGGGAGCTTGACTCCAGCAGGCTTCGAGTTTTTTTTCTTTACCTTACTCGGCTGATGCTCTTGTACAAATATGTCCTCTGGCCAGAAGCCAGGCGAACATATTGTCACAAACATCGGCACTGGCACACGTATCATGAAGGATGACATGCGCCTCGAGTAGGAGTATTTAAATTTCCTAATGTCTTCCACTCTAATAACGGCCTTGGTTTTGGCTTTGATATAAGCCGAGATATCAATCTCCGAGGTATCGGGGGCTAGCCGTGAGACAAATATTTGTCTAACAGGTGGTATTACCTGTAATGGTTTTGGTGCCACGGTCGGTAATACCGCGGCATCAGTCCGTTCCGGGGGTCCGGGCGGCGGGTTACCATTTTTAGTGGAAGCTATGGGGGTTAATTCAAGGGTATTCCTGGGAATCACTTGGAGTGATGCCATGGAGGACAAAGCAGACAAATTTTGCTCTGCTACGGTAAATTCGGGTGCTAACTTTTCATTTACCGTCCCTGCTCTTGGAGTAGCAAGGGAAATGAGCGGCTGCATTATTGCGGGAGGATCAAGCTGTTCCGCGATTACTGGAGCTGCAACTTCCCTAGTAGCAGATTTTTTCCGCTTAGGAGATTCATTCAACAGCTGAAGGCTATTGAATTGAACATCCAGCGCACTGAGTTGATCGTTGATTTTTCGGAAACCAACGATCAAATCTTTAAACCCACTCTTGGTCTGTCGCATGAATGATCTCATTTCATCTTGGACAGCTCGGCACCCACTGCAGCAATAATGGAGGCCAACACGGCGGGATATGGCATCCGAGACAGATGCAGTAAGGCCAGCACATTTGGCATGTGAGACACTTTCGCATAGCCAACAATAGATGCTGGCCTGGGACGCAGATATCGGCTTATTGCACGATTTTAAAGAGCAGACAACATTGTATTCCATTTTAAAAAGTTAATTAGCAAATTAGCAAAAATTAATTTATAATTTTTAAATATTCTATTATTTTTTGTTTTTTTTTTATTTTAAACAAATAAGCCTTCAACCACTGCACTATGGTCCCAAATCCCGATTTGGTGGCATAAAGTCCCAAATTTCATGGAAGAAAATCTGAATTTTTTTTTTATATATTTAAACTAGATACCCTAGATAGAAAGTATCAATAAATATTTTTGTCAAAAATGCAACCTTGCAATTTTTACAGATGTTTAAAGTCAGGTGATTGAGCAGCTGATTTTTGTGACAAAATTGGCGGGAAATATTTAATAACTTTGAGAGCTTGGCAAATCTAAACCAAACAATATTTTTCTATTATTTAAAATGGATATTGAAGTTGGAGGTATGTAAATTACGAATAATAAACACAATTTGTGTGGTAATTTGTTTGACGTTATATAATTGTACTGTTTTGTGTTGTCCAAGGAAATCAAAAAGCTGACAAAAGTGTTCGTCTTCTGTAGAGGAAAAAAGGTGTTGTGCGTATTTGTGCGTTGTTTAATGTATGTTAAACAATAGTAGACACTTTATATTAAATTTTAATAATAGTTTCGTTTGCGGCTTTTTGCGGCTTTTCCGATGCTATAATTATTTAGATGTGCTTGAATTCTGTCACGCCACGTTGCTGGACGTGTGGATGGACAGCGGGCGCCACTCTTCCGCGCTGACTGAATTTGTATTTGGTCAAATAGATCAATGTACACTAAGCGACGACAAAAGGAGTGAAATAAATAAAAAAATAAGAAGTTTTGAAATTTTTGTTACGTCAAACCTGCAAAAGTGCAGTCGGAATATGCGAACATTCAGAGAAAAGCATTCACAGTGGCTATTAAAGTCTCTTAAAATACATTTGGAAAATCACTCGGAGATGGAAAATTTAAAGAAGGGAAGACCAAAACTGACTTATGATGAAGGAGGATCGCGCCTTAAAAGAAAACTTGCTGGTGAAGTAGCGCTTAAGAATGAAAATGATACGCAACTTTTGATATACGCAGCTTCAATATCAGCAAGGAAATCAAGTGAACATAGTGTTGCATTTTTACTTGCAAATTGTAATAGGTCTGAAGCACAGGCAACTGAAGCTAAAAGAAAGCTTCATACAGCAGAACCAATACCTCTTACAATAAATGAGGCTTTGGAATTTTTCATAGACAATTCATTAAGCAAACAATTGTACAAAGAAATTCGTCAAATAAGCAAACTGCATAATTGCGACATATACCCCAACTACAAAAAAGTTCTGGAAGCTAAATTACAGTTGAGACCACACAGATCTATGGACTCATCAGATCCACTTATTTCAAGTATGGGTATTAAGAAAAGGACAGCACGTCATAAGAAACAACCGCTTCCCCAAGATGTAATCGAACTCTTAGAAGCACCCCATCATATTGTTCAAAGCAATACAAAGTCATTTGTTAATAACGAAAGTTTTAATGATCTATTAGATGACTCAGATGATTCTGAATCAAATGAAATAAATCCATTTTCGTTTGAATTAGCCGTAGAAAACTACTGAATACATATCTATATGCTTACACTTATATTTTTAGTTTTGACTTCTAACAACAGATTACTATAGAATAAAATAAACAAAAAGCAATAAAACTTTATTATAAATATAAAAAAAAGTATAAAATAAAAGAAAATAATAAAAATATCTTTAAGAAAACAAATTTTAAGAAAACATCACGTATACGTCATGATGTGTATATTGGCTGTTGGAGTAGGCGTGGTCAAACTTACTTGAAAGTTTGCTTAAATATTTAGAGTGGTCTATTAATGAAGTGTGCCAAGTTTCAGCTCGATAGATGCAATATTCGATTTTATGCCACCAAATCGGGATTTGGGACCATAGTGCACTGTACCAACTAAGGTTAATAAAAGGTAGGTAGAGGAGGGAGTTAGAAAAGAAAGAGCTACGGGAGAGCGCAAGTGTAAAGAAATGTGCGCAAAAAGATAAGAGCAGAATTAACTGCAAAAATTAAAAAGGCAGAGAGTAAAAAAAGAAGCAGAGCTATATTTGGATTGCGACTTTTTAATATTAAATGCTCACCCAAATATGGCACTGCACAAGCGCGTAGCGATACGGGTATAACTTTAATATTAAGACACAATATTAATAATGAAAACAAAGTGTTTAAATTAAGATTTCAAACCTGCGTTTGGCAAAAATAGAGTTTATCGCAAGCGCAAAAAATAATCACGACCGTTCGCTATGAAGTGAAGGAAGAGAGTTGAGAGAGTCTTATCCCGAGATTTTGGGTCCAACGGGATCTGCCAATAGGCATCTTTCAAATCGAGGCTAGAGATATACATTGGCTTTGGAAATCGAGATAAAATTCCATCGATTTGGCGTAAAAGATAAGCATCCTTTTTGATAACAGCGTTGACTTTACGACTCTCCAAACACAACCGTACTTTCCCGGGTTTTTGTACTAGGACAACGGGCGAAGACCACGCGCTCTGAGACTCCTCAATCACCCCCATTTCCAACATTCGATCGATTTCTTTATAAAGAAGCTTTGCAACCGCCAGTGACACCAGAAAGTGACATTGTTTGATTGGCTTAGCATCACCAACGTCGATTTCGTGAGAAATAAAAGTTGTTTTTCCTAATCCCAAAGAGGCAAACGAAGGAAATTTCGAAATTACTTCGCTTAGGCTGCATCGCTGACCCTCCGTCAGATTATGTAAATTTGACGCTGTTTTTGATATTTGCATGGAAGATGGCAGCAAACTAAATGCTGTCCAGAACATAATACCCAAGCACAAATCACGATTAAGGGATGGTATGATATGGAACTCGACATTCTTGGTTTCTCCCTTGTACTTTACGGCCGTTTGAAGCTTGTATTTATAGTTTTAACATTGTTCCAATAGGCCCATATTCTTTTAATATTTCTAGATACCACTTTTTCTTTCACGTTCGGTTTTAAACCTGCAACTTGTGGAACCACCAGATTTGGCCAAAATTCCTTTATCCGATCATATGTAGGTGATCTCGCAGGGTCTAAAGTCTGAACTGGACATACTAGTTCAGGTCCCCGTTTGTCGACTTGTCCTTCGGAACAATTGCCTGCTGTCGATCGCTGAAAGTGTTCGCTTTCCCGTTTTTTAAACAATTCGGACAAGTAGCTATTTGGGGCGCCACAGCCGAAACAAAACACTTTGCGCTTCATTCGGCATTCTTTGTGTCGATGGCCTTCTTTGCGACAGTTCCAGCATAATTCCTCAGCATCCATGCGAAATCAGAGTGAATCGTCTCGTTGCTCAGTGTCTGAACTACGGCACTTAAAATCAACATACTTCGCTCTACGAACGAACATTCCTTGTTCTACCTTATATTCGTTTTTTCGGTCTCATTTACTTTTTTTCTTTGTGACTAAAATTGGTATTATATTAGAACATTACATTCACATTCATATGTCTTTCCATATGCGCGGTTGGGACCAAACTGCCCGCTCGCCAAAATCCGAAATACTCTGGGTCCTCTCGGGTCACTTTTCTGCCGGAAAACTGGTGGTCTTTTCGGTTAATTTTACTACGATTCGCGACGAGGAAAAATTTTGCGCTATCGAGCGCGGTTGGGACCAAACTGCCCGCTCGTGCAAAGGTTTGATGGTGGGCCTATCGATTCAACCCCGCCGATTGAGTCTTTATTTTTTTTTTTCTCAGCTTATCGGTTTTGGTCTATCTGATACTCGTTGTACAAACTGGTACTTTTCTGGCGAACTTTCCTGCTGCTTTGCGCTTTCCGGAGTCCCTCAGATTCGCTCCGACCTCTTGGGGCTGCCTCATTTTCCCTCTGTTACGGTAGTGTCTATCCCGTTGCCGATCCTAGTCACGAAAGAGATAACTTGGCAAGAATTCATAACTGACCCGCCGCACTTCCTTACCTCCACGGATCCAACACCGGCCACAAAACCGGTGGGCTTTCCTTTTTGTTCTTTTCCTTTCACCGCACTTAGGTAAAACAATCCAATCCGGGCGGAGCCGACAGGCGGGACAGCTCATATCGACTCAGGAGGTGATCCTGATCAAGAATATATATACTATATAGGGTCGGCGATGTCTCCTTCACTGCGTTGCACACTTTTGACCAAAATCATAATACCCTCTGCAGGGTATAAAAACTTCTCTGCAATGGCAAATGGCAATGACATATTTCTCGAAAAAAATTTTTCACTTCGATTCAATCCCCTGATTCAAACTTCGCTGTGGTGGCCACATAATGCCCAAAAAACAAAAAAGGAAAGCGAACTTCCGGTGGAGACGAAAATGATGTACTTTTGCTGTTAAGTGACAGTTTATATTATAAATATATTTATAGATATTATTATATTGTATATTATATTGTCAAAAAAGTCTTGCGGTACTTTTATCGAATTTTCAATTGTTCATAAAATTGGTTACAATAATGCGATTCAGGTCAAATACGCACCGTTTTGGTCGATGACCCGTTCCCAACGAGATTCCAACTTCATAATGCCCTTCTCATAGAAGCTCGCTTCCCTATTGGCAAAAAACTCGGAGAGCCAATTTTCACAGGACTCTCTTATGGCCAACTTCCGACTACCAAGCTCATTCGCCATGGACAAAAATAGGTGGTAATCACTTGGTGCGAGATCCGGACTATACGGTGGATGCAAAAGAACCTCCCATCCGAGCTCCCGGAGATTCTGGCGCTTAACCAAAAATGTGTGTGGCCTGGCGTTGTCCTGGTGGAAGACAATTCGGCCTCTGTTGATCAAAGATGGCCTCTTCTGCATGAGTGCTGCATTAAAGCGGTCCAGTTGTTGGCAGTACAGGTCCGAATTGAGCGTTTGGCCATAGGGGAGCAGCTCATAGTGGATGACTCCCTACCAATCCCACCAAATCACAGAAGAACCTTCCTGGCCGTCAATCCAGGCTTGGCCACAGTCTGGACAGTTTCACCGTTTTTCGACCACGACCATTTGCGCTTCACGTTGTCGTAAGTGATCACCTTTTCATTGCCAGTCACCATCCGTTTAGAAGAAATGCACATGCATCCATACGGTCAAAAATGTTTTTTGCGTCAAGTCGTGTGGCACCCACCCCAATATTTATATATATATTATCCATATAAAACCACTTTAGCCATTTTTCAGCGGTAAGCCGTCTAGGTATAATAATCCGTCTTGTTTTTTGAAGCTAGGAAAACGCTTAACAGCGTTACACTCTTAATGATCTCGACGTGAAATCCTACGTTGCTGTTGCGATCGATGAAGTGGATCGTGCCATGGATTATGGATACCCCTGTGGATACCTCACTGCTTCCGCCTGCTACCATTTTTGTGACCCAGCTGAAGTAGAATCCAGCCAATCGCCAACGTTCTAATCCGTGGCCGATCAGGAGTCTTTCCTCAGTGCCGACTGCCCAGCTTCAGTCTCACCGGTCTAAATGCTCAGTAGATGTGACTGGCCTTGGAGACGATGATTTTATCATCGTCTATAAAGACTTAGACCATAAGTGAATTTTTTTACTGATTTTTTTGTTTTTTTCAGAGGTATTCTCGCGTAGCAAGTTTCCTAGTCGCTTTTTTTGTATAGAGCTGGGAGAAAAAATATTTAAAGCATTGTGATAAAAGTCTAACGGTATTGTTGTTGTGCCAGCATCAAATTTTGTAATTATCACTAGTTAGTGCTCCCAGTGTATCTATCCGCAGCGGTCTACTAATTGCCCGTTATCAGCAGCTCCATATTTTTTGATTCTCCCAGATTGGCATGCACTTTTTTGTTCTTTGTAGCGCACGGACTTTGGGAGCTTTGGTGGAGCTTCTGCGCAAGCTCTTAGTTTATGTACTTGTATATTCGGCATTGTTTGGATCAGCCGCTGCATTTGTTTTGGGACTAAATTGACCCTAAATAAATAATGGAATATAAATTGAACCTCGTTTATTTAATTCGGCCGGCTTGCATAAACTTGCATAAACGCTTATAACGGAAAAAAAAAAATTTCCCAATATGTGATTATAAGGCTGTGGAATATGCAAAAACGTGGGTTTTCGGGACATTTGAATGTGCGTAAAAGCTTATTGGATATTGATATTAACAAATCCATAAACTTATTTTGATAAGTAAAACTGAAAAAAAAGAAAAAAATCAACTTAAAAATTTTTTTGTCGCACAGTTTTATCAAGAGGTGACCAATCCTATTGACCTGTTCGACTTTGGGTCCATGGGCCTTTGTTTCTGCTCGACTCCTGGGATGACTCCTGGATGACTCCTGGCGACTCCTTACCATTGTGACCGAAAAAGCAGTGTTCACAAGACCAGTTGCCCCATTTGCTTACTTTACGCTATTCTATCCTCCATCTTGAACGCTCTTAAGCAGTTTATTTGCACGCGCCGTCAACCCACACAGATATGGTCGGACAACGCTACTAATTTTGTGGTTAAGGCTTAGCCAAAAACCTGTATAGTGAGTCGTGTAGTTCTTGGCTTTAAGGAATTAAGTACTTTGTTATGCCATCATCGTCAATCGTTAATTCAAAACCTTTTATTTGGATGTGCGGATGCACTGGATGTGCAAGCTTCGGCTTGGACCCTAAGCAGTGGACCCCCTTCAACGATCATTACACCACACATTACTGCTCTGAACTTTAGCTGCTTTCAAGTCTCTAAATGACTTTTATTTTTTTTCGTCATTAAATTTAATTGATGCCCATTAATAAGGCTATTTGGTTAGGGTGTGGGCTCATTCGTTACCAGTTTGGTAGGTTATTTCTTCTTAGACGGGTGTGATTTTTGGTTTCGAATGAGTTCATATTTAAGTTATATATTTGGCTTGCTGTTGCACAATATCTTCTTTTACTAGGGCATATTCACTATGAGTTGCAGATGTACTAAGGCGCTGCGGTTAAAGTTGTTCGATTGTGCTCTATGAATCAGCTCTAAATTTCTGCTGCTGGCATTGCCCCAAAGCTCCCATCCATATTTTTAAACAGGTTTTATATCTGTGTTGTAAAGCATTACCTTGTACTCCAGCCGTAGTGGATCGGTAGTTTATTAGCCAATGTTGTTGCCGGGACTTGAGTCTTTTTGTTCGAGTTTTGTTGCTTTTGAGATGCGTTTCTAGGATTAATATGATGCCAATTCCAGAAATCAATTCTTAGGATTATTATTTTATAAACTGTAATTGTACTCTTAAAGTCTTGTATACCGAAAATAGTTCTGTAGTTTGCAGTATGGTTACCCCGTAGCTGCCACATTTTACAACTGTTGCATTATCCTTCTTGGCTTTTTAGGATGCCATGGTGTGTAGGTCTCCATATGCAATGTACAGTAAGCGGAGTGTACACATAGTTTTCGAGTAGCGAGTAAATGGTAATTGGTGTATTAAAATTAGGTTTTTTTCTAGTTTTGTCTTCCACAGATATTCTATGATGTTGAAGGTAACTGAACGCAATTTATAAATAAAATGTTCTGAGTTCTTTATATTATTAAGATTATATTATATTATATTATCTTATATAAAAAATTCTTATGTCACGGTGTTAGTGGTTCTACTCCTCCGAAATGGCTCGAGCGATTTTCATGAAATTTTGTGGGCATATTCGTTAGGGATAAGGTTCAGACAACATTTTCAATTTGAAATTTGATCTCCCGGTTTTCGCCGGTCGATAATTTAGCAACTACGAGTATCAATCGATCAGTTATCCCCGCTCCAGTTGTCATTCCGGTCCCCTATCTTACTCACTAAACATTTTTTAGCCATTTTGTATTGTATACAATCGTAGCAGTGACAGTTATACGTATCAGGCGACCAAATCGAAGAAGATAATGAAAATGCGCGTGTGAGCATGGCGCAGTTGCGTCAATCAGAATCGCCAGAGGCACGAGATGAACGTAATCAAAAAAGACAACTGCAACGAAGAGAAGCACGCAGATTCATAGTTAATCGACTTAGAGGGATTGACCAACAACGCCAACCAGTTCATAGAGCATTTACATCAGGGGCATTTCTTCGACAAGCATTCCAGTACGAACTTGATGTTGAATATTCTGCTCATTCCAAAGTGATTATTGGTACTTTGGATAAGGAATGCCTGTACTGTCATGCACTTAAATTTAAAAATGAGCCACTTGAGCCACACATCCCATCAGGAAAAGTACAACTACTTGAAATTAAAAACACCACATGAACCATTACGCGGTTTACTTCTCGGTACAGATACAGAGTCTACCCTGTTCCTGAAGTCAATTCGTACATTTAACTCATGTTTCCAAATGACATCGTTTGGAGCAACAGAAATAGTTAACAATATTGCTAGAAACGGTCAACATTTCAATTCCTCGTTCAAAATTAAAGATCAAGTGTATCACAAAGCATTGCTGCCAATGCCGAACGAATCTCATAAATTTTTACAAATCTACTTTATGGGGGGTGAGGACTCCACAAGTGCACTCGCCAATCGTGTGGATGCACGTTGCGACTACCATAATCTCAATTCACCGTTTGCCTGGCGTATTATCGGCGAGCTGGACTGAAATTATTGAAATTATTCAAATCACACATGCACAAGCTAGAAAGTGACAATCACGCTATTGTCATCAATCCTGATAGAACACAAGCTGGAGAGCATATGCGTAGATTCAACGCATGGTTGGTGACCGCACAGCTACGCGACAAATTGTGATTCGAAGAAGAAATAATGATCTTCAGTTCATCAGTGACACTTACCGTTCATATGACGCCCTCCAATATTCATTAATTTTTTGAAAGGGACAAGAAGGATATTGCGTTAATATTAAACAACGAGATCCCGTAATAGGTATTTAATTCATTATTAACAACATAATTAATGTATTAATAAAGAATAAAATTTTAATTCATTTGAGTACATATTATTACAGGAGCCGAAACAAACAAGAACGTAAAATATTTTGCGGCTCTTTGTTACTCCTTTCGGGTGATTTCAGACAAGCTCTTCCCGTTATTCCACGTTCAACGTACGCTGATGAAATCAATGCTTGCTTAAAATCATCGCGACTGTGGCGTAACGTTGAAAAAGTATAACTGATGAAGTACAACTGCGCGTTCAAATGCTTCAGGATCCATCCGCCGAAACTTTCCCTAAAAAACTGTTAGATATTGGCGATGGGAAAGTTGCTGTACATGAAAATACTGGATGTATAAAATTACAAACGGACTTCTGCTCAATCGTCGACTCGCAAAAAGAGCGATTTTGTCAGCAAAAATGTGGACGTCAATGCATTAAACTTACAAATACAAAATCTATTGATGCAGTTTGTGATGGCAACGCAACTGTGAATTATCAAATTGAGTTCTTAAATTCATTGGATTTGCCAGGCATGCCGCTACACCATTTACAATTGAAGGTTGGAGCTCGGACGTTTCGGTTTTCTTGTTATACTACATTAATCTATATTAACTCTACACCGGCCCCGTTGAAGACCTCCATCCGGCTTCAACCAACTGGCAGCCTCCAAAATACAGCTCCAAAGCTAGTCCTCACTACGGCGACCCTGATCCTTCCATCCGCGCCAGCGTGAGTTTCGACCAGCCTGGCGGTGATCCATAATTGGGGTGGGTGGTGATCGCAGAGAACCAAGACCAGAACGCCCTTCCCGATGTCCTCCAGCTCCCGCCGCCACTTCGACCGCACCTGTAGGCCCAAGACCCAAGTAGGCCCATTTGCTTGATTGACGAGACAAGCCCCCATCGCCGCAAGCACGTTAGACCCTGCTGGTCCGGGGTCCGCGGGGCTGGTGGGGCGATGAGCCTGTCAACAAGTGCCCGGGAGTCAACGCCTTTTTTTTATGCCTATTGCCGCAGTTCATTCGCTTCGTCCTCGATTTGCTGCCGAAGTGTCACTAAGTGGCGACTCACTCCGACAAAGTTCGTCGCGTTGTCGCAGTAGTAGATAGAAACCAGATAGATTCTACCGTCTAATTTACGTCTCCACCTCTTGACAAATTTTGAAGAAACTGAGTTACTTCAGACTTAAGTGTCTTTAGCTCTAACACGCAACCAGCACCGGTTATCATGTCGTCAACGTAAAAGTCACATCCAATAACTCATTATTAACTGGTGTCGCCTATCTGCTTCATTCATCATTACTTGGCGATACATCTTTTTTATGGCGGCTATCGGCAACACCATCAGCCAATCATTTAGACATTTCTGGGTAGAGGTCTTACAGTACGCATCAACAACGACTCTTAGGTTGGTCGATGTGCTTTGAGGCCGTAAGACACACTGGTGGGGTATAACGTAGGGTGGAGTAGCAAGAACATCAGTACTGCCAAAGGACATATGACCTAGAGATTCATATTCTTCCATAAATTCCAAATACATTTTCTTTATGTTCTGATCTTGAGATGAGCTTCTCTCGAGCGACAGAAAACGGCGTTTGGCTATCTTGAATGAGTAGCCCAAAACTCTTGGATCCGAATTAAGTCGATGTCTGACCTGATGAAATGAAATGAAATCGACCTGAAGGCAGTATTTTAGTAGTTTTCCTATGATGTTCCTCACCCAACTCCTGTTCTGGCAACAACTTTTTTTTAGAAGAAGGAACTTTATCCAACGACCAGAATTTTTTCAAATTGTTGTCTATTGACTTTAGTATTTCTTCTTGGCAATTCAGGCTAGAGACCGACCGTTGAGGAGTTGAGGAAGTTGCCTTATATTTTCCCGATACTATCCATCCTAGGAGATTTTTTTGATGTATGGGATGGTTCGGACTTGCTTTATTTGACCAACGGACCAAAGATCAAAAAATTACTCAGCTCCCAATAACATATCTATCCGCTGAGATTTATAAAAATATGGTTCCGCTTGTTGGGACTTGTGCCAGCATCAAATATCATAATTATTTCTATTTAATTTTCTCAGTGTAACTAGCCGCAGCGGTCCACTAATTGCCCGTTATCAGCTGTTCCATATTCTTTGTTTCTCCTAGATTCGCATGCGCTTTGTTGTTCTTTTGTAGCGCATGCACTTTGGAAGCTTTGGTGGAGCTTCTGCGCAAGCTCTTAGGTTTTAGGCACTTGTATATTCGGCGTTGTTTGGATCGGCCGCTGCATTTGTTTTGGGGTTAAATTGACCCATAATAAATTTAATTGTAAATTGAACCTCGTCTTATTAATTCGGTCGCTAATAAAACGCTGATAGCTCAACACTGCTAATGGCAAGTTGTTTGGTAGGGTCTAATCTTTCACGTTCATTGACTGGTCAGGGTGATAGCCTGAATTAGATTGACCCATTCCAAGCAAATTGATTCACGATACCTCCTCTCATTTGGGAAATTCATTTGGGACCCTAAGTCAAGTAATGCTCGGGCCAATATGTGCTCGCAATTTTTGTTTGAACGCTTATGATCGACGTCGCAAACAATATCCTGTCTAGGGAAGAAGCATGCAAACCATGTAAAATAGAAGGGCCATCTGGATGAGGATTGACTGTTAGAGGTGGTCACGCTCTTTCAGATGGTAAGTTATTTTCAGTCACTGTAAATCGGTGCACAAGTTTATGGTGCGATCTTGCACAGATTTTACATCTAGTCTATTTGCACTTCGCTACCGTGTGACCTTTTAGCAGAAAAAAGCAGAAAGATGCTGACCTTACAAACTCAAACTTTTGCATTACAGCAGGCGAGCGAACGGACTGGAAAAATGGTCTTGATCGTTACAATAAACTCCAAAGTATTAAATTAAATTAAATTTTTCGATAACAAGAATGATCACATTTTTGTCCACTAAGGTCTCGAAAAGACTTAAAAGATTTTTGAGCTCCAAATAATTTTCACAGAATTTTGGCAATGCCAAACTGGGAAGACGCGCTCGAGTTGGGGAATGCTGTAGCTGGAGGGGTGTGTTCAGCTGGTCGTTGTTACCAATTCTTCCAACTCACCTCCAAATTCATCCATTAATCCAATTGCTCGATCTGGTCTTGAAACTCATTTGCAATTCATTGTCTCATCTAAAACCTGCAGCCTGTACTCCAGCTCGGTCTTTTCTAGAATAAGTGATCCAGCCAGACGTTCCCCTAACCGGCGAATACTTTTTACTTTAACATTTAATCTTCTTTTTAAATCATTAGGGCTCGTGGAATAAGGTTTTCGGTTTTTTACTCTCCATTTTATAAATATTATTATTTTTTTTTTAAGTAAGCCAAAGCGAAGTACATTTTAATATTTCATATTATTTATTTTAATATTTTTTTAATTATTTAAATTAAACAAATTTTAATTTCGAAAAGATGCGAAAACGAAAAAAATTATTTAATTGATTAGATATTACTTTTATTTTAAAATGTTTATTTTAAAGTAATACCTCGAATTTATACACGTATTTATATATGTAATTTTTTTATTTTAATATATTAAAACTAATTTATTAATTTTATAAAACGAAAAAGAAAATAATTAATCAATTGATAGTCGAATAAAGTGGTTGACAATGACACCGAAATCAATATACCCAACCATGTTGTAGGGTAGCGCGTCACTTGGCGTTCCATTAAACAAAATGCGCCAAAAAATGCATATACGTGCATAAATTCAACAGCAGATAACGGTGGGAAGCGAAAACGATAAGATTACCGCTGCATCTATTTCTATGAACACCAAATAATTTATGCACAAAATATATAAAATAGTTTTTAGCTGTACTTCAACTATTTATTCGGCAAATATTTACAACACTGAGAACGAGGGGTTCTCGCGACAGTGATTGTAGAATATATGTGTCTTTTAATTTTGTCCACAGGCAATTATTCAATTATGTTGCCAATATTTTAATCGAATTTATATATAAACTATATTACTCACTCTAGCTCGAATATTTTTAAAGTACGTATGCACCAAGAATTCAAAGGAGGGTGCAATATTGGAATATTGCCATATTGTGCTGGAGCACAAGACGGATTTTAATTTGTCTTTTCTCGACTTTCAATTTTTTGCACAAATACTTGCGGTTCTGCGTTGGGATCCTTTAATCCTGCTGCCACTAGGACAAAAAATGCGTGCACTCGGCTTCACGTTATAATTTCGAATATATTCCATAATAAACTTAAGCCTAGCTTATCTATTGCGGCGAAGCGGGGCGAATTCACAAGAAAGCGCAACTGAGCTTTTGTTGTTCTCCCCCTCCACCCTATGCTAACTTACACTAGACTTCCAATTAAGGGGCTGTCCATATATTACGTAATCATTTCGGGGGAGGGGAGGGGTCAAGGAAATCGCAGAAAACTTGATTACGTAATGTATGGACGGCCCCCTAACTTCAATTTCTATTTTGCAATTATCTATCTATTATATTAATCTATATCAGGGATGCCCAGTTCCAATGCTATCGTTCCTCCTTTGTTGTTGGGTTGCTCTCTCATATGAGCAAATGCATATACATGTACTGCTCTCAGCATAGGCAAGGCAAATTACAATAACAATTTTGCGTATCTTAACAACACTTAACTTAGTATTCGGCCTAGTGCGACGGCATTTTGTTGTTGAATTGGAAATAAAAAAAAACTGTCGCACATATGTATGTATTTGTGATTTTGTACATCGGTATGGAGTTTCGCTCTGTCATAAGCAGTGCTTGGGTACCCTTGATCTATAAGATCTATCTATAAGGCCTCCATCCGGCTTCAACCAAATAGCAGACCCTGACCCTTCCGTCCGCGCCGGTGTGAGTTTCGACGACCCTGGGGCGGTTGGCGATCCTCTGCGACTAGGACCAGATCGCACTTCCCGATGTCTTCCTGCTCCCGCTGCCACTTTGACCGAATCTGTAGGCTCAAGACGTACTCCCGATCATCGCTGCCAAAACATTTGCTTGATTGACGAGACAAGCCGCCATCGCCGCAAACACGTTAGACCCTGCTGGTCCGGGGACCGCGGTGCTGGTGGGGCGATGAGCGGCCCGCCTGACAATAAGTGCTCGAGAGTCAATGCCTCGCCGTCGCTTGGGTCCTGACTGAAGTTAGCTTTCTTTTCTTGTTTTTAGATGATTTTTCTAATTAATAATTAGATTAGTTGGGATACAAAAAAATATATATAATATATACAATAAAAATACTGGAAAGGTGTTCTGATTCCTTGAATGCGCGCAGAGACTAAAATGAAATAGAGAATAGAGCAGAAATATCTGACTATTATGTACTACTATTCTGTTTTCCAGTGTGCCCAAACAAAAAAAAAAAATTACGAATGGATAGAGTGCGTTAAAAACCATTCAAGTCGTTCAGATGCTTTCGGCATTCCGAAAGAACTCTATTTGCTTCCCACTCTAACTCATTCGCACTCTCAACAAGAGAATGACAATGAGTGAGAAGGCTCTCTTACACTCTCACTCCCACTCAATCAATTCGTTTTGTCTCATGCACTCATGCAATTTATTCCATTCGAATGTATTCTATGGATGAGGCAATAGCAATAAGAATGTTTAGCTCCGCCCGAAGTTAGCTTTCATTTCATGTTTATTTTTAACTTACACTGAGTAGAAAATATTCGTCGGATCGACTTTAATTTTGTCTGTGTATACTTAGATATATTACATATATTATATATTATTTCCTTAATACATATTAAAAAAATGCAAAAAAAAATAAACTGTATATAACCCCTTAAAAATCACCAAAGTTATTGCATTTGGCGATCAATCAGTTATATGGTAGGATATAGTCGACCCATCAGACGCAAAGAAAAGAAGGATGTGTGCAAAGTTATGCCAATTCCGATCGTTCTATGACAGTGTGCCAAGCAGCCATCAACAAAATCATTTAAAAATAATTATAATATGTTCAGCTGCAGCGGTTGTTATCGGCATTTATTCTTCTCGGTTTGTCTCCCTGTGTGCACTTGTTTATTCGGCATTGATTGAACCGACGTGATCGCGCCTGGTTTGATTTTGTGATAATTGAAGTGCTTAAAGGAAGCCTGGTTAAGAAAAACTCGTTGCTGTTGTTTCCATTACTTTGCACCTTGCATTATAAATTACATAATGGAGTCTGGAACTGAAGCTACTGGATCTGCTGCGTCAAGCAGGGAGAGGATGCTGCGAAGACGAGCAGAGGTGTCGGGTCAGTAAATGGAGGTCCTGCATCAGAAGGGCAACTCACTCTACGCTCTTGGATGGTACCAGTGGTGCTGGTATTTCACCTACTCCTAAATAGATGCTTCGGGCTGGACGATTCTTGGCAATATGGATCTGGCTGACCTCAACTTCCACAAAACGCAGCCAGTGGACCTGCTAATTGAAGCCAGCTGTTGTCGGCTGTTAGGGTCCAGTTAGGTCACGGGTTCCCCATTGTTCAGAGTACGCAATTTGCCTGGGTGTTTTCTGGACGAGGAGGACTATCACGGGAAGCGTCGGCACCCCGTGCTAGAGAGGACAACTCACAGAATAACTATTTCAATGATGTGACTGCTGCCCGATCCAGAATTGTTATTGAAGGTCCACCTTTCAATGGGGGGAGGATGTTGGGCCAAGCAGCCACCAACAAAATCATTTTAAAATAATTATTCCATTTTTCCAATAATTTCCATTTTTCGGCTCTTTAAATGTTTCTCCATTGATCCTCTCTCTTTTCGCGCCACAGGTCTTGATTGGAAATTCTACTTGGCCTGAATATATCACAGATTATTCTTTTGCATAAGTTACGACCCATTAGTCGACCTGGTGATTGGCCGGATGCCCAGGGCTACCATCTAACGAAAACTCGGAGCGCCGCTATCGGATTTCTAATGCATATAGTGGGGAACTAGGCCGTTTTGGCGGCCTAGGCATCTTGGCATCTTTCTAAAAGACAATGGGAATGGAACCCACGACTTGGCGGATAGCTGATAGTAGCAATAAACCACCACGGAGCTCCCCTTTATTTATGTAATATTATCTAATATTCTGCACTATTATCATTACATACCTATACAAGATTTTCCATCTGCTGTAGATTTGTATCCTCCTCGACACTTTAAAAGGCTCTCGCAGCGGTAATGTCCATTTGTATTAATGCAACGTTCATGACTTCTACATGGGTTATTGGTTTGACATTCATCTTTATCTGTAAAAGTAAAAGTGTATGTATACCGTAATCATTATAACTTTTATTTTTAAAATAAAAAAAAATTGATTTTTATTTTTTCGCTCAGAAATGAATCATTATTCTTTGAGCGAAAAACTAAAAATCAGTAATAATCATTGTTTGTGATTTTTATGTTTTTCTTACAGGAAAATCACTCAGTTCTAGATTGCGGTCTTTTTATTAAATAATTTAGATATTTGATTCCATATCTCTTTTGACCAAGTGTACAGATACAAATTAACATAATCTGTTTTCCGCCATAAATAACTATGGTTAGCAGGTCAATATCAATGAGAATACGCACAGTAAGGCAAATGTAAAAGAAAGTACGTGCTAAGTAAACTAGTTCTGGGTGTACTGACTCAAATCGCTTGGAGCTGGTTTATAAGGTCTTAGCATAAAATGGCAAGACGTACAAATACGTAGATTTCTTATGACGTAGATTTCTTATAACGTAGATTTCGTATAAAAATATAAATATAATAATACATTTTATATAACTATGCTTTAATGCATATCTAATGTTTAAAACCAAATAATTTTTCAATAAATTTTGGCAATATATGTAAGAAAATAGCATATTTTCGTCAACAAAATTGTTCGTTACCGGTATTTAATCTCGTCAAGAGGTTTATTTTAATTATTTAAGGGGGCAGGATGGTTTCAGAGGCTGAAAAATAGCAGATTTTTGCGATTTTTTTTTTATGTCTGAGTAAATATATCAATTTAATTTTTTTACACGATTAATGGCTATATTTGGAGAGTATCTAGGAATTTTTATTTTTAAGAAATAATTATAATTTATCCCGTGACGGGCAGTCGGCCGGAGTCGCTTCCAAAAATTGGTCTCTTGCGGTGCGTAAAGTCTGGCCTTACAGTGTTATCGGAAATAAAAAAATTGAATTGATTACCTAAAATATTAGTTTCTTGTGCGGATGAACGAAACCATTTTAAAAAATATGCGATTTTGAATTTTTGGCGCGGTTGTAAAGTCGGAAATACCATTTTTACATAAAAATCCGACCATTATTGCCCGTAAAAATGGTAAAAAAAAAAAAATTAAAAAAAAGCGTTCGTTCATCCGCAAGTATTTATTGTATTAAAGATGTGTGCAAAATTTTATTTAGATCCGAGCATTACTTTTTGAGTTACGTTACGCACCGACTTGAAAAAGTTGCTTTGAGAAAAACGCGTCTAAAGTTTTAAAAGCAATGGAAAGTATATGGAGAGAAAGAAACTAGAAAATCGGTATCTCAGCAAGTTTTAGTCCGATCGACATGAAACTTTCACAGGATATTCCTAAGATAATGTTCTATTATATACAAAATTTCTGAAAAAAAATTTTTTTGAAGCCTCAAACCATCCTGCCCCCTTAAAAAGGGACACATAATATATAAAATTATAAAGTAACACTCCTCTGGACAGGCGGTTCACACAGTTAGCAATACTTTAAATGTAAGGATAAACAAAAAAAATTATTTTTTTTTTTACTCCATCGATTTTGACATTAAAGAAAGTGGAATAATTAAAAACTTTTTCAAAGATGTAAAGTATGTATGTACTTATTTTTAATTTACAAAGGTTTTAGAATTCGGAACGTTAGTTCAACAGTTTAATAAAAATTTGCCAAAAATTCTATTGACAATCCAAAATTGTTTCGTAGTTGTGGGAAACCAAATTGTTTAAACAAATAAACAGATAAAGTCCCAAAGTTCTATTTTCGAAAATACCAAAGTTTTGGCATTTTGGATCGTTCACTTATATGGCTGGTATAGGATATAGTCAACAAATCTTGGCTCCGCCGACTTATATACTAGGCTATATACGCCTATACAAATAGGCGGACAGACTGATAGACGGAAATGTAGATCTTACCAGAATGTCTGATCGTGATAGTTCAGTCACCAATCGACTCGTATTCAAGAGAATTAGGATTAGTGATTAGTAAATTTAATCAGATGAAAAAAAAAACTCCAATGTTCTCAATGATAGCTCAAATTTAATGAAAATTTTAAGTTTATTTTTATTTCCCCCCAATTTCTCCAAAACTCATTAACTTTTCTAAAACTTTTTGGTACGATTAAATATAACATTTATATTTAAAAACTAATATTTTGGACGATTTGGATGAATTTTGTTTTGTAGTTATAAAGTAGGCATTGGTAAGATTTTAATTTTGGCGGTGAAGGGGGGCGTTACAAAATTTTGACGCAAACTGCATATGCTTGGTCATCATGGGAATCTAAATGTTGAATCGGATAGTTCTATCTCAAAAAATCCGAGCGTTCAAAAATAGTGGAAGTCACTATCAGAATAAAAAAATATATAAATCCTCTAAAAATTACTTCACCATATTTTGAATCTTATTTATTCAAATAAAGTACAAGTTAAAAGAATTTACTCCATATTTTTATGTTTATTGCACACCTTCTTGCACATATATGTATATGTGTACGTAACAGCAAGCTTCACAGGTGGCTGCACAAAATTGGTAGTTCCACTTTTAGGACTATATCTTGAGTAAACGAATTTTGTCAGATATACGCGATAAATCAAAAGTTGCGTCATTTCAAGGGCTATCTCCACATGCAATATAAATAGGATCAAATGAGCCAATAATAAAAAAATTCTTTAAAAAAATGTATTTTTAGTGTATTTTTTTGTCTACTATAAAGACGTTTAGTCTTAAAGAAAGTGAAATAGATATTTAAAAAACCTTTTCAACGGTGTAAAGCACTTCCTTGATTATGATGTTATACATTTTTTAATTAACAAAGTTTTTTTTTAAATTTTTAACGTAAACTTAAGGTATTTCAAAAAGTTGTAAAACAAATGTTGCTCATATTCTAGTAACAAACATCTCATTTTTTTTCAGGATTGCCAAAAAAAAAAATAATGCAAACAGAGGAACAAACTGCCTTCATTTGTAAAGAGCTGTAAAAAATTTCCTGATTGGATTGGGTCGGTCGATGTACCAATCGACACATCTTTAGGAGTAGAATGTTTTATTTTTTTTAGAATAATTAACATATATAGAGGCTCCTCGCGCAGGTAGGTTGCCTATAGAAATTTTTAATTCTTCGGCTAGATATAGAGTCTCCTCGCGCACTCCAAGGCATGCAAGTCATCACCTCGTCGATTGCCGTGCACAGTAATGTCAGTGTAGAGTAGAGCGAAAAACAACAACAAATTATATTTGAAGTTGCAATTGTAAATAAAAATGCACTGATGTTGTTGTTCGATTGACCAGTGAGTACGTTACGAACAGTCGCCAAAAGAGGAAATTAGGTTGTTAGTGTAATATGCCCCTGGATACACAAATCTTATAGGTGTGCAAGCCCATACACCAGCATGAAAGCAAATTAAGTGACAAAGACGATCCCTCAGAAGGGGTGGAAATCTCTCGTGGCCTTTTTAAGTAAGAAAGGGGCCTTCTTCACGAGGAACATCGTCAGGGGAAGTCCTCTCCTCCCTTCATACCCCCTCTCCCATGGAACGCGGAATAAAAATCAAGCTAGCCCACTTTTGTAGGAGATACAAAATCCTATCTAAGCAACTAAAAAATTTAGAATAGACAGAAATTAAGGCCGCCATTGCCCTTTGCCACATGCAAATGGCTTGAAACTGTAGGAGAAGGAGAAAAAGAGATAGGAGGAGGAGTATACTCCAAACAATTAGGCATCATAGCCTCATTTAGACTTCCTGATCCCTGCAGCAATCACATTTTTTCGCCGATCTTTGTGGAATTAGGTCAACCGGATAAAACGGAACAAAATAGAATTCATAGAAGTCCTTCTAACTTAAAACACACCAAAGTTTAGTCATTTCCGATCGTCCAGTAATATGGTATATGGTTCAGCAGAAGCCGTGCTTCGCGTCCCACGCGACTCTGAGTGAATGCTTAAAATTTTTTTAGAAACAATTTTTCCACATACACTTTGGTTCATTCTATACCTTTCGATACAAAGCGAAAAACGCTCCCCTGACAAGAAAAACCAATGAGACCTACATGCCACGCCCAAAATATTACTTTTCTTGTGATATAAAAATACATTGTAGGTGTGCAAAATTACACACTAAAAATATTCTTACCGGGCACGTGTCTGTTTATCTTGCACGTGCACGAATAAGAATAGTTTTTCTCAGGCAGAGAATATAATAATTTTGGTCAAAAGTGTGCAATGCAGTGAAGGAGATCTCCGACCCTATAAAGTATATATATTCTCGATCAAGATATCGATATGACCATGTCCGACTGTCCTTCTGTTTGTCTGTTTCTAATCAAACTTGACTCTGAGTTTTAAAGCTATCAGTTGAAACTAGGAACCCATCTTCTTTTGCTTGCACGCAATATATAAGAGTCGGAAGAGTCGCAGTAATCGAAAATGCCATTAAGTTAAAGGGTTGGGACTTTTTTTGTTATAATTTGCCAACTAATCCAATAATATCTTATCCACAAATTTTGGGTAATAAAGTAATCCGATCTGCCAAAATTTCATAAGGATCGGCCGTCTATATCCTATAGCTGCCATGTAACTGAACGATCGGATATGGCACAACCTTGCTATTTTTAAAGATGCTTGGGCTGTTTCCAACATTTTTATTAGAAAATTGATTTTATGTTGAAATTCTCAAAAGAATCGGACAACTATATACTATACGATGTATATGTTGGCACCTAGTATCAAGACCTACTACCCTATATGCACACTTAGTAATTTGGTCCAACCAATATGCATCAGCATGTTGCAGTATACAAACCCACTAACCTATTAGCAATAAGCACAAAACAATATCCAACCTAATAACCCAGCACTAGTAAACGGCGCCAGAAGCAGAAATCAGCATTATCAGCGGGAAGAATGACCGACTGACCGAAGCAAGCAAAAACCAGCTAGCTAAGCCGAAATGCATGTACAAGCAGTACATGAACAAACAATCTGAGTCAGCACACTCAGAGGTGACCATTAACATTAGTTTTAGCACATCCATAACATTGACCTTCCTTAGATTTAATTATGTACAATTTAGCATCTTATATAAGAATTGTTCTTCTGAAATAAAGATAGTTGCGAAATCAGAGTGAATCGGCTCGTTACTCAGTGTTTAAACTACGGCACTTAAAACTAACCTACTTCGAATGATCCTGTGTAAACGGACCATAAGTAGAACCCGCGGCATACCAGTCTACTTTGAGTGTTGCTCCCGTGAAACGAACCACGAATAGACCCCGCGTTACCAAACCTACTTCGAGTGTTCCTCCCGTGAAGCGGACCACAAGTAGGACCGGCCCATCTGTACTTGAGGAGAACCAGCCCAGGACCTCAAGTACCCCACATCAACTCCAGCCTCAACCGAGCAGTCCCTTGCAGAATCCAGGTAAATTAGTCAGATTCTATACATTCTTTGACTACGACTCCGGGACCTACCGTTATTCCCGCGAGTTCAATTTTGACATGGTGGCCGCATAACGCTCTACGGACGAACAATATATATAATAACATAAGCTGCTACTTAACTACGAGGGTATTGTTGAGCTATCAGAATTCTAATAGCGACCGAATTAATAAAGAATCCACAATTCAATTTCAATTTCAATATTTTTATTCAAGGGTTCAATTCTAACCCAACTCGCAGCCGCTCAAATCAGTGACAAAAATACAAGTCATCAAAGCTTAGCAATATGAACTCAGAACAATGCATACGTTATTCATTTCGATGAAAAGAGGCGAGGCGGGGAACGTACACAAATGCAAGATTTGCTAGTGTGCAGAAGCTCAACAAAAAAGCTCCCCATAGCGCATGCGCTACAAATACCAGTAAAGCGCATGCGAACGGGGGATAAATAAACAAACAACAGAACTGCTGATAAACCCGCCGCTGCCGCTCAGATTTAGAATATAACTTATTTTAGCTTCGCCTTTCTCTGCTTGCCTCAACATCCTCTGTTGAGCTGTTTTAAGTATGGCTGCACGGTTCACTCCGTCACGCCCAGGAACCAGCTCCAGTATCCTGGCCAGAGGCCACCTCATTGGGGATAGATTCTCATCCTTCACCAGAACTATGTCCCCAACAGAAATTACAGGGCCAGGGGTGCGCCATTTGGCACGCTGCTGCAACAGCGTGGGATACTCCTCCTTCCAACGGGACCAGAAAACTTGCTGCAAGAAGGAGACTCTTTGCCACCCATCCAGGCGATTGATGTTAAGGGCAGTAAGTTCCGGTTCGATGAACGTTGAAGGCGGCCCGCCATTTAGAAAATGAGCCGGAGTTAGCACATCTTGATCCGCTTTCTGAAATCGACACATGGGGTCTAGAATTAATGATTGAGGCTATGCGGCACAACAAAGTCATCAATTCCTCGAAGGGTGTGCTTCGCCGTCTTTACTGCTGCTTCCCACAGACCGCCAAAATGGGGAGAGCGTCAAGCAAAAATTGTGCAGAGAAGCCTGGTGATCCTGGCTGAGGAATCTTCGCTTTAACTCGATAAGCTCATTCTTGGCACCCACAAAATTGGTGGCACTATCCGACCATATCTGTCTGGGTTTACGTCGCGTACAAATAAACCGTTGGAGGGCGCTCAGGAACGAAGCGGTGGAAAGGTCCTTAACTAACTCCAAATGGAATGCTCACATAGCATTTAATAGGGCCCTTATTCCGAGTCTCTGCCTTGTAGAAAAACGGTCCGCAAAAATCCACACCTGTGACATCAAAACTTTGCAATCCTTCAACTCTCTAGGTCGGAAGATCAGCTCCAGTAGACGAGGCTTTGCGCAAAAACAGCGTATGCATTTGTTCAAAACCCTTGAAACAGTCTTCCTCCCCCCAATCAGCCAGTATTGAGAACGGATTTTCGCAATTAGTGCTCGAGGGCCAGAATGCAGGTTCTTCTCGTGAAAGTGAGTCACTATAGCCGAAGTGACGGGATGGCCTCTGGGAAGAATGATCGGATGACGTCCGTCAAAATCCAGCGCAGAGTTTCGCAATCGCCCGTCAACACGAAGCAAAAGCAGCATCATCCACAAAGGGAGCAAGCGAGCCCAGAGGGTTTGAGGGCGGAACCAATCTGCGCGATTTTAGTAAGCTTATCTCTTCCTTAAACTCGGTAAGCTGGACGACGCGCATCAGCAGATGGGTACCTCCTTTGAGATCGTGGACAGAAATCCCTTCGTGACGGATGCGGCAGGAAAATTTGTAAATGTAGGCGACCACTCTCTGTAGGGAGGGAAACGAGTTGGCAAACTTTGACAATGCGGCGATATCCCTGGGTGGAGCCGTAGTCAATAAAGTCATGGCGCGAAGTTCGATGGTTGCCCTTTCGGCCACTATAGCGATGGGCCAATCATCTTTGGAACCACGAAGAAATGGACGGCCTTGGGACCACAGCTGGGAGTCTAATAGCTCAGTGGTAAGAGAACCGTGGAAGATACGCGATTAGAAACAAACAGGTTAAGTCGAGCAGGTTCATCTTGAATCCAAGATATGGCAACCGAGGAGTCACACCAACAATAATAATCTCCTTTATATGTTCCAAGATCAGCAACTTCAGCCATCAGTCTTGCTAGTAACTCAGCTCCACATAGCTCCAGCTTCGGTATTGTCTGAGTTTTAATGGGTGCCACTCGACTCTTTGAGCATAACAGCCGACAATCAGAACCTGACAATACATATACGCAAGCTCCATACGCATTCAAACTGGCGTCGCAGAATCCGTTGACCTCCAGCCTTTCTTGGCAAGGAATGACTAAACGAGGAAACTTAATTCGCTGAGTTTGGTCACAACTGGAACAGAATTGTAACCACTCGGAGAGAAGGGATTGAGGAAGGCTTTCATCCCATGCTAAATTTTCTCGGCACAGCTTCAGCAATAAGATCTTTGCCTTGATGACGACAGGCCCCACCAAGCCCATCGGGTCATAAAACCGAGCGACGGAAGATAATATAGATCTCCTGGTTGGTTTGGCGGTGGGCTTAAAAGCTTGAAAGGAAAACAGCAGTAAGTCAGCAGAAGGATCCCATGCTAATCCAAGAGTCTTTGTGAACGGACTGCCATCGTCATATTTTAAGTATGACTCTCTGTTACCTTCGGGTACGCCTTTCAGAACCTCTGGGATGTTGGAGCACCATTTCCTTAATTGAAACTGACCCTTGTTCAACAGGCTCGAGGTCTGAGCTATTATCTCAATAGCTTCAGTCTTCGTTGAGGCACCAGATATGAGGTCGTCCACATAAAAATCCTGGAGGACAACACGAGAGCCAACGGGAAACCTGGCACCTTCATCCTTACCCAGCTGGTGCATTGAGCGAACAAATAGAAAAGACGCTAGCTTTGTGCCATATGTCACGGTGTCGAGCTTAAAAACCTTCACGTCATCATGGATAGAATCTCTCCAGAGGATGCACTGAAGCAAACTATCACCCGGAAAGACCCTTACGCAGCGGTACATCTTACAAATGTCTCCAGTCAAAGCTACAAGGTGAGACCGAAAACGAAGCAATGTGTGAAACAGCTTAGGTTGAATCACGGGGCCGGACATCAGGACATCATTGAGGGAATAACCAGAGGATGTAGCAGCCGAACCATCGAACACAACTCTCAGCTTAGTAGTGGAACTTTTTTCCTTCAGAACGCAGTGATGGGGAAGGAAATACTGGCACTTACCTCGCAATTCCTGCGGCACCAGAGACATGTGACCCAGATCCAAGTATTCCTTGATGAAAGACGTATATTGGGTCCTTAAATTCGGATGACGAACCAGCTTGCGCTCAAGTGAATGGAACCGCCGCAAAGCCTGTGCGTAGGATTCCCCTAACAGCTCCACACTGTGCTTGATTGGAAGGCGAACTGAATAGGCACCTGATTCAAGACGGACGTGGTGCATGACGAAGTGGGCCTCGCAATTGAGCTCCTCCTTAGTAGCCTGAACGATAGGCGCAGTGCAGGCATCCACTTCTCAGAATTGGCGGAGAAGATAATCGAGGCGATCGACAACAGAGTTTGCTGGGTCAGCAGGAATCATTCTACATGAGGCGGCCAAGCGAGGGTTTCCCGGGGTGCAACCTCCTCCAGAAACTACCCATCCAAAACGTGTCTTCTGCAGCAGAGGCAGACCGTCTCCTAGCTGGATTTGACCGACTGAGAGCAGATCAAATAACAGGCTTGCTCCAATCAGCAGATCCACAGGCTGAGCTCTGTGGAAGTTCGGATCAGCTAGAACCACATTGGCGGGAACCTTCCAGTTGGACACGTTTATGTTCAGGCCAGGTTGACGCTCTATGATGTGAGACGCCATAACTGCCTCAATGTACACGTTAACCGAATGTAACGTTAACCGATGCTCCATCCGTAGTAAATTCAGCGACTCCAAGGCCAGTCACTGCTACAGAACATTTGGGCCGATGAAGCTGAAGTTGGCTGGCCAGCCGTGATGTGATAAGATGAACTTGTGAGCCGGAGTTCAGCCTGGGCAACAAGAGTGTTAGCAGGAGGAACTTGAAGGGTCGCAACCCCAGCTTCATTGGCCGGATCCAAACCGGAAGCGGGAACGGAAGGCGCTCTAGATGACTGCTCGCAATGATGCAATAGCGCATGATGTCGGCGATTGCAAGTTGGGCAGCGGGAGGATGAGCATCCGCGGGCTAAGTGTTCAGACTTGAGGCACACAAAGCGGAGGGCAAGACGTCGGACCTCATCGTATCGTTCCTCAACTGACAAGGCGAGGAACCTTGGGCAAGAAGGCACAGCGTGTGCGAGGATGCCGCACAGGGCACACGAAGCAGGTGGAGCATTCAGAAGCATGCAGGATCGATTGTTAAACGGCCTACCCCTTGATTCGCTGACAAATGCGGAGCTAAGGCCAAATCCACCGTCTCCAGGGTACGGCACCTTTGTTCCAAGAACCGAGCCATAGATTCCCAAGTTGGCAGGCTATCATCAGTGCATCCTTCCCAGAAAGTCTTCCCATTTAGCCTTTGTATCAGGGTCCAGCTTTTGGAAGATGATCTGGATGAGGAGGCACCCTTGAATTTCGGCCAACGTCCCGGAACTTATGAGGGCCCGCATATGTCCATTGAATCGGTCGGATAACTCCCGAAGAGTAGCAACGGATCCCGGCTCAACCACCCTTAGCTGCAGGATCTCGTTGATGTGAGCCTGGAAGATTAACCGACGGTTGCTGAAACGGTTGCGCAAAAGGTCAAGAGCAACATCATAGTTAGCGTCGGTAATCTCAAGCGCCCTCACAGTCTCCAGGGCCGAGTCCCGCAGGCAGGAAATGAGCCACCTGAGCTTCTCCATTTTGGTCAAGTGCGGGGGACTGTCAGTGGTTGTCCTAAATAGGGCGCAGAAATCGGGCCTCTCGGCACAGCCGCCGCTAAATGTTGGCATTAGCAACGGGGGCAATGAGGAAGCAGGCCTGTATGGAGCGGTTGAAATCCCAGCAGCACTGGTAGCATCCAAAAACAACAACGGTGTTTGAGTGGCACTTTTAATGCTGATCACGATAATTAAACGGGATGCGATCACGTCGGGGTTACCAAATGTTGAGCTATCAGAATTTTAATACCGACCGAATTAATAAAGAATCCACAATTCAATTTCAATTTCAATATTTTTATTCAAGGGTTCAATTCTAACCCAACTCCCAGCCGCTCAAATCAGGGGCAAAAATACAAGTCATTAAAGCTTAGCAATATGAACTCAGAACAATGCATATGTTATTAATTTCGATGGCAAGAGGCGAGATTTGCTAGTGTGCAGCAGCTCTACAAAAAAGCTCCCCAAAGCGTATGCGCTACAAATACCAGCAAAGCGCATGCGAACGGGGAGAAATAAACAAACAACAGAACTGTTGATAAACCCGCCGCTGCCGCTCAGATTTAAAATATAACTTATTTTACAAAGCTTCGCCTTTCTCTGCTTGGCTCAACAGGTATAATGTAGTTAATGTATTGTTAATGTCTTGTCAATGTATAAATTTGACTTTTGAGATACCCCCCTCTGGACAGCCGATACAAACAGGCACAAAGAAACCTTCGCATTAACACAAAAATTCCATAAACCCTTATTTCGCGCGGCTCTCGCTGCATACGCAGTTCGAGAGTTCCGAGAGTAAAGGAGTAAAGGAGTGTTGCTTAAGGAAGAATGTGCTCAGATAAAGCATTATATTTTAATCGTGTTAGTAGATGCTGGTCTACATTACCATTGATTATGAGGTTTGTTCTACACCCAGCATTGTACTTGTTCCCAATGAAGTCCCCTAAGGTAAAAATCAGGAAGTTTTTTTACAGACTTGATGTGGGCTCGACAAACAAAGCTTAACGTCATCACCGTACATAAGTACAATTGTATTAGTTAGGGCCTGGTACAGCCTGGTACCTCATCCTGCTACTTCTTCTCCTAAGATTTTGACCTTAAATAAAGTGGAATAATTAAAAACCTTTTCGACGATGTAAAGTATGTTTCGATAGCTTTAGTGGTTTTGTAATTATACGTTTTTAATTTACAAAGAATTTTGAATATTAAAACGTTATGTTTATTAAACATGTGCCAAAAATGGAAAAACATGCAACTTTTTTCCGGAATTGTGGAAAAAAATTAACCAAAAAAAATAAAACGGTGCCCAAAGTAGACAACTTTTTCATTTAAACGAAGCGAAATTCTTATCTTATTCTTATTCGGCGGCACACTTGGCCGGTGTCCCAGAAAAAGCTATAACTTCCTTTGGGGGGGAGGCAAGCTAGCACGGCGGCGTTGGACGGGCCAGTGCGGCAGTTTAGAAAGTACGGAAAAAAAGAAAAGAAATCAAAGGCAGGCGGCATGCGGTGGCAGCAACGCGGGCAGAGGAACCAGCACGGCGGCGCGCACGAAAGAAGGAGAAAGAGGCAAATAAAGAAAGCCCGCCGATAGAAATGCGGCGTTGGATTGGAGAGAAATTGGAGAGTTAACGGCGAAAACAGAGGAGCGAAGAATTAAAGGCAGGAAGCAAGATTTGCAAGGATAAACGGGCGCCTGAGGCACTATATAAGGAGGGCCCCTGGAGCAAATCGTGACCGAGCCTTCTAAAGAAGCTGGAAGAGTTTAGTGAAAGACACCCTGGGTAAGTCTGCATTCAAGCGGGAAAGTTTCCTTGGGTAAGTCCGACAGTCTCGATTGCGGGAGTTAGAGCGAGTGCGCAAGGATCTGTGATCAGTAGCTTAAGGAACCCCTGTGGGTAAGTCACCCCGGTCACCCGAGAAACCCCGGTAAAGTCAATAGAATCCTAATCCAGGCGCTGGGGCTTACGCACAGCGTATCACCTGGAGTAAAAGGAGACGCGAAGCAGAAACCTCTGGTCTGCCATAGATCCTGCGGAGCGTATGCACGCAGGAGTTTGGAGGCGAGTGGCGAACGCACAGTGGTTGGGATTGTATGGAGTCGAGGCAAAAAATATTTCTAGTAGTGATATCGCAATGAAATTTTGTCCAAAAATCTATAAAAATATTCTAAACACACTGTAAAAAAAATCGTATCGTATAGCTTTCATACAAACGGACTTTTCATTAAATTATTTTTTTTTTCCAATACTTAATTAAATAATTGACATTTTAATACAAACGTTGGTTAAATTGTAATCCCTAAATAATCCCCATCCGTAATCCCTGCCAGAAATTTTACGTAACTTGGTATTAACTTGAAAGACATTTTACTAATAACAAAACTACGAATAAGCAAATATTGATGTTCTCATATTTTTATCAAGAAAGAGTGATAAGACTTCAACAAGATTAAATTCTGTAAATTCTGTTGAGATAAATTGTATGAGCGTAATATAGTAGCAATAGATTCTTCGGTTTTTGACAGATCAGCAATTTTCTGACGCTTCTTTAAAATCTGCTTTAGGTCATCCACGGTCAAGATTTTTCAATGTTGATTGGGCGCATCTTTCATTCAACCAATCAAATTGATATTGGAGAATTGACGATTTCATGCGTTTGTAATTTACCCAAAACGTTACAATCCTTTCGCGTTACAATCTATTCGCTTTGATACTTCAATCTTTTCAACAATATAGCCGTTTTTAATAATATTTGCTTCTATACATTCAATCAATTTTGTTCGCCTTTCAATGGCGCTAAACATATAAACGTATAAACATATAATTATAAACATATAAACGAGAGAATACACACTTAATAGAAGAACCTATAAAAGTTTAAAGCAATGAAATAAACAAAAATTAAATCAAAACAATTAATAATTTTTTTTTTTTTTTTTTTTTTTTTTAGTTTTTTTTTTTTTTTATTAAACTTTGCTTTTATTTATTGGATCTTCTCTTAATTTTAAGACTAACAATAAGTTTTCAAATCTTAACATTAACATTTAACTAACAGTAGACTAAGACTGCATTCTGGTTGCACGTTCCTCAAGACGGTCGCTGGGTGGGTAGGTCATTCCGACGAAGTCGTGATTGGTTACTCAACCTTGTTAGACCTCTCGCCAGGTGGTTAGGGTGCGACAATAGCTTGCTAAAGTACTTTTCCTTCTGTTCTGCGATCACATCTTTGACTGGAAGAATGTTTAAGTCGCGATGTATGTTTTCGTTGCGAACGTACCAAGGTGCCCCGGTGATTGTTCTCAAGATCTTCGACTGAGCTCGCTGGACTATGTCAATATTGCTATTGCTGGCATTCCCCCATAACTGGGAGCCGTACATCCATATAGGTTTAAGTACCGAGTTATACAGCAGGACTTTATATTCAAGGCAAAGGGGAGACCGAGCGTTGATAAGCCAATGAAGGCTGCTGGCTTTTAGCTTTAGGTGGTTTCTTTTAGCTTCTATGTGCCGACGCCATGTGAGTCTTCTATCGAGGTGTACTCCTAGATATGTTACCTCGTTTGCTTGCGGGAGTAGGGTGTTGTTTAGCGTAAGGGGCGGGCAGTTTTGCCTATTCAAGGTGAACGTAACGTGCTTGCATTTTTGTTCGTTTACTTTAATTCGCCAGTCTGATAGCCATTTTTCAACATCCACCAGATGAAGAGCTAGCTGCGCAGTTGCTTGCATCGGGCATTTTGAGCGGCTAAGAATAGCTGTATCATCAGCAAACGTAGATGTTGTTAATCGTGTGCTTGTCGGGATGTCTGCTGTGTAGAGAACATATAATGTTGGTCCGAGTACGCTTCCTTGAGGAACTCCAGCTCCAACAGTGAATTCGTCAGATATATCAGTGTTGCACCTCACAGCAAATTTTCTGTCGTAGAGGTAAGACTCTAAAAGCTTGTGGGTATTACAAGGGAGCATTGTCTTGATTTTGTACATTAGACCTTCTAGCCAGACTCTATCAAATGCTTGAGAGACATCTAGAAATATTGCGGTACAGTACTCGCGTTTTTCGAATGCATTCCGAAATTCTGCTGTTATCCGGTTGACCTGCTCAATTGTACCGTGCTTTTCACGAAACCCAAACTGATGTGACGGGATTCCTTCCTGGATCCTTAGGTATGTGTTTATTCGAGTCAGAATGCATTTCTCAAAGAGTTTAGATAAGCATGAAAGTAGGCTTATAGGTCTATACGACGTGGGAATTGTGTGGTCTTTTCCCGGCTTTGCTATCATTATTATAATTGACTTTTTCCATCTCGCTGGAAAGTGGCCAAGTTTTGCGATGGCATTGAAGAGCTGGGTGATAGTGCAGACGGCGCAATATGGAAGCTCAATGATCATTTTGGGAGTTATGAGGTCGCAGCCTGGTGATTTTTTCGGATTTAGTTGGTTTTTGATGATATTAGCGATTTCGTTTGGGCGAAACTCGATTGGTTCATGTTGAAGCTGAGGCTCATATGGTAAAGTCGGCAGAGTAAAGGCACTAGTGGCCGGATTTGGTTGGAAGATATTTTTGTGGTTTAGCTTTAGTGGTTTTGTAATTATACGTTTTTAATTTACAAAGAATTTTGAATATTAAAACGTTATGTTTATTAAACATGTGCCAAAAATGGAAAAACATGCAACTTTTTTCCGGAATTGTGGAAAAAAATTAACCAAAAAAAATAAAACGGTGCCCAAAGTAGACAACTTTTTCATTTAAACGAAGCGAAATTCTTATCTTATTCTTATTCGGCGGCACACTTGGCCGGTGTCCCAGAAAAAGCTATAACTTCCTTTGGGGGGGAGGCAAGCTAGCACGGCGGCGTTGGACGGGCCAGTGCGGCAGTTTAGAAAGTACGGAAAAAAAGAAAAGAAATCAAAGGCAGGCGGCATGCGGTGGCAGCAACGCGGGCAGAGGAACCAGCACGGCGGCGCGCACGAAAGAAGGAGAAAGAGGCAAATAAAGAAAGCCCGCCGATAGAAATGCGGCGTTGGATTGGAGAGAAATTGGAGAGTTAACGGCGAAAACAGAGGAGCGAAGAATTAAAGGCAGGAAGCAAGATTTGCAAGGATAAACGGGCGCCTGAGGCACTATATAAGGAGGGCCCCTGGAGCAAATCGTGACCGAGCCTTCTAAAGAAGCTGGAAGAGTTTAGTGAAAGACACCCTGGGTAAGTCTGCATTCAAGCGGGAAAGTTTCCTTGGGTAAGTCCGACAGTCTCGATTGCGGGAGTTAGAGCGAGTGCGCAAGGATCTGTGATCAGTAGCTTAAGGAACCCCTGTGGGTAAGTCACCCCGGTCACCCGAGAAACCCCGGTAAAGTCAATAGAATCCTAATCCAGGCGCTGGGGCTTACGCACAGCGTATCACCTGGAGTAAAAGGAGACGCGAAGCAGAAACCTCTGGTCTGCCATAGATCCTGCGGAGCGTATGCACGCAGGAGTTTGGAGGCGAGTGGCGAACGCACAGTGGTTGGGATTGTATGGAGTCGAGGCAAAAAATATTTCTAGTAGTGATATCGCAATGAAATTTTGTCCAAAAATCTATAAAAATATTCTAAACACACTGTAAAAAAAATCGTATCGTATAGCTTTCATACAAACGGACTTTTCATTAAATTATTTTTTTTTTCCAATACTTAATTAAATAATTGACATTTTAATACAAACGTTGGTTAAATTGTAATCCCTAAATAATCCCCATCCGTAATCCCTGCCAGAAATTTTACGTAACTTGGTATTAACTTGAAAGACATTTTACTAATAACAAAACTACGAATAAGCAAATATTGATGTTCTCATATTTTTATCAAGAAAGAGTGATAAGACTTCAACAAGATTAAATTCTGTAAATTCTGTTGAGATAAATTGTATGAGCGTAATATAGTAGCAATAGATTCTTCGGTTTTTGACAGATCAGCAATTTTCTGACGCTTCTTTAAAATCTGCTTTAGGTCATCCACGGTCAAGATTTTTCAATGTTGATTGGGCGCATCTTTCATTCAACCAATCAAATTGATATTGGAGAATTGACGATTTCATGCGTTTGTAATTTACCCAAAACGTTACAATCCTTTCGCGTTACAATCTATTCGCTTTGATACTTCAATCTTTTCAACAATATAGCCGTTTTTAATAATATTTGCTTCTATACATTCAATCAATTTTGTTCGCCTTTCAATGGCGCTAAACATATAAACGTATAAACATATAATTATAAACATATAAACGAGAGAATACACACTTAATAGAAGAACCTATAAAAGTTTAAAGCAATGAAATAAACAAAAATTAAATCAAAACAATTAATAATTTTTTTTTTTTTTTTTTTTTTTTTAGTTTTTTTTTTTTTTTATTAAACTTTGCTTTTATTTATTGGATCTTCTCTTAATTTTAAGACTAACAATAAGTTTTCAAATCTTAACATTAACATTTAACTAACAGTAGACTAAGACTGCATTCTGGTTGCACGTTCCTCAAGACGGTCGCTGGGTGGGTAGGTCATTCCGACGAAGTCGTGATTGGTTACTCAACCTTGTTAGACCTCTCGCCAGGTGGTTAGGGTGCGACAATAGCTTGCTAAAGTACTTTTCCTTCTGTTCTGCGATCACATCTTTGACTGGAAGAATGTTTAAGTCGCGATGTATGTTTTCGTTGCGAACGTACCAAGGTGCCCCGGTGATTGTTCTCAAGATCTTCGACTGAGCTCGCTGGACTATGTCAATATTGCTATTGCTGGCATTCCCCCATAACTGGGAGCCGTACATCCATATAGGTTTAAGTACCGAGTTATACAGCAGGACTTTATATTCAAGGCAAAGGGGAGACCGAGCGTTGATAAGCCAATGAAGGCTGCTGGCTTTTAGCTTTAGGTGGGTTCTTTTAGCTTCTATGTGCCGACGCCATGTGAGTCTTCTATCGAGGTGTACTCCTAGATATGTTACCTCGTTTGCTTGCGGGAGTAGGGTGTTGTTTAGCGTAAGGGGCGGGCAGTTTTGCCTATTCAAGGTGAACGTAACGTGCTTGCATTTTTGTTCGTTTACTTTAATTCGCCAGTCTGATAGCCATTTTTCAACATCCACCAGATGAAGAGCTAGCTGCGCAGTTGCTTGCATCGGGCATTTTGAGCGGCTAAGAATAGCTGTATCATCAGCAAACGTAGATGTTGTTAATCGTGTGCTTGTCGGGATGTCTGCTGTGTAGAGAACATATAATGTTGGTCCGAGTACGCTTCCTTGAGGAACTCCAGCTCCAACAGTGAATTCGTCAGATATATCAGTGTTGCACCTCACAGCAAATTTTCTGTCGTAGAGGTAAGACTCTAAAAGCTTGTGGGTATTACAAGGGAGCATTGTCTTGATTTTGTACATTAGACCTTCTAGCCAGACTCTATCAAATGCTTGAGAGACATCTAGAAATATTGCGGTACAGTACTCGCGTTTTTCGAATGCATTCCGAAATTCTGCTGTTATCCGGTTGACCTGCTCAATTGTACCGTGCTTTTCACGAAACCCAAACTGATGTGACGGGATTCCTTCCTGGATCCTTAGGTATGTGTTTATTCGAGTCAGAATGCATTTCTCAAAGAGTTTAGATAAGCATGAAAGTAGGCTTATAGGTCTATACGACGTGGGAATTGTGTGGTCTTTTCCCGGCTTTGCTATCATTATTATAATTGACTTTTTCCATCTCGCTGGAAAGTGGCCAAGTTTTGCGATGGCATTGAAGAGCTGGGTGATAGTGCAGACGGCGCAATATGGAAGCTCAATGATCATTTTGGGAGTTATGAGGTCGCAGCCTGGTGATTTTTTCGGATTTAGTTGGTTTTTGATGATATTAGCGATTTCGTTTGGGCGAAACTCGATTGGTTCATGTTGAAGCTGAGGCTCATATGGTAAAGTCGGCAGAGTAAAGGCACTAGTGGCCGGATTTGGTTGGAAGATATTTTTGAGGTGATTGGCAAACGTGCTGGCTCTGTCTGGATCGCTGCGCGCCCAGCCGCCTGTGGGATTTCTAATAGGCATCACTGTTTCTTTCGGTGAGCTTAGAGTTGGGTGAGCTCTCCATAGTGAGTGTTTTGTACTAGAAGTTGACAATTGCTCTATATAGCGGCGGTGGACATAAGCTTCTTCTTGCTGTAGGGCTTTAGTAAGTTGACGTGAGGCATGTCTAAAGCTTTGCTTAGTAGATGGCGATCTGTGGAATTGCCACTCGCGACGTGAACGCCGCTTTTCGAGGACGAGCTGTTCGATTTGTAGATTTGTCTTTTTATTGCTTTGTGTATTTATAGTTTGCGATGTTGAGGCTCGAGCTGCAGAGACGAGTACAGACTCAAGTGAATTAACAAAGCTGTCTACGTTGGCTTCATCGTGGAGATGAGGACTTAGCTCAATGTGTGAGCTGATATATTTTCTGTACTTAACCCAATTGGTTTTCTGTGAGGTCAATTTTAATGGTTGTTCCAATGTTCCTGGATGTCGCAGTAGAATAAACAGGACAGGCGAGTGATCAGATGAAAGATCCGATAGGCAATTGGCGCTTATCAGATTTTGAGGGATGTTTTTGGTAATCGCAAAGTCTATTAAATCTGGTAGTTTCCTTGGGTCTGCCGGCCAGTATGTTGGTGTGCCAGAAGAAACATAGTCGAGCTTGTTCTTGGCTTTGATAATTGCATTATAGAGCTGCTTCCCTTTTGGAGTCACGAGACGGGATCCCCAGTGTGTGTGCTTGGCATTGTAGTCTCCTGCTGCTATGAAGTGGTCTCCAAGTGTGTTGAAAAACTGCATAAACTCATCTTCAGCATTATTGAAGCGAGGGGGGTAGTATACGGCGGCTAGTGTAAGTTGGTTGCCAGTATTTAGTTGTATATTTATAGATGTGGCCTGTAGGTAGTTTTTAGCAAATTTGTTTTGATAATGGTGCTTTATGCGGCTTCTGATTAGAATTCCAGTCCCACCATGTGCTTTACCATCTGGATTATTTGTTCCGTAGAATGAATATCCTCGTAGTTGAAAATTGTATTTGTTTGTGAGGTGTGTTTCCGAAAGCAGCATTACATCGATGTGATTGTCGAGTAGGAATTGAGCTAACTCAAGTTTATGTTGCGAAACGCCGTTAGCGTTCCACGTAGATATCCGTAGGAAAGCCATTATTTGGATTGTTGTGAAACCAGCATTTGAATCAATAGATTTTGGTTTCGCATTAAATCTTGCATAGTTGTGCGCATAAACGACATAAATTCCGTCAGGCTTTGTTGTAGGCTGCATATCATAGCTTCAAAGTTGCTTTTTGGCTGCTCTGTTGGTTGATGTTGCTGAGCCGTGTTCGGTTCTTGATATGCTGATTGCAGAAATGAGCTTCTTGAGGCAGGTGTCGCCGGTCCTGATTTTAAGGCGCTTGCGTATGTCACATTTTTGTCAACGTTAATGGGTCCTAGTGAGGATCTGGCTGCAGTCGAGAAGAAGACTTCAGGGTTTGATCTGGACGCCGTGAACTGTCCATTTTGGGTGCGGGCAGCTATTCCTTTCTGGTGGATGCGACTTTTCAGCTCCTTATAGACTGGGCATCCTCTATAATTAGCAGTGTGATTGCCACCGCAGTTGCCGCACTTTTTCGAGTTGCTGTCATCTTTGCTCGCTGGGCAGTGTGCGGAGTCATGAAGCTCTCCGCAAACTACACACACCGGGCGCAGTTTACAGTATGACCTTGTATGGCCATATTCCTGGCAGTTCGCACATTGTACCGGGCCATTGCGTTTGTGCGGTTCCTCAACTGTAATTCTGCGGTGCAGCAGGTACTGAAGATTGTATATTGGGTGCACTTCGTATTTCTTCAGGAGCTTGGTTTCTGGTTCAAGCTCAACCTTAAAGAGTGGCTGCGGCTTTCTATCCCTGTTAAGGATATTAAAGACTGTCTTGGCGCTAAAACCCTTCTCCTGTAGCGCCTTTTTTATCTCTGCAGGCGTTACTTCGGGCTCTATGCCCTTAAGTACGACTTGCAGGCCCTTGCTGCTTTTTAGCTGGTACGTGTAAAAGTTCTTTTTATTCTCGGTAAGATATTTTGATAATACTCTATAGTTATCTTCAGACTTCATTTGAACTTTTGTTTCTTGAATGTTGTTCTTGAACCCCTTTACAAGGGGTATTATGTGGAAGTTATCCTTACCAATAAGCTCAATAATTTTGTTGACAAGAACATTGGAACTTTTTTCGCGTATATAGATAGGCGGAGGTTTTGGCTTCCTTTTCCCAACTTCAGTGGATTCGACCGCCTCAACCTCATCGGCGTCTGCCAAGATTTTAAATCGGTTTGAGTTAATGGGCGTTTCTTTTGCTACTAGGCTAGCATTGCCACGGGTTATTTTGCGTTTGGAATTCAGGGGGCTCAGCTTCCTTTTGATTTGGATGCAGCGATCCATGCCAGTCTGCACAGCCGGCTTAATATAGTCATTGTTTTTGTTTTTGTTTTGGTTTTCGGGCAGCGCGGACGTATTACTATTTGCGCTGCTAGCTGATGACGTCGTTAAACGCGCTGTCGATACAGTTGCGGTTGTTGTTGTTGTTACTGTTGACGTTGTCAAAGAAATTGAGGTGCTAGTTACTGCACTCTTTGGCTGCAGAGACATCGATGGTACCGAGGGGGAGCAGGAACGCGCTCTCTCGCTCTCTACGTTTAAGAATTCGGTCAAGTTGGGGGTAATTGACCGAGCTTGATCGGAGCTTGCATGGTTTTCGGTTGCTTTAAAAGAGAAGTACGCGTTGTTTCTTTGTACTGAGAGCCGTCTCTCGTCTAGCTCACGTTGACGTTGTGTGCGAACGTCGTTTGAACTCATTGCAGTCGAGGTTGATTTAGTTTGAGTTTTAAGTGTTGTGTTTTATATTAATTAATTAATTAATTAATCAATATAAACATTAGCGATTTCATCGCAAAAAGCGTCTTTTCGCGTTATTGTAGATTTCTTAGAGCAGTCACTGCACTTTTATGATTTTATTGAATATTTTTTCCCGGAGCACAATAAAAAACACGTCTGCATGCGACGACTGCAATCGAATTCGAATTAATAAATGAAAAACATTAATAACAAGAAAGGAAAGCTAACTTCGGGCGGAGCCGAAGTTTATACCCTTGTAGTTGAGTCGCAGTCCGCTAGGTGGCGCCACGCATCTTATATTATTAGATATATAGCGGATCGTATATAGTTGGCCGATTCTTATGGAATTATTTTGCCAAAAGAGGAATCCATTGAAACTCCCATCCTTCTAACTTGAAAAACAACGAAGTTATAGAATTTCCGATCAATCAGTTATATGACAGCTATAGGATATAGACGGCCGATCCTTATGAAATTAAACAAATCAGATTGTTTATCCCAAAATAGAATCTGTACCAAATCCCATCTTTCTAACTTAAAAAACACCAAAGTTATGCCAATTTCGATCGTTCTATGACAGCTATAAGACATCCGATATGGGGTCGGCCGATCCCTATGAAATTTTGTTCATATGTGATATAAAGATATTTTGGTCAAATATAACATGTGTGGAAAGTCCCAACCCTCTAACTTAAAAAACACCAAAGTTATGGCATTTCCGATCAATCAGTTATATGGCAGCTATAGCAGAGACTAGTTTGCGTAGAAACAGACAGACAGACAGACAGACAGACAGACAGACGGACAGACGGACATGCTCATATCGACTCAGGAGGTGATCCTGATCAAGAATATATATACTTTATAGGGTCGGAGATGTCTCCTTCACTGCGTTGCACACTTTTGACCAAAAATTTTAATTCCCTCTGCAAGGGTATAAAAACATGTATTTTTTTAAATTATTATAACAAAAACAGTTTAACAAGTACAATTTTTTATAATATCTCAAATTTTAGAAAATACATTCGTCTTCAAAATCCATTACAAATATTTTAAATTTGGATACGTAATAAATGATCTGACCACTTCAAGTTCGGTTTTGTTCTGAAAAATTCGCGATGCGCGCAAGATGCATTTTTAGAAAGAATGGTTAATTTTCAAGACAAACCTAGTATGCCTCAAAGAAGTTTGGACAATTTATAAGCGATTTGTTTACTTTTCCTCCATTTTTGTTGTTATGTTGTGGCACCACTTTGGCACGCATCCGGGGGCGTGTGCTGCGGGGTAGGTAGGCCCTTCGTGCCCTGATCCGGCTGCCAGGAAACGAGAAGCGCATCCTGCCCGGCGTGTGGCTGGAAGGTGAGCCTATCGGTCTGCGGCGACAACGGGAGCAGCAACAGGAGCGGCGCCAATGACAGGAGCAGCGGCGACGACAATAACAGTGACAGCACAGGCTCCGCAGCTGGAGCACGTGAGTCCAAACGGAGGGAACCGTGAGCAGATTGAGACCGTGAGAAGACCACACGTTCGGCTGGGCGCAAGCTTTGGGAGGGCGTATGTATTGGCACCAACCCGGAACGGTGATCGGGGATCGACGGGAGGACAAGCGGTCGGTCGGCTGAGCCAGGCAGCCAGTGAGATTCACCCTTTTGTAACTTTATCGCAATAAAGGGGACATTTATTTAAACGAAGCACACTGTGCTATTTCTGGGCTCGGGCAATCACGTCGCATATATAAATTCGATGGAACGTTCCCCCAAACTCTGTGAGCTAGCCGCGGCATTTTTTGCGAGCAAAAGTTAGCAAAAACAGCTCGTTACAATCTCCAATCCTTACAGTTTTACTAAACCACCCTAATCACTCTCGTTTATCTCATTTTTTCGTTTCCCTGGTACAGTGGTTCAAGGTACTTAAATATTGAAATACAAATAATTATTTGTATTTATTATAAATTAATAAATTAATAATAAATAATCAAGGTTTAGAAACTTGTCTTGGCCATTAAGTCTTGTAATAAGACGATCTCTGCATCCAAGCCTACCGTCCACTACTGGCCGGGTTTACGGCCTCAGTTTTGGATACCATTTCACGTAGGTCTGGTCTCCCCTTTTTCTGTGACGCTTGTCGTGCTGTTCAGGGTGAAATGAGATCGTTCATGAGACAGACTAAAAGTGGATTTAAAGAGTTGGTTAGCGGGTTTCGTAAAATCAATGACCAAATCTGTGCGCTTTATTCACAGTTTAGTAGTCTTCAGCTACTAAAAGTGTATCCAAAGCGTAAGAAATCCGCTATTAGTGATGGGCTTGTTGCGAATAATCTTTAGCCTACTCAGCCGACAAATATGCAGCCGCTTATATCCCTGGCAACCCCAAGGGCTGGACCTGGGAAGAATTTAGCTTCCGAATTACCCAGTGTAAACGAGCATTTGTCCGATAATTCCTGAGTGGCATCGCGCTGGCAAGTGATACCACCAGACCTATTAGATGCTGCAGGCTTAGTAACTGCGACACCAAAACGAAACATATATTTATTTCCCGATTTGCCCTTGACACTTCTGAGATTGATAAGTCAGAAATTGACATAAAGGCGGCGGATATTAGTAAATATAAATATACCTACACCATGGGTGGGTTTCCGAATGTCATTAACATTATTCATTAACGATTTTACCCTTGCAAATTTGGATAAATTTCAAAATTAGCGTTTAGCAAATAACCTTAAGCTTAATGGATCGAAATTTAAACTCATGTAATTTTATCGATCTAGCCCTTATCAGGCTGCGTACGCCTTGGAACGATTAACTCAGGTTATCAATCTGGATATCCTATTAGATTTGAAACTTCAATTTACCAACCATAAATACACCATGGTTAATAAAGCAAGAAGACCCATTCTTCTTTGTTTTATTAAAAGATGGTCAAAAGAAATTTATGAATTGAATGGAAATTTAGACAGCCAGCATTTATTATCAGCCATAAATTTTAACGTTTCTAGTAGGAGGACTAGAAATTTTCGTCCTCTACCATACTCTTTACCTATGGTAATCCACGATTCCTTTGGCATATACATATACAGCGAAAACCTCACAAAAAAAATTGTTCATTACAAGAGCTTCAGACATTCGGGCGCGAAAAAAAACCAAAAGGACAACAGCGCAGAAGTACAACGACACCACTTCTAAAAGACAACGCTACAGGAATGCAGGAAGGTCCTCAAATTGGTAATCCACAGTCAAGACGGAAAGCTAAACGAAGGTAGCAAATGAGTGAAAAGGATTAGGCCAAAGTAGATTGCATACAAAGGTGAACTTCTGGGTGACGCATAGATTAAGCGGACACGGCAGCTTGAGAAGCCCAAGTTGTCTTAGATGCGGCACGGAAGAAACTGCCGAACACATTGTTCTGAGCTGCTTGCGCTTCACTAGAGCGAAGGATGAATTCCGGGAAGGAATTTCGACGGCGGAGCTCCTAGGATAAAGGATGCAGGAAGGCAATGACGAATGGGGTGCAGAAATATGTGCAGAATCGACAAGGAGATACTATGGCCCATCAGCAGACTCCTCTCCGGACCAAGCCGAGTTCATCAGATGGACAAGATCGATTTTTTCAGACTTTCAACCGGCAAAGGTGGAAGTAAGGCTAGCCATCCAAAGAAGTCCACAGGAGAACGCACTTTTGTGGAGATCAAAGAGAGAAGATCAAAGAGAAGGAGGAGTACAAAATGGCAGAAGTCAACCCAAGGTAGAACGTCCCAAGCGAAGGTGAAAAATTGAATGGCGAAAAGTCGTGAAGAAGCTGCAAAGGCGGATCATAGCAGAAATGATGAAAATGTAGGGAATCCGATACTTTGGCTGTTACCAAAGTAGCATCAAGGTGATAGCGTGTCAAGATGCTAGATCCGTATGCCTCTACCAGCGCTTAAGCTAAGCTGAAGGTGATGGACTGGGTCGGGATTCCCAGCAAAACGAGGGGCAGCATACAACTGACAGAGAAAACAAAACAAATGAATAAAAATGAGAGGCGTTTGTCAATCATCAAGTTTCTGGTAGGTAATAGGGGCTTAGATCCCCTTTTACATGTTAAGAATAAAAGAGAAGTCCTTGCCATTTCTCTTTTCTCGGAATCTCTGACGGACGCAGTCACTAACTGGAGGACCTTATATAAACATTACTTCTCAATTCTTGTACGCAGTCCAAGAAAGGCAAACAGGGATCTATACAAGATTATACTAAATGGGAAAAGTTCAACCTATCGAAGTTCAAAAAGCCATGGTGGGCCTGTCCTAAAATGAGACAGTCCTCTTAATTTCCGATTTCAAAACGAACACAGAAGAGGATTGGGTGGCATAAAAATCAGGCAGGCAGTAAAATACGGAACTACGCAGGGCACAGAGGAGAAGCTGCTTGGGCCAGCTTCGGTTCTTACATTCAGAGACCTAAAAGGCCTCATGGCTGATAAAGATCCTTTCAACTACGACACATAATGTATGCTACTATCAAGGAAGAGGGGGGCCCGAGTCCGCTCCAATACCTCCTGATATATAAGGAATCTTAACTGGGCGATTAACAGTTTCCGGCTCAGCTTACCAAAGCCGAGGCTAATCTAAGGCTATGTATCAGTAAAACCTATAGTTCAATCTTTCGAACTTGCATCGTCCCAGATGCATGGCTACGCTCGAAGGTTGTCTTTATACTCATGGTAGGGAAAGCCCCTTATTGCTCCCCTATCAGACCAATAAGACTCTTATCCTTTCTCCGAAAGACAATAGAGAGGCTCATAGGCTTCACCTTCATCTGACCATTAACATAAATGATATTTCGGGCTCTTAACACGAATATAGGATCCGATTCACAGAGATAGCTTTTTATGAGATCACCACGATAAGCATGGAGACCTAACTTGTTCTGTTCCCTCGGAATTATAAAATACCAAACTTGAAGTTTCCGAAGCTATTAGCTATAAGCTATATATTCCGAAGCTATATTATATTCTGTTCTTCGGGGTTGTGGTCTGTTGGCCCACCTATTGTAGGGAATGGTTAAGGAAAATGCAGCTTATGGAGGAGGCCTTTATCACAGGTAGTCCTGCGCACCACGCGGGAATAGATCCGAGATAGTTTAAGCGAAGAGTAGGAGAAAGATATCACGAGGAAGAGTGTTGCACAGATAAGGCGTTGAATATAAGCGATTTAAGATTGTTAGTGGAGCAAAGTGACAAGATGTGGTAGAGACCATTGTAGTCCGAACATAATACCCTGAACGGATCGTGTATGTCGAACTACAATGGCTGAGGAGCAGGGGATGAAAGTTTCTAGTCCTTCTACTAGAAAAGTTAAAATTTTCACGTGTTAGTAAATGCTGGCTGTCTACATTTCCATAAATAAGATTATATAGAAACATGAAATCCAAGATCGTTCTACGGTATGTTAATTAGTAAGTTGATAAGTAAAAGTCTAAGTACCTAAGAGTAAGTAATTAAGTTCCCTAAGAGCGAAAGTCAGGAAGTTTTTTTGCACAGATTCTATGTGGTCTTGGTGTACTCCGTATTGAGGACTCCAGACACACGATGCATACTCAAGAATCGGACAGACCAATGATGAATATAAAGTTTTAGTTATGTACGGGTTATTAAATTCTTTTGACCATCTTTTAATAAATCCAAGCACACCCATAGCTTTATTAACCATGGTAGATATATGGTGGGTAAATTTAAGTCTCAAATAGAATAGGACACCCAGATCATTAACCTGAGTTAATCGCTCTAAGGCGTTCCCATAGAGAAAGTACTTAGCCTGGTGAGGGCAAGATCCGTAAAAAGACATAAGTTTACATTTCGATCCATTAAGCTTTAGGTTATTAGATAAACACCAATTTTGAAGTTTATTCAAATCGGATTGAAGTCTAGACTGGGCGCTAGTAAATTTATACTGAAGGCATAGTGTTCGTCCGTAGAGCGTTATGCGGCAACTACGTCAAACTTGAACTCACGGGACTAACGGTAGGTCCCGGAGTCGTAGTCAAAACCGTAAATAGTCCTGACTAAATTTACCTGGATTCTGCAAGGGACTGCTCGGGTTGGCCAGACGCTTGCTGTGATCAGGCATGAGTTGATGTGCTTGAAGTCCTGGGGTGGTTTTCCTCAAGTACCGGTGGTATGGTGGTTCGGCTGATTCCTTATCGGCCGGTCCTACTGGCGGTCCGTTTCACGGGAGCAACACTCTAAGTAGGTTAGATAGCGCGGGGTCTGCTGGTGGTCCGTTTCACGGAAGCAACACTCGAGCTAGACTGGTATGCCGCGGGGTCTCCTCGTGGTCCGTTTCACGGGAGCAACACTTGGAGTAGTTAGGTACCGCGGGGTCTACTGGCGGTCCGTTTCACGGGAGCAACACTCGAAGTAGACTGGTATGCCGCGGGATCAACTCGTGGTCCGTTTCACGGGAGCAACACGAGAAGTAAGGAGGTGACGCGGGGTCTACTTGTGGTCCGTTTCACGGAAGCAACACTAGAAGTAGACTGGTATGCCGCGGATTCTACTGGTGAACCGTTTTACACAGGATCACTAGAAGTAGCTTGATTTTAAGTGCCGTGGTTCATACACTGAGTAACGAGACGATTGACTCTGATTTCGGAACTGTCTTTATTTCAGAAGAATAACTCTTATATAAGATGCTAAATTATACATCATTAAATCTAAGAAAGGTCAAAGTTCTGGACGTGCTAAACTAAGGTTAATGCCAGGGTCACCCACCTCTGAGTCTGCTGACTCAGATTGTTTGTTCATGTACTGCTTGCGCATTTCGGCTTAGCTGGCTGGTTTTTACTTGCATCGGTCAGTCGGTCATTCTTCCCGCTGATATGCTGCTTCTGCTTTTGGCGCCGTCTACTAGTGCTGGGTTAATAGGTTGGATATAGTTTTATGCTTATTACTAATTGTTTATAGGTGAGAAAATCGGTTAGTGGGTTTTTATATTGCGACATGCTGATGCATATTGATTGGATCAAATTACTAAGTGTGCATATAGGGTAGTAGGTCTTGGCACTAGGTGCCAACATTCTCCCCCCCCATTGAGGTACTCAATAATAGGGGCTGTGCGTTGTTGTTGGACCGTCTTAGTGAACCGATGTGTACCGTTTGCGATAGAAAATATTGTGTATCTTAAAACTAATTACTAAAAATCTAAAGTTACTACAAAAAAAATTTTTGAATCATGTGGGTGAGATCTCTACCAACGATAATTCTATCCGACCTGTTGTCTCCTTCGCCTTGTTGCGCGCCCTCGTAACCATTCTCCTTGGGCATCCCATGAAGTACTACACCTTTTTTCTGGTTGGTCAGTGCGCATACAGGACTCTTGGTCCTCTCTTGACCTTGCTTCTTGCTCCCTTTCGGAGATGCATGTTACCCATGCCAGATAGGAGGTGACTTCTACTCCTTGAATTTCCTTGGTTACTGGCCCTTTCACTCTGTGCTCTTCAGTTGTGAGTTGACGACCTTGGACTTGTGGATTGGGGTCCGTCTGCGGCTCTCCTTGTTGATCTTGTCGTGGCTCGTTAGCTTCTTGTTGATCCGCAATGAGTGGGGAACTATGTCCTCTTCCGGATTTTACTATTTGCTCCTTGCCGATGCATGCAATCAAACTTTGTCGTGGCTCGTTAGCTTCCGGTGTCCAAGCCGTCGTATTACCGACGACTTGTTCTGCCTTGCTATTAGGAGCTGATTCCGGTCGCACTGGCCCCATCACAATCCATCCAAGCGCGGTATTTTTTAGTAGTGGTTGTCCTTCTCCCAAATATGTCTGTTGTGGCCTCATAAGCTGGGAGATGATTTCGGCGCCCAACAACAGATCAATATTCTGGGGCTGCGTAAATTCAGGATCGGCTAAGCGCAACTGAGGTGAGATATTTCTTGGCGCTTGAATAGGGTGGGATGGTTGATTGGGCATTATTTCCGGTAGTACAACGACGTTGATTTGATCTTCGAAGTCAGTGGTTAATGATGATAGGGTCACCACAGCCTTCTTTCCTAATCTTGTTGTTGTTCCTCCCAGTGCAGCGATGTTCAGGGTTGATGGCTCCAATTGTAGTCCAAGTGTGTCAGCCATCCTTCTGGTGATTATGTTAATCTGTGATCCAGAATCTAGGAGTGTGCGGCATTGCTGATGGGTTCCGGCTGGGCCATGTATTGCCACTTGGGCGGTTGGTAAAAGAACGGTGGGCTTATCTGTAAGCAGGGCTGTGGCTGAACACACCCATCGTGATGAACTGGATCGAAGTGGAGCCGCCGACGTATTTTTCTGCATTGTTACTTGACTGGTTGCCTGACGCTCAAGGTTTTCTAACATCTGCTTCAGAGATTGTCGATTGGTTGGATCGGTGACGGCTAGTTCTAGAGCTGACAGCGTGTGTGGATCCAATCTTTCCTCAATGATGTGTATCAAGATTGAACCCCAGTTGTCTGTTGACACCTTGAGTGCGTCGAGAGTGGCGACCGTTCGGAGCACGGTATCATGTAAGCTGCGCAGCTGGTCCGCTGATCCATTTGTTCTGGGGTGTCCGAAAAGCTCTTGAATCGCGGATTTAATCAACAGCCGTTCATTGTGGTATCGATTCTTTAGTCGTTGCCATGCATCCTGGTAACTGGTCTGTCCGCCAATCGACGTTGCGATTAGGTTTTGTGCTTCACCTGTTACATGATTCTCCAAATGACGGAATTTTACTCGTAGCCAATGCCGGTAGTCTCCGTCAAACTTTGGAATTTCTACTGGTGGTATTACAAACGGAGGTGCAATCGCGAGTTTTTGTGTTGATGCTGAAGTTGATTTCGATTCTTCGCTCAAAAACGAAAAATATTCTGCTCGTACAACCTGAAATCTGTCATCGGTGTGTCCATCATTTTTTATGGCTGGTTCCAGGTCGATGAGATCATGGTATCCCGTGTCGATTTCCTTCCATAGCTCCTTCATGTGTTGTCTGACGTGTGTGGACACTTCCCGTCCTTCGGTGCGGTTGCACAGCAAGTCTTCCATATCGTCTAATCGTCCTTCATGTCTTCGTTTTAATGATATTAATCGAAGGTCTTCTCCTTCGTTTCCTCGTGATGATTGTGCCTTTGGCTCGAGATTTTCGCCTGTTTTCCGGGGCCTTTGTGACGGGCCTCACACTGATGGGATTCCATCCGAAAATATTGCTTTATATTTTTTCACAAGCTCTTCTAGCGCTTTGGCCTTTGTGAAATACTTATTCTCAGGACTTAGTGCTAGCTCCTTGAGCTTGGCATCATTTTTTTTAAACTGGGTCCATGAGTGAGTGAGCTGTCTGAGTTTCTCTTCGAAGTATCCTCCCTTGAGTTTACGCTCTGCGGAGTCCTTAGTGAAGTTTCTTATTAGCCTTTGGATGACTATGTTGCTTTCAATTTGCTCATCAATGAGCATTTGGATTACGGGGTCTGATTCTGATCCCATTGTTGCAATGTATCTCTCCTCTCTCCCTTTTTTTTTTTTCGTTGAGTTAAATTACGTTGAGGTTTGTGTTCAAGTTGTGATCCTAAAGGATCACGTCGGGGTCACCAAATGTTCGTCCGTAGAGCGTTATGCGGCAACTACGTCAAACTTGAACTCACGGGACTAACGGTAGGTCCCGGAGTCGTAGTCAAAACCGTAAATAGTCCTGACTAAATTTACCTGGATTCTGCAAGGGACTGCTCGGGTTGGCCAGACGCTTGCTGTGATCAGGCATGAGTTGATGTGCTTGAAGTCCTGGGGTGGTTTTCCTCAAGTACCGGTGGTATGGTGGTTCGGCTGATTCCTTATCGGCCGGTCCTACTGGCGGTCCGTTTCACGGGAGCAACACTCTAAGTAGGTTAGATAGCGCGGGGTCTGCTGGTGGTCCGTTTCACGGGAGCAACACTCGAGCTAGACTGGTATGCCGCGGGGTCTCCTCGTGGTCCGTTTCACGGGAGCAACACTTGGAGTAGTTAGGTACCGCGGGGTCTACTGGCGGTCCGTTTCACGGGAGCAACACTCGAAGTAGACTGGTATGCCGCGGGATCAACTCGTGGTCCGTTTCACGGGAGCAACACGAGAAGTAAGGAGGTGACGCGTTGTCTACTTGTGGTCCGTTTCACGGAAGCAACACTAGAAGTAGACTGGTATGCCGCGGATTCTACTGGTGAACCGTTTTACACAGGATCACTAGAAGTAGGTTGATTTTAAGTGCCGTGGTTCAGACACTGAATAACGAGACGATTGACTCTGATTTCGGAACTGTCTTTATTTCAGAAGAATAACTCTTATATAAGATGCTAAATTATACATCATTAAATCTAAGAAAGGTCAAAGTTCTGGACGTGCTAAACTAAGGTTAATGCCAGGGTCACCCACCTCTGAGTCTGCTGACTCAGATTGTTTGTTCATGTACTGCTTGCGCATTTCGGCTTAGCTGGCTGGTTTTTACTTGCATCGGTCAGTCGGTCATTCTTCCCGCTGATATGCTGCTTCTGCTTTTTGCGCCGTCTACTAGTGCTGGGTTAATAGGTTGGATATAGTTTTATGCTTATTACTAATTGTTTATAGGTGAGAAAATCGGTTAGTGGGTTTTTATATTGCGACATGCTGATGCATATTGATTGGATCAAATTACTAAGTGTGCATATAGGGTAGTAGGTCTTGGCACTAGGTGCCAACACATAGCATAACGTCATCGGCGTACATAAGTACAAGTGAATTAGTTAAGGCTAGGGGCAAGTCGTTAATAAACAGTGTAAAAAGTAGGGGTCCAAGATGGCTTCCGTGGGTCACCCCAGATGTGGCGCGGACTAAACGCGAGATAACATCTTTAAAGAAGACACGTTGGGCTCTCCCAGATAAGTAGCTCGAAATCCAGATAAGAAGATCAGTGGGGAATCCCAAATAAAAATCAATGATAAAGGATGTTAGCTCCAATAAGCCATGCTGGCACGGTGTTATTATTGAACTACATGGGTGTTGCAAATTTGGAGTGATAAGTTTTTCAAAAAGCTTTGGAATTGCTGACAATTTAGAGATGCCTCTATAAATTGCAGCGTCGGATTTTTTTTTCTTTTTTATGCAGCGGAATAGTGAAAGATTCCTTTCACATAAGGGGAAAGATCAAAGTTTCCAGCGATAAATTAAAGAGTTTAACGAGCGGTTTGCACAGAGCCTCGGCGCAGTTCTTTACAACACAGCCATCATTGGAGTGTAATAAAATTTTTGTAATGTGACGTTTATATCCTCGCATGCCAGTAAATCAGACCAATCAAATTACGAAATTAACTTATTTAGTTTCATAAAGTCAGCCTTACGGAAGAATCGAACATTCTGAGATTAAAGTGTAGACTTGTTGTTATCAGCATTGATTCTACTCTGTTTTGACTCCCAGTTTCGCATGCTTTATTGTTATTTGTAGCGTAGGACTGAACTACACCTGAAGGAGCTATGGAAGGAAATCGTCACGGGATACCATGATCTCATCGACCTGGAAACAGCCATAAAAAATGATGGACACACCGATGAATCACAGCATCGAGGGAAGAATTCAGCATCAACACAAAAACCCGCGATTGTACCTCCGTTTGTAATACCACCAGAAGAAATTCCAAAGTTTGACGGAGACTACCGACATTGACTACCATTCTACAAAATTTTTACGGAATGTATCCACAATTAAGACTACAGCGATGCAGTAAAATTCCATCATTTGGAGAATCATGTAACAGGTGAAGCAAAAAACCTAATCTCAACGTCATTTGGCGGACAGACCAGTTACCAGGATGCCTGGCAACGACTAAAGAATCGATACCAAAATGAACGGCTGTTAATTAAATCCGGGATTTAAGAGCTTTTCGGACACCCCAGAACAAATGAATCAGTGAACCAGCGCAGCTTACATGATACCGTGCTCCGAACGGTCGCCACTCTCAACGCACTCAAAGTGTCAACAGACAACTGGGGTTCAATCTTGATACACATCATTGAGGAAAGATTGGTCCCACACACGCTGTCATCTCTAGGACTAGCCATCACCGATCCAACCAATCGAAAATTTCTGAAGCAGATGTTAGAAAACCTTGAGCGTCAGGCAACCAGTCAAGTAACAATGCGGAAAAATACGGCGATCGCTCCACTTCGATCCAGTTCATCACGAGTGGTGTGTTCAGCCACAGCCCTGCTTACAGATAAGCCCACCGTTCTGTTACCAACCGCCTAAGTGGCAATACATGGACTAGCAGGACCCCCACTGCAATGCCACACACTCCTAGATTCTGGATCACAGATTAACATAATCACCAAAATGATGGCTGACACACTTGGACTACAATTGGAGCCATCAACCCTGGACATCGCTGCACTGGGAGGAACACCTAAAATATCACGATAAAGGGCTGTGGTGACCCTATCATCATTAACCACTGATTTCGAAAAACAAATCAACGTCGTTGTACTACCGACAATAATGCCCAATCAATCCCCCCCTATTCAAGCGCCAAGAAATATCTCACCCATAGTGCAAGGGCTAGTAAACAAGGGAATTCAAGGAGTTGAAGCCACCTCCAATTCAAAAGGATGTAGGGAGGAAACACATCACCCGGCATGGGTAACAGGCATCTCCGAATAGGAGCAAGAATGTTGGCTAGTGCCAAGCCATACTAACCTAAATTCACACTTAGTAATATGATTTAATCAATATTCATCAGCATGTCGCAATAAGCAATGATCTACCTACGACCTACTAACCTATTGGCACACCTAGTAATAATTAGCAATAAGCATGAAACACTATCCAACCTAATAACCCAGCACTAGTAGACGGCGCCAGAAGCGGAAATCAGCAGTATCAGCGGGAAGAATAACCAACTGACCGAAGCAAGCAAAGCCAGCTAGCTAAGCCGAAATTCATGTACAAACTATGCACACAAGTAGGACTCTCTCAAAACTATCTACTTCGAGTGGCTCCTGTCTAAAACCTATCACAAGTAGACCTTCGGTATCTAATCTACTTCGAGTATTGCTCCCGTAAAACGGGACCTACTTCGAGTGTTGCTCCCGTGAAACGGACCACAAGTAGGAAGCGCGTTATCCAACCTACTTCAAGTGTTCCTCCCGTGAAACGGACCACAAGTAGGACCGGCCGATAAGGAATCAATCACATCAACTCCAGCCTGATCATAGCAAGCGCCTGGTCAACCCGATCATTCGATGCAGAATCCAGGGACATATAGTCAGAACTTTTATACGTTCTTTGACTACGACTTCGGGACCTACCGTTATGCCCGCGAGTTTAAATTCGACGTAGTGACCGCACAACGCTCTACAGACGAACACTAACCTTATTAAATTTTGCAGATCGGATTACTTTGCACGCATCTAACAAAACAAAAAAACCAAAGTACGCCGATCGGTCTATGACAGCTATGGGATATAGCCAGCTTTCAAATTTCATAGATTTTATGAAATTTTCGCACGTTCCATATTTTGGGCAAATACGGGGGGACTAACAAAAGTTCGCTTAGTTGCTGTCATATTATAATTTTTTCATAAATAAAAATACATACTGTTTGTTATAGTCTTACGATATATCACTCCAATTTTCAGAAGGATCGGTCAAAATGGAGACAAGAAAACGTAAAATTAGTGAAGCCGTCTCAGTGGATATCCCTGTACCAACGAAGCAAGAAATTCGGTTTGCTATTCTTTTTGGATTTCGGCGTAATCTGAAGCCTGTGGAAATATTAATGAGTGCCAAACAGCATTTAGAGTGCATGCGCCATCCCTTGTGACTGTTTCTAAGTGGTTTCGGAGATTTCACACTGCAACTACCGATGTAAATGTAGCGCTCGTGAAGTCTAAAATTAACGAAGATCCAAGATTGACCCAGGAAATGATTGCTGAAGAACTGGGCTTGAATGCCATGGCTGTATCAAGAATATTAAAAAATGATCTTGGATACACGAAAAATTCTGCTCGATGGATCCCAAAAATTGTAACTGAAGCTCAAAAAGACACACGTGTGCGTTTTGCTCAATATTTTCTTGAAAGATTCAAAAGTGGCAAGTGTTCCACTTTTCAGAAAATTGTGACAGGTGATGAAGCCTGGTTTTACAAGTACGATCCTGAAACCAAACAACAAAGCATGGTATGGAGCTCAGAAGGTGCGAATCCACCCGTTAAAGCAGAGCAACAAAAGTCAGCAACAAAAGTAATGATGTCAATTTACTTCACCAGAGAGAAAGTTGTAGCTGCTATTCCTTTGGAAAAAGGTCAGACGGTAACTGCCAAGTGGTATACTGAAACTTACCAGAAGTATTCAAAAGTTTATTGGAAAAACGCAAAAAAAAGGAACTTCGACGATACTTTTTGCATCAAGACAATGCGCCAGCGCACACTGCTGAAAAAACAAGTGACTTTATTGCGCTGTCAGGTATCGAAGAAATTCGATCAGCACCTTATTCCCCAGATCTAGCACCTTGCGACTTCTGGTTATTTCCAAAAATAAAAAAAACTTTGCGAGCAAGAGTGTTCAACACCCATGAGGAGATAATAAATGCGGTCAATGATGAAATTGCAAAACTCCAAAAAGCCGATTTTGAAGACTGTTTTTCAAGGTGGATTTATCGACTTCAAAAATGTATAGAAATAAATGGCGATTACGTTGAAAAAATACAAAGAGATGTTAAATAAAGATAGAAAATTAAAAAAAAAAATTTTTCTATTTTTTTCTACTATATTAAGCGAACTTTTGTTAGTCCCCCTTAAAAAACCCCAAAGTTATGGCATTTTCGTTCAATCAGTTATATGGCAGTTATATATCAGTTATAGGATATAGTCGACCGATCCTGACCGTTCTGGCTGGTATACTGCCAGAACGGTCAAAAGAAAAGAAGGATATTGCAAACAAAAGAAGGATATGTACCAAGTTTCAACTTGATAGCTTTAAAACTGAGAGACTAGTTTGCGTACACACGGACAGACAGACAGACGGACACGCTAATATCGACTCAGGAGGTGATCCTGATCAAGAATATATATAAGGTCGGAGATGTCTCCTTCACTGCGTTGCATACTTTTGACCATAATTATAATCCTCTTATAATTATAAAGGGATCGGTATACCATATTCTACAGCTTCCATATAACTGATTGATCGGAAATACCATAACTTTGGTATTTTTTGAGTTAAAGGATTGGGACATTCCCCACATATTATATTTGGCCAAAATATCTTATGTACAAAGGTTCATAGGGATCGGCCGACTATATCTGTCATAGAACGATCGGAATTGGCATAACTTTGGTGTTTTTTAAGTTAGAATGATGGGACTTTCTACGGATTCCATTTTGGGCAATCTAATCCGATCAAATTTTATAAGGGTATATATAAGGATTATAAGGATTATAGCTGCCATATAACTAAACGACCGGAAATGGTAAACCTTGTTATTTTTAAAGATGCTTGGCGCATTCTAACATTTTTATTAGAAAATTGATTTAATAGTGAAATTTTCATTAGAACCGGCCAACTATGTACGATCCGAAATATTTAATAATATAAGCTGTAATCTAACTGCAAGGGTATAACAACTTGGGCTCTGCCCGAAGTTAGCTTTTCTTTCTTTTTTTATTTGAACTTTATTTAAATAAACTAAAAACTGAAAGGGTATACTCAATTTTGTGTTGTTTATTTTACATATATCCACAAACAACAAACAGATCTGCACCTGGTAGCTTCTTTGGTATCTACCATAAATCTTGAGAAAGCGGACTATGCCAGGTATAAGCATTACATCAAAAGCAACATAAGTAAAATCGTTAAAGCCAATTTGGAAAAAATTTAACAAATGTTTTCTCTCAAATGTAACTCGTTCTTTAACGTAAACGTTTCTCATAATTTAGTAACAAAAATCGAACATTCAAAATTGTCAAGAAACAAATAGTTTTAACAGTAAAAATCGATTTCTTGAAAAGCTTCTGAACGCAATGTTGGATCATAGTGGTTAATATCAATACGATATATAATAATTTCTTTTCTTATATCATTTGTTCAAATCGAACGGCCACAGAATTTTTAATTCTTTGGCTGTATGTAGTGTCTGCTATACTGCCGTGCCGTACAATTTATTAATTTATTTTTATTTTTAAAAAATTGACGTTTTCCCTCAGTGAACAGCGCACTTCTTACTGAGCCATAAGTCAACTTTAAGCAAGCCTTCTGTAAGACGAAGATGTTTCCTTCACTGCTTTGCACACTTTTGGCCAAAATTAAAATACCCTCTGCAGAAGTATGAATGAAAGTTCAGTTTCAAAAAAATTAAAATTAAGCAAAAATTCTATCGAGTATCCTCGACTAGACTATAGTTATCCATCGACTTAACTCATGAAGGACTTGCCAACCTACGAAGAAAATTGTTAAATATTTTAATATTTTCAGCGAAAAAATTTAAAATGAGAAATTCCAGGTATTGTTTTAATTCAATGTTATTTAATTATTTGACTATTCAAATAACGTTATTTAAAAGTAAGATTTATATTTTTTTGAAAAAATTTTTTTGAGAAAATTGTTTGATTAGCCGTATATCCAATACACACATCGGTAAAAAATGCAAATCTTTAAAGTATTCTAAAAATATTTCACCAGAAAAGTAAAATGTGTTCTTTGCCTCCGCCGACAAGGGTCAAATTAAAGTATATTTAAACTACTCCGCTGTGTTTTTAAAGTTTATTGAAATGAACCGCCTTTTAATTTGAAGGACAACTATGGAATATCATATAGCTGCCATAGGAACGAACTTTCTTATTTTTCAAGATATTGACTTGTGATTTCATAGATAGTGTATGTATAATAAATTTGTACATTTTTTTATAATTTATGTAGAATAAATTAAGAAAATAGATTTTTCTGGATCCGTAAAATATTATAGATTTTATCAGCAGTTTCTATTTTGTGGTATTGTAGCGTATGTGCTTTTGGGAGCTTTCGAAGAACTACGAGCTCATTTTGTATTCGTGTGCGTTTTCCCGCCTCGCCTCTTTCCCACGTAGAGATAGCCAACGTGGAGAAGCTTCTGCGCGATCAATTTACTACGCTGCAGGAGGAATTGGAGGAGCTAAATTATAGTGAGATCGGATGTGATTTATATTGGAGATTCTCTCAGCTGGCCACGGACGTGCACGTTGACATCCAGGTGGAAGTTTCCAAGCGCTCCATGAGAGTTGCTGTGCTCTACGCTCTTGAATGGTAACAGTGGTGCTGGTATTTCACCTACTCCGGACAGGCCTGCTCCTTCATTGCCCCCGTTTCCAATGCCAACATTTAGCGGCGGCTATGCCGAGTAGCCGGATTTCTGCGCCCTGTCGACGATTGACAGCCATCCTCACTTGGCCAAGATTGAGAAGCTCAGGTTGCTTATTTACCAGGAAACCGTGAGAGTGCTTGAGATTACTGACGCTAACTATGTCGTTGCCCTTGATCTTTTGCGCAACCGTTTTAGTAACCGCCGATTAATATTTCAGGCTCATATCAACGAAACCCTGCAGCTAAGGATGGTTGAGCCGGAATCTGTTGGAATTCTTCGGGATCAGACCAATTCAATGAACGTATGCGGGCCATCACGAGTTCCTGGACGTCGGCCGAAACTCAAGGATTTCTCCTCATCCTGATCATCTTCCAAAAACTGGCCAAGTGGGAAGACTCTCTCGCAGGAAGCAGTGATGACAGCCTGCCAACTTGGGAATCTATGGCTCGGTTTCTGGAACAAAGGTGCCGTACCCTAGAGACTGTGGCCTTAGCTCCGCATCTGCCTGCTAATGAAGTGGGTCAACGTTGGCTATTTAATAAACGATCGTGCATGGTCCTGAATGCTCCACCCGCTTTTTGTACCCAGTGCGGCATCTCGGCATATACTGTGCCGTCTTGCCCAAGGTTCCTCGCCATGCCAGTTGAGGAACGATACGATGAGGTCCGGCGTCTGGCCCTCTGGTTTGTTTGTCTCAAGTCTGAGCATTTAGCCTGCGGATGCTCATCCTCCCGCTGCCCAACGTGGAATCCTCGACATCATGCCCTGTAGCATCCTTGCGAGCAATTATCTAGCACTACTTCCGTTCCCTCTTCCGGTTTGGATCCGACCAATGAAGCTGTGGATGCGACCTCTCCGGCTCCTCCTGCTAATACGCTGCTCCTCCTCGCTGCGCGGAAGTAGTGTTCTTGCCAACCGCGAACATTCTCGTTTGTGGCCGATCAGGAGCTTTCCTTCCTTGCCGAGCGCTACTTGACTCCGGCTCACAAGGTTATCTTATCACATCATGGCTGGCCATCCAAATTCAGCTTCATCGCTCAAGCATTCAATCTGGCACCTGCCTCTGCCGTCATTTTCGTTCGGTCTTCAATCCTTCAGGCACATCCCGAATTCGTAAATAAACAAAATCATCATTAAATCAGTTCAAAGAAATTGCGCTTATATATAAATCAAACTGAATTTTTATTTTTTAAAAAACTGGAATTCTGAATTACAGCTACCAGAAAACGCTAGATAACTTAACATTGGTGAACTCAGACATGATTGTACCCAGAAAAATAATTAGTGGATCTATTTAAAATATTAAAATATAAAAAATTTTAAAATATAGCATTAAAGAACATTATTTGGTTTGTTATTTTGCGGTGGAGACGATTTCGGAGGCAATGATTAATGTGCCGCTTAGCGAATTGGAAGGCATCGTCGCGGATTTCTAGAGCACTTACAAGGAGTTGTCCGAGTTGGATGTTGCGGAACTCAGAAGCGATCTGCGCGTCAACTTCAACGATGCGACGAGGGAGGCACGATTCATCCTGGCCCAGGAGATTATTCGAAGCTCCAGGTTGTTGCCTGCGAACTCGACGCTGTTCAACGCTACTTCCGCCACTAATTTTGATCCGTCGCTTGGCAGAACTTTTCAGGCTTTGCCGCCACTTCCGCTTCACACTTTTAGTGGAGGTTATGCGGAGGGGCTTAAATTTCGGTTACTGTTCTCTACCATGGTGGACACAAACCCATTTATAAGTCGGGTCGAGAAGCTTCAGCAGGTCCTGCCTTCGTGAGTCTACCTTGGAGACTGTGCGATCATTGGTGCTTATGGCCGTAGAATGCGCATCGTTGACTTCGCGAGCTGTCCGATAAATTTAATTCGTTTGACTTTCATTAAAACATGAAAGACTTACCACTTTCCGCCAATGAAGCGGCCCCTGGCGAGAGCTACAGAAATGGTCCAGAGTATATCGGGTCAAAGAACCGCTGGAAAATGTGTCCGTCAACAACTTATTAAAAGAACCCGTGACGTCACTCTCCGTCCACTCGCGCTCGCTCTTTTCGAGTCGCCCGCTCCCGTGCATTCGATCGGCCACCTGCATCTGCCGTCATAGGCTATCGTAGTCTCACGCTCTCGCGTTATCTCTCGGTCGCAGCATCAAGCGTTGAGCCGCAACATACAGAAGAATAAGAAGCAGCATAGATATAACCAATTTGCCGTGATCTTTCTGTATATAAAGTAGTTTGCAGTAGCTTCTGTGTATAAATAAAAATGCGTCCATAAATAAAAAATATTATAACGTTCTAAAAATAATGAATTTCGTGATATTTTTTTTTTTGGATAATTATTTGGATTAAACGTCATTGAAAAATCTTAATGACCAACTTTGATGACATTGGTGACTCTGACATGATACATTTAATAAAATTAACAATTTCTTGAAACTGCCTACAGCGCTTTAGTTGAAATAAGTATTTTGTATTTATAATAAGCGATCCGCTAATTATAACATACATACATACGTTCCACTTCCAGTGCATTCGCCGCGCATAAGCTTTTATATAAATATACATTGCACAACTCAATGTACACTAGCGCAAATTGGGATATATCGTGTTCGTCGCGAGCAATTATAATTAAATACAATTAAATAAATTATAATCAATATAATTTTGGCGTCAAAATTATTTACTGCTTCAGTACTTCAGTATCGCAGTCACAGGAGCACCATCTCCAGCTTGGAGAGCTATTTATAAATGTAAGGCAAAGGGTATCCTCCAGGATTTGAAGAGGATCCAAGGTGTCCAGTCAGTGTCTAAAGTGGATGATGCCATGCTCTACGTGCGTTCTCAACAATCATAGGCTGCAATCCTCATATAAGTAAGGTGGAAAAGCCAATCTTGTCTTCGGGACTCAGCCTTAGATGCAGTTCGTTCCTTGGAAATCACCTAGGATAACTATGATGTCGTGTTGCATCTCTTGGAAAAACGATTTAATAACCGTCGGTTAATTTCAGGCTCATATGAACGGGGTTTTGAGCCTCAGTCTTTGTCCACGTAGTGTTGGTATACCGACACAGAGATTTCTGTTAATGCCCCCTAAGAACCGGCTCGCCGAGGCTAGGCGACTCGGTCTATGTCGGAAATGTCTCCAAACTGGCCATTACCTGTGTGAGTGCCTCGCTGCTAATTGTTGCAGTTGTGGGAGGAGGAATCACAGCCTGCTGCATTTTTTGGAATTACATTCATCCAGCAGCCAGCCTTCGTTTGTGCCGTCTACGTCAGACACAGTGTGAGCCCGAGTACGCCGAGTGAATTTGACAAAATGAATTTGAAAATGTAGTTAAGTGCACAGCAAAACTTGTAGCGAGGGTATTAACTTAAGAATATATAACTGATTATGATGAGACATTTACAACACGAATTTCCAGATTTAGATTTTTATTGGCACTGTCGAATCAGGCAGCAGCCACGTCATAGATTAGATCACTAAAATATAATTAGTAAAGTTTTTCTTCTCTGTATATAAATTAAGAAGTCTTTGATTTATTTTAGTAAATAACTTTATTTATTCGCTCCGCTGTTTAGCGTGAACGATTTATTATTTAATAATAATTAACAAGTTTTGGTTTGTCTTAGTTAATTAGTTTTCTTTGTCCGCTCCGCTGTTTAGCGTGAACGATTTATTAGGTAATATCTATCCACGTGGGTTTGTGGGTTGAGTTTTAATATGAGTCTTGCGTGGTGATGACCGGCGCATTTGATCTACAAAAATCGACTGAACTGGGTACAGAAATGTTCTTATCTCTAATGTTAAATCTACTGACGAAAACATAGTACCGAAATATTCTTATCTCTAAAGCTCTTCTTACAACTACCCAAATAAAGCTTGTCTTACACTACTTCCCAAGATCGGGTCTTACGACTATATGAGAAAATATATTAAATAAATTTGCCGCAGGGTGATTGTGTTAACTCCTCCCTTTCTTAGTCGAAGGCTGTCCTCAGACTTCTTAACTGTGAGGACTGGAACGATGATCTTGAAAATGTTTAGGATTCCTTTGTCTATACCGCTGGAGTGTTTAAGACCCTTATTAAATATTAGATATTCTAAGCTTAAAATAATAATTAAATTCACAGTAATAACTACAAAAATATGAAAATATATAAAATATGAAAATTTGTTTTAGGGGTATTTGTAGAACGCTAATTGATTGAAAAATCTCTGTTTGCGCAGGCTTTGAAATCATTAGTGTAGCATTTCTCTTTGGCTATGCTAAAGAGGATGACGCAAAACAAAACAAAAAAAAATATATATTAAGATTGGTCAAATGTTTAATTGATAAACGTTTGCAAACTTTGTTATCAGTGTTTTAGTGTTTTTTTTTTTTTGCGGTTGTCAGCCCAAAAGATAAACAACAAGACTAAAGAATTTAAACGATTAATTGATGTTCAATGATTTTAACGTAAATTGTCTTTATGCACGACCCTCCCCTTTATGAGGACCGTTGTCCCAAGGTCTGCTTCGATCGTTTCTGTCCTATATCGTGGGGTAAGTTTATTTCCCAGACGTTTGTTCAATTTGACTAGGACGGTTTCTCCCACCTCAAAAGTTCTGTCTCGCCTTGTTTCGTTTATTCTTTTTAGCTGTATCTCCTGAGCTTCTTTAACCTTTCCTTTGATTTCGTCTGCAAATTCAGGAGAAATTGAATGAATAATGTCGATCGGCCTTTTATCTGTCACTGAATGAATTGTTTTGTTGTATTCGATAGTGGCCTGAAGTATGAGGTTGACCGTATCGCTCATGCCTCTTTCAAGTTTCAGGCAGCGAGCTATTTCTAAAAGCGTGCTGTGGAACCTTTCCACCTGCCCATTTGAAGTGCTATGGAGTGGTGGTGCGTTTGCTATCTCAACATTAAATCTATTTGAAACAAGTGACCTGATTGACTCGGAATTTATAGACGGTTCATTGTCACAAAATATAGTCTTTGAATGAGGATAAAAGTTCATCAACTGCATTATTGCAGGTTCTATATCAGTTATGGTTCGAGAAACTATGGGTTGCACAATAGCAAATTTAGAAAATTTATCGATGCATGTCAAAAAGTACTTTCTGTCTGTGGAGAAAATATCGATGTGCAAGGTCTCGCCTACGTGTGAAGGAATAGGTGTAGTGCCAAGGATTTGCTTCTGCGGATGACGGTCGTATTTGGCTTTTTGACATACCAAGCAGTTAGCTACAAAACTAGCGGCTAATTGTGACATTTTAGGGAAAAAATAACTCTGAAGAATTTGCTTTACATTTTCTTGCGCGGCCCTGTGCGCTCTGTTGTGCTCTGTAGCTACAATTTCTTTTTGTTCTGCGTTATTATAAATGTCAATGACCATTTTTTTTGTGTGTCGAAAAGTTGTTGCTGGGAACTCATCTACGAGACTGTTCTGAATCAAAGCAAGTACGGGTAATTCGCAGTGTAGTGCATTAACAACATCCTGCTTGACCACATCACGAATTCTCCCTAGTAAAGTTTCCTTGTTCAAAAATTGGATAATATGCCTTGACTTTCTTCCAAAAATAATAAAAGAGCGGGTTAAGTCTGCTGTACCTTCTTCTATAACTATCTGGTTCCTGAAACAATTGACAGGCTTGTCAATTGTTTCGATGGTATATGTCAGTGAAATTTCGCTATGTATTGTTGCGTTGTCTGACTGGGGGTCGTTTTCTAAAACATGGATGGCCTGCCTGGATAGTGCATCGGCAACAAAGTTTTCTTTCCCTGGCTTGTAGAAAATTTGGGCATTATGCTCGTCTATAAACGCCTTCCACCTTTTGATTTTAGCATTTGGGTTCCTATCCGATACGGCGAATGTTAACGGTTGATGGTCTGTATAAATGTTTAAGTTTTTGACACCATACAGATAGTTCCTAAGAGACTTTAAGGCCCAAACGATGGCCAGAAGTTCTCGCTCATTTGTCGCGAAATTAGGCTCTCTATCCCGTAACGTTCTTGAAATCATTGTTATAGGCTTGCCATCCTGAGAAAGGACTGCACCCAGGCCAAGAGCCGAAGCGTCCGTAGTTAGGTCAAAGGGTTTCTTGTAATCAGGATACAGTAACATTACATTTTCAGAAAAAAGAATATTCTTAAGCTTCTCAAAAGCAAAACATTGTTTTTCATCAAAGCTAATTGGAACCTTTTTAGATTGGCTGGCGGAGATTTTTCCGTTTTCCCCCTTTAAAATGTCAGTTAGGGGTTTTGCAACCGATGCGAAGTCCTTGATAAAGCAGCGGTAATAGCTTGCCAACCCTAAGAATGATCGAACACTGAACAAATTTGTGGGTTGCTTATAGTTTTTGATAGCATCTACTTTACTAGGACTGGTTGTAATACCTCCGCTAGTTACTGTAAATCCAAGATATTCTACGCTTTCTTTAAAAAAAAAAGATTTGTCTTTAGAGACCCTCATGTTGGCCTTAAAAAGTTTCTCCAGTACCCACGCAATGTCATTCACGTGGTCCTCCATATCTTTCGAAAAAATGATCACGTCATCAACGTAAACATAGCATGACTTCCCTATCTGGTCTCTAAGAACATCATCTATGGCACGTTGAAATATACTTGGAGCATTTTTTAGGCCAAACGGCAATCTGCAAAACTCATATTTTCCATTTCCAATTGAAAAGGCTGTTTTCTCCCTATCCCTTTCCGCCAGCAGGATTTGATGGAATCCCGATTTAAGGTCCAGGGTTGTAAAATACTTGGCCTTTCCCAAATTTGACAGGATGGATACTACATTTGGTATAGGGTACTTGTCGTCGACTGTTTTTAAGTTAAGCTTCCTAAAATCAATGACCAACCTTTTTTTCGTATTTCCCTTTTCATCTGTACCTTTTTTATCGACTACCCAAACTGGATTATTGTAAGGTGACGTCGAGGGCCTGATAATTCCGTCTTTTAACAAATGTTTTGTCTCTTCATTTACAAAATCTGTTACGCCTAGGGGGTACGGATAAAGTTTTGAGTATACGGGTTGATCGTCTTCGGTACGCATTGTAGCTATAATATTGGTATTATACGGCAGTGCTTCTTCCGGCTCTGCGAAGACAGCCATTCGGTCTCTAAGCATTATATGAAATTTATTGGATATCCGGTTTGGTACCACAATGTCATTGATATTGGTGAAATTTACACTATTACACCTCAAAAATTTAATTGGCTCGACTTCATTGTTGATTTTTAGAGTTTTGGTTTTAAAATCTAGGATTGCGTTTGTCTGCGTTAGTAAGTCAAGTCCTATTATTGCGTCAAAGCTCGAAAGGTCTGGGAGAATAAAGAAGGGAACATCTTTATTAAAAAGATTAATAAAGCATTTATATTTTACCGTATTGCAACCATGTAACGATTTAACTGAAAATTCTTTTTGTACTGGTGTGGTGTATTTTAGTTCGGGAAGGGGCTGTATGTAGTTTTTTGAAGCCCCGGTGTCGATCAAAAGTTTTATGGTTCGCCCTGCTATCTTTCTTTCTATGTACGGTAGCAGGGACCTGTGGCTAAAAAATGAACATTATCATAACATGTGAGCTCGTCGTCAAAATCTTCAACTGCCGCTTCGGCCTCCTGATGATAATCGTCGGCGTTTTTCCTACCTTGACCTTCCCCATGAGCTAAGTGATTAATCCTTTGCTGTTTTGGTCCTGTAAACCTTGCAGTGCCACTATTTGGTCTCTTTGATGCTTGTGCATAACCAGTGTGTGCTTGAGACTGACGTGCGTTCTGTTTAGGTTGCCATGCGTTTTGGTTGTGTGTTGGCCATTCATTATTTTGTTCAGATGCCCAAACATTTTCTTGCAGAGGTGGCCAAACATTTTCCTGAGTCGGAAAATGTGTTTGCCTAAACTTATCTTGGCCCGTTCGAATAGTGCGCATAGAAACATCCTGATTAATTGACTGGCTGCGACCTTGCCTTTCCTGACTATCGTATGTAAAATAAGGGTTTTTGTTTTGAATGGGCATAAATGAATTTCTATCACTATCGTTGTGTCTATGATCGGTTCTCTGACCTCTGTCTCCTAATTTTCTCGAGTAATTAAGGGCGAATTTGTAACGCTCATTATTAGACTCAACCTCTTGCGCCAAAGCAAGTGCTGTCGGTAGATCTTTTGGGCCTTTCGCAAAAAGAATATCACTCAACGTTTTCTTTACTCCAGTTATAAACACACGCAACGCGTCAACCCTGTACTTTTCATTTAGTGACATCGCCAAGGCATTATCGGATGTCATTAATGTCTTGTTAGTAAGTAGGGTTAATTTTTTTTCGACTTCGTCGTAGAATTCAGTAAGTGTCATGTCACCCTGCCGTAATGTTGATAGCTCCTGTTCAATTAGATAAGCCGGCTTTTTGTCGGCATATGTAAAATCAAGACGGCTGATCATTGCTTTGAAATTTAACGGCGTATTAAAAGAAGCCAACACCGTGTTTGCTGAGCCTTTTATTTTATTTCGCATAATGCCAAGAGCTTGGTAGTATGTTGAACTGCCCTCGTATTTTTCAAAAACTTTAAGCGCGACATGAGCCGCTTTCCTCCACGACACATAAGTTTCACATTTGCCCTCAAAGTCTGGGAGAGACTTTATTATATCCAAGGGTTCCTTACACACAACACCTTCTATGATTACGGCATCTGTGTAAGTTTCCACCTCTGGGGTTTCAACTGTAAGTTTTTGTATTTGCTCACTAAGCTCCTGTAATTTTTTTTCAAATGATTGTTTTTGAACTGCAAGCGCACCGCCAACAGCACTTTCTACGATCGTTTTTAACTGAGCTTCTCTTAACTCCATTTCGCTATCTATATTTTTTTTTGACCACCAATTATTTTCTGAAGAGTTGTTTTCCTTTGAACTCTCTAACCGCCGCGACTGATGGACTGACCATTTATTCAAATTTAACAGGAGGTCGTCTAAAATTATTTCACTGTCGCTCATGTGTTTTTGTCGTCAATTTGCACAGATAATAATATAATAATAGATAATATAATAATAGTGAATATGTAATAAGGAATATGAAAATTTTGAATCATTCAATATGCGTTATACTTACAATGAATTAAGATGGTTTATACCAAACTTATTTGCTTAACAATATTTTCTAATTTAAATAGGTTATTAAGTGCTAATTATATTTTATACTAGTTTACTATTTTGTATTTTATGAAATGTAGGTTGTTGTAGGATGTTGTAGGTTTTTGTAGGTTGTTGTAGGTCCTTGTAGGTTGTTGTAGGTTGTTGTAGGTTTTTGTAGGTTGTTGTAGGTCCTTGTAGGTTGTTGTAGATTGTTGTCGGTTGTTGTAGAGTAGCCGCTGCTGCCGTAGTTGTCTCTGACTGCTTTCTTCGTTTAAAAGCTTTCACTGTTCACTTTATATTCACTTTACTTTATTGCACCGGCCTTTCGACGAGTTTTGTTGGTTTCATTTATTGAAAATAAGTTATTTGTCGTAGGCTCGAAAATCCGTTTGGGCGCCAATTAAGAAGTCTTTGATTTATTTTAGTAAATAACTTTATTTATTCGCTCCGCTGTTTAGCGTGAACGATTTATTATTTAATAATAATTAACAAGTTTTGGTTTGTCTTAGTTAATTAGTTTTCTTTGTCCGCTCCGCTGTTTAGCGTGAACGATTTATTAGGTAATATCTATCCACGTGGGTTTGTGGGTTGAGTTTTAATATGAGTCTTGCGTGGTGATGACCGGCGCATTTGATCTACAAAAATCGACTGAACTGGGTACAGAAATGTTCTTATCTCTAATGTTAAATCTACTGACGAAAACATAGTACCGAAATATTCTTATCTCTAAAGCTCTTCTTACAACTACCCAAATAAAGCTTGTCTTACACTACTTCCCAAGATCGGGTCTTACGACTATATGAGAAAATATATTAAATAAATTTGCCGCAGGGTGATTGTGTTAACTTATATATTGTGGCTATTGTTAATCGGGCTTTATCTTTAGCTTTAAGCTAGCGAGCTTTCACTCAGCCTATGTTCTAAGGCGGGCTCACTCTTGCCTTGGGACGAGAATTCAGATCGCCACCAGCATCATTGTCCAAGTGCGCCTGCAAGGGTTGGACCCAGCTACCCTGGCCAAGTGGGAAGGGCAAGGAAGGTCCAAATGCCCTTGTCAACACTGTTATCACCCCCAACATCACGGATCTCCAGCCTATTTTCAGCCTATTAACATATTTCGTGTTATTATTTGGATGAAACGTCAGTGAAAAACTCATGGACCAAACAAATTTATCATATGGATGTGAAAACTTCATTTTTAAACGGATCTCAAAACGATGAATCTACATGAACGTTCCTTTATTCTTAAAAGGATAAAGTATGGAAAGTTAATAAAACTATTGAAAGTGTGTTGAAGAATGTTGGATTTGAAAACTTAGGAGTTGATCGGTGTATTTATATTATGATATTATGACGAAGGAAGATATTTCGAGAAATATATATATCTTCTTATATGAGGATGTTATAGTTATTGCTAAAAACAAATTCCCTTCATAAGGAATCTTCCCTTCATATTATTAGCATAAAAATTGATAGAACAGATGGAGAGATTTGTCTTAGTCAGTCTGCATGTATAAAAAATGTATTGTGAAAATTATATGTGGAAGATTGTAATTCAGTTAGTACTCTCAAGCAAGTTAGACTTTACAGCTCTGCAATCAGAAGAATTATGTAATGCATCGTGTATAAATTTAATTAGCTTACATTGGTTTGATGTATATTATGTTATGTACATCGCCCGACAAGTCGTTTGCTGCTTCATCTACTGAAACAGAATACATGGCCGTATATGAAGGTTTAAGAAATGCTCTTTGGTTTAAATCACTAATAAATGAGAATAATCTAGAATAAGGTGGTCCTATAGATATTTTTGAAGACAACCAAGGTTGTATAAGTATTGCAACTAATCCTACTGGCCATAAGAGAACAGAGCACAGATATTAAATATAATTTTAGACCAAATTGAAAAGAAAATATTTTGTATAAAGTATATTCCCAGAGATCTTCAACTAGCCGACATATTGACGAGGCCTTTACCATCTGCTCGGTTTATTTCCCTGAGAAGCACGCTGTGACTTTGTGAATAAACTAACTACGAACCGCGTGAACTGAAAATGTATCCCCTTTAAAAGCCAAACACGAAATGGATCTTTCGAAGTCTTTTAGTTATTAATTTAAATTTCCATATTTACTAAATCCTATGTAATTGAATTAAATTCATATTCTTATTTACTTTGTTACAGCAAAGGAGTACAGAAAATGTTGGATCTAATGTAACCCCAGAATTGAAAACGAAAAATGAAATGAAGATACAAATAACAAGAAAAGAAAGCTAACTTCGGGCGGAGCCTAAGTTAATATACCCTTGTAGTTAGATAGCAGCTTATATTATTATATATACATCATTATACATAGCATCTTTTAAAAAAGAAAGGTTGTGCCACTTTCGAACGTTCAGTTACATGGCAGCTATAGGATATAGTCGGCCGATCTTTATGAAATTCGGCAGATCGGACTTTGCACATTTTTTACAAAAATTATAATACCCTCTGCAAGGGTATACAAATCTAAAGCACTAGCTCATGTCAAGGATCGGAAAGATAATCAATGTAACTTTTCAAGCGGCGGGTGGAAGTTTGCGACAAAAAAATGTTTAAGTTGATTTTTTCTTATTTTTCACTTCTACTAATCAAAATAGGAATATTTTATTCAATAAGTTTAACAAGTTTATGGATTAGTTAAAATCAATAGCCAATCAGCTTTTACGCGCATTCAAATGTCCCAAAAACTATTGCTTTTTTTTATAGTGCATGTTGAGCTATCATCGTTTTGATAGCGACCAAATTAATAAGTCCAGTGCATTTTTTTCCTAATTTTTTTGGTTTTTTTTAGAGGTATCCTCGTGTAGCAAGTTCCATAGTCACTTTTTATACGAGGTGTGTTCAAAAAGTAAGGTGACTTTTCAAATTTCACGGGCAACATATTTTCGATTATCGATTTTTTTGTTTTGTTATGTTGGTACACTCTTCCCTAACATCTGTACCAAGTTTCAATGGAATCCCCTCTTTCGTTTGGTTGTGAGAGACGTAAAGGTTACAGGTTGTTTTGCGTGCTCGGCGATCATCGCTATTTTTGACCAAAAGAACCGTCACATGAGCATCGCTCAAGAGCTGTTGAATGACATCAACGACGACCCAGATTTACTCAAAAGGGTCATAACTGGTGACGAATCATGGGTATATGGTTATGATATCGAAACCAAAGCCCAATCGTCCCAATGGAAGAGCAACTGAAGAGACCTATGAAAGGACGGAGATTTGCAACGATTAAAGAGATAAACCCTGCATCGCTGCAAGAGCTCAAGGCTATACCGAAAAGTGCTTATGGGAAGTGCTTTGAGGATTGGAAAAACCGTTAGCATAAGTGTATTGTATTTGAGGGGGATTACTTTGAAAGGGACAACATAAATATTGATAAATAAATTAATAGTTTTTCTTGAAAATACAAAGTCACCTTACTTTTTGAACACACCTCGTACCCTTGCAGAGGGTATTATAATTTTGGTCAAAAGTGTGCAACGCAGTGAAGGAGACATCTGCGAAACTATAAAGTCTATATATCCTTGATCAGGATCACCTCCTCGATATGAGCATGTCCGTCTTTCCGTTTTTACGCAAACTAGTTTCTCAGTTTTAGAGCTATCGAGTTGAAACTTTGCACACAACCTTCTTTTGTTTGCAGGCAGTATATAAGTCGGAACATGTTATATTTGGCCAAAATATCTTATGACCAAAATTTCATAAGGATCGGCCGACTATATCCTATAGCTGTCATAGAACGATCGGAATTGGCATAACTTTGTTGTTTTATAAGTTAGAAAGATGAGACTTGATACAGATTTTATTTTGGACAAAATAATCTGATTTGCCAAATTTCATAAGGATCTGGCGACTATATCAAATAGCTCCAACGAACGATCGGAATTGGCATAACTTTGGTGTCATTTAAGCTAGAATGATGGGACTTTCTACAGTTTCCATTTTGGGATTCCAATCTAATCTGTTCTGCCAAATTTCATAAGGATCGGCCGACAATATCCTATAGCCGCCATATAACTGAACGATCGGAAATGTCAACTTTGGCTCCGCCCGAAGTTAGCTTTCCTTTCTTGTTTCTCATGGTAATAAATATGTTCATACCTTCTGATTTAAACCAATTTAGTAATTCTACGCACATAAAAGCAGAGTCTTTATCTGTTTTGATCTCTTCCCATAAAGTTTTTCCCATATCATTAAACATTTTTTTTAACCAAATTCGACCTTTTACTTCAACTAATGTGGCGAACTTCCAGAAGATATCGATATATTTTTTGTTTTAGAAATATTGCAGATTTCAGGCATTTATAATATTCTGTATAAGTTTTTACGCAAACTAGCTTCTCAGTTTTCTTCATAAATTCTTCAATATCTTTCTAATGAAAGATATTTGATCAAAAATGCTACTAGATTTTGTCTGCTTCTGTTTTCTCCAAGACTTTTCAGAAATTCAAGCTTAAATTCTTTTAGTGTTGAAGACACTATCATACTTTAGATTGGGTATTTTATATATAGGGATCGGATAAGTTCCACATTGAGGAAGCTGAGGACCTACTAAGGATTTAACCGATCAATGGTTATCTTTATCTAATTGCTCTAAGAGACAAGTGCGTTCGACACAATGGTAATTATGCGTGGTAAATGTGTGTCGTAGATGTATGCATATACATAGGCTTATTTGCTACTGTGAATATGTCACTATATATATTATAAATATGTTGAAATTCATATTTCAACTTTTGGGAACTTTTGGTCGGACTACTCTAAGGACGAGAATTTCTCCCACCAATACAAGACCCGTAAAGAAACAATTCTTTCCCAGGAATACACATCCACCAAATTGTCGACCGCCTCTACAGACCTTGACTCAAATTTTTCCCTTAGTGAGCTTGAATATGGACTTCAGCAAGCGAAGGGGAAAACTTCCGGTATAGACCGAATTTCATACCCAATGCTGAAACAGTTGCCATCCGAGGCCAAATACCGCCTATTAGAGATGTATAACGCTATGCTCGCTAGGGGTACCTACCCTCATGCGTGGAAATCCGCCGTAATTATCCCTATCCTAAAACCTAACAAACCAACACATAAGATATAACATCATTTAGACCTATTTCTCTACTCCCATGTTTAAGCAAGACCTTAGAAAAAATGCTAGCCAAAAGGTTAATGTGGTTCATTACGAAACATAAACTTATCAGCCCCCACCAAACAGCTTTTTATTGTTATTGGAAACTGATTTTTAAAGGGCTTTCGATGGCGTAGGGGTGCATATAGTATAGGATCAACTTTCTCGGTGGGGGGCAGGTCAAAAGACCTTCAACTTAGCGAAGGCTTTCATGATCGACCGTTCTATCCGAGTAAGAGTTAACAACACTCTATCTAAATTCTATACTCTCCACAATGGGATCCCGCAAGGATTGCCCCTCTCTGTCGTATTGTTCATGATCGCCTTCCAGTCCTTAAACAACATAATATTAAGACATAAGCAAATTAAACTGGCAATTTATGCAGACGATGCCATAATTTTTAGCAAATTTAAGAATACTTCTGCACTTAATAATAAGTTTAAAGAAGTCCTTAATGAAATCCAAATGTGGGGATTTTCAACACCTCCGGTGCGACTATTGCTGTAAATAAATGTAAAGTTTTTCATATTTGTAAAAAACAGAGCTGTACATACCCACCATTATCGCGTTTCTTTTCTTAATATACTTGGCCTGACATTTGATAAACGATTCACATTTAAACAACACTGTAGCGAACTTAGGATTAAACTTATTAAGAGACTAAACATTATAAAATTCTTAACATCTAAGCGATCTCTCATTCACCGGACCACACTTATACAAGCGACAAGAGCTCTGTTGTTGTCTATTATCGATTATGGACTCCCCATCTACAGCTGGTGCGCGCCATCGAACTTAAGAAAAATCTTACCTCCTTACCATGCGACCGCCAGGCGTAGCATTGGCGTATTTCCAACGACCCCAACTAAATGCATCCTAACCGAAGCAGGATTGGCGGACATTATAACCAGAGTCACGCAAACTACCTTTAAATTAATCCCAAAACTCATGTGCTCTACCAACTCTATTCTGCTGAAGGACTATAAAGTTGCCTCAAAGCACCGTAGGAAATTCAAAGTCCAATCTACGATTCGAAGATGTATAAACTTTACCAAGAGACACAACATAGGATCGCCTTATCGTTGGAACAAAGTCATTCCATCCCCTCCGTGGAAAATACGCTCCACCGCCATTGACACTACACTTCATGATTTTCAAAAATCAAGGACCCCAATCACAACGTTTAAGCAGCTATTCGAAGAAGTTACCCATAAATACTCCGATAGGAAATGGCTTTACACCGATGGTTCAAAGTCCGATGCCACAACCACCTTTGCAGTGGTTGACCAACAAAGTTTAATTGTTTCTTGGGGTCGACTACCTCACCACTTCTCAGTTTTTGCTGCGGAAGCAGTAGCTATTATTAAGGCAATCAAATTTGCTCTCGAACTTAAAGGAAGCCATACCCTGCAAGAAGAACAAAACTTCTACAATAACAATAACCTTTTATCCGAAATTCGTCACCTCTGCATCAAAAACATTAGCAAAATTAAACTGTTATGGGTCCCGGCCCATATAGGAATAACTGGGAACGAGATGGCCGTCAAGGCTGCAAATTAGCCGGACGGGCTCCGTGCCATACAATCATACCTGGAGTACAACAGGACATCTGGAAAAACATCAAAAACATTTTGCGGGACATCGAACTGGAAGACTGGTCGTCGTTTAACCACTGGTATAAACAATTTAACCCTGACAAGAAAGACATCAAGTTCCCTACTTCGCTCAACGGAAGGGAATGCGCCATTCTCACACGATTAAGAACTGGACACACAAATCTCACGCATAAGCACATCCTTAATGGGGAAAGTCGGCTAAACTGCCCTAATTGCGGAGAAGAACTATCAGTAAAACATCTACTGGATACCTGTGGACACTACCAAAACAGCAGAACAAACCTATTCGGTCTCACCCCGCCATCAAATCTATTATCTGACCTCACAGCTGCCAACTCCAAACTATTATTATCTTTCCTACGGAATTGTAAAATTACACACCTAATTTAAACTCCCCTTTTAATTATCTAATTTTCATTTCTTCAAATGTTAAATCTCAAATACAAATGTAAACAAATTGTTATCAATTGTCGAGTCGATAGCCATAGTAGCTAGTTACTCCTTCCTCTAAATTATATTGTAAATTCGATTTATGTATTATAGCTAATATTGAAATAATAATAATAATAATAATATTTCAAAATATAGATTCTCAAAAAAAATTGTTTCCTAGTAAGGAAGCAAAAAAAAAATCTATTACTCTCCTAAAAGTATTTGATTTGTCCGATTGAATTTTGTTTTGTATTTATTTTGTAGTATCATGGACTCGAATTTTTGTTCCAAGTATATGTCTCCAAAAATTCAGAAAAAAAATATTTCCGTGGATACAGACGAAATAGTGGGTAAGCGTCGAACAGGTATACGTGCGAAACGAATCAAAACGCGTAGTATTTGGAACTAAATTCTGTTCTAGGTGAACCTAAACTACCTTAAGAAAGTTAACATTAATCCGGGTTTTCATTGAAATATAGAATCGTTGAAAATATAGATTTTTTGAAGCCTCTAAAGCAGGCTCCCCTTTAATTAGATTACGTAAACGCATTAAATAGAAATTCAGAAAGTTTGTTTTTCATTATATCCAGTGATAATTCCTGTGATTGAAGATGGGATAGGTGATTAAAATTATTATAAAGAGATGTTCAGCGTAATTCGATTTGAAATGGTTGAACGGTTATCCTGTTTGGTATCATACGGTTCAGTTGATCTAAAATAGGTTTTGAGTCAACCAGTCCATATACCAATTTTACGATCATGCAATGTTGGTAGATTTAGATGTTGAAGCCTGTAGCGAAAAATGGCATTCGACATCTACGGTTCTAGTTCAGATTTTTTTCACCAATAAAAGAAACTGTTGTTGTACGGTTTTGATAGAGTGTTGATGGACGGAATATTGCGGACTCCAAACTCAAGAACAGTATTCGAGGATTCAAAAAGTGTTTTAGTTGTAAACGGATCATCAAACTCCTTAAACCATCATTTAATGACGGCTAACATTTCTCTGGCTTTGTTTACGGTCATAACTTATGATGAAGATAATTTATCGATCTAGGACGTGATTCCCAAAATAGTACGCATCCATATGGGGTACGCAGCGAATTGAATTTCCCACACGCCAAGACAGGTGGCAAGAGCGGGCAAGAAGAGAGCAGCAGATAAGCAGCAGGGACAGACAACGCACGGAAGAAGGAGAAAGTGGAGACGGCCCAAAACGTAAGGGTTCCGCGCGGGCCAGCGCGGCTGCGCTCGAAAGGTGTAGGAGAGAGCTGGGACAGCGGGAAACGTAACGGCCTACGAACACAGCCTTGTTTAGAAAGTACGAAAAAGAAGAAATGCATTTTGGGACAGCCAAAGGGGCGTTGTGGGGGTCTCTGGAAGAATTCCGGTGCCCTGCGTAATAAAAATTGGAGTCGAGGGCTCAGGGGGGGCAAAGGATGGTATGAAAGGGTACCCGACAAAGCAAATGCGGCGGGATTTCTGAATGATAGATGAAAGAAAAAGGAGCGAGTACGGAAGAACTCGTGAATCTTGGCGTAACTGGAGCCCAGGGTAAAACGAGTCGGGTTTGGTTCCTTGCCTGGTCATGGCAGACAGCATGGTTTCGGAGCAATAGAGATGGGCCGGTCAGGCGAACGCTTTATCGCTTCGTGATCGCAATGACTAGGTGTGATCCTGCAGAGCGAGGGGTGACCTGCTCGGGAACTCAGACCTAAATGGAAACCAATCGGGGACACCCCGGTCAAATCAGCAGACTCCTGAGACAGGATCACTGGAATGAACATGAATCTGGTGCCGACAACGGCGAAAGGACAGAATCAGCGAGCCAGGAATAATGACGATCGACGGCATCGGAATAACAAGGGAAGCAGCGACAACAAGGAGCAAGGAGCAGATCCATGGCGTCAACAAAAATAACATAGGAGCAGCGATAGCAGCAGTAGAGGCGGAGCAGCATCGGACCCGCAGCCGGAGCACGTGAGTCAAAACTGAGGGAACCGCTAGCCGAACCGGCGCCAGGCTCCAAGACCACATATCCTGCCAGGCGAGAGATTGGGGGTGTGAATATTGGCACCAACCTGGAACGGTGACCTGGGGAACGACGGGAGGACAAGTGCTCGAAGAGATCCACCATTGCAATAACTTTGTAAACAACTTAGAATAAATGTGATATTACTAAAGAAAAACATTGGATGTTATTTCTGGGCTCAGGCAGTCACGTCGGATATATAAATTCGGTGGGACGAACCACAAACTCTGTGAGCTAGCCGCGGCATTTGTTGCGAACGTAAACAAGAAAAAAAGTTCGTTACAAAAATATATAATTATTAGCAGAGTATGTTGATTGGAAGAACGAAGCAAAGAGATTAGCATAACCCACTGGTGAAGAGAAAAATATATTTCTGAAAGTTAGGGAAAGAGAAAAATGTGTGGACTTTCCCTTAGTATTAAGAACAAGAAAGGAAAGCTTACTTCGGGCGGAGCCGAAGTTTATATACCCTTGCAGTTGAGTCGCAGTCCGCTAGGTAGCGCCACGCATCTTATATTATTAGATATATAGCGGATCGCATATAGTCGGCCGATCCTTATGAAAATTGGCAGATCAGATTGTTTTTCCCAAAATAGAATCTGTACCAAGTCCCATCTTTCTAACTTAAAAAACTACAAAGTTATGCCAATTCCGATCGTTCTATGACAGCTATAGGATATAGTCGGCCGATCCTTATGAAATTTTGTACACTAGATATTTTGGTCAAATTTAACATGTGTGGATGTCTCCACCCTCTAACTTAAAAAAAACCAAAGTTATAGCATTTCCGATCAATCAGTTATATGGCAGCTATAGGATATAGTCTGCCGATTCCGGCCGTTCCGACTTATATACTACCTGCAAGGAAAAAACGGATGTGTGCAAAGTTTCAACTCGTTAGCTTTAAAACTGAGAGACTAGTTTGCGTAGAAACCGACAGACAGACAGACAGACGGACAGACGGACATGCTTATATCGACTCAGGAGATGATCCTGATCAAGAATATATATACTTTATAGGGTCGGAGATGTCTCCTTCACTGCGTTGCACACTTTTGACCAAAATTATAATACCCTCTGCAAGGGTATAAAAATAAAGAAAGATTTAGAATAATTTCATGATTACGTTGTGATTTATAGAACATTTTGTTTAGGGTAATTAAGTGGGTACGGACGGACATATAATCAGAAAAATCGAGTGTGGATCCTGATTTAAAAAAAGGTATTACGTGGACTTTTTATTTTTCAGTCTTGAAAGTTTCTAAATAAACCAATGTGGTTTTAATCACGTGGTGGACGAATATTCTGGCACAAAATTATTTTTTGAAAATTAAGAGCAACTTTATAAAACGCTTAAGATCAACTTTATGAAACGCTAATTTCACTGATAATGAAAAAAAAATTAGAATCCATATGCGTGAAAAATTTTCTGATACTACTGATACTCAGTTTTTTTTTAACACTTTCGTTGTTATGATAACAGAACAATTTTTATTTGGTTGCGTGGTTACGTAGGTTACGTACGCTTATAAAACTCTTTTGTTACGAATATTTGGAGTTTATAAGCACCACCGCAAATGTGTGTTATATTTACCAATACAAGCACCAAGATCATTCCTAAAAAATCCAGATGAGCAAGAAATGTTGAAGCCAGTTGATGTGTTGTCAGTACTTTGGTCGATATGTGTTGAAAAATTAATGTTTGGTGTAAGATTTGAAATTCGTGGCTTAGGGGTCGTTGTTGTCGATATTGATATTTTCCTGTAACAACGGAACGATCCTTTGGTATTGTAGCAGTCGTATTTTGATGGGCAGTTATGAGTATTTAGTGAACATTCATCATCATCTATAAAAAAAAAAATAAATACGTGTTTCATTAAAACTAAATTGACTTATTTTATTCAATAAGGTACAAAACATTTTAAATTATTTGAAGTATTTTCCGTTGTTTGGTCGGAATATTTTGAAAATTTTATTCTTGGTACTTGCTTACAACAATACTTGCTTACAATAAAAGGGCCACAATATTGGCGAGATTTTTCTGGAAACAAGACCGAATACTCGTCTTGGAAGAAAAGCGTAAAAAAGGTTTTTAAACATGTAATACAGTAAAAAGGGGTCACCAAAATATTATGGCATAATATTAGCAATTAGGAACAAAATCGTCGGTCAAGCAGATGCTGTCCTCGAGTCCTATAACACACCTTTGGACTGGGAGGCAATATCGAAGTGTCTGACTGCACACTTTGCTGATAGGAGAGACCTAAAGACACTAGAATATCAGTTGTATGCACTTAATCAAGGCAGCAACTCGATAGTTGAATTCTATCAAGCCGTATACCAACAACTTTCTTTGATTTTGAACAAAATTGGGAATCTCGAAGCATCTCAGGAAACTATACAGGCACTAACAGCACTGTATAGAGAGAAAGCACTGGATACATTTGTAAGAGGCCTGAACGGCAACCTTTCCCAACTTCTGGCTATTAAAGTGCCCCACTACTTAGGACATGCATTAAATCTTTGCAACCTAATAGAGAATCAGAACACTAGGAATGGCCAAACACCAAAAAACATTTACCCAGAAGAGATAACTTAGTACCCACTAGAGGGTATCCACCACAAGCCCTACCCCGAATGACCAAAACAAATTTTCAACCAAATCTGTACCAAGTAAAGAAAAAAAACCCGCAATCCCACCAAGGATATTTGAAACAACACCAAACCGATCTAACCCACTCAACCAAACTCAGACAAATCAACCAAGAGCGCAAGCTTTCTTTAACCCCAACCCACCTCCCAGACCCCAACCATAGCCAACGCCCATGGACGTAGACCAGTCTATTCGTTCACGCCACGTTAACTACATAAATAGACCTCAGGACAACAATTTTGTAGGGAAACGACCCCTGAGCAACACAAATGTTCAAAATACTAATAAAATGCAACGCCAGTTCAATAAACAACCAGAGGTAGATGAGGAACAAGAATATTTTCAGTCATCGGAAGAGAATGGAATAAACGAGCTGGATGAAGAAGCTCCATGGCAAGCGGAATCCGAACAACAGGAATCCATTAATATGTCAGAATTATATTTTTTAGAATAAACCGTTCCTCCTTACCCTATTTTAAGGTAACTATCGGGAACGGCAAAACTCTGAAATTCTTAATTGACACCGGCTCAAACCAAAATTACATTCAAGCGAAACTAGTACCAAGCCCTAAACCCAATAGTAACAACTTTTCAGTAAATTCAGTAGGAGGGAATAATGAAATAAAACAACATACAATAGTTAAACTTCCCAACATATCAGATACCCCACTAAAATTCTTTCTATTAGATACACTGAAAACCTTCCATGGGATTCTAGGTAACGACACTATGAAAAAACTAGGGGCAATAATATATGTTAAAAATGATATTCTGCTGTTGGAAAATAATAGAAAAATTAAAATCCATCAAAATCCATTAGAGGCACAAGCCGTAAACAAGATCGGACCAACAGACGAACATATGACAGAAACTCAAAGGGAAATAATCAAAAACTTTATCGACCTCATTGATAGCTCAATGAGGTAACAATATCCGATCGGTACCCCATCCCTGAAATAGGCGAAATAATCGCACAATTAGAAAACAACAGATTCTTCTCAGTACTAGACTTAAAAAGTGGATTTCATCAAATACCACTTAAAGAGTCGGACATGGAAAAAACTGCATTCGCAGTAAATGGAGGCAAATACGAATTTACCAGATTACCATTTGGATTAAAAAATTCACCAGGCATATTTCAAAGAGCTTTAGATGACATTTTGCGAGAACACATAGGGAAAATCTGTTATGTGTACGTCGACGACATCATTGTTTTCAGCAAAACAGAAAACGACCATGCCGAAAACTTGAACAAATGTTAGCCATCGTATGGGCTCTCCAAAGCTTAAGACATTATCTGTACGGATACTCGAAAGTGACAATTTATACAGACCACCAACCTCTGACCTTTTCAAATAGTGCAAATAACCACAATGCCAAGCTAAAACGCTGGAGGGACATTATCGGCGAATACAGCCCAGAAATGAAATACAAGCCCGGTGTAGCTAACGTAGTAGCAGGCGCCCTATCCAGAGCCCGACCAGAAGTTCATTCAATCCATTCAGACTCTACAATCCCCAGCGACGAAAGTTCCTCACATAATCTAATATTCTCAGTAGAAGCCCCGATCAACGCATTTAAAAACCAAATTTTTTTATTAAAAGAAAACACTGATGCGTATAACTTCGAAATTCCATTTCCAACTTTTCATCACCATATAATAAAAAAAATTGCTTACACAGAACAGGAAATCATTAATATACTCCGAGCACGATTAGATCCCAGAATTATCAATGGTATCTACACTTCAGAAGAAATAATGGGAAAAATTCAAACTATTTATCCTACGCACTTCAAGTCTTACAAAGTTAGGTTTACTAGTAATCAAGTTGAAGACGTACCATCAGAAATAACCCAGAATCAGATTATTACATTAGAGCACAAAAGGGCACACAGAGACGCAAAGAAGAAAACAAAATACAAATTCTTAAAAAATACTTCTTCCCACAAGATCAAAAGAAAATTCAGGCAATAGTCCAATCCTGTCAAACATGTAGAGAATCCAAATACGATAGACACCCACCGAAATGGGCAATCCAACCAACTCCTATCCTTAAGTACCCAGGAGAAATCATCCACATAGACATTTATATTACAGAAAAAAATAATATTCTAACTGGTCTCGACAAGTTCTCAAAATACGCCCAAATCAAGATATTAAACTCAAGGGCCTCCGAGGACATTAAAGCTCCTTTGAGAGAAATGCTGATAGCATTCGGCATGCCCAAGTGGTAGTAATGGACAACGAACGCGCCTTAAACTCTACGGCGATTCGATTCCTTGTAGAAGATCAACTTAAAATATAAGTCCATTCAACAGCCCCATACGCTTCAACCAGTAATGGTCAGGTAGAACGATTTCATTCAACACTTTCGGAAATCATGAGATGCATTAAAAAAGACAACGGGAGTATGACATTCGAAGACCTAATTTTCAAATAAGTCGAGGAATATAATAGGTCCATCCATTCAGTAATAAAGGAAAAACCAGTTGAGGTGTTTTTCAGAAGGTCCACTCCGAACACCACAGAGGACATAGAGAAACAGCGGACCGAAATCAGGGAAAAAATAAAAAAAAACAGGTAACCGACTTAGAATACCATAATCAGGATAAAGTACAGCCAAAACAATATGAGACAGGAGATACAATTCATGTAAAAATCGACAAAAGACTAGGTACCAAACTTACCCCACGCTATAAAAAAGAAACAGTCAAAGAAAATAATAACACTACAATAAAAACTCAATCCGGGAAAATAATACACAAGAATAACATCAGAAACTAACTTTCAGACTATTCATACCAACTTGCCTCAGCCTGTCTACAGTCCTTGATTATTCAAATTCACAAGTGATCTCACTTGAGACAAGACTTGCGGCCAAACAAGAGGAAACATTCAAAATAAACCTAAATAATAAAACATAAAAGAATACGACAATACATTTGACGAACTTAACAAAGGACTAAACAGCTTCACACCATCACACCATCTATACCCCTACCTGTCTTACGAATTAAATCAGATAAAACAAAACCTTCTCAAACTAAAAACAAGCAATAGACAAAAAAGAGCAATAGAAATCCTAGGAACGGCATGGAAATGGTTGGCAGGAACACCGGACCGCCATGATCATGAAATACTAAAGAACAAAATAAAAGGACAATTAGAAAATAATAATAAGCAGGTTATAATTAATAAAAAATTTAGTGAGAAAATTAATCAAATAAGTAACGTAACGAATGACATTTTAAAAATAACTAAAAATTCAAACGAAATAATTAATGAAGAGGCAAATATATTCAGATATAGAATTCAAATAGTAAAAAGAAGAAATATCTAATATACTACATGCAATTATTTTGGCCAAAACAAATATTATAAACTCTTTTATATTCTCAACAATAGAAACCAATATTTTAAAACAAATTTTTAATAAAGGAAATAATCTGTTTATTAATATGGAAGAATTACTAGAATTTTCAAAAGTCAAACTTGCATCGAATAATAAAGCTCTTCTGTATTTCGTAAGTATCCCAATAATAAGTAATGAAATCTGTAGAACCCTATTAGTCAAAGCAGTAAAAAAGGCCCATATAATATATGACATAAAATATGAAAACTTGTTAGAATGTAAAAAGGAACTATTCGCGATATCAAAACCATGTGAATCGCATAATGATAGAACCATTTGTGTTAAGGATAAACTGTTAGACTTAAGCAACGACACTTGCGTAAGCGCTCTATTAAACCTAAGACCACCGGAATGCAAGGCAATCAACAGCCAACATGTGCCTAATTGTGAGGAATTACTACCACTAACACTGATGCTGAACGACTTTAACGGAATGGTGTCTTTGGACGGAAAGAACCTTAATCTTCAAGGATCCTTCATCATCCAGCACAGGAACTCCACAGTACAGATCGGCGAAAACATCTACAGAACGGAAGAGGTCACTGTGGTAGACCCCGAACCTCCGCTTTTCCAACTGTCAGCGGTAAACCCTAAAATTAACGAAGTCCTCTCCCTTCAATTAATCAAAGAATTAAACATAAATAACACTAAGATTCTGAAAAAAATTAAAGAAGAGAAGACAATCGATTATACGTCAGCCACTATCCTGCTCATAATGATCATAAGTCTGATCATAATGCTAGTTAGAAGGTGCAGACCAAAAGAAGCCGCCCCGAAGACTACAAAAACACCGGCGGATCCAACCCCTAACCCTGTTCTCTTCTACGTTGCGAACGAGGACGCCCGCGCTTAAGGGGGGAAGAGTTAACACCTAAAATGTCAAACACTAGATAATATTAATAAAACGCTAAGTCCAAGCACATAAGTTCTCAATAACAACTGCAAAAGAGCTTACATAAACGCATTGAGTGCACCGTGCACCGGATGCAATATGATGCCGTCGCACCAATAAGGGTCACACGGATCGAAAGACACGTGCGCTGAGTAAGCATTGATTATGCTTGCGATCGTGGGAAAGCCAAAAGAAAGAAAACACCCAAACATTTGGCAAAGCTCACTGAACTTAATGCCAAGTGCATCTACCAACAACACAATGCACTTGCATTGACCAATCAGCAATGAAGATATGGACTTAAGCTACAGCAACAACATCAGCTACCAATGACATCGAGGGACGCCAGCAGCAGCAGCAACCGCGACCGAGATCGCGGCAGCGATGGAGCAACGCATAGGTGTAATTATTAATTATAAGAATCATAATTGTCCGTTCTAATCCGATACTCAAATAAACAAAATGTGAAAAAGATTAATTTCTTTTTTTAAAGAATATTAATAAAATCTTTTTAACTGGCGCCCGAGCAGGGACCTGGTGAAAAACCGCGAAAGGATACAAGTTCCGAATCTCGTTCAGATCGGTAAAAAAATCCTGACGTTTGGCTATATCTTCAACTAATTAAGAAAACGCCAAACACCGCGATTCGGAAGTGCAAAAGTGCCGTTAAAAAAGAAACGCTACAACGCACTCCTAAAGGAATTGTACCTAGCGGAAAAACCAGGCTCAAACTTTTATCGCCGTGATCCCTTCAGTACCCGTTCAGAGGGAACGTGATCCAGGTATAGAGGAGGCTCCGTAGTAGACCCACACACAGGAGGAATCGTTGCTGCGTGGGACAAAAAGGAATCAGCCGAACCTATCGTCACGATAGCACGCTGAAATGATTTTAATGTAAGCTAGTTAAGAAATATTTGGAAACAGAAAAATCCATAAGAAACTTTGAGAAAAAAAACACGAACAAAAAATTAATAGTTCAAATCGAAAATAAGAGGAAAACCTCATCAAGAAATTAAACAAAAAAAAAAAATTGTAACTTTTTTTTTATTTAATTTTTTATATCCTTTTTAAATTAAAATATTAAAAAGGATATAAAAATTAAGTTTAAGGAAATCCCAATCAAATCATACAAATTAATAACATATGCTCCAATTGAAACCTTACGAAGATCTAAACTAGAATTTTTAGAAAAAATTAAATATAATTCGCTTGACATCCAAACAACTAACCCTCATAAGACCATTAACGATCATCCATTAAAAACCTCATTAAAATGACTGAACAGGACTTGGTAGATAGGATGGGAAATCTTGCAGGACCTTCGTCCTCTGTAAGGACGAGTTCGAAACTACTGACGGAACATTGAAGAGAAAATTAGTGTCATACTTCAAGAGAACCTAGCTGGGTTAGTAAAGGAAATCATTAACCCAAACAAGGACTTTTCAAACTTTTCAGACCAAATAATTAAAAGGGAACTAGCCCACAATATTGGTGAGTTAGATAAATTACCGGACATAGTGCGGACACTTAGAGACTTTTCCGGAAACAAGACCGAATATTCGTCTTGGAAGAAAAGTGTAGAAAGGGTTTTAAAAATCTATGACAGTAAAAAGGGGTCCCCAAAATATTATGGCATAATATTAGCAATTAGGAACAAAATCGTCGGTCAAGCAGATGCTGTCCTCGAGTCCTATAACACACCTTTGGACTGGGAGGCAACATCGAAGTGTCTGACTGCACACTTTGCCTATAGGAGAGACCTAAAGACACTAGAATATCAGTTGTATGCACTTAAGCAAGGCAGCAACTCGATAGTTGAATTCTATCAAGCCGTATACCAACAACTTTCTTTGATTTTGAACAAAATTGGGAATCTCGAAGCATATCAGGAAACTATACAGGCACTAACAGCACTGTATAGAGAGAAAGCACTGGATACATTTGTAAGAGGCCTGAACGGCAATCTTTCCCAACTTCTGGCTATTAAAGAGCCCCTCGACTTAGGACATGCATTACATCTTTGCAACCTAATAGAGAATCAGAACACTAGGAATGGCCAAACACTAAGAACCATATACCCTAGAAGAGATAACTTAGTACCCACTAGAGGGTATCGCCTCAAGCTCTACCCCGAACGACCAAAACAAATTGTTAACCAATTCTGTACTATTACCCAAGTCAAGAAAAAAAACCCGCAATCCCACCAAGGATATTTGGAATAACACTAAACCGACCTAACCCACCCAACCAAACTCGGACAAACAATCATGAGCGCAAGCTTCCTTTAACCCCAACCCACCTCCCAGACGTAGACCAGTCTATTCGTTCACGCCACGTTAACTATATGAGTAGACCCCATGACAGCAATTCTGTAGAAAAACGACCACTGAGTAACACAAATGTTCAAAATACAACGCCAATTCAAAATACATTATTTTCAGTAAATGGTAGGGAATGAAATAAATGAGCTGGGTGAAGAAGTTTCGTGGCAAGCGGAATCCGAACAACAGGAATTCATTGATATGTCAGAATTATATTGTTTAGAATAAAACGTTCCTCCTTACCCTATCTTAAAGTAACAATGGGAAACGGCAAAACTCTGAAGTTCTCAATTGACACGGGCTCAAATCAAAATTACATTCAAGGGAAACTAGTACCAAGCTATAAACCCAATAGTAACAACTTAACAGTAAATTCACTAGGAGGGAATAATGAAACAAAACAACATACAACAGTTAAACTTCCAAACACTGAAAACCTTTCATGGAATTCTATGTAACGAAACTAGGAGCAATAATAGATGTTTAAAATGATATTCTGCTGTTGGAAAAGAATAGGAAATTTAAAATTCCTAAGCCGTAAACAAGATCGGATCAACAGACGATGATGACAGAAACTCAAAAAGAAATAATTAAAAGGTTCATCGACACCTTATCAACTAACTTACACTACCAGAGTTGTAGGTTAAATTAGAACTTCCTCCGATACCCCTGTCTACGGAAAATACTACCCATATCGCTTAGACAAGAAGCAGAATAACAAATTCAAGAAATGCTGCAGGATGGCATTATTAGACCCTAACGGCCACCCTAAAATGCACCAGGGAATGTGTTCTCGGAAATGCACCATTTTCCGAGAACACATGGGGAAAATCTGTTAGGTGTACTTTCACGACATCATTGTCTTCAGCAAAACAGAAAACGATCATGCCAAAAACTTGAACAAAGTGTTTCTAACATTAAAAAAAGCCAATATGAGAATACACATCGACAAATATCACTTTTTCAAAAAAGAAGTCGATTTTCTGGGATATACGATTTCAGAAGTGGGAGTTAAAACCAAGTGACAATTTATACAGACCACCAACTCTTGACCTTTTCGAATAGAGGAAATAATCACAATGCCAAGCTTAAACGCTGGAGAGACATTATCGGCGAATATAGCCCCGAGATAAAATACAAGCCCGGTGTAGCTAATGTAGTAGCAGACGCCCTATCCAGAACCCGACCAGAAGTTAATTCAATCCATTCAGACTCTACAATCCACAGCGACAAGTTCCTCACATAATTAAATATTCTCAGTAGAAGCCAAACTTAAAAACCAAATTTTTTTATTAAAAAACAAGAAAGGAAAGCTATCTTCGGGCGGAGCCGTAGTTGATATACCCTTATATATATTAGGTTGATATACCTATATATATATATTGCACACACACATGCACAAGCAAGAGGAGTAGAATATATCTACTACAACGTCGATCGGATGCCTACTAGAATATAGATAGGATGCCTAGAAAATATTAAATTCTTCCGCTATATATAGAGTCTCCTCGCAGGAGGGTCGGAGATCTCTTTCACAGCGTTGCACACTTTTTACCAAATGATTTTATCATTCTCTGCAAGGGTATTATTAAGTTACCGAGCGTTTTTGGGAGCTTTATTTAATGTTCAAAATCTAGCCTTTCTAGCCTTTCTCAAAATCTAGATTTATATGTAATATATAAACACAATTTATTTTTCTAACAAAAAGAAGGTGACGTCACGAGTTCAATAAATTATTGCCGACCTGAGCAGCGCACCTGACACACTCAATCATCGTCGTCTTCATCCTCGTTGTCACTCCAGCTGGGCAATGGCATCTCCGTAGCCATTTCGCTGCCAAAGTCCAAGTCCGGCTTCACATCCACACTGGGTAATATATGACCTATGACACTAGCCACTACTGTGCAGATCCAGGCCAGATGCTTCTCCATGCGCTGCTCGAAGTGACGACAGTGTCTGCAATACTTCTCCTTCTTGCTTATTAAAAAATTATTTCTTTTCTAAAAAGTTAGCAAAATCGATGCAAATTTTCATATTTAAAAATTTTTTATTTAAATACTTTTTAATTAATAATATTAAATTTAAAATTTAATTTCTATACAAAAACGAAAACGACAATAATTCATTAATTTCAGTTTCACTCCGAGCTTCAAAGAGTAAAGACGTACAACTAACTTACGCTCCAAGCGACAGCTTATCAGCTTAAAAGATCACCCGATCCACAGCTACTTCTTGCTTAATTACAAATAAAAAAAAATATAAAAAAAAAAACAAGTAAACTTCTTTACACATTGCAGGGCCCAAGCTCAAAAACACTGCAATGTCTCGACCACCCGACCTTCCGTTGACAATAATAAACTTAATAACAAGTGAATATTATTGTTAGTAGAACCGACAATGAAACCTTTGAAAAAATATCACCATATACCAAATAAAAAACCATATACAAGTACAGAAGCTTCTTAAAATAAAGTCTTTTCACAACTTTCCGGTCCACGCTGAAGAACACAATACTCTGAACTCCTCCAAAGGCATTATCTACTCCAACTACCTGCGGAACATTGACAAAAAGAAATCCTGGAAGAACTAAAGCCTCAAAATGTTATTGCCGTCCGTAAAATACAACGATACAAATAAAACAACAGAAACAGGCCTAACTTGTACTAACTTTTTCAACAATTACCCTACTCGACCCTACTCGAAGTAGTTAATATACGACCATACATTCCACCCCTAAATGAGATCCTTAAACTGCTTTAGATTTGAACACCCCTTCACCAATTGCTCCGAAAAAATTCACACAATACACTATGAACCATGCACCAATACCCAAACCTGTATTAACTGCAAACAGGAAAGGAAAGCTAACTTCGGGCGGAGCCGAATTTGATATACCCTTGCAGTTGTACCATTTCCGATCGTTCAGAGATATGGTAGCTTTTGAATATAGTTGGCCGATCCCTATGAAATTTGGCAAATAAGATTATTTTTCCCATAATAGAATCTGTATCAAGTCCCATCTTTCTAACTTAAAAAACAGCAAAGTTATGCAACTTCCGATCGTTCAGTTATATGGCAGCTATAGGATATAGTCGGCCGATTCCTATGAAATCTGGCAAATCAGATTATTTTGTTCAAAATAGAATCTGTACCAAGTCCTACCTTTCTAACTTAAAAAGCACCAAAGTTATGGCATTTCCGATCAATCAGTTATATGGCAGCTATAGGATATAGTCGACCGATCCCGGCCGTTCCGACTTATATACTACCTGCAAAGAAAAGAAGGAGGTGAGCAAGGTTTCAACTCGATAGCGCTAAAACTGAGAGACTAGTTTGTGTAGAAACCGAAAGACAGACGGACAGACAGACAGACGGACATGCTTATATCGACTCAGGAGGTGATCCTGACCAAGAATATATATACTTTATATGTCTCCTTCACTGCGTTGCACACTTTTGACCAAAACTATAATACCCTCTTCAAGAGTATAATATAAAGATGACAAAATCAAGCACCACAACGCAATGGACAAATCATGCCCCGCCTTAATCAAACAAAAAGTCATGGCTATCTACAATTTCTGTAAAGATGTACTAAACAAGCTGAACCTTCAATAGATACGTTTTGAACTTAGAAACAGTTTTAGATAGCCATGACTTTTTGATAATATGAGATTAAAAACTCCAATTTAATTGTCGAAAATATTGTTTAACCACATCTAATAAATTCCTTAAAAATTAAAACATAGTATGATCTACTGATTTCAATAAGAAAATAAAAATCTTCCATAGAAAAATGTTTGGGGAAAAATCATAGAAGACCAAAAATTAATGTAGAAAATCGGAGATTTGATCTTTGGATGAGTATTCCAAAGATATGGTAACTGCTAGATACCATTTTTTAATTTTAGTTGGTACACATACATTTAAAAAATGCTATGCACTAAAAACAACGTTGGTCAACGCTATTACATGGCCTACATAATTCAATATATGGTAAAATTTGATCAATTTCTTCTCTTAGGTGTACCGCGGAAACTGTGCGTGATAGAACCTATGTTTGCTCTGGACTTTGGTTCAGTGGAGCCTAAAGGTTATGGAACAGGTAAAATTATGCGTGGAGGAAAATTTAAAGTTGGAAATGGTCGGCCTGTGTTATTGCCGGTCCAACTTTCCGGCGGCTGCTTGACCCGACAGGTATAATAAGGCAAACTCGGACGGCCCTGTTTTTCGGAGAAAAATTTGGCATTCATCTTTATCTGAAAAATTCTTAAAAAATCGGTTCTCCCGAATAAATTCCTTGGCGTGCGCGAGGCGACTCTATATATAGCCGAAGAATTTAATATTTTCTTTAGGCATCCGATCTGAATGAATTATGCACCAATCGAAAGGATATTTTTTGTCCAAACATTTTCCAAAAGTTGTTTGGTTTGGGAAAAATTAGGGAGAAAGTAAAAAAATTTTGAATGACTAAATTGGGGCTGGTGGAGACATTTTAGTAGATATATTCTACTCCTATATACGCTTCGATTGGTACCTCAACCGATCCGACTTTTCTATCGGAAGATATTCAAGAAATTCGATTTTTAAAGCTTTTTCCAAATTAAGGCAGTTTGTCTGGTTGTCTGTTGGCACTATTTTTTTCTTGACAATCCTGAAAAAAATTTGAGATGTTTGTTACTATCATATGAGCAACTATTATTGTACCACTTTTTGAAATACCTTAAGCTTACGTTAAAAAATTAAAAAACTTTGTTAATAAAAAAATGTATAACTTTACAATCAGGGAAGAGATTGGTCGACTCCCTGCTAGAGTCAATAAACATCAGTTCGATAAATGAGTATAAAAAAAAGTTAAAATACTTAAATATAAAAAAATGTGTAAACATTAAGATATATAAAAATTTTTTTGTTTTTATTTTGTATAGCTTTGGAATTTTGTCAATTTTTTCTTCACTTCGCAAAATGCCTCTTGGCCTCTTGGCATATTACCCCACATCTCAGAACACACAACAAAATCCCGACTCATCAATTCGGTTTTTAAGAAAAACATGGAACCATCGAGCAAGTCAACCGCATAACATCAGAAATCAGAAATGCATTCGAACAAAGGGAGTACTGCACTGCGATATTTCTGGATGTATCACAAGCTTTCGACAGAGTATGGCTACAAGGTATAATGCACAAAATAACAGAAATGCTCCCAACCAACACTCATAAACTTCTGAAGTCATACCTTTACAACAGGAAATTTTCAGTAAGATGTAATGCTGCCATGTCCGATAATTACATCATCAGTGCCGGAGTTCCACCACTCTACCTTATCTACACTGCGGACATCCCAACGAGCATGCAACTCACCACATCCACTTTTGCTGATGACACAGTGATCCTATGCCGCTCGAGATGCCCCAAGCAAGCATCGGCGCAACTTGCGAAACACCTGGTGGCAGTGGAGAAATGGCTATCCGACTGGTGAATCAAAGTAAACGAACAAAAATGCAAACACGTTACGTTCACACTTAACAGGCAAGACTGCCCCCCACTCCGATAGCAAATGAAGTGACATATCTTGGCGTACAACTCGATAGACGTCTTACTTGGCGCAGCCACATTGAAGCCAAAAGAACTCATTTAAAGCTTAAAGCCAGCAACCACTGGCTTATCAATAGCCGCTCGCCCCTTAGCCTGGACTATAAGGTACTCCTATACAACATAGTTCTGAAACCAATCTGGATGTACGGCTCTCAGTTGTGGGGGAATGCCAGTAACAGCATTGTGGATATAATGCAAAGAACACAGTCAAAAATTCTCTGAGCCATCACCGGGGCACCATTTACAGGGACCTTGACATACCACTCGTCAGAGAAGAGATAGCACAAATCACAACAAAGTACTACAACAGGCTATCAGTACATCCAAATCATCTCGCAAGAGCCCTCACCCGAGTTTCAAGCAGTTCCCGCCTACAACGACGGCGGGACGCAACGACCTTCCAATCCAGCGCTAATTATTAGAACCATGTAGTCTCTATTCAGTTAATTAAACTGTTAGATAACGTATTATTTTAAGATTTTCAACCTTATTGTTAGACTCATAAAGAGAAGATCCAATAAATTAAATCAAGCTAAAAAAAAAAAAAAATTATCAGTATCGGACACTGCCGTTTCCAAGTCTACACAAGTCACAAATATCGAAATGTTCTTCACGAAGTTGGAAAACTGCTTCGCACTATCAGGACTTGGTTCACGAAAAAAACACGAAAAGTTCGCAGCAGTCATTGGCTACTCAGATCAAAAGTACTTGGAATAAGTACGCGACCTCATCAACAATCCACTCGACATAGCTCCATATTCTACATTAAAGAAACCGATCCCCTCAAAGCTTACTGACTCAGAAATAGTACGTCTGGACAGCCTCACAATACAGATCGGCGTTACTCTGTCTACTTCAGCAAACCAAGGCAACAAACGTCGATACAACATTAAATGATACGTGTATTTGTGTAAATTACACGTGTAAATTATATTTAAAGTATTACTCCTAAGATTGTTCCACGCCGCTGTAATAACGTCAGCGCCGATGTGGGCGTTTGCTCTGCTAGGTGGTATGGCGGGGATCTGGTTTTCTGTGTGGCGCACTGGCCTCGATCAATTAACAATGACAGCGTTAGTTGGAGTTGATCGGCGAGCTAAACTCTTAACTGTAGTCCAACTTATCGCGACCGGCAAGCCGAACCCTCCTTAATGAATTCAAAGAGTTGGTTAAAGCCGATGATCTTAAGCTCCGAAGTTTCTCAAAGTATGTACACCACTTTTAAGCGTAACAGCACACTGCAAAGTAGAGGAGGAGTGTTAATATCTGTAGACTCTAAATTCCCTTCTGAAAAGGGTCACAAGAGTTTGGTGACATAGAATTTCTTTCTATTAAAATCATATGGCCCGGTCAATCATTATACATTACCTATTCTTAAATACCACCTTTGTCCGAACTGGCCACATACTGGAAATATTTTTCAACTATTAGTTTCGTCTCTGATCATCTGTCTTATTGTGACCAGCTGAGAGTTCTGGGTGACTTTAATATCCCAGAACTCATGTGGTCTAATGTTGATAATTCTCCGTCTTTATTCATTAACTCGCACCACGAATTCTTTGCGGGCATGTTCGACATGTCACTCGGGCAAATTAAGCACGTTAGAAAGTCTTTAGGTCAGTTGCTGGACTTGTGTTTCGTTTCTGATCCGGATGGATTTACCCATTGATAAATATACATAGATACTAGCTGACCCGGTCACGCGTTACTGTGACTTTTTCACACAGATGGTATTTGTAAAAAAATATGGTGATCTCCTCATTTGACTTTCTACTACTATAACCTTTTAGTACAATGAAATTATTTACGAACAAAGACGAAAATGTTGATGTTGGTAGTCAAATTCACTTGACTAAGATTTGAAGGGGAAGTACGTTGAACACAATTAATTAAAATGTTCTTACACTTGATATTAAGCAGAAATCAATAGGTACAAAATAAAAATTTCTCAGATTAAATCTATCCATTTAAATTTATAAAAAATAAAGTATATTATAGTATAATATAGTAAATAATATGTGACGCTTAAACTCATGCATGAGGTAGGCAAGGCAGACAGTCTTAAACTTTTAAAAATTAATATCTATGTTTTTGAATTACAAATACTTTCCTGTATACTAACCTATCTTTACCTAACACAAATAGATTCGACGGTTTCCCAACACGTGAACACGCAACATACATATAGTTGCCCATGAGAAAAACATGGATTTTTCAAATCTAAACCACAAATGGACATTGTTTGACCTTGAGATTTCTTTATAGACATGGCAAAAGATAAACGAATTGGAAACTGTAGCCTTTTGAATGGTATGGTAGAATCTGATGGTATTATCGGAATACGTGGCAGCAGGACCACTTTTCCTTTAAACATCCCAGCCAAAATGGTTGCTTCAAGAATGTTTCCGGTGATCTTTTTGATGACCAAACGCGTACCGTTACATGATTGAGGTGGATTCAAATTACGGAGGAGAATAATAGGGGAACCAATCTTTAATCGAAGATTATGTGGTGGCATTCCAGGGATATCTAATGAATTTAAAAATTTAATCGTAAAATTTACACTTTCATTTTCATCAAAAACAGTATCGATTGATTTAAAAGACATCAGATCGCCTGGTAACAACTGTTGTATCTGGAAGTTAATTTCGTCAACATCAACGTTTTTGGCTGCCAAAATCGCCCGTTGACTATGCCATTCATGTCCATATTTTCCATATATCCGGAAAAATACTCTGAATCAATTCATTTATATCCTGAATAACAGTTCAAAAATTGTCTGGTAGTTTAATGCATTGCGTATTTGGTTTCAGTTCTATTTTACCGTTCCCAATATCTAGTTATAATATGAACTCAATTTACACTTCAGTCTAAGTAACACGTGGCCGGCTATGCTAACACCAAAAATTTAAACAGTGGAAATAATTGAATAATACGGTATTTCGTTCACTACAAAATAAATTTAATTAATTTTATAGCGTCAACAACACGTGGTAAATGTAGCTTATATGACACGTTCGTAGATTTACCATAGCAGCGCCGTCTATTGATTACTTACTCAACCCAGTCGAAAGGTAGAGACATCTGTTAGAATCATTTGGAGTTAACAAATAATTGTGACTGTCAAATAATAACAGACAAATAAATAGCAATAAATTAACTATCCTATCTCTCAAATTGGATCGAACTGCACATGGTGTGCGAATTTTATTATAATCGGTTAAGTGGTTTAGGAGTACTAAAATTTGGTTTATTTTGGTGGTGATCACAAGTAGCTACTCGCTCAACAATTATATTGCTAAAAGGGCAAGTTAAATGTTAACAAATTAGATCGTCAGCTTTTACTATAAGATAAATTATAACCAAAATGATAAGTTGGTAATAAGTGGAATTGAACGTAAATTTTGGATAATTTACTTAAGATCGCAGGTGAAGAGCACCTAAACCTACAAAATTAGAATCGGATAATTTTTTATAAATACTATTCTCGGATATTTCGGACCACTAACTGTCACCATAGATAGGAGACACGTAAAACATATTCATGAAAGCAATATCGCATTGCCTTAAGCTAAAAAGTGCATTTTGGTGACGATAGATTCTAGAATATTTACGAAACTTGACCAAACGTACAACGGTTCGCTCTAGGGCAAAGTGCTCGCAAAGGAACCAGGCCCCCTTCTGCCTGCAAAGACGTGGGCAGCGTCCAAGGCAGCGTGAAGGCCTGCGATGATGAACAGTCCTCAGAGCTGTACAAGACGGCTGTAGTCGAACTAGGCAAAGTCTACGAAGGCGCAAAGCTCATTGCGTTAAGGTCACGAGAGGTTTTGTGCCGACCGAGAGCAAGGTTCTGGATCTCGGCCTCCTTAAAGCCTAATCAGATCCTCACTATGCTACAGTGATGTAACCCCTATGTTCCCAAAACGGATTGGCGAGGGGCGAAGGTAGAGGAGATGGAAGGACTGATCCGACCCATCAGGCGGTCCTGATCATCAACAAAAGTTTAGCGTACGTATAGGCGGCTCATAGGGAGCTTATCTTCGGCTTTAGTTCCGTGACCATAAAGGTATAACCTGCAGAACAGTAACGTCTTTTTTTTTTACGTACGGTATGTACGGTTTTTACGTATTGTTAAGCGCCGCCTCTCGTCCAACCGACCAAGGAACGCTGCCGCATAACGTACGGCCCGAATCGCGGGGATAGATCTGAAGTGTGTTGCACAGATAAGGCGTTTAGTATAAGGGATTCCAGATATTTAATAGAGCAAAGTGACAAGATGTGGTAGAACCCGAACATAATACCCTGAACCATATTGGCCATATGTCGAACAACTACAATAGCTGCGGAGTAGAGGACGATTATAGATAATAATCGTTTCTATATAAGTTTCTTATAAGATAATATACAAACATAACACCCAGAATCGTTCTACGGTTTTTTATTGATGGTAAGCTAAGTGCGAAAGTCAGGAAATGTCGCAGATTTTTTTGAATATTCAAATTAAACCGATCATTTGCGTGTACACGCTTGTTTTATTTCTTGTTGCTTCTCCGTTTTTTCGTCTGGGAGTGAGCGTGAGTTAGTAAAAGGGTTTTGTTATAACTCACCACACTGTGCATGTGTATTGGAAGGTGGAGGTGAATTGAAAAGGGACAGGAGTTTGGGAGTCAGACTGGTAGAGACATTTGGGAAATCATTCCACGCGCCAGAAAACGTTTCGCCGAAAGTCCAGTTGCGAACTCTGTTACTGGATCTTCGTTATCAGAAGTGGGATTACCTCCGCCTGGAGCCAATGATGGAAGTCTTCTAGCAATCTTGGAATTGCAAAATCGTAATTTCGCCGAACTAATAAAACAAATGCAGTGCTCCCAAAATGAGCCATTACATGCCAAAACTATTGCACTGCCAAAGTTCAACCATGATCATGCAGGATCAGATGCGCTGTCCTGGTGTTCAACGGTCGAGTACATTTTGGCTGAAAACCAGCTCGGAAGGCACCGCATCTCACTGGTTCTCGGAGTCTTTTTTCCCGGAATTATTTTTGCAAGAGTTTTCTGGAACGAAGACTTTGGCCGCCACTGTTATGAATTTGCTAAATGCACGTCCAAATGATGGAGAGGGATTGTCGTTGTATGGGAGCAAAATGGCCACTTTACTTATGGCTCACTGGAAGTCGGTCAGCGTCGAGCAGATGGCAGTATCCGTTACGTTGGCACTATCAGTTGGGATAGATAAACGATTGTGCGGTTTGGTTTTTACCACAGATATCCAAACCCGAAAGGAGCTGCATCAGGAACTCAAAGCCTTTTCGTTTGAAACCAGACAGAGCCAGCATTCGGGTGACAACGTACCAGCACCACAAGGAAAAAGATTCAGGTCTATGCCTCACATCCTGAGCCACAACTGTGTCAAACCCGGCCACAAGAAGGCGGAATGTCGCTTTAATAAAGAGAAAACTCAGCGTCGAGAAATTTTGAGCCAGGGCATCGGCGTGACAATTACTTCAAGCGCGCTTACTTTGTTTAATGAAATGTCTATATTATCTGTCGTAGTCTCCGAATGCATGGACCAGATAAAGATAAACTGCTATCAATATTACAGAAATTCTCAAATTCGTTCGAAAGCGGTATCTCACAGACCCGCGTGACCACGGGACAGCTAGAAATTCGCTTGATTGATCAAAATAAGACAGTTCAGAGGTGCCCTTATCGTTTGAGTTCAAGAGCTGCTGGATGCAATCATAATAATACCCAGTTCCTCTCTTTTCGCGAGTCTGATGTTACTTGTCCGGAAGAAAAATGGTTCAGACAGTTTTTGTGTTGATTATCGGGAGCTTAATGCCCATACTGTTTTCGGCTTTTGTAACCCCAGAAGGACAGTACGAATACTTGGCTATGTCTTTTAAGCTTAAAAATGCGCCTTTTGTATTCCAAAGCGCTATTCATCATGCTTTAGGTGCAATTCGACCAAATCATAAGAAAATACAAGCTAGTGGACTTACAGCCCATCACTCAACTGAGACAATTTATTGGACTGGTCTCGTATTTTCGTAAGTTTTTACCAAAGTTTCTAGTTACTTCTTCCCTCTAACTTCCAAAAGTATGTAATTTTAATGGGCATTAGAGCACCAGCAAATACGACAGAAACTAATTTATATCGTGACTAGTAAACCTGTTCTTACTAACTTCGATCCACAATTGCCTATTGAGCTCCTTACAGATGCGAGTGCTGATGGCGCAATTTTATTGCATAAAATCAAACACAAGCCACGAGTTATCGAATACTTTAGTAAACGGACCTCGCCAGCGGAATTGCGTTACCATTCGCACGAACTGGAAACACTTGCAGTTTACAATTCTATCTAGCATTTTCACCATTACCTACATGGTCGACATTTCGTCGTGTTAACGATTGTAATTCGCTTAAAGCCTCTCGCACAAAAGCATAACTACCTCGGAGAGTCGGATAAGTGGTGTTCGTACATTCAATCTATTGAGTTTGATATTCAGTATAGGCCAGGTGAAAGAATGGCTCACGTAGATTTTCTGCCCAGAAATCCCATATCAAAAGATCCCATCAAGTCAAAAGGTACAATGGAAAAACATATAAATTTGACAGAGATCAAAGACAATTGATTTTTAGCTGAGCATCAAAGCGATGGGGAAACATCGTCTATTGTTTCTAAATTACGTTAAGATGATCTTTCTAAGGGTTTGGCCAAAACGTTTATATTAGAAACACTGTGTACGAAAATTCAAAGAAATGGGAAAACTAGTTGTGTCCCTATCATCCCAAAGTCCTTTATGTGTATGAATGCATGAGTCTATTATGCACCTTGGTTGGGAGAAAACCCTTGAGAAAATGTACCAGTATTATTGGTTCGACAAGATTTCCAAGTACGTTCGCAAATTTCGACAATTGTATTATATGCAGACTGTCAAGCTCCCTATCTTTCCCCACTAGCCGAATGCTAGGATGTGCAGGAGATCGTTTTCAAACCATGCTGTTAATCACTTATTCCCATGGGTCCGATCTCTTACTTTCTATGTTTGGAATTCGAATCGTGTTCAATGCTTGAACACGTAGCATACAGTCCATATGGACATTACAGGGAAGCTTTGTCGTAAAAATGATCAGAAGGAATATAATATAATCGTGTTAATAGACGCGTTCGTCTGATCGCAGATCAGGGACGTAGTTTTTCTAGTACAGCATTTCGTAATTTTTGCTCCGTTCAAAAAATAGATTTACGTTTGATTGCCACGGGCGCTAGTCGAGGCAATGGGCAAGTAGAGCGAGTTATGGCCACTCTAAAATCTATGCTTAATTAAACTGGCGCTTAATTGTACGAAGCCCTAAATGCCATACTTAGCATACCAATCCCAGGAGCCTAAACCAGAGCAAGCGAAGGTCAATCAGTCTACGGGACCTATCCATGGACTCCTTTTAATACGGGCCAATTCAACATATCCCAGCCCTTATTCCCGGCAGTACAGACTACTGCACTCCCAAGGAATATTGGCAAACACCCTTCTAGACCCGTATTCCTAATAGAGAAGAATGGAACCAAACCCTTCGAGAACGCGCTAACTAAACAATAGAGTAGGAGGAGAAGTATACTCCGAACAACTATGCATAAAAGCCTCTTTTAGACTACCCAATCATTGCAGCGCCTTTCAGGCCGAGTTGATAGCAATAAGGGAAGCATGAAAATACTATGCATGAATAAAGCTTACAATTTGGAAATTATTGGACTATGATAGGAGTATGATATCCAGAATGAACATCCAGATTAAATATATTTATAAATGTGTCAAAATCCAAGGCAGGAGATTAGTTATGAATCCCAAAAACTTTAGTTTACTTAAAAGGGCGAATGGTTAAAAGCATCAAATGCATTTCTGTTTGTAAGCTATTTTAAAACCCATCCTTTACAAATATGGTTTCTCCATAAGTTTTTAACGCTTCATTAAACCTTCTGAGGCGGTGTTATTATTGTACTAAAAAGGTGTTGCTAATGCGGAGTTATTTTAAAGCATTGGAATATTGATGCCAATATGGAAATCCCTCTTTAATTGGCAGCATCGTACTTTTATTCTCTTTTTATGTAGAGCAATAATGTTAGATTGATTCCACATGAGGGGAATGATCGAAGTCTCCAGAGCTTATTAAAGAGTTTAAGCAGTGGTTTTCACAGCGCCTCGCCGCAGTTCTTCAGAACACAGACTGGTACTCCATCGGGATCTGATGAATACACGTGTTTAAAAAAATGCAATATTAAACCCGACAAGTGTCAGGCAGCAGCCTGCAACGAAATATATTAGATCACCAAAATATAATATAGATAGTTTTTCTTATATTTATTTATCATATCGCTATTGTTGGTCCCAAGCCGACTCTTCTCGGCCACTCGGCTTCAACGGGCTTTATCTTTAGAATTAAGCTAGCTAGCTTCCGCTCCGTCTATGTTCTAAGGCGGGTTCACTCTTGCCTTTATCTCAGTGCACACTCATCATAAATTGGAGCTTTTTTCTCACTCCATTTAATATGCGTCCATAAATGAACAATATTATAGCGTTCTAAAAATCATTAATTTTGTTTTATTATTTGGATTAAAGATCATTGAAAAATCTCCATGACCAAACACTACTTTTATTAAAAGATTGGCAATACATATATAAAGTTGGCTGATAGTATATTATAAATGAAAAGCTGAGCTAAAAAGGTGATAGGTATTATTTCAAGAAACAAAGAGATCGGCCGTAACCTGATCAGTGGTCGCATAGAAGTTTTCAAATGTAAGCAGATAAGAAAAATATACATGTTTAAGCTTAGCGATACAAAGTTACAAAATTGCTTGGCTAATTTGACGAAGTAACTTTTCAAACAAGCCTACGTGGAAGTCATGGTGTCAAGTAATAAAAACTGTGACTTATCAAAATTGGACGCAAAACTAGTCTCTCAGTTGGACGCAAAACTAGTCTCCATGTTTAAGCTTAGCGATACAAAGTTACAAAATTGCTTGGCTAATTTGACGAAGTAACTTTTCAAACAAGCCTACGTGGAAGTCATGGTGTCAAGTAATAAAAACTGTGACTTATCAAAATTGGACGCAAAACTAGTCTCTCAGTTTTAAAGCTATCGAGTTGAAACTTTGCACACAACCTTCTTTTATTTGCATTCAGTATGTAAGTCGGAACCGGGATCGGTTGACTTATCCTATAGCTGTCATATAACTGATAAATCGGAAATGCCATAACTTGCCATTTTGGATTCCATTTTGGGCAACCTAATCCGATCTATCAATTTTAATAAGTATCGGCCGACTATATCCAATGGCTGCCATGTAACTGCACGATCGGAATTTGCACCACCTTGCTATTTTTAAAAATGCTTGGGACTGTTTCCAACATTTTTATAAGAAAATTGATTTGATGACGAAATTCTAATAGGGAGCGGCCAAGTATATACGATCCAATATATACATAATAATATAAGCTGCTACTAAGCTGCAAGGATAGATCAACTTCGGCTCGGCCCGATAGCTTTCCTTTCTTGTTTTTTATCAAAATACCTTAAACCACTGTGCCAAAGAATAGATAACGGAAGAGTTAGTAAAAAGTTTGAAATAATAGAGATAATATAATATATACGAAATCAGAAGCAACACAAAAAAGATGAAGAAGCATAGCAGAACAATGCTACTAATTCTACGACTATATCCTATAGCTTCCATATAATTGATTGATCGTAAATTTTATAAGTATGTAATGTTTTTAAGGGACTGTAAATTATTATTGGTTATTACTAAAATAAATACTTTTCATATTAGATATACATAGTTTGTATAAAAAATGCATAATATGTGCGTTTGTAAACCTGGCTTTGCTGCCAGTATATTTGGTTGGCAAAGCATTGAAAAGTAAGGCATTGAATTTACAGTAAAGTTTTCATCCTTTATCCTCGCCGGGACTTATTTTTTATATGACCCTCTGAATTTATTCGAGCGGCGATTTTGGCATATGTCAGTACAAAAAGATTTAATGAAATGGTCGCAACATTTGGCTGCATACGAACTGTGTATGAGACGGTAAAAATGAGGGTATTGATGGTGGGGACGAGTCTCAATTTTTAGACAATTTTTAGACGAGACAAACCTCTGCAAAGTAAAGGAGGACCCCTAATCTCAATAGACTAAAATTTCGCTTCTGAAAGGTAAAGTCCCAAATTACTTCAGATGCAGCCAGGACAGACTAATGGAACACCACCCCAGATGGAAACCCACAAAATGAGGCTTAAAGGAAATCCCAAACGATCCCAAACGGTTTTCTTAACAGGATTGAATGATTAATTAGTATGTTAAATGCTTTACTAAAGTCAATGTAAATAACATTTGTTTGGAAGCTCATTCGGAAATCATCAAAAATGGAACTCCAATAAGTAAGAAGTGGTGGAGCGGTGCTTAGTTAAACCATTCTGAAATGTTGATCAAACTAAAAAAGTGTTTCAAATTAATAGTAATTAATAAAAGTCAGCCTTTTAAAATTTGCGAATTTTAATTGCCACACAGGGAGATTACTGGTCGATAAAAGTAACTGTTTCGATTAAAACCTCTAGAGTGGGGTTATATAGAAGCCGTGGGGTTCAAAGAGGTCATTATTTGTTCGTTCAACGAACTGTCCGGTTCATAGCTTATAGTTTTTTAAACCCTAGCAGTCGGAATTATAATTTTGGTCAAAAGTGTGCTTTACAGTGAAGTAGACATCTCCGACCCTAAAAGTATATATATTCTTGATCAAGATCACCTCCTGAGTCGATATAAGCATGGGGAATTAGAGTTGAGGTCCTGCAAAACTTGGGATTGTGGTTTAATGTCCTTCTAAGGCTCGTCTTATTGATCCGAGGAATTCTTTAATCTTCCAAGTTTTTCCAGTAGCTCTTTGACGATGAATTTACTAGAACTTCGCTCCGAAACGTTGCATTCACCGATACCCTTTTGTGGCTACATAGCTTCTGATGCCCTAGACAGGTGATTTTTTTGTTTTGGAATCTGGAGCTAATTCTAGTCGCACCGGCCCGATCACAATACATCTCAGCTACGATGATTTGTTTTTGAAAATCAGGGGTTAATGATAAGGGCAGTTGTTCTTGATCTTTTAGTTGTACGTACCATGTCACCTATGTTCATATTTGATGGCCCCAATCGGATTCTCAGTATATCAGCCATTCTTTTGGAGATTATGTTAACCTGTGATCCAGAGTTTAGGAGTATGCGGCATTGCTTAAGAAGGGCTTCTGCTAAACACCTGATAAGCTAATAACCTGATAATCTAGAATGAGGTGAAGCGGTAGAATTATTGTTCCGTACCCTTACTTGACTGGTTGCCTGTCGCTCAAGGTGTTCTTTGTGTGTATACAACCGAACAACCGAATATGCAACCGAAGTAATTAATTCTTGTTCTGACGTACAATAAGTTTCAAGGTTTGACCTGACAGGAATTTTCATTGTTGAGACGACTCACTTTAACATATAACTACGAAGAAAAAACAACAACTTTTATTTTTCAGATACGACAAGCCCCACTGATTACTGACAAAAGATTGATCAGATTATTGTTTTTTTTTAGAGTAATATGATATTGAAAATTTCTCTTCATTTTTTACTATTCCACTTCAAACGTTTTAAGTACTACACTTCAAACGTCCAGTTTAACTTCGGATTTCGCAAAGGTGGCGCCATCTATGAAAATTTTTCATGTGCAGCATTGATAGTCAGTCTTTTCCGAATACAATGCGATGAAAATCACTTCGTTATTTTAACTTTAAAAAATTAAATTACTCAACCAAGAGCAGGAAGTTTTGAGAAATTATTTTAGAAGATCATTCACCAAGGACAATCGCAAATGCCGTAGCAGATGGTACTCAGCCACGGAAATCAAAATATAGTTGCCCAGCTCGAAATCACGAACGCATGAACCTAACCTCAATCGGATGACGTAACATAGTCCCTAAAAGAGTCAGCTAAGACTGAAGTGAACCAGAGCGGAAAAGCTTGGCACAGATTATCCATGTAAACCTCGATCTCGTTCCACAGCGACACACATCCAGCAAATGAACCCAAGCAAAACATTTTCCAACTAGGATGAGAGAAGTTTAATACATTTGTTTAAATGGAATTAAGAAGAAACATTCATTACATTCATGTGGTTATAACATTTATTAAGTTTTTTTTCTATTTTTATTTTGTTTTTTCATAGTAACTGCACATGCACTACGTAACCACCACATTTTTTCACTTGCAACGTTAGAAGCGAAATTTTGAATAAATTAGTATCAGTATTTTTTAGTTTTTCTTTGATTTTGATTGGCGCAACGGCGTATGAACTCAATAGGAATAGCGGTCGTGATTTGAGTACATACGGATTGGGACGAACATTTAATAAAGCAGCCTTCTTAACATGTAAATGAGATTAAGCTGTAGAATTTATTGTGAAATTGATGAGGTAATTCAGAAATCAGTATCAAGGAGTAGTGACTTTATTTAGAGTTAATCTAAATGGTCGACCAGAACGAGCAGACCCTTCATACCGGATAATTTCTTACAACCTAGCAGTGAAGAATTGAATATTTGTTTGTGGAGTTCCTTAGTCAACAGTGATTTTGATGATTTTAATCAAATGAAGTAGGGTTCAGGGAACCAGCAATGGGAGATATACTGTAGAAAGCAGACTAAACTCACAGACCCTAAGGAAAATAAATACTTTTTGTAGTTATTAAAAACAAAATGTCAGTTAGACACAGAAAATCAACTCTGGCAGTAGCCGCCCGCAAACGAGGACATGACGGTGTATGCGTGTACAAGGCCCCTAATGTCAAATGAGCTTAAAGAATGATTGATGAAAGCGAGCCAGTAAAGCTGGAAAACAATCGATGGCACTATCGATATTATCAATGTTTCTTAAATTGTCTGTTGAGCTATCAGCGTTTTGATAGTGACCGAATTAATAAAGACTCCACAATTCAATTTCAATATTTTTTATTGGGTCAATTTAATTCCAAAACAACGGCAGCGGCCGATCCCAACAAAACCGAATATACAAGTCATAAGCCTAAGAGCTTGCGCAGAAGCTCTACTAAAGCTCCCAAAGTGCATGCGCTACAAAAGAACCACAAAATATAGAACAGCTGATAACGGGCAATTAGTGGACCGCTGCGGCTAGTTACACTCAGAGACTTAAATATAAATAATTATGATATTTGATGCTGGCACAAGTTCCAACATCCGCCCCCCGTTGACTTCCATCTTTTAACAAAAAATCCTTGGGGGCATGGGACAGCTTCATCACATAATATTACTGATGATCTCAAGGTCCATAATGCTCAGTTGCAGGCTGCCGTGTCCATCCAGATCCAGAGAGCGCTCGAGCCAGACGTCAACAGAGTGGGGAGAGTGGAAGGAAACCTCTTTCCGAAATTGCGCGTAGGCGCACCTTTCGATTGCAGGATCGGGAGCCTTCACGGCTGGAGCAGTAGCCACCTTGGCAGCTGCAGACGGAATGGAGACAGACCTGGGCGCTGACTTAATCGGCAACGGTGACAATAATCCAAATCCCGGACCAGATGAGGGATGAAGTACAGCAGCTTCAGAAAATCCATCGCAGACAACTGCCAGATGCGACGTTGAAATAGCGACCACGGGGGGAGCGGTGGATAGCAGGGACACTGATGGGACGCAATTGGACACGTCCTGGCTATCGTGATCGTTGTTCAGGTTTCGCTCCAATTTAAAAACCTGAGAACCCGATTGGATGTCGCGGTCCAGCGGGTAATCCTGACTGCATGAGCGACGATTTTCCAACAGACCATCCTGCACCTTCACCACCGCTATGGTTGGTTCTGCCATTGACGAAGCAGTGGGACCATTGGTGCCGTCGAGACGAGTGGAGTGTGTAGGTACCCTCATGGAGTGCTTTGCCATTCCCACCTGAATGTCAAAGCGCACATCAGCGGCAAGCTGGGAGAACTTCCAGCATAATTCACTCCCAACTTCAACAGAACTCAATCGCTCTTACTCATCCTGGAGTGTGGTAAATTTCTTGCGCAACAAAATTTCCAACGGCTCCAGTACCATGATGGTCAAATCTCCCTTCTGCACTGCAGCCTTGACTTTATTATGCAGGGCTTCCATCTCCTGGTAGGTCACCTCTGCTCTTCGCCGCAAAAGCCTTTCCCTGCTTGCAGGAACCGAGGCACTAGCTACGTCTCCAGACTCCATTATGCAATTTGTTTTTGTGCAAGGTGCAATGTAATGGAAACAACAGCAACAAGTTTTCCTTTACAAGGTTTCCTTTAAGCACTTTAATGATCACAAATCAATTAGAGCGCGATCACGTCGAGGTCACCAAATGTTGAGCTATCAGCGTTTTGATAGCGACCGAATTAATAAAGACTCCATAATTCAATTTCAATATTTTTTATTGGGTCAATTTAATCCCAAAACAACGGCAGCGGCCGATCCCAACAAAACCGAATATACAAGTCATAAACCTAAGAGCTTGCGCAGAAGCTCCACTCCCAACGTGCATGCGCTACAAAAGAACAACAAAGCGCATGCGAATCTGGGAGAAACAAAAAATATGGAACAGCTGATAACGGGCAATTAGCGGACCGCTGCGGCTAGTTACACTGAGAGACTTAAATAGAAATAATTATGATATTTGATGCTGGCACAAGTCCCAACATTGTCTAATCATCGATGATTCTTTGGCCACTATCGATTGTTTTTATTATTTCTGCGCATTGAAGACCAGTGATGCCAGCTTGTCCTTTTTTCGGACACATCTGTCTTGTTTTTAACGCTTCATCCGAAAAAAAAGGAAAAAATAAAAGAAATCATCCGCAAATCTGTATTTTTTAAATCAAATATTGATTCTTCAAAAAAGGACTCAATTATGCCTATTATAAATATATTTTCCACAACTTCTGAGATGAAAAACAAAATAATTTAACAATATTCCAATATTCACCTAATAAATTGGAAAAATATTGAAAATACTTTACAATTTTGGTCAGAAGTGAAGAGGCATCGGGATTCTGCCGGCAACAATCCCTATGAGGAACTGGTGAATTTTCCTCTCAGCCTGCTTCCATTGCCATGGTCAAATGCTGAGGTAGAGAGAGTTTTTAGCCATTTAAACTTGGTGAAAACCAAAATTAGAAACCGTTTGGAGGTAGATACATAAAATGACATTTTGGCAATTAGGTCATAATTATAACTTGCCTGAAAAGTATCTCCAATAAATTGGCTCCATGGCTACTTATGAGGACAGCAATAATGACGAAAGAAAATAAATCAAAGATGCCTTTAAGCTATTATCTTAATATACTTAGGTATATATCTTAATATACTTAATATATACCTTAATATCTTAATATTATATAAAAACTTTTTGTTTTTTTTCTATTCTTTTTATAATATTTTCATCCTATTTTACCTGTTTTTATACCCTTGCAGAGGCTATTATAATTTTGGTCAAAAGTGTGCAACGCAGTGAAGGAGACATTTCCGACCCTATAAAGTATATATATTCTTGATCAGGATCACCTCCTTAGTCGATATGAGCATGTCCGTCTGTTCGTCTGTCCGTCGGTCCGTCTGTCTGTCTGTCGGTTTCCGAGCAAACTAGTCTCTCAGTTTTGGAGCTATCGAGTTGAAACTTTGCACTTATCTTTTTTTTCCTTGCAGGTAGTATATAAGTCGCAACGGCCGGGATCGGTCGACTATATCCTATAGCTGCCATATAACTGATTGATCGGAAGTTGCACAACCTTGTTATTTTTAAAGATGCATGGTTTAAAGATTAGTTAGAGGGTTGGGACTTGGTACAGATTACTCTTTGGGCAAAATAATTAAATATGCAATATATAAGGATCGGCCGACTATATACGATCCGCTATATATCTAATAATATAAGATGCGTGGCGCCACCTAGCGGACTGCGACTGAACTGCAAGGGTATATCAACTTCGACTCCGCCCGAGGTTAGCTTCCTTTCTTGCTTTTCTTAATCTGTCTTTTTTTCGAAAAAATATTGGCATCACTGCATTGAGGACAACGTTTAAGTAAAATTGTTTTTTTGTCGCAATATTTTAATTTTATTAAACGTTGATCACATGTAGTGAAATTTAAAAAGCTTGGAAGCTGAACAATGGTTTTAGTTGTTTCATTTTGTAGCGTGGTGCTACAAAATGAAAAAATTTGTGAAACGTAAATATTGTTTCTAAATGCCGCTCTGCATACTAGTGAAATGCAAATTTATGCATAGATATACTCATTGCATGCTGTTTTTATTTTTATTATTGTATTTAAGTAACACTGCGGAAGATAAGGACTCCGGTGACTGTATCCGGTATAGGAGGCGCAGGGTTCTCTACTGATGGGTTTTCTGTGCAAGTCAGCTTGCAATCCCAATGCTCTGACTACTCTGCGCAATTAACCGCAATCGTAGCCTCCAACATCACTGACCATCAGCCCAAAATTCCCGCCAATGTAAAGCTAGCGGATCCTCATTTTCATTAGCCTCAGCCAGTTGATTTGCTTATTGGAGCTGAATTATTTTACGAGTTGCTTTGTGTGGGACTAATTAATCTGTCTCCTGGTTTGGCCTCCATCCAAAAAACTCGGCTCGGTTGGATTGTTTGTGTAGGCGAAGGCCATGACAATGGTAAGGTCCTTATGGCAGCTGAGCAGTCAGAGTTGCGCGTCCAGCCTCAGACGAAGCCGGTGAAGGTTGAGTCTGTGAAGGTGAAGGTGAAGGTGGAGACCTAGTGTCATAGGTCATATATTACCCAGTGTGGATGTGAAGCCGCTCTTGGACTTTCGCAGCGAAATGGCTACCGAGATGCCATCGCACAATGGTTGCGCCCATAGGCCAAAAAATAAAAAAAGTCATAACAACAAAAATGTAGGATAAGTAAACAAATCGCTTTTAAATTGTCCAAACTTCTTTGTGGCATACTAGGTTTGTCCGGAAAATTAACCGTTCTCTGTAAAAATAAAATTGAAGTTGAGTGCAGGTGTTCATTTTCACAGCGCAGCTTGCGCGCATCCCGAATTTTTCATAAGAAAACCGAACTTTGAAGTGGTCAGATCATTTATTACGTCTCCAAATTTAAAATATTTGTAATGGATTTTGAAGTTGAAGTTTTTTTCTAAAATTTGAGATATTATAAAAAATGGTACTTGTTAAACTGTTCTTGTTATATTAATTTCCCCCTGATTCCCCCTTTATGAGTGATATCTGTGCATTTGCCAATGTTTTCAGGTAATAAAAATGTTAAGTTCAGCTGCCGATTTTTGTCGATTTGTATATACTCATTAATAAACTCAAGCTGTCTTACTATATTCAAGGTCAAATTCGCGACGCAATCTGCTGCTCTTCGTTTGCTGTTGGGATGTTTCTTTTGTTTTCGTCATTTGTGTTTGTCGATAATTTCATTTTACTTTTTCGCTTATTTCTATGTTTTCATTTTTAATAGGTGCTTCTTATAAGTGCGAAAAATTTGTGCTTTTTTCCTTAAAAATCGTTTTAAGAATTCAATTGTTAAGCATCAATCTAATTGGCTGAACACTATTCAAACAATTATAATTGAGCCACCTCAACAAAAGATTGCAAGTGCTGAACGTGGACGATCCAAAATTGATTTTGCTTAGCCCTAAAAAAGGAAAAAGGAATGTGCTCATACTCGGAAGATGTCTCGCATATTGACAAATACAGACTTAATTAATACACTTCTTTTGCGTTCAGACCCTTTCATAACAAGTCAAAGGAAACTATCAAAAAGAGACAAATCTAATTTTTTTCCCAGCACATTTGATTTATTAGAAAATAATTGTTAATATTTATTTCACTCCAATTAGCACTCAATTAAATTTTATTTTTAATGATTTAAATACATTTATTCTTATATACATATCATAAAAGGAACTTTAGAACCTCACTTCGATATATTTTGAAAAGCTTTGGGAGGAGTTTTTACATTTTTATACTCTAAATAATTTTATATATATACAAATATATATACAAATTTAAATATAATACAAATAAATTGGATGCCTAATAATAAAATTTTAACACTGTAATTCCACTGGTAAGTAAGAAAGTATTTTTGACCACCGTTGCCATATACATATGTAATACTACTGCCATACTTACAATGGTGCTATGAGAGCTATAGGATTCAGTCGTCCGATGTATCCAATTTTTTGACTATATATTTAAAAATTTTTTTAGATTTTTGAAAAAAATTTCACGTTGATATCTCAACGGAAAGTATTTATGGCCGCGGCTTCATACAAGCCCAACCACTGTGCATCGCCCAGCTGCAGTGACATCGCGGATTAAGTTTTTGGATTAACTTTAGCTGCAGTGACATCGAGGATTAACAAAATTTGTCTGCTGCCCCTTTATGATGGCGTTGAAAGCTCATCTTCCAACGGGAGGAGTATGTTGGGTCAAGTAGCCGCTGAAAAGTTTGGCCGGCAATAATTTATTGAATTTGTTTATCTTTTCTTTATCTTTGTCTCTATTCGAGTCGCCAGCTCTCGTGCATTCCATCGGCCACCTGCATCTGCCGTCATGCGCTATCGTCACTCTCTCGCGGTATCTCTCGGTCGCTTCGCAGCATCAAGCGGTGAGTCGCGCGCCCGCGTTTCTTATTCTAATTCGGTCTTCAACCCTTTGCAAGTTACATATGTCATTTGTATATACATACATATATAAACCAAATCAATTAAATAAATTGTATTCTTACATGGAAATCGAATGGTGCTTGTTGTTTTTTATAAAAGCTTAGATTTGGAACATTAAATATAAAGCTCCCGAAAACGCTTGGTAACTGAACAATCTACATATATATAAATGAATACGGTGACCATTGGTACATATGGCAGATAGGCTGAAGTAATGTAAGATGAAATTGTAGCAGTATTATCTTTGAATTTGAATTTTATACTACGTATTTTAAATTTAATTTTAAAGATAAAAGATATGATAATGGAATAGACGAGTATTAGTTGGGTCTGTGGGTTATCCTAATGCCGTTATCAGATATCTCCCAAATAGTTTAAGTTTGTGAAGAACATTTAATACCCAATAGATCCGTATCGAGATATCAAGGCCCAATCATTAACGAACAGTGACGTGCACTGAAAATGAACTGTAAATATTAGAGTAATATGGTGTTATTTCATCATACGGGTCATACGGCGTTGTAACATGGATAACATCTGATCTTCGAGAGTTTTGAAATCCCGTCTATCAGAGAAACTTTTTTCCGTTATTCTCAAATTGAAAGTTTTTGGTTGACTAAAGGATTTCGAGTTTTATTATACCGGGTACTAATAGATTACAATGGTTTGTTGTAGTCGAATGAATGTTTGTGACAAGAGAAGGAATAGTCCCCGACCCCAATAGTTATATATATTCTTGATCAGAATCAACTTGCCCGTATGAACGCGTGGATCTCAGCGACTATGCGAGATAGAGCTATAATATATTGCATAAAGACTTCTATACGCACACAGATAAATTTTTTTTATTTTTTTGCCACGTTCCCTACTCACTGGCGTAGAGCCAGTTGAGAAAAGTATTTTGAAAAAGTTTTGATGCCAAACTATTTTAATACCTAATACATACCTGGAAAATAAATTCAGCCCAAATAAATTCAACGTTCCAATTTTTTTAGAAATCAGACGCATTAATGTTCTGATCTCAAAGACTATGTAATATATGAGCTTTCCGATTTGGCACATAGACTCCTAGACACCTACGCAGATCAACCTTCTGCCAAAATTTTGCTAGGCCTACTTTCGCCACAAAAAAAAAATGTTGCGCCAGCTTAGAAAAGTTGTATTGAAAAAGTTTAATTGCGAAACTATTCCAATGGGCAATTTATAGCCAAATTGGATTCTGTTCAAACATTAAGTTGAACATGGGAGCTATCGTTTTTGTTAACGATTTACCTGATGCCATAAGTTATGCTACTACATGCTACTGATAATTTCATGCTGTGCTCTTCATTCTCCAATTATTTCTTTCAGCAAGACTGGCAATCAACCTTGATCAATGTATAATTTCTGTGGTTTTCCAACAATCTCCTTTTTCTTAACCGTTCGTGTGTAATCTATTGATGTTTAATCGACCGTTTCGTTTGGGATTGAAAAAAATAGCATAACAATATGAAGTACAGTTTCGTTATTATTTAGATAATATATTGAAATATTGATATTGGTGTTGATAGATTCTATTCCGATTTCCCGGTGAATGTTCTCATTTCGTATCTAATGTGCTGCAATGCTCATTCTGCAATTGTAATACTTCGCAAAATATCGGATTGACTCAATTGTTGACTTTACTTGTAGTTTCCCTTATTTCTATTCCATATGTCCATATTGGTTAACCAATGTGACATATTCCATATTTCACATTCTGCAAGTTTTGTTTGATTGATCCTCACCTAACGAAAATGGAAAAGCTCCGGTGGCTCATTTCATGCCTGCGCGAGTCAGCCTTGGATACGGTGAGAGCTCTGGAAATAACTGACGCGAACTACGATGTGGCTCTTGACCTATTGCATCCTAATATTTCAGTCTCAGATTAATGAGATCCTGCAGCTTCGTGTGGTCGAGCCAGGGTCTGTTGCGACTTTGCGGGAGCTTTCGGATCGGTTCAATGGGCATATGCGGGCTCTTATGAGTTCCGGATCAGCTGCCGAGATCCAAGGATGCTTGCTCCAAGGAGGACGACACACTTCCATCTTGGGAGTCCATGGCAGGATTCTTAGAGCAAAGGTGCCGGACTCTCGAAAGCGTTGACTTTTCTTTGGCGGCGTATTCACCAGCTAACCAAGTAGGCCGAGGTGGATCGTCCAATAACCGATCTTCGTGCATGGTTATTAACGCTAGTCCTGCTCTCTGCGCCCTGTGTGGTGTTTCGGCGCACGAGCTTCCTTCTTGTCAAAAGTTCAGTGCTTTGCCAATTGAGGAACGGTAAGATGAAGTGCGGCGTCTGACTCGCTGTTTTTTTTGTCTAGCGGATGGAACTCTTGCTCGCGGATGCCCAGTTTCCCGCTGCTCGACGTGCAATCACCGTCATCATATTCTGTTGCACCCTCGCGGGCAGGTTTCACCCGCAAGAGTGTCACGTCCCATCGTGAGTTGCTGTTGCTGAGTTGCGCATTTGCTGTTGCGAACCCATCCCGCTCAATCAACACTGTTGTGACCCAGGATCGCAATGCTGAGCTAGTGCTCCTGCCAACAGCCAATGTACTCGTTCGTGGTCCAGATCGACCTTCTTGCCTTCTTGCCTTGCCGAGCTTTATTGGATTCCGGTTCACAAGTGCATCTCATCTCGTCGCGGCTGACGAATGAACTTCAGCTTTGCCGCTCCAAGTACTCTACAACAGTGGCCGGTTTCGGCGGGGCTGGATTTGAAACGGATGGAGCATCTGTTAATGCTAAAAGTCCCGCCTTAGCTCTTATTCAGTGGAAATTGAGGCTGTTGTAGCTTCACATATTACAGACTATCAGCCTAGCCATGACGTTCTGGAAGATTCCTGGCAATATGGATCTAGCTGACCCCAACTTCCACAAAACGCAGCGAGTGGACATGCTGATTGGAGCCGGCTTATTCTTTGACCTGTTGTCGGCTGGCCAAATCCAGTTAGGTCACGGGCTCCCCATTGCTCAGAACACTCGATTTGGCTGGGTGTTTTCTGGACGCGGTGAACTATCACGGGATGTATCTGCGGGGGAGGATGTTGGGCCAAGCAGCCACCAAAAAATGCAAGCTCTTAGGTTTTATCACTTGTTATTCGGCATTGTTTTGGATCGGTCGCGGAATTTGTTTTGGGGTTAAATCGACCCATAATAAATTGAATATTAAAATTGAACCTTGTCTATTAATTCAGTCGCTATCACAACGCTGATAGCTCAAAATTTTTTTTTTTCTTCAATTTTGATTGTCTACTTCAGTGATTTCATTTTTTTATTTATTACGTATTGTGTTTCATTTTATTATGTTGTATTGAAATATTTTGATTTTAAATGTGTCTGGTAGTTCGGTTATTTGAATGTCCTTGTTGTTTCTAAATATTGTTTGGAAATGGTCCGCCAGGCTATTAGCTATTAGACCAAGAGTTCGACTTTGTTTTTATTGGAAGCTTGTAATAGGATGTATAGGATATAACGAAATCCAGAAAGGGTTGTTGTTTCTAGAGATGGCCTCCAGCGATATCGATAATCCCGTGAGTTATCGAGTTCGATTGTGCTATCGTAAGCACTTAGGGTTACCACACTAGCACCCTTCTAGAGTTCCAGTTAGGAAAGATACTTTGGGAACCTGACTCTGGGAATCTGACTCATTGTCCTGATCTTGATAACTGCTCGGTTGGCTGGGCAGTTGGCGCTGTCGTTTTCTCTTGAGTCGGAGGTGATTCGTTTTGGAAGATGCTGGTTTTAGTCAGTCGATGGAAACTTTGTTGTCCTTTGTGTGTCCTTTGAGCGTAAAGTACTTGTTGTGCTTTGCTAAAACTTCGAACGGACCCTCGTAGGTTGCTTCCAGGGGAGTTTTGACTCGATCCACTCTGACGAAGACGTGGGTACTATGGTTCAAATCCGGGTGCACAAATGGTGCACTGGCTTAGTGGTTAGTAGCTGACATATGTTTTTTCAAAGTGGCGGATGGCGTCCACTTTGGCTTCGGATGGTTTCCAGCCGTGCTGGTTGATGCCATGTCCCAGGAACGAGAGTTTTGATTTACCGAATTGGCACTTCTCGAAGTTCACGGTGAGATGTGCCTTTCGAAGGTAGTCAAGGATCGTACGGAGGTGCGTCTCGTGCTGCTCCTCGGATTACCCTCGATGATATCGTCGATGTATGCGAAAACAAAGTCGAGATCCTGCATTACGTTGTTTATGTGACACTGAAAAGTTTGCGCTGCATTGCGTAAGCCGAATGTCATGAACAAGAATTCGAATAGCCCAGAAGGAGTGATAATTGCTGTTTTGAAAATATCTTGCGGTTCGACAGGGATCTGGTGATACGCTTTTTGCAGGTCGATTTTTGAAAATATCTTTTTACCGTGTAGGATGCTCGTTACATCCAGTATGTACGGAATAGGGTATCGATCCGGCACTGTTACTTTGTTTAGTGCTCGGTAGTCGCCGCATGGTCGCCACTCTCCGTTTGTTTTCTTTACCAGGTGTAATGGACTTGACCAGTGGCTTTTTGAGGGGTGACATATTCCTTTTTCGATGAGGTAGGAGAACTCAGATTGTGCAGCTTTGAGTTTGTCGGGCGCTAGTCGTCGGGCGCGGGCGTGAGTAGGCGGGCCGTTGGTCGAGATGAAGTGCGTTACTTCAGACTCTGCTGGCAGCCGGTTCGAGTTGATCGTTGTATTCGAGATCGTGGTATTCGTGAAGCAACCTAGCGTTGATCACGTTGAGGCGCGTGACATGTTGATTTGTGCAGCGTAGCGCGATCGATGAGATTGCGTCGTTTCATATCGACGAGTAAGTCGAAATGTTGAAGGAAATTGGCTCTGAGGCGCGTGACATGTTGATTCGTGCAGCGTAGCTCGATCGATGAGTTTGCGTCGTTTCATATCGACAAGTAAGTCAAAATGTTGAAGGAAATCGGCTCCAATGATAGCGCAGTTGACGTCAGCTAATACGAAGGTCCAAACGAAGTTTCGTCCCAATCCCAGCGACAATGTTATGCGTTTTTCTCCATAGGTTTGTATCTTCGTACCATTGGCGGCGAAAAGAAGCTTTGGAGTGAGCATAGTTTTTGCGATTCTGCAGGGTGGCATCACTGAAATGTCGGCGCCGGTGTCGATGAGAAATTTAGTTTTGGAGTAATTGTCGTTGATGGCGAGGCGGGCAATTGTGTTGTGGTCTTCTTCGAATTTGTCCGCCGAATACAAAGACTGTTTTAGTTTTTTGGATCGGATGAAAACGAGCACGGTTTTTTTTTTCATTTCTGGCGACATTTCTGGGCGGCGTTGCCAAATTTGCTGTGGTACCAACACAAGCCTGAAGTCGTGACGCTGTTGCGATCCGTTAATGTGGCTGAACTGTTCTTGCGGTAACAGTTTTTGAATAACGCTTTGATTTGTTGCTCGATGCGGTCTAGACGTTCGTCTAAACGGTGCTGCTGGATGGCGCCGATTTGGCGTCAGCGGTGCGTATATGATGAAAGTCGCCGACTTCCATCACTTTGTCTGCCAACTTACCTAAGTCTGCTAGGCAGGCGTCCGATGCTTGCTAGATCGCTTGCAGCCACAGTGCTTTAAAGAATGTTTCGTCAACTTTGTTTGCGACGAGTGCGTTTAGCTCGTTGAGCAGTTGTGTGGGGCGCTTGTCACCAAATCAACTTCAGGGTTTTCTTCTCCTCGCTTTCGCAGAACCGTTCCAAAATGCATGACTTTAAGTTTTCGTACTTTCCTGTGCCTGGTTATTTCAGTTATTCCTGCCGGAAAGAATTGGGCTTCGATTTGCGACAGCCATAATTCTGGGTGCTCGGTCCAAAAGGGCGGAATTTTAACAGCTACGTGGTTAATAACTGCGTCTGAATCGCGAGTATCGGTATCGTTGTGTGGTGTCGTTGTTTGCCATTGTAAGCACCGGCGCTCGCGTCTATATAGTGATCAATGTTCGTTTATTCACTATATATTTACTTAAAACTAATAAAAAGTAACAAAGGCGCACCTAGCGGCGGATGAGACTGTCGATGCCGTTAGGAGCAAAAAGTGTTGCTGTTTCTAGAGATGGCCTCCAGCGATATCGATACTCCCGTGAGTTATCGAGTTCGATTGTGCTATCGTAAGCACTTAGGGTTCCCACAGTATTAAGTCTAATATTGGTATTAAGATTTAGACAATAGCTGAAAAAATTAAAAAACCGCTTTAATAGGCCCGGAATGGCCCGGTTTGGGCTATTGGCACATTTAATAAAAATCAGTTCAATTAAGGCATCAAAAATAAGTTAAACACAATAGGAAAACATTAAGAGATATAAATAAACAAGATGTATTGAAAACAAATATATTGCTTTTTTTATAATTAAGGAAATTTACGAAAATGATTTTTAACACTTAAATCATTCTCAAAATCAAACTTTAGGGGAAAACAAATTTGTACTTAATGAATCATTTTTTTTTTTTTGAAATAAATAAAGTTGTTGTTTGTTATAATCCTTGTGCATTCGTACTCGGTTTAAGTAGAAAATTTTTGGTGTTTCTCTCAATGTATTGCCAATAAATAGTTTTCGCTCTTCAGACTTTTGCGCAAAAAACTAAAAGTTGGTTATTTGTGCCTAATTGTTCTTGCCTAACAAGTACTTTTTGAGTGTTTTTTCTTGTTGTAATGTGAACTTTGCTATTGCGCTTTTTGTTTCTGTTGTTCTTCTGTTATTTGGAAACCACGTATCTCGGTCTGTTTGTAACATTGTAGATAATTTTAGTTTCTGTGGTGATTGGTGCTATGCTTATTGTTATTGCAGAGGGTATTCTAATTTTGGCCAAAAGTGTGCAACGCAGTGATGGAGACATCTGCGACCCTATAAAGTATACATATTCTTGATCAGGATCACCTCCGTAGTCGATATGAGCATGTCCGTCTGTCCGTTTTTATGCAAACTAGTTTCTCAGTTTTAGAGCTATCGAGTTGAAACTTTGCACACATCCTTCGTTTATTTGCAGGAAGTATATCAGTCGGAACGGCCGGGATTCCACACATGGTAAATTTGACCAATATATCTTATGTACAAAATTTCATACGGATCGTCCGCCTATATACTATAGCTGTCATAGAACGATCGGAATTTGAATGACTTTGTTGATTTTTAAGTTAGAAAAATGGGACTTAGTACAGATTCTACTTTGAACAAAATAATCTGAATTGCCGAATTCGAATTGAAATTGGCAAAACTTTGATGTTTTTTAAGCTAGAGTGATAGGACTTTCTACGGATTCCATTTTGGGCAATCTTATTTGTTCGGCCAAATTTCATCAGGATCGGCCGACTATATCCAATAGCCACCATATGACTGAACGATCGGAAATGGCATAACCTTAACTGCAAGGGTATATCAAGGGTATCTCATTGTCTCTGTGGCAAGCCCAATGAAATTAAACGTCCTAACACCTATGTACCGATTTTCAGCCCAACCCTGGAACTAATTTGTTCGCTCTACCGCAAATAAACACTGAAGTAGCGACGGATCCAATACTATTTTGGCTTACTGATACTGCTGAAATCAACAAGAATAAACCTTAACTAGCGCTAAATAATGTTAAATGCAAAATCTTCAACGGGATCACATGACTTGTCTATCCCGATAAATGAAAAAATTGATTATAAATTATAATTATAATTGGCGTATTAAAATTAACGAACAAAAGTGAAAAGCTCCAACTCACATTAAGGTATTATATACCTGGGTACCTACCCAGCCTCCGATGCGTCACAAACTCCCGATGTTTTTTGCGCCTATATATCTAAATAACTGCAAGTTACTGATACTAATACTTAACTGATACTTAACTGCAAGGGTATATCAACTTCGGCTTCGCCTGAATTTAGCTTTCTTGTTTTGTTCAAAAGTTTTCATTAGTGAAAACTCTCTTATATCAGATATTCGTTTATGCCAATAGCTCGGATATAAATTGTTATCCTTATGAGCATTTCCGAATCAATTTAATTCTTGCTAATATCTCGCAGCCTCTTAGCGAAAACAAATAACAATAATAACAACGCGGAGGTATTTATATATATGATAGAAATAGAAATTTTAAACTAATTAATATTAATACTAATTTAACTACTAAATATTTTTTTAATTTTCTTACCATCACAATTGCCAGTTTCCGCATTAAGTGTGTATCCCGTTCCGCAACTTTGAAGACGCTGTTAATGATACGTAGGTTACATTTTATTAAAACCGTATTGTGACAAGGAACGTAAGAAACTGAAGCATGTTTTTGGTTTTGACAAATCTATAAGGGATTAGGTGGGTTTACTCGGCCAAGAAAAGGGCTATTTCCAAAAATTTTTTTTATATAAAGAATGAAAAATTGTATTACAACTTTTAAGTTTCTTAAGGAGGCAAGATAGTTTGAGACTTCAAAAAAAATTTTTTTTCAAAAATTTTTTATATAATAGAACAGTATCTCAGGAATATCCTGTGAAAGTTTCATGTCGATCGGACTAAAGCTCGCTGAGATACCGATTTTCTAGTTACTTTCTCTCCATATCCTTTCAATTGCTCTTAAAACTTTAGACGCGTTTTTCTCAAAACACTTTTTTCAAGTCGGTGCGTAACGTAACTCAAAAAGTAATGCTTGGATGTAAATAAAATTTTTCACAAATCTTTAATACAATAAATACTTGCGGAGAAACGAACGCTTTTTATACCCTTGCAGAGGGTATTATAATTTTGGTCAAAAGTGTGCAACGCAGTGAAGGAGACATCTCCGACCCTATAAAGTATATATATTCTTGATCAGGATCACCTCCTGAGTCGATATGAGCATGTCCGTCTGTCCGTCTGTCCGTCTGTCCGTTTCTACGCAATCTAGTCTCTCAGTTTTAAAGCTATCGAGTTGAAACTTTGCACACACCCTTCTTTCCTTTGCAGGCAGTATATAAGTCGGAACGGCCGGGATCGGTCGACTATATCCTATAGCTGCCATATAACTGATTGATCGGAAATGCCATAACTTTGGTGTTTTTAAAGTTAGAGGGTTGGGACTTTCCACACATGTTATATTTGACCAAAATATCTTGTGTGCAAAATTTCATAAGGATCGGCCGACTATATCCTATAGCTGTCATAGAACGATCGAAATTGGCATAACTTTGGTGTTTTTTAAGTTAGAAAGATGGGATTTGGTACAGATTACTCTTTTGGCACAATAATTCGATATGCCAAATTTCACAAGGATCGGCCAACTATATACGATCCGCTACATATCTAATAATATAAGATGCGTGGCGCCACCTAGCGGACTGCGACTGAACTGCAAGGGTATATAAACTTCGGCTCCGCTCGAAGTTAGCTTTCCCTTCTTGTTTTTATGTAAAAATGGTACCTCCGACTTTACAACCGCGCCAAAATTTTAAAATCGCATATTTTTATACCCTTGGAGAGGGTATTATAATTTTGGTCAAAAGTGTGCAACGCAGTGAAGGAGACATCTCCGACCCTATAAAGTATATATATTCTTGATCAGGATCACCTCCTGAGTTGATATGAGCATGTCCGTCTGTCCGTCTGTCCGTCTGTCTGTCTGTCTGTCTGTCGGTTTCTACGCAAACTAGTCTCTCAGTTTTAAAGCTATCGAGTTGAAACTTTGCACACACCCTTCTTTCCTTTGCAGGCAGTATATAAGTCGGAACGGCCGGGATCGGTCGACTATATCCTATAGCTGCCATATAACTGATTGATCGGAAATGCCATAACTTTGGTGTTTTTAAAGTTAGAGGGTTGGGACTTTCCACACATGTTATATTTGACCAAAATATCTTGTGTGCAAAATTTCATAAGGATCGGCCGACTATATCCTATAGCTGTCATAGAACGATCGAAATTGGCATAACTTTGGTGTTTTTTAAGTTAGAAAGATGGGATTTGGTACAGATTACTCTTTTGGCACAATAATTCGATATGCCAAATTTCACAAGGATCGGCCAACTATATACGATCCGCTACATATCTAATAATATAAGATGCGTGGCGCCACCTAGCGGACTGCGACTGAACTGCAAGGGTATATAAACTTCGGCTCCGCTCGAAGTTAGCTTTCCCTTCTTGTTTTTATGTAAAAATGGTACCTCCGACTTTACAACCGCGCCAAAATTTTAAAATCGCATATTTTTATACCCTTGGAGAGGGTATTATAATTTTGGTCAAAAGTGTGCAACGCAGTGAAGGAGACATCTCCGACCCTATAAAGTATATATATTCTTGATCAGGATCACCTCCTGAGTTGATATGAGCATGTCCGTCTGTCCGTCTGTCCGTCTGTCTGTCTGTCTGTCTGTCGGTTTCTACGCAAACTAGTCTCTCAGTTTTGGAGCTATCGAGTTGAAACTTTGCACAACCCCTTCTTTCCTTTGCAGGCAGTATATAAGTCGGAACGGCCGGGATCGGTCGACTATATCCTATAGCTGCCATATAACTGATTGATCGGAAATGCCATAACTTTGGTGTTTTTAAAGTTAGAGGGTTGGGACTTTCCACACATATTATATTTGACCAAAATATCTTATGTACAAAATTTCATAAGGATCGGCCGACTATATCCTATAGCTGTCATAGAACGATCGAAATTGGCATAACTTTGGTGTTTTTTAAGTTAGAAAGATGGGATTTGGTACAGATTCTTTTTTTGTGAAAAACAATCCGATCTGCCAATTTTTATAAGGATCGGCCGACTATATACGATCCGCTATATATTTAATAATATAAGATGCGTGGCGCCACCTAGTGGACTGCGACTGAACTGCAAGGGTATATCAACTTCGGCTCCGCCCGAAGTTAGCTTTCCTTTCTTGTTCAAAATGGTTTCGTTCAAACGCAAATCAAACTAATTTCCGATAACACTGTAAGCCAGACTTTACGTACCGCAAGATAATAATTTTATGAAGCGACTCCGGCCGACTGCCCGTCACGGGATAAATTATAATGTTTTTTTTTTTTTTCGCGGTTTTTACTCCATACGTACAGCCCACCTCCCGTCCAATCGAACGAGGGACGCTGACGCGTGACGTTCGGCTCAAATCGCGGAAATAGATCCGAGACAGTTAAGCGAAAAATAGGAGAAAGATATCACGAGGAAGAGTGTTGCACAGATAAGGCGGTTAATATAAGCGATTTAAGGTTGTTAGTAGAGTAAAGTAACAAAATGTGGTAGAGACCATTGTAGTCCAAACATAATACCCCCATAATAATAGTCCCAGAACGGATCGTCTTGTGCATATGTCGAACTACAATGGCTGAGGAGTAGAGGACGAAAGTTTCTAGTCCTTCTACTAGGAACGTTAAAATTTAAGCGTGTTAGTAAATGCTGGCAGTCTATATTTCTAGGTAAAGATGCGCATCCCAATTAAGTCCCCTAAGAGCAAAAGTAAGGACGTTTTTTCGTACAGATTCAATGTGATCTTGGTTTACTCTATATTGAGGACTCCAGACACACGATCCATACTCAAGAATCGGATGGACCAGTGATGTATATAACGTTTTAGTTATGTACGTGTCATTAAATTCTTTTGACCATCTTTTTATAAAACCAAGCACACCCATAGCTTTATTGACCATGGTAGATATATGATCGGTAAACTTAAGTCTCAAATCTAATAGGACACCTAGATCGTTAACCTAAGTTAATCGTTCTAAGGCGTTCCCATAGAGAAAGTACATAGCCTGGTGAGGACTAGATCGGTAAAAAGACATGAGTTTACATTTCGATCCATTAAGCTTTAGATTATTTGCTAAACACCAATTTTGAAGTTTATCCAAATCGAATTGAAGTCTAGACTGGGCGAAAGTGAATTTATGCTGAAGGCATAGCTTAACGTCATCAGCGTACATAAGTAAAAGTGAATTAGTTAAGGCAAGGGGAAAGTCGTTAATAAACCGTGTAAGATGGCTTCCTTGGGGCACCCCAGATGTGGCGCGGACTAAACGCGAGGTAACATCTTTAAAGAAAACACTTTAGGTTCTCCCAGATAAGTAGCTCGAAATCCACATAAGAAGATCAGTCGGGAATCCCAAAAGACTGAGTTTACTTATAAGAAGCGAATGGTTAACAGAGTCAAATGCTTTACTGAAGTCAGTGTAAATGACGTCTGTTTGTAAGCCATTCCGGAAGCCATCCGTGATAAAAGATGTTAGCTCCAATAAGTTGGTAGTGGTGGAGCTGCGCTTCATGAAGCCATGCTGGCACGGAGTTATTATTGAACTACATAGGTGTTGCAAATGTCGAGTGATAAGTTTTTCAAAAAACTTTGGAATTGCTGACAATTTAGAGATGCCTTTATAATTTGCAGCGTCGGATTTTTTCCTTTTTTTTATGCAGCGGAATAATGAAGGATTCGTTCCACATAAGGGGAAAGATCGAAGTTTCCAGCGATAGATTAAAGAGTTTAACGAGCGGTTTGCACAGTGCCTCGGCGCAGTTCTTCAGAACACAGCCTGGTACTCCATCAGGGCCTGGCGAATACACGGGCTTGATCTTAAGAAGATCCGATAACACGCCACTTTTATCGAAAGATGGGCAAAATATAAGGTTGGCTGATTGGATATCATAAGTGTAAGGCTGAGCTTTTTCTAGGTGAATACGTAGTTTGAAAATACTGTGCAAAGAGATCGGCCATTGCCTGATTAGTCTTCGCATAAGAGTTCTCAAACGTAAGCAGTGGGGGAAAAGATACATGTTTACGCTTAGTGTTTACAAAGTTATAAAACTGCTTCGGATCCTGAGTAAACTGAATCCTGCAACGGCGAATATAACACCTATAACATTCTGCTTTATGCACGGTGAAATTGGAACGAGCTACTAAGTATCTTGAATAACTAACTGTGCAGCCAGATAATCTATGTTTATTTAAAAGTCTACTCATACTATTCTTTAAATTTATAAGATGCCAAGGCGGATTCGTTGAAGCGGACGGATATTTCCACGGCACACAAGCATCAAAAAATGAGTTTAAAGTAAAATACAATTTTTGTAATGCGATGTTCTTAACCTCACATGCCAGTAAATCAGACCAATCAAATTCCGAGATAAACTTATTTAATTTCAGAAAGTCAGCCTTACGGAAGAAACGAACTTTATGAGATTTAAGTGTAGACTTAAGGTCAATTAAGCAGTTGTTTTCGATTGAAAGCTCAAGAGTGGGAATGGATCCTCAGGGTCAGAAAGGGGCAAAGTTCTGGAAAGAGTAATTCCATCAAGATCAGAAACGAAATATAAGTCCAACAGCCGACCTAAAGAATTTCGAACTTGGTTAATTTGCCCGAGTGACATGTCAAACATTCTCACAGGGAAGTCGCGGTGGGAGTTAAGCTGAAAAGACGGTGAATTTTCAACATTTGACCACATAAGTTCTGGGATATTAAAGTCACCCAGAGCTATCAGCTGTTCACCATCAGACAGACGATCGAAAACTAAACGAATAGCGGACAATTGTTGCCAGTATGTTGGCGGTTCGGACGAAGGTGGTATGTAGGAACCGGTAACATACAAAGATTGATCGGACAAAGTGATTTTGATGCAAAGGAATTCAATGTCACCAAACTCTTGTGATTTTACCTCTTCAGAAGCGAGTTTGGAGTCTACAGAGATTAACGCTCCTCCTCCCCTTCGCAAAGTTCTATCACATCTAAAAGTTGTTTACCTACTAGGAAAAACTTCGGAGCTTAAGATCTCCGGCTTTAACCAAGTTTCTGTAAATACAATAATGTGAGATGTTAACTATAAGAATACAGTTTGGAAAGTTTACTACGTAACCCTCTTGTATTCTGATAGGTAAGTGTTAATCAAGACATTAGTTTTTTAAAACTGAGGAAGATGAGGTGGAAGGTTGGTCAGTGGCCGTAACATGTGGGAGTTTTACACCCACAGGTTTGGTTATTTTTTTTTCACCGTACTTGGCTGATGTTCTTGGACGAAAATATTCGGAACATGCTGGCGGAACAAATCGTCTTGAACATCTGCAAGGGCACACGTATTTTGAAAGATGACGTGTGCCTGGGGTATGAATATTTACATTTTGTAATGTCCACCACCTTTATGTCGACTTTTGTTTTGGTTTTGATGTAAGCCGAGATATCAATCTCAGAAGTATCAGGGGCAAGCCGGGAAACAAAAATATGTTTCGATGGTGGGATCACCTGCAAGGGTTTTGGTGCCGCCGTAACTAATGCAATTTTACGAAAACCACTAATCAACTCCTTGACAGTGGCGGCGCTAGCCTCGTTGGCGCTCGGGGCGAAAGACGCTCCTCCCTCCCCCCCCCCCAATGTAATTTTAATAATTACATTGTTGGAATACTTAGAACAAGTCACGGAACATCGCGTTTTTTAAAATTTAACTATTCTTGCCTTCGCCTCTGCAAAAGCAGTGATGATATAATTATAATCTACTGATGTAGCTATGCCAAAACTTTTTTGCTTTTTTTTTTTTCCCCCCAAAATTTTTTTCACCAATTACACCAATTTTGCCGCCCCTTAGTCTTGGCGCTCGGGGCGACTGCCCCTTTATACTGCCCCTCTATAGTAGCAATAGAATAGAAGCAACACCGTAAGAGATGAAGAAGCAGAGTGGGGCTATGTTTGGAAGAAAAATTTATAAAATTATTATTTTACCTCCAAATGTATCACTAGATACGGATCTATGAATTGTAATTCGTTTATTATTATACCCTTGCAGAGGGTATTCTGCCAAACAGTACAACTTCAGTAGTAACAACAATTACTGAAGTGATTTCCAGACTAAGAGGCAACGTCAAAGGCGAAACTGTAGAAGTATTATCAGCTAAACTGATGAATCTACAACAACGAAACAAAACTGCTAACCAATATACATCAGAGGTTGAGCAAATGACAAAAGCTTTAGAAAGTGCGTACATAGCGGACGGCCTACCACTTGCGTTAGCCAGAAGTTATTCTACACAGTCTGGAGTTAAGGCAATGGCAAATAATTGCTCAATTGATAAGGTAAAACTTATCATGCAGGCTGGCACCTTCAACACCATGAATGACGCCATATCCAAATTGTCGTCCAGTTGCACGGAAGCAACTGGACAACCTAATACTGTCCTTTATTTTAAAAATTATTCACAGCGTGGTGGAAACCGCGGACGTGGAAATTTCAGAGGAAACTCTCCTGGTGGTAAAAATAAGTACAACTAAAACAATTCCAATTATAACAATAATGGACAAGGCCAGTATAGAGAAACTCAAGAGGCCGTGGCAAATCGAATCGAGGCCACAATAATAGTAACACAAATAATAAGGTGAGAGTTTCCCAGAATAATTCGGACAACTCTCACCCTTCAGATGTTCAGCAGTTGGCAGTTATGCGGTTCATACAATCAATCATAGCTTAAATATATTTGTAGACTTTTATAATGTAAAGACGAATAAAAAACTTTCATTTTTATTAGATACTGGTGCAGTCATATCTCTGTTAAAGGAAATTTTGATATCTTTCATGATATCCAAATCAATAAGGAAATCTATATTTAAGGCATAGGCCAAGATATAATACAGTCGAACGGACTAATTTCAATAGAGATACAGACAGGTAAATACATAATTCCACACGATTTTCACTTAGTAAATTTGCACATCGCACTACCTTGTGATGGAATAATAGGCATTGATTTCATTAAGAAATTCAATTGCCAATTAAATTTCAGACTAAATGAAGATTGGCTCATAATGAGACCAATTTGAATTTCCCAATTTATGTTCCAATAACATACAGTTCTGGTAGTAATTCCATTGTTCTACCAGCAAGATCCCAAGTTGTCCCAAAGATTCATCTATCATCAGATGAAGAAAGTATATTAATACCTAATCAGGAAATTCAACATGGCATTTATGTTGCGAACACGGTCGCAACAACCAAAAATGCATTTGTCCGATTAATGAATACAACCAGTAATGATCAAATAGTAAATATTCACAGTTTAAAATATGAACCACTTTCGAACTATGACATAGTTCACAAAAATCCAGAAAATAGAGAAAAAACTGTATTATCTCAATTAGCTAAAAATTTCCCGCCACAATTCAAAAACGAACTGACTAATTTTTGCACCCAGCTTAGTGATGTATTCGGACTCGAAACCTAATCAATCACTACCAACAATTTCTACAAGCAAAAGCTAAGATTAAAGGATGATGAACCAGTTTACATAAAGAATTATAGAAGTCCACATAGTCAGAAGGATGAAATTAATATACAGGTACAAAAATTAATAGACAATAAAATAGTAGAACCGTCTTTATCAGCCTATAACAGCCCACTTTTATTAGTTCCGAAGAAATCACTTCCCGGATCTGATAAGGAAAAATGGCGATTAGTAATTGACTATCGTCAAATTAATAAAAAACTGTTATCGGATAAATTCCTGCTACCTAGAATTGATGATATTTTGGATCAATTAGGAAGAGCAAAATATTTCTCATGTCTGGACTTAATGTCTGGCTTTCATCAAATCGAACTTAAAAAAGGTTCCAGGAATATTACGTCATTTTCAACGAGCAATGGCTCGTATCGTTTTACACGATTGCCTTTCTGTTTAAAAATAGCGCCTAATTCATTTCACAGGATGACTATTGCATTCTCGGGATTAGACCCTTCACAAGCATTCATTTATATGTATGACTTAATAGTTGTTCCGAAAAACATATGCTTAAAAACTTAACTGATGTTTTTCAGAAATGTAGGGAATACAACCTTAAGTTACATCCTGAAAAATGCTCATTTTTTATGCATGAAGTCTCCTTTCTGGGACATAAATTCACTGATAAAGGAATCTTGTCAGACGACAAAAAATACGACGTCATTAAAAATTACCCAGTCCCTCATGAGGCGGACAGCGCTAGAATATTTGTTGCATTTTGCAATTATTATAGACGTTTTATCAAAAATTTTGCCAACTATGCTCGTCACATAAAATGATTTTGTAAAAAAGATGTTAAATTCGAATGGACAACTGATTGCCAGAATGTCTTCGAACATCTCAAATCGGCACTAGTAAATCCGAATTTATTACAATACCCAGATTTCAGCAAAGAATTTTGCATAATAACGGATGCAAGTAAGCAAGCGTGTGGAGCGGTTTTAATTCAAAACAAAAATGGACTCCAACTTCCAGTTGCTTATGCATCAAGATCGTTTACTAACGGTGAAAGTAATAAAAGTACAACAGAATAATAATTGACAGCAATTAACTTATTTCAATACCTTATATTGAATTAGAGGTGGGCATGGGCTGAATTTTTCGACACGGCCCAACACGACACGACAGCTTAGTTTTTTTAGCACGCACGCACACGCACGGCCAAAAATTTTGCCAACACGGCCCAACACGGCCCAACACGAAAAATAATATTTACATTACAAAAAATTGTTTTTTTCTCGAAATTTCTAGAAAATACAAAATTTTTAATGCTTCGTGTTTTGTCGTGTTTTGGAAGGTCGGCACGAAAACGCACGCACGCGTGTTAAATTTTAATTTTCAACACGAACACGCGTGGCCACGCGTGCGCACGCGTGCCACGACGAAAACACGAGCCCATGCCCACCTCTATATTGAATAACTTATTTCAGACCATAAGTTTATGGTAGACACTTCACTGTCAAGACTGATCATAGACCTTTAATTTACCTGTTTCAATGACTTGAACTGGACTGGACTGGCGACTTGAACTGAAAGAATATAATTTCACTGTGGAATATCTGAAGGGAAAAGACAACTATGTCTAAATTACCGCAAGATTCGATGTTAGCGATTTATATACCAATGGAATTCTAGACTTAGGTCAATTTTTCCAAAGGCTTGAACTGCAAGCCGGTATAAATAAAATCAGCCAACTCAAAGTGGCACCGTGGGAAAATATCTTTGAATATACTTCAATAGATAATTTCAAATTTATGGGCAATAAAATATTGAAAACATTAAGAGTAGCGCTACTCAACAAAAAGATAAAGAAGCTATTCTGTCTAAATTCCATGACGATCCCATACAAGGAGGTCATACTGGTATTTCAAAAACTTCAGTAAAAATTAAAAGATATTATTTTTGGAAAAATATGACTCGAGATATCACAGACTACATACGAAAATGTCAGAAATTCCAGAAAGCTAAAGTAACTAAACATAGTAAGACCCCATTAACAATAACAGACACACCTATAAATGTTTTCGACAGAGTGATAGTGGACACTATTGGTCCGCTACCCAAATCAGAAAATGGTAACGAGTATGCAGTCCCTTTAATTTGTGAAATAAACTAAGTATTTAGTTGCCATACCTGTACCAAACAAGAACGCCAATACTGTCGCTAAAGCAATATTTGAATCCTTTATTCTGAAGTACGGTCCAATGAAGACGTTCATTACGGACATGGGAAGAGAATACAAGAATTCAATTATAGACAATTTGTGCAAGTATTTAAATATTAAAAATATTACGTCTACAGCACACCACCACCAGACAGTTGGAACAATAGAGAGAAGTCATAGAACTTTTAATGAATACATACGATCTTATATATCGGTTGATAAAACTGATTGGGACGTATGGATTCAATATTTTGTCTTTTGTTTCAACACGACCCTCTCTATGGCATATAGTTATTGTCCATATGAGCTAGTATTTGGTAAAACAAGTAATTTACCAATACAATTTAATAGCATAGATAGCATAGAAGGTATACATAATATAGATGATTATGGTAAAGAAAGTAAATACAGATTAGAAGTAGCATATAAAAGAGCTACGATAATGATAGAAGATCAAAAGAATAAAAATAAGGCACTATATGATCAGAGAGTAAACAATATAGATATATCAGTAGGAGATAAAGTTTTATTAAGAAATGAAACAGGTCATAAGTTACATTATAAATATACTGGTCCGTATAAAGTAACGGAAATAGGAGATAGAAATAATATTATAATACTTAACGACAAAAACAAAAAATAGACAGTTCATAAGGATAGACTAAAACACTTTATTTCATAACCACATTTAGTATGGCCAATGGCCATACATAGATAAAAACATATACATATATATATAAATATCTTTAATACATAAATATTTTTAACTCATTTCATTTGCTTTGTCGTTATTAAGTACAAATTAAAAAAAAAAAAAATTAAAAAAAACAAGAAAGGAAAGCTAACTTCGGGCGGAACCGAAGTTGATATATCCTTGCAGTTCAGTCGCAGTCCGCTAGGTGGCGCCACCCATCTTGTTTTATTAGATATATAGCGGATCGTTTATAGTCGGCCGATCCTTATGAAAATTGGCAGATCAGATTGTTTTCCCCAAAATAGAATCTGTACCAAATCCCATCTTTCTAACTTAAAAAACACCAAAGTTATGCCAATTTCGATCGTTCTATGACAGCTATAGGATATAGTCGGCCGATCCTTACGAAATTTTGTACATCCTATTTTGGTCAAATATAACATGTGTGGAAAGTCCCAACCCTCTAACTTAAAAAACAGCAAAGTTATGGCATTTCCGATCAATCAGTTATATGGCAGCTATAGGATATAGTCGACCGATCCCGGCCGTTCCGACTTATATACTGCCTGCAAAGGAAAGAAGGCTGTGTGCAAAGTTTCAACTCGATAGCTTTAAAACTGAGAGACTAGTTTGCGTAGAAACCGACAGACGGACAGACGGACCGACGGGCAGACGGACAGACGGACATGCTCATATCGACTCAGGAGGTGATCCTGATCAAGAATATATATACTTTATAGGGTCGGAGAGGTCTCCTTCACTGCGTTGCACACTTTTGACCAAAATTATAATACCCTCTGCAAGGGTATAAAAATAAAATAAAAATAAAATAAATAAAAAAAAATATATATGTATATATATATATACATATATATATTATCTTTTTTAAAAAAAATTGTATAGATAATAAGAACATAACAATGTACTAAGCAACAGCGTGCCAAATGCCCAAACACATTTCAAGTGCATACGTAATATGATATGCAATAGCATTCGCCGTTTAGAACCGAGTCAGCATGGTTCCCACGCTGACCACATATATACATATGTGCATGTATAACTCTCTGCCCGTTTCTACATACTGTAACTTGACTTATATATAAAATATATAAATCGGCTGCTCTGCCGCTGCGCCGACAGCTAGAAAGCCTTAATGTGAAAAAAACACAATTCATTCAAATAAAGACACTCAACTGGATAAGACACATCCTTTTCAATTCTACAAAATAATGGATGGAGCGATTAAAAACCCAACCACTTTGATAGACTTATTCGAAATGGTCTAAGCTAGCTTTCCTTTCTTGTTTTCCAGTTCCAGTACAAATGTAGCATTCGACATTTACAAGGGGCAGGCAGCGGAGGGCAGGCAAGCCGGCACACGGCAAGAAAGTTTCCTTGGAGGAATTTGGAGTATATGCTGAAGGACCCCCCCGTGAGTATGACCGACAGTCTCAAGTGCGGGATTTAGAGCGAATGCGCAAGGATCAATGATCCGTGGCTCAAGAACCCCCTGTGGGTAAATCCGGTAGCTTTACACGAGTCATAACGCCGAGAGCAAGCGCGAAAAGGAAACCCAGGGTAAATCAAGTCGGGTTGGTCCCGACCATGGTAAATCAAGTCGCTTTGGTGCCGAACATGACAGGTATCTTGGTGTCGGAGCAGTAGCGACGGATCGGTCTGGTGTATACCTTTTCATTTCCTGACCGTTACGAACAGGTGTGATACTGTAAAGCGAGGGGTAACCAGCTAGGGAACTCAAGCACAGATATAAAACCAACCAGGGACACCCCGGTCAAGTCAGGAGACTCCTGATCCACACACCTGGAGTAAAAGAGGCGCGACGCCAAACCTCTAGTCACCCTTAGATCCTGAGAGAACCGCTAGCCGAACCGGCGCCAGGCACCAAGACCATTTTCTGCTGGGCGAAAGTTTTGGGGGGTGTATATATTCGCACCAACCCGGAACGGTGACCGGGGAACGACGGCAGGACAAGCGTTCGACGGCGCAGCCGAGCGGCAACATTCGAAGAATCAGCGAGGATCCCTCGGAGGAAACAACTGCGGTGAGTTTCACCCTTACGATACATTGTAAGCAAGCTAGAAATAAAAAGGGATATTGTTAAACAAAACTCCCGATGTTATTTCTGGGATTGGGCAGTCACGTCGGATATATAAATTCTGTAGAACGACCCACGAACTCTGGGAGCTAGCCGCGGCATCTGTTACGAGCGAAATCAAATAAAACAGTTCGTTACAAACTGCACTTTATCGTTGGTAGATGCACTTTCCATTGGGTACACTGAGCTTGCCAAATATTTTGGTGTTCCCACGACAGCAAGCCTAATCAATGCTTACACATCCCACGTTTCTTTCGATCCCTTATCCCTGACCTTTATCGTGACCCTTATTGATGCCACGGTATCATATTGCTCGGTGAATGCAATATGAATGGTTAGCTATGTTGCTTTTGTTGTTAAGAACTTTTGCGCATGTGACTATACTTAACGTTTTGTTAAATAACTTAGTATATGACATTTTTAATATTCATATATTCATAACTCATACATTATATATTATGGCTTTATATCATATGGCACTACAGAAAAAATGCCACTTGGTATCAACATTATTTTGGAAACAGCCCCATGCATCTTTAAAAATAACAAGGTTGTGCCATTTCCGATCGTTCAGTTATATGGCAGCTATAAGATATAGTCGACCGATCCCGGCTGTTCCTACAACATGCAAGAAAAAGAAGGATGTGTGCAAAGTATATATGATATACATGATATATAAACTATTCCCGTTTTAATTCCCAATTTAAAAAAAAAAAATAAAAATTAAGATTTTTATTTTATAAATTTTATTTTTAAATATCAAAAATGAGTTATAAAGATATCTTATTGGATTGATCGTTGATTTTAAACTGATTTTAAAAATTCAATTTTCTGATAACTATAGCTTTTATCGGTGAAAGGGACGCTGGCAGCATAGATGGACTTTGGTTGAATAGTTATGATTGGTCAGGGGTTTGATGTTTACGTATACTGTCGTCGATAAAGGCGTATGAATGGTTTATGTCTATGTTTATGTCTAGATGTCAATGATAATGCCATGGGAAATGGTTTGTGCCTAGCCTATTTGAATTATTTCCACAGTAGGCTCTGGAATGTTGTTTATATATGATTTGATAGGTATGGCAGGGGATACTGGTTTTATGGAGGTTTCGTTATCTAGGATATTCGCAGATACATTTAGTGTGTTTGCAGATACACTACCTTTAGAAATTTCAACATCCTTGTTGAATTCAACAACAATTTCCTTGTGGTTGACTAAACGCTTATAAGTGAATATTATAAATATGGTTATGCTTCTAACTATAAGTATTAGGCATATAAATACAATCCAAATGTAGACAATATCTTGTTTTTGTTGATTGATTAATGATTCTTTAAGTTTTAAAATTGTTGTTGGTTCATGTAGAGTTACATTGGTACTTGGCAATATTATTTTATATTCATTTATAATCTTTGAAGCAGTGAGTTTGATATTTGTTAGTGTACATTGGCATAATTGTTCTTCTAATTTCTAAGTGTACATTGGCATAATTGTGTAATATTATTTCCATCAATTGTTTTATTAAAAATTTCACAATTTTGGTTAATTTGCGTTTTACCTAAATTATATGTTATAACAATATTTAGTTCAATGTATTTTATAAATTCTTTTTCTGAAATAAAAGTGTGTTGACAAATTGCTTATTGATTTGTAAGGATCTTTGAAATACATTGGCCAGTTACTAAATATTTTTGATCCATTACATACACTAAGGGATTTTCAAAATTTTCCAAATAATAAACACTGTCGGGTCAGGCAGCAGCCACGGCATAAATTTAATCAATATAAATGTAAAATATATATATAAATGTAATAATTATAATTTAGCATATAATCATTTTCTCATCGCTGTTGTTAGTCGCAAGCCGACTCTTCTCGGCCGCTCGGCTTTATTTTATCTTTGTCATTAAGTTAACGAGCTTTCGCCCGTCCTATTCTATGCATTTTATAACGTTGCGAAACAAATATTTCCCTGTTTTGTTATTTTAAAAAAAGGGGAGGAGTCATTGAAAAGACTCAATGACCAAACATTAGTGACCCCGACGTGATCTAATTAATAAATTGAAAAATTCCACGAGCATAAAACAGTGCGAACATACCCGTTTCAGATTTTGCGCGGTGTATTAACATATGTATGTGCATTTTTGAACATAAACGGCACACAGTGCATCAGTGAAACAATTATTTGGTATTTATACATAAATTATTTAATAATATAAATAAATACAATACATACAATTGTTATCCAGTTCGCCAACATACATACATACATACGTTCCACTTGCAAGTGCATTCGGCTCACACAAGCGTTCATATATATATACATTCCACAACTCAGTGTACGGTTCTGAACGCACAGTGGGATAAATCGTGTTCGCTGCGCTCAAATATAATTAAATATAATAAAATAAACAAGAACTATAATTTTGGCGCCAAAATTAATTTTTGCGTGTTTTTACCTAAATTGAGCGTATTTCAATTATAGTGGCGATGAACTCCAGCGGCGCCGTCACAGGAGAACCCACTCCATCTCGGAGTGCGATTTTAAAATGCCAGGCAAAGGGTATCCTCCACGATTTGAAGAGGATCCAAGGCGCCCTGCAGTCAATGTCAAAGGTGGAGGATGCTATGCTCCATGTGCGTCACGGCCAGTTGGCCGCCATGTACGAGGATTTTAAGGAGAATTATGATGTCGCAGTGCAGCTTTTGGAGAATCGATTTAATAACCGTCGGTTGATATTTCAGGCTCATGTGATCGAGATTCTGGGCCTCAATCTATTGAAAGATTATACAATTTGGGGACGACAGTTCAGATCGCTGGCTGCATCATTGTCCAGGTACTTCTTCAAAGGTTGGATCCAGCAACTCAGGCCAAGTGGGAGGAAGGTCAAAATGCCTCGAACTCGGATCTCATCCCTACTTGGGAGTCGATGGCAGAGTTTTTGGAACAGCGTTGCAGCACTTTGGAGGCTATGGATGTGGCCTTGGCCGCTTACGCGCCGGGCACTCAGGTGGGAAGACGTCGCAAATAACAGTAGAGCATCCTTTATTATTACTAATTCACCTGCCTCTGCTTGTATATTATGCGGTGGGTGGTCCCATGTAGTTTCTGCATGCCCAAGATTTTTGTCATTGCCCCCTGAGAGCCGCCTTGGCGAGGCTAGGCGACTAGGTCTATGTCGGAAATGTCTCCAAACTGGCCATCACCTGCGTGAGTGCCTCGCTGATAATTGTCGCAGTTGTGGAAGGAGGCATCACACTCTGTTGCATTTTTTGGAGTTACAGTCTTCCAGCAGCCAGCCTTCTGCTGTGCCGTCTACATCAGCCGCAGCCGAGTGCACCGAGCCAATAGGCGTTTCACCATCCACGGCTAATGCACTAGTTGCCCAGGGTCGCAGCAGTGAGATAGCCTTACTGGGCACAGCGAACATTCTCATTCGGAGTCGTTCTGGGGTTTTTGTTCCATGCCGGGCTCTTTTGGATTCTGGATCGCAGGTGCACGTGATTACGTCCCGACAGGCTAGTCCGCTGCAGCTTCGTAGACGCAAATCGTACGTGGCAGTGTCGGGCATTGGCGACAGACGGATAGGCGGATTCTCCGTTGATGTGCTCCTACGATCCTATTGCTCTGAATATTCGGCCCTCGTCAACGCTGTAATCGGCACCAACATCACGGACCTGCAGCCTAGTTTTAGTTTGGATGTCTCCAGCTGAAATATTCCGTCAAACCTCACTTTGGCTAATCCCCAGTTCTTTCGACCGCAGCGGATCGATTTACTTATCGGAGCCAGTCTATTCTATGATCTGCTGTGTGTTGGTCAAATCCAGCTCTCAGCTGGCCTACCGGTGCTGCAGAAAACCCGGCTTGGATGGGTTGTGTGTGGCGGTGGTTCACATCTGGGGAGGAAGTCGTTCGTAGCCACAGCCTGCAAGGACGTTGTGAAGAGCTTAAGCCAGCTGGATGAGCGCTTAGAGTGTCTGCTTCGTAAATTTTGGGAAATCGAAGACGGCTCCTAGCCCATTGTGAAGTGGACGAAAGAGAAATTGGATTGCGAGACGCATTTCGTGCAGAATTCTGCTCGGCTCGAGTCAGAGAAGCTGCCCACTCGGTGAAGCTGCCGTTGAAGGTCAGCTCTGAGTTGCTAGGTGAATCGTAGTCACGAGCCGTGCGGCAATTTCTCTCCCTCGAAAGGAAGCTTTGCCTTCTATCTCAATTAAAGGATCAGTATGCTGCGTTCATAAAGGAGTATTTAGATTTGGGGCATATGTCTCCAGTCCCGCCTAGTCCACGACCTGCCATACAGTATTTCCTGCCACATCACTGCGTTTTGAAGGAGGATAGCTCAACAACCAATCTCAGGGTTGTCTTTGATGGTTCGGCTGCCACTACGTCTGGGTATTCATTGAATGACCTTTTGATGTCTGGACCAGTTATCCAACCAAAGCTGCTGCACATTCTTCTAAGGTTTCGTTGCCATCGAGTGGCCATTACAGGATATATTTGCAAAATGTACCGGTGCGTCAGGGTTTTCCCCGAGACAGCTATCTGCAGTGCATTCTTTGGCGGAACTCCACCCAGAATGAGTTGCAGGTTTTTAAACTGGATACGGTCACTTATGGGACAAAGCCGGCCAATGCATCAGTTGGCAGAGGATGAGCAGTCTATGTTTCCAAAGGGTGCCGAAATTCTGCGTCGCGATTTTTATGTTGATGATCAATTTCCGGAGGTGACTCCATAGAGGAGGCTACCAACATAATGCAGCAAACATCGGGGATCCTCGCCAAGGGCCAATTTTGGTTGAGAAAGTGGTGCTCCAATTTTTCTGAAGTGCTCTCTGACGTACCGGAAGAGGATCGAGAGTCGTTTCAAGGTTTGATGATGGCAGCAACTTTACGAAGACTCTTGGCCTAGCTTGGGATCCTTCTACTGATCGCTTGCTATTTTCTTTTGAAGGGCTTCAGTCACCCTCGAAGCCCACTAGGCGCATCATCCTCTCCTCAATCGCCTTATGATCCGATAGGGCTTGTTGGACCTGTCATTACGAAGGCTAAGATTTTTCTTCAGAAGCTATGCCGTGAGAAGTTGTCCTGGGATGAAAGTCTACCTCAAGCTCTTCACTCCGATTGGGACATGATTTGTTCCAGCTTCGCCATGGCGCAGCGTGCTGAATTCCCTAGATGGTCACTATCATCACAGTCTGAAGTGGAGATTTATGGATTTTGTGACGCCAGCATCGAGGCTTATGGTGTTTGTGGTAGAAGGTCAAAAAGTAATTTACTCTGCTCAAAGTCTCGAGTCGCTCCTTTAAAAACAGTTACGGTACCGAAACTGGAGTTGTCTGGAGCAGAGTTGCTGGCTCGGCTTATGTCGGAAATAGCTCAGTTGAAGATCTACGATGGGAGGTATTTCCGCTGGTGCGATTCTGCTGTGGCGCTGTCCTGGTTTTGGGAGGAGCCCGTTTGTGAGGAGATTAGATCTCCCATACGCCAAGACAGATGGCAAGAGAGGCATCAGTGGGGGGGGGAGAACAAGCAAGTCAGCACGACAGCATCGGATGTGCCATCGCTGCTGTGTTTACAAAGAACGAAAAAGGAGAAATGTGTCGAGCACGGACGGCATGCGGGGGCATCAGCGGGAGCAAGAGGAACCAGCACGGCGTCACGCACGAAAAAAGGAGAAGGAGGAATCACCGTGGAACGTAACGGTCCCGGGCGGGCCTCCGCGGCCGCTTTCGAAGGGGAAGGCGGGGAACGGAGCGGTCCGCGTCTAGGCACCTGTGTTTAGAAGAATGCAGAAAACACAGAAATGCATTTTGGGAATGCCCAAAGGGGGGGAGCGGGGGATATCTGGACGATTGACCTGCACAACAACAATACGGAGGCCCAAGCGGGGCAAACAGGGGGGGGCTTTCTTTCAAATAAAGAAAGCCCTCCGATAGAAATGCGGCGGGAATTGGAGAAAGCTAACGGAGAAAGTAGAGGAGCGAAGGATTAACGGCAGAAAGCCAGATTTGCAAGGATTAACAAGGGGGAAGACCCCCCGTAGGTAAGTCTGACATTCAAGCGGGAAAGTTTCCTTGGAGGAATTAGGAGTATAGGCTGAAGGACCCCCCGTGTGTAAGTCCGACAGTCTCAAGTGCGGTATTTAGAGCGAGTGCGAAGGATCTGCCAATCAGTAGCCAAAGGACCCCCGTGGGTAAGTCCGGCAGCGGTACGCGAGTCAGTCAAGCAATGGAAGTCAGGAGCAAGTGGGAACAGGATTAAGGATCCGCGGCGGAACTGAAGCCCAAGGGTAAATCGAGTCGGGTTAGGTTATTCCCGGACACGACAGGTATCCTGGCGATAGCGACGGATCGGCCTGGCGTACGCCTTGTCGGTTCCTGATCAATAAGTCCAGGTGTGATCCTGTGAAGCAAGGGATAGCCAGCTCGGGAACTCAAGCCCAACAGTGAAACCAAGCAGGGACACCCCGGGAGAGTCATTAGAATCCTGATCTTGGCGCTGGGGCGTATGCACAGCGTACCTCCTGGAGTTAAAGGAGACGCGACGCCAAAACCTCTGGCCTGCCATAGATCCTGCGGGGCGTATGCACGCAGGTGTTTGGAGGCGAGTGACGAACGCGACCAGGGGTGTGTCCTGCGGGGTAGGTAGGCCCTTTGTGCCCTGATCCGGCCGCTAAGCAGCAAAAAACATATCCTGCCCGGCGTATGCCTGGGAGGTGAGCCGATCGGTCTGTTAACACGGATTAGGTGCCGGCCACGGCGAAAGGGCATCCCCGGTGAGCCGAAGATACCGAAGGTCCACGGCACACGCAACGGAAGAGCAGCAACAGAAGCGGCGACGACGAGGGAGCAGCAGCGACGACAAGCGAGCAGTGGCAGCAGAAGAGCAGCGAAGAAGACAACAGCAACAACACAGAGCCCGTGAGTCCAAACGAAAGAACCCGTGAGCCGTTTCGGCGGCAGGCACCAAGACCACACGACCTGCCGGGCGCAAGCTTTGGGAGGGCGTGTGTATTGGGAGGGCGTGTGTATTGGCACCAACCCGGAGCGGGGATCGGGGATCGTGGATCGACGGGGGGACGAGCGGTCGGTCGGCTGAGCCAAGCGGCCGGTGAGATTCATCCTTTTTGTAAACTTAGCATAATAAAGGGGATTTGTATTCAAAGCGAAGCATACCGTGTTATTTCTGGGCTCGGGCAATCGCGTCGAATCTATAAATTCGGTGGAACGTACTCCCAAACTCTGTGAGCTAGTTGCGGTATTTGTTGCGAACAAACAATAGCAAAAACAGTTCGTTACACGTTTTAGTGTTTTCGTCGCAAATCGAGTTTCAACAATCCAGGAATTGACCAGAACGATGGAATGGCGTTATGTTCCTACGACTTTGAGCCCGGCAGACATCCTCTCGCGTGGTGCTCTTCCCAAAGAGTTAGTTACTGATAACCTGTGGTCCCATGGTCCTGCGTTTCTTCTTGGACTTCAAGACCAGTGCCCAGCAGCGGTTCTATCTGAAAAACCCACTCTGGAGCTAAGGGCAAGGGTTCTGCTAATCAAATCCCCGTACGTTGACGTGACAGCTGGTTCTAAGTACGCCAACTCTTTTCCAGCACTGCAGCGTGTGTTCGCTTATGTGCACAAGTTCTCACAGCGAGTCCGTCGCAAGGGTGTCACTGCTAGCGACATCAAGGCTGGAACCCACCTACTATTGCGTCTGGTGCAGCGTGTGTATTTTTGGGATGACATAAAGGCGCTTCAGAATAGAAAGGAAATTTCGTCAGCCAGCATACTTGCCACATCCTCTCCTTTTTTAAACAAGTTTAGCCTGTTGCGTGTGGACGGTCGTTTAAGAAATTCTACATTGGAGGCGGTGGTTAGAACCGCTTCTGGAACTATCAAGCGCGCAGCCACGGCATAAATTGAATCAACATAAATGTAACATATATATATAAATGTAATAATTATAGTTTGGCATATAATCATTTTCTCATCGCTGTTGTTAGTCGCAAGCCGACTCTTCTCGGTCGCTCGGCTTTTTTTTACGTTTGTCATTAAGTTAACGAGCTTTCGCCCGTCCTATGCTAAAAGGCGGTCCCACTTGTACTCTCTATCTCAGTGCATACGCATTCTAAATCGGAGCTTTCTGGCACTCCATTTCATATGCGAACAAATAAACATTGTATAACGTTGTGAAACAAATAATTCCCTTTTTTGTTATTTTGGAAAAAAGGGAAAAGTCATTGAAAAGACTCAATGACCAAACAAACACTTTTATTATTATTCATAAAATATTCAAATTTATCATTTATGTCAATTTGGCGGCCTAAATTATCCGGATTAATTAATTTGAATTTTTGAGTTTCATTAAAAGATGTTGGTATATGGTTAAATATAAGTATTTTTGGTTTGGCTGCATATCCAAGCTGAAGTCTGTATTGATAATTTTTCTTCATTAATGTCATCTAACTCTTCATGTTTTAAAAATGTTTTGTACCAAACAAATATGTGTGAGCTGATCCTACCATATTTATTAATCCCCGTTTTTGTCTATTTGATGGGATAATTCCTTTTATTTCATGTTTTAATTGTTTAAGTGCCAATGGAATTGTTTTATAATACATTTTTTTATAATTGGAATTGTTTTATATATCAATTTTCATATTTTATAAATTCTTGGTATGTATTTAATATTTTTGTTTGATTTTTTTCTATCATGTGGTGTTCCTGTATTCCTGTACATATGGTATTTTTAGTTCCTGTATTAAATAGTACAAAGCCATTTTTTATAGTAATTGTGACAATACTAAATTGTTGAGCCGGTATTAATGGTAACGTTGTCCATAGTACTATTATTATCACTTACAATATCAAAGTCAGAATTTTCAACATTTCTGGAATAACGAGAAAAATTACTTTTGTGTTTTTTAACTTTATGACCCCTATTTATTTCCTGCCAGTGTTTTTTATCTTTTTTATAATTTTTCCTGTTTTCTTAAATGGATTAACAAGTTGCTTACCTCATATTCTTCCCGTTTTTCATTAATTTTATAAATTTTTGATTCTTCCAAAAAATAAGGACTTTTTTATTAGGTTCTATACCGAAAATAAATATTTCAGCAGGGGTTCTACCTGTAGTATCATGTAGTAACATATGTAGCTCTTTCGATATTCATGAGCTTGTCTTTAGCATCATTAATTGTATTTATGATTCGTAATTTTTCATTAATGGTTTTGTGAACTCTTTCTATATAGGCTATACCATTCTTGCTACTAGTAATTTCGATCTCAATATTTTCTTTTTCTAACCCATTTTGTAATGATTTGCATACTAATCCGGGAACTTGATCCATTTTAATTGTTTTTGGTTTACCTAACATATTAAATATTTTAAGTAATGCTTTTTTACTTTCGATCCAATCTGTGGTATGAGTTTCTATATTTGAAAACAATTTTGAATAAATATCAATACAAGTTAAAAATTTTCTTTGATCAATAAAATAATAGTCAATTACATATTTCTCACGGATATTTTTACTTTCAGGGGTTATTTTAAAGGTTAATGCTACTTTTCTATGTTCTGCCTTGCATAAATTACAAATATCGCATTTATTAATTATATTTTGGATTAATTTTTGTGCATCTGGAAAATAGTATTCTAGTAATCTGGATATCTAAGGATTGGATCATTAGTTATTAGAGTCTTTAATTTTTCAAATGCTTCAACGTAATTAGTATCTTTGACATTTATTTTTGAACCCTTCTTAAGCATTGGGTCATTGGGTTAGCAGTTTTTGCAAATTCTCTAACAAACTTTCGGTTAAATCCAAAGACATTTAAATGATTTAATTTGTTTAGGAGTACTTGGAATTTTAAAATCGTGAATAGCTTGAATTTTTTTTGGTTTTGTTTTAATTCCTTTAGTAGTAATTATATGGCCTAAAAATTCTGTTTCTCTTTTCATGAATTCGCATTTATCTATTTCTATCCTATTATATCATGAAGAAATTTATTCATAAATCGCTGGAATGTAGCAGGAGCATTTTTTATACCGAAAGGCATTCTAGTATATTCAAATTACTATTTTATGTTTGATTTCATTTGTAAAGGTCAAATTGTCACTCTCATGATACTGAATATCAAAGAATTTGGACATTAGTCAATGAAGTGCCGATTTTTCTTCACTGTTGAGATGATCATCTCGAATTTAACTAGTTTTTAATTCCGTTTCCAATGCGTAAATGTGTTTTTCATCTTCTGTTCCTTTATTATATTGATCATTGGAAATTCGTAATTATTGAGTTTAACAATATTCTTTCCAAAATCTATTTGGGCTGATGTAAGGTTTAGATTATTTCGTCCTAAAAGAAAATCTTAATAATTGGAAAATTCTTTCACAAAAAATTTTTGTTTAGATTTAAATAAATTTGGAATTATGATTTCAATGGATTTATTCAAACTGACTTAATTTCCTACTGTTTGAACTTTTATATTTGATTGGATATTTAAGGAAATTTTTATTGATTAAACTTATATAAGAACTTGTGTCAATAAGGCAAATGCATGGCCTATTATCAATTTTTATATTTATTGCTGTCGTGTTTCTTCCGAGGCTTGTATCTGAAAATTTTCAACTATTTCCATTGGTTCTGGTCTATTCTGTTGATCTGATACTTTTTTAAGAAAAACATTAACAGATCGATTATAATTTAGAGAGTTTTGACTTAAAGGATTTTTACAGTATCTATAATTATTATTATAGTTTGAATTTAAATTTCTATTTGAATCAAAATTATTTTGTCTTTTTTGATAATTATATGTCCCACGGTTATTATAATTTTGACTCCTTTGATTATAATTTGATTGTTTCCTACATTCTGATTGGAATTCTTGTTATTAGAATTATTAGTATTAGAAGTATTAGATGTGGAGACCATTGGTAGATTATATCGATTTTCAACACTTCGGGAATAACTATAATTGAGCAGCTTGTTATAATTTGTTTGGAGTTGATATATCGCATCTGCATATAGATATGTACACTCGTAATGGTAATTTTTCCCGAATTCCCGAATATGATCACCTAATACTCTCGAAAATATAACAGTGTTTGCTGCATTATTATACAGTCTTAACTTATTACAAACTTTGCTTGTCTGTTTATCTAATTCATCAAATTAAATATCAACGTAAACTATTTTGATATTTAATTTTATGTAAATCCATGATCATAAGGTGTGGGGGTTTTGATGAGTTGATTTCGCTGTTGAGTAATGTTCTTAATTCATTCCAGTCCTGAGTTGAATTCCTAAGACGAATTGTACGTGTAGGTCCAACATAGAATGATTCATATTGCTATCAGACAGGATGTACCTTGGTGCAGCTGATGTAGATGCTAGTTTAGATTCCATTTTAAAATTTTTAATTTGATTTAATTTGGTGTTAAGAGGAGCCCTTTGTAAATAATGGTGTTACTCCAATGAGTTTCGTTTCAAAACTGTTTTTCATACACTTCTCTTACAAGAAAGATACATGAAAATCTTAATCTATTTATTTTCTTAAGTGCTTCAAGTGCACCTCATAAATATTTGTTTAGATTGCAGGAGATCGTTTTCAAACCATGCTATTGATTACTTATTCCCATGGGTCCGATCTCTTGACATTCTATGTTTGGAATTCGTATAGTGTTCAATACTTGAACATTCTGCAAAGAGCCACAAAAAAGGTGTACATTTTATATATTTATACCCTTGCAGAGGGTATTATAATTTTTATACCCTTGCAGAGGGTATTATAATTTTGGTCAAAAGTGTGCAACGCAGTGAAGGAGACATCTCCGACCCTATAAAGTATATATATTCTTGATCAGGATCACCTCCTGAGTCGATATGAGCATGTCCGTCTGTCCGTCTGTCCGTCTGTCCGTCTGTCTGTCTGTCTGTTTCTACGCAAACTAGTCTCTCAGTTTTAAAGCTATCGAGTTGAAACTTTGCACACATCCTTCTTTCCTTTGCAGGCAGTATATAAGTCGGAACGGCCGGGATCGGTCGACTATATCCTATAGCTGCCATATAACTGATTGATCGGAAATGCCATAACTTTGGTGTTTTTTAAGTTAGAGGGTTGGGACTTTCCACACATGTTATATTTGACCCACATATCTTATGTACAAAATTTCATAAGGATCGGCCGACTATATCCTATAGCTGTCATAGAACGATCGGAATTGGCATAACTTTGGTGTTTTTTAAGATAGAAAGATGGGATTTGGTACAGATTCTATTTTGGGGAAAACAATCTGATCTGCCAATTTTCATAAGGATCGGCCGACTATAAACGATCCGCTATATATCTAATAACATAAGATGGGTGGCGCCACCTAGCGGACTGCGACTGAACTGCAAGGGTATATCAACTTCGGCTGCGTCCGAAGTTAGCTTTCCTTTCTTGTTATACCCTTGCAGAGGGTATTATAATTTTGGTCAAAAGTGTGCAACGCAGTGAAGGAGACATCACCGACCCTATAAAGTATATATATTCTTGATCAGGATCACCTCCTGAGTCGATATGAGCATGTCCGTCTGTCTGTCTGTCCGTCTGTCCGTCTGTCCGTCTGTCTGTCTGTCTGTCTGTCTGTCTGTTTCTACGCAAACTAGTCTCTCAGTTTTAAAGCTATCGAGTTGAAACTTTGCACACACCCTTCTTTCTGTTGCAGGCAGTACATAAGTCGGAACGGTCGGGATCGGTCGACTATATCCTATAGCTGCCATATAACTGATTGATCGGAAATGCCATAACTTCGTTGTTTTTTAAGATAGAGGGTTGGGACTTTCCACACATGTTATATTTGATCAACATTGATATGTACAAAATTTCATAAGGATCGGCCGACTTTATCCTATAGCTGTCATACAACGATCGGAATTGGCATAACTTTGTTGATTTTTAAGTTAGAAAGATGAGACTTGGTACAGATTCTCTTTTGGATAAAATAATCTGATTTGCCAAATTTCATAAGGATCGGCCGCCTATATACGATCCGCTATATATCTAATAATATAAGATGCGTGGCGCCACCTAGCGGACTGCGACTGAACTGCAAGGGTATATCAACTTCGGCTCCGCCCGAAGTTAGCTTTCCTTTCTTGTTTTAAATTCATTTTATTGTCCTTTGTTAACACTAGATAGCGGACTATATATGTATACGTGTACTTTTGATTTATACATTTCTTTTCTTCAATATTAGAAAATTGTTATTATAATTGTTCGATAACAATATGTTGTTAATTATATAATTCTCTTTCATATTTTTAAATATTTTAACATTGCTTAAGTTATTCTATTAGCTCCCATGTTCAACTTGACGGTTGAACATCCTGCAAGGGGCCCCAAAAGTGCTTGCATTGTGTTTATATTTTTATACCCTTGCAGAGGGTGTTATAATTTTGGTCAAAAGTGTGCAACGTAGTGAAGGAGACATCTCCGACCCTATAAAGTATATATATTCTCCTGAGTCGATATAGGCATGTCTATCTGCCGTCTGTCCGTCTCTCTGCTTCGCAAACTAGTCTCTCAGTATTAAAGCCATCGAGTTGAAACTTTGTACACATCCTTCTTTCCTTTGCAGGCAGTATATAAGTCGGAACGGCCGGGATCGGTCGACTATATCCTATAGCTGCCATATAACTGATTGATCGGAAATGCCATTACTTCGTTGTTTTTTAAGTTAAAAGGATGGGATTTTCAATGGATGCCTCTTTGGGCAAAATAATTCGATATGCCAAATTTCGTAAGGATCGGCCGACTATATACGATCCGTAATATATCTAATAATATAAGATGCGTGACGCCACCTAGCGGACTGCGACTCAACTGCAAGGGTATATAAACTTCGGCTCCGCCCGAAGTTAGCTTTCCTTTCTTGTTTTTTGTATACCCTTGCAGAGGGTATTATAATTTTGGTCAAAAGTGTGCAACGCAGTGAAGGAGACACCTCCGACCCTAAAAAGTATATATATTCTTGATCAGGATCACCTCCTGAGTCGATATAAGCATGTCCGTCTGTCCGTCTGTCTGTCTGTCCGTCTGTCTGTCGGTTTCTACGCAAACTAGTCTCTCAGTTTTAGAGCTATCGAGATGCAACTTTGCACACAGCCTTCTTTTCCTTGCAGGTAGTACATAAGTCGGAACGGTCAGGATCGGTCGACTTTATCCTATAGCTGCCATATAACTGATTGATCGGAAATGCCATAACTTCGTTGATTTTTAAGATAGAGGGTAGGGACTTTCCACACATGTTATATTTGACCAATATATCTTATGTACAAAATTTCATAAGGATCGGAAAGGTTAGCTTTCCTTTCATGTTTATAAGTTCTTTTGTCCACAATCACTTTACTTTTTCTTTTTAACTTTTCCGATGTAGGGCCTCGCATACGCCAACACACAAATTTTATCTTTTATATATTTTCCTCGTAGTTGAAAATTGTATTTGTTTGTAAGGTGTGTTTCCGAAAGCAGCATTACATCGATATGATTGTCGAGTAGGAATTGAGCTAACTCAAGTTTATGTTGCGAAACGCCGTTAGCGTTCCACGTAGATATCCGTAGGAAAGCCATTATTTGGATTGTTGTGAAACCAGCATTTGAATCAATAGATTTTGGTTTCGCATTAAATCTTGCATAGTTGTGCGCATAAACGACATAAATTCCGTCAGGCTTTGTTGTAGGCTGCATATCATAGCTTCAAAGTTGCTTTTTGGATGCTCTGTTGGTTGATGTTGCTGAGCCGTGTTCGGTTCTTGATATGCTGATTGCAGAAATGAGCTTCTTGAGGCAGGTGTCGCCGGTCCTGATTTTAAGGCGCTTGCGTATGTCAAATTTTTGTCAGAGTTAATGGGTCCTAGTGAGGATCTGGCTGCAGTCGAGAAGAAGACTTCAGGGTTTGATCTGGACGCCGTGAACTGTCCATTTTGGGTGCGGGCAGCTATTCCTTTCTGGTGGATGCGACTTTTCAGCTCCTTATAGACTGGGCATCCTCTATAATTAGCAGTGTGATTGCCACCGCAGTTGCCGCACTTTTTCGAGTTGCTGTCATCTTTGCTCGCTGGGCAGTGTGCGGAGTCATGAAGCTCTCCGCAAACTACACACACCGGGCGCAGTTTACAGTATGACCTTGTATGGCCATAATCCTGGCAGTTCGCACATTGTACCGGGCCATTGCGTTTGTGCGGTTCCTCAACTGTAATTCTGCGGTGCAGCAGGTACTGAAGATTGTATATTGGGTGCACTTCGTATTTCTTCAGGAGCTTGGTTTTTGGTTCGAGCTCAACCTTAAAGAGTGGCTGCGGCTTTCTATCCCTGTTAAGGATATTAAAGACTGTCTTGGCGCTAAAACCCTTCTCCTGTAGCGCCTTTTTTATCTCTGCAGGCGTTACTTCGGGCTCTATGCCCTTAAGTACGACTTGCAGGCCCTTGCTGCTTTTTAGCTGATATGTGTAAAAGTTCTTTTTATTCTCGGTTAGATATTTTGATAATACTCTGTAGTTATCTTCAGACTTCATTTGAACTTTTGTTTCTTGAATGTTGCCCTTTACAAGGGTTGTTATGTGGAAGTTATCCTTACCAATAAGCTCAATAATTTTGTTGACAAGAACATTGGAACTTTTTTCGCGTATATAGATAGGCGGAGGTTTTGGCTTCCTTTTCTCAACTTCAGTGGATTCGCCCGCCTCAACCTCATCGGCGTCTGCCAAGATTTTAAATCGGTTTGAGTTAATGGGCGTTTCTTTTGCTGCTAGGATAGTATTGCCACGGGTTATTTTGCGTTTGGAATTGAGGGCGCTCAGCTTCCTTTTGATTTGGATGTAGCGATCCATGCCAGTCTGCACAGCCGGCTTAATATAGTCATTGTTTTTGTTTTGGTTTTCGGGCAGCGCGGACGTATTACTATTTGCGCTGCTAGCTGATGACGTCGTTAAACGCGCTGTCGATACAGTTGCGGTTGTTGTTGTTGTTACTGTTGACGTTGTCAAAGAAATTGAGGTGCTAGTTAGTGCACTCTTTGGCTGCAGAGACATCGATGGTATCGAGGGGGAGCAGGAACGCGCTCTCTCGCTCTCTACGTTTAAGAATTCGGTCAATTTGGGGGTAATTGACCGCGCTTGATCAGAGCTTGCATGGTTTTCGGTTTCTTTAAAAAAGAGGTACGCGTTGTTTCTTTGTACTGAGAGCCGTCTCTCGTCTTGCTCACGTTGACGTTGTGAGCGAACGTCGTTTAAGCTCATTGCAGTCGAGATTGATTTAGTTTGAGTTTTGAGAGTTGTGTTTTATATTAATTAGTTAATTAATTAATCAATATAAACATTAGCGATTTCATCGCAAAAAGCGTCTTTTCGCGTTATTGTAGATTTCTTAGACCAGTCACTGCACTTTTATGATTTTATTGAATATTTTTTCCCGGAGCACAATAAAAAAAACACGTCTGCATGCGACGACAGTCGGCCATTAAATAAAATAAAATGTATTTAACAAAATTTAATAAAATATTAAGTCTTAAATTTGCATTGTTTTCGTTTTTTTATTGAAAAAATAAATTATTTATAATGGAAAGTACTAAACAAAAACTTAATTCCACAACTCTTATTGACTTAAAGAGAAGATTAAATGTCAAAGTTAAAAGCATTCGCCGGTTGGAGGAACGTTTGGAAGATGGATCACTTCCTCTAAAGAAAACCGAGCTAGAGTGCAGGCTTCAGGTTTTAGATGAAGCAATTTCTAAAGCAAATGAGTTGCAAGACCAGATCGAGCAAATAGATGAATTGGATGATTTCGGAGCCGAGTTGAAAGAATTAGGAATAACTACCAAGGCAAGGATTATGTCCTTATGTAATGCCTTTAATTCAACTCGAGCTCGACTTCCCAGTTTGGCATTGCCAAAATTCAGTGGAAATTATTCGGATTTCAAAAATTTCATTAGTCTTTTCGAGACATTAGTTGACAAAGATGTAAACATTCCTGTTATTGAGAAATTTAATCACTTAATTTCTTGCCTCTCTGGTGAAGCCTTAGGAACTATCAAGGCATTCCAAGTCACCGAGAGTAATTGATACAAAGTTATCGCTTGTCTAAAAAGAGTTTATGATAACGAATGTTTCATCTTTGCGAACCAAATACGTCAACTGTTTAGCCTTCCGAAAATTTCCCAGCCGTCTGCGTCGTCGTTAAGGGGTCTCATCGACACTGTGTCATCAATTTATGGATCACTATTATCCATAGGAGATGATACTAAAATTGCAAACTCAATGATTATCCATTTAGTTTTGAGTACAATGGATCCAGTGACCAAGCAAAAATGGGAAGAGTCACTGGATTATGAGGAATTGCCGCTGTGGTCCGATTTCGAAAAAATACTAAATCGTCCAGCATCTGTCCGCTGAAGAGACTGGCAAACCAAAACAAGAAAGAACTGGGTTCAGCAAGCAACTGAATAGAACTTCGTTGGCTTGTTTTTCTACCAACGCCAAACCAGCTTGCAGTTATTGTAACGCTAACAACCATTTTTTGGCCCAGTGCAGTCCGTTCGCTCGCCTTGCTGTAATGCAAAGGTTTGAGTTTGTTAAGTCAGCCTCCCTATGTTTGAATTGTCTGCGAAAAGGTCACACGGTAGCGAATTGTAAATCGACCAGGTGTCAAATCTGTTCAAGATCGCACCATAAACTTCTGCACCGATTTACAGTGACTGAAAATAACATAGGGTTACCACCACCCACACAAAATCCTCCTCCAGCGTTAACGAATGATGGCCCTTCTTCTTCACATGCTTTGCGTCGTCTGTAAAAAGTCGATCGTAAGCGTTTGAACAAAAAATGATGAGCACATATTGGCCCGAGCATTACTTGATTCAGGGTCACAAATGAATTTTATTACAGAAGGAGGAATCGTGCATCAACTTGCTTGGAATCGGTCAAACTAATTCACAAGTAAAGAAAAAGATACACACCGTGATGAAGTCGAGAGTCAATGGTAGCGAGTTTCCGTTCGACTTTTGGGTTTTGAAAGCAATTTCAGGCTATCACCCTGACCAGTTAGTAAACGTAAAAGATTGGACCCTACCAAAGAACTTGCCATTAGCAGACCCATATTTTTACAAACCTCAGCGGATAGATATGCTAATTGGAGCTGAGTCATTTTTCGAACTGTTGTCCGTTGGCCAAATAAAGCAAGGTCCGAACCATCCCATCCTTCAAAAAACTCTTCTTGGGTGGACAGTATCGGGAAAATATCTGGCAAATTCCTCAACTCCTCAACAGCCGGTCTCTAGTCTGAAATGCTAAGAAGAAATATTCGAGTCAATAGACAAAAACTTGAAAAAATTCTGGTCGTTGGAAGAAGTTCCATCTTCTAAAAAGATGTTGTCGCCAGAACAAGAGCTATGTGAGGAACATTATCGGAAGACTACAAGAATACTGCCTTCAGGTCGATTTGAAGTTAAACTTCCATTTAAGTCGGATCCAAGCGTTTTGGGCAACTCATTCGAGATAGCCAAACGCCGATTTCTGTCGCTCGAGAGAAGATTATCTCGAGATCCGAACTTAAAGAAAATGTATTTGGAAGCAATGACGTTCATGCTTCTCCATACTACGTTATACCCCACCAGTGTGTCTTACGGCCTCAAAGTACAACGACCAAACTACGAGTCTAAGTCAGCGGAATATTCTTTCGGTGACGTCAAAGCTTTTCGACCCCCTTGGATTATTAAGCCCGATCCTTATTAAAGGAAAGATCCTATTGCAGGAACTTTGGCTTTTTTTATTTATTTATTTTTTTGGAACAAAATTCAGCTTGCCTTGTCACAGTGAGAAGATATCTCAATACCGAGATTTGTGATGAGTGAGCCAATGTCATTAATTGAAATTCATGCCTTCTCTGACGCATCGATGAGAGCCTATGGAGCCTGCGTCTATATCCGTTGCAAATCTGCAGAAGGTAGTAAAGTCTCATTGGATTGGAGGATAGCACGTGGCGGCATGTACCAACTAAACAGAACCCGGCAGATATTGTGTCAAGAGGTGGAGTGGTAAAGGAAACGATAGAATCAATCTGGTTCAGAGGTCCATCGTTTTTAACGGAGCCGGAAGAGAAGTGGCCAACGAGCCCCCGGTTTGATCCGTCACCAGAGATCTTGCAGATGAAAGCAAAGAAGAATGCAGTCGGACTGACTGCAATGGTCTCTACCTCATATTTGTTGGAAGTGATAGAAGGATTTTCCTCTCACTTAAAACTGCTGCGAGTGTTCGTTTACATGGTCCGCTTTATAAAGAAGTGTAAAAAATTAGTAGTTACTTCTGAAAATGTACCTTCACCTGTGGAATATGAAGAAGCTTTTAATAAAATTGTCCAGATAGTCCAAGAGCACGAGTATCAAGAGGAAATTAAAAATATTCGAAAAAATCTTATTGTTAGCCCAAGCCTACAGAAGTTAAGTCCGTTTGTCCATGAAACCTCCCAAGCTGGGCTTACCTTTTCGTTGATGCGGGTCGGGGGGCGACTAACTAATGCTCCTATTTCGTACGATGCCAAGTTTCCAGTATTGTTGACGAAGCGCTCTCAATTTGTTCAGAGCTACGTCCGATACTTGCACGAGTCGAATTTTCATGTGGGTCCACGAGCACTGGTGAGTCTCTTGCGACAGCGCGTTTGGATAGTAAAGTCAGATAGTGAAGTCATGCATACGCTGTTTTAAATGCAAGCCTCATCTGATGACTCAAATCATGGGATTTTTTCCCTTAGATCGAGTTCGTGCTCTCCGCCCATTCTTCATATGTGGCGTGGATTTCTGTGGCCCTATTGAAACGACGTTAAAAATTCGTGGTAGACCACCCTACAAGTCTTACATTGCCCTTTTTGTTTGTTTTGCGTCCATGGCAGTACATTTAGAAGTAGTTTCCGATTTGTCAACTGATTCCTTTTTATTGGCCTTCCATAGGTTCGTTGGGCGCCTAGGATGTCCGCAGATCGTGCACTGCGACAACGCGACGAACTTCGTCTGAGCTAGTCGCCACTTCGCGGCACTGCGGCAGCAAATCGAGGACGAGGCGGACGAGCTGCGGCAATACGCATCAAGAAAAGGATGTGTATTTGCATTTACACCGCCGCGGGCTCCGCACATGGGCGGACTATTGAAGGCAGGTGTGAAGTGTGCAAAGCCCCTAGTAAAGTGAGCAGTCCACAAGCTGGAGAGGTTGCCAGTGGTAAAAGATTAAGTTTGAATTTTATTGAAGTCTAGTATAAGTTAGTATAGGGCGGAGCGGGAGCGAATGAGTTTCGTTTCAAAACTGTTTTTTTTTTCATACACTTTTCTCACAAGAAAGATACATGAAAATCTTAAATCTATTTAAAACTTCTTATCAACGGACTGCACACTGACATTTTATGTGACCCTTTCTTAAGTGCTTCAAGTGCACCTCATAAATATTTGTTTAGACTGCAGAAGATCGTTTTAAAACCATGCTGTTGATTACTTATTCCCATGGGTCCGATCTCTTGACATTCTATGTTTTGAATTCGTATCTTGTTCAATGCTTGAATATTTGGTATATACTTTTTTAATTGTCTCTATTGTATTAATAATTGTTTTTTATTTGTTTATTTCAAATAGACATTAGAAATCGTCATTCGTGATTTGACTAATGATGAGTTCACAAGTATTAATTTTTTTTTATGTAATGTTTGTTGCACTTCACACTAGAAATCCTCATTCGTGATTTCACTAATGTTTAGAAATGTTTGTAGATTCGTTTTGCGGCTACAATAAATTCGCGGTGTATTTAGTTAGATACTTTTAACATGCGAGGATAATTGTATCCTACCGACTGCGCCAATTATATGTTTTAATTCCCAATTTAAAATAAAAATTAAGATTTTTATTTTATAAATTTTATTTTTAAATATCAAGAATGAGTTATAAAGATCGTTGATTGATCATTGATTATAAACTGATTTTACAAGTTTTCATCAATTTTCTTATAGCTATAGCTTTTATCGGTGACAGCGACGCTGGCAGCATAAATGGACTTTGGTTGAATAGTTATGATTGGTCAGAGTTTTATGCTGACATGTAGGTTCCCAGGATGGGCACTTGTTTATGAATTTGGAGCAAAAGGGGTTTTTATATGTAATGTTTGTTGCACTTCACACTAGAAATCCTCATTTGTGATTTCACTAATGTTTAGAAATGTTTGTAGATTCGTTTTGCGGCTACAATAAATTCGCGGTGTGTTTAGTTAGATACTTTTAACATGCGAGGATAATTGTATCCTACCGACTGCGCCAATTATATGTTTTAATTCCCAATTTAAAATAAAAAAATAAAAATTAACATTTTTATTTTATAAATTTTATTTTTAAATATCAAGAATGAGTTATAAAGATCGTTGATTGATCGTTGATTATAAACTGATTTTACAAATTTACTTCAATTTTCTTATAGCTATAGCTTTTATCGGTGACAGCGACGCTGGCAGCATAAATGGACTTTGGTTGAATAGTTATGATTGGTCAGAGTATTATGCTGACATGTAGGTTCCCAGGATGGGCACTTGTTTATGAATTTGGAGCAAAAGGGGTTTGATGTTTACGTCTACTGTCGTCGATAAAGGCGTGTGAATGGATTAATGATTCATTTCAACATTTAATGATTTTTTTAATATTTTTTTGTATATCTGGTATTAAGTAAAATCCTTCAAGCATGTCTCGCGAAATTTTATGGCCAAAATGTCTATTTCTACCTGCATTGAATCGGGTACCACTAAAAATTCCTTCACTGCGTCCTTGTATAGTATCTCATTTTTACAGAAATAGTCGTTATAAAAATTTTCGACTTCCAGAATCTAAGAAGTTTTTACTGCCTTAACCCTAACCCATTTGTCATTTTCCAGTGCTTTTATTATGCTAGATTTTGGTGAATCTTCAATTGAAAGGAACGACAGGGGGATGAGAGGTAAACTCTAAGGTAAACGTAAATTCTTGTAAAGCCAAAATCAAACTTTCAATCCTGGTCTCTTTCTTTACAGTCATCGAGAAAGCGCTGCAATCGGTCACTTCTTTGAAGTGTTTATATAGCAACTATATTCTCTATTTCTTCAGAGCTTGCACTACAGCTAAAACTTCCAACTCGTATGCACTATATTTAATACCACTTCTAAAACATTTTATAGTAGTAGTAGTACTCCTTTTCTTGGTACGATGATATCGTTTTCGCTTGCATAAGCTCCATCAAAATACATAGATACATACAGATAAATTCGTATAAAGGGTAAATTCGTATTGTCCGTTGTGCATCATAAATGATGTAAATTTCTCTACTGTCACGTGAAATAATCCGTCCATCATGTCGAGCGTTGTAAATACTTTTGAACTATTATTTGTTTTTAAATCTTCTAATTAAGCTTATGGTAGTCACAGAAAAGTCTTTTCGAACCGTCTTTCTTTAAAACAATTTTCACTGGCAAGGTGTTCTACTGAGGCATAATAACACTGTGCGACAAAAAAACAAAAACGAAATACACTTGGGAAACGAGATAGTGTAGGTTGTTAATCTGGTCGAATAAAAATCAAAAATATTTTTTTTATATTTTTGGAACCCTCCAATTTTTATTTATTTAAAAAAAACCGAGACTTTTTTGCGCTTAAAAATTCCTGAACGCGTTTTTTTCAACCGATTTCAAAATTTTCAGTGTTTTTCAATAGTTAAATGTTGTAGCTTTTGAAAAAAAAATATATCTTCGATTTTGTTGAACAAAAAGTACAAAATTTTTACACCTGAAACTGAAGATTTCGACTTTTATTCGTGTTTTTCCGATTTTGATGACAAGTTTTTCGGTACAACTTACAAAAATTCGGCCATTTTTGATACATATCAATGTTTTCTCATTAATTCATCAAAAAATTATGAAAATTGGTGAAGTTATAACGCTTTTCCCAAAAAAAGTCAACTCAACATAGCGAGCGCTTCGGAGGGTCAATGTGTATAAAAATAAGAGTATATTGCTTTCTTCTGACAAAAATTCTGTCATTTATGCAACATATTAATATTGTCTCATTAATACTGAATAAAAGGAGACAAATTTCATTAAAAAATAATAAAAATTGTTGAAGTTATAACGCTTTTCCCAAAAAAAGTCACTCCGGAGCGCACGCAAGGTTGAATTGACTTTTTTTGGGAAAAGCGTTATAACTTCACCAATTTTCATATTTTTTTGATGAAATTTGTCTCGTTTTATTCAGAATTAATGAGAAAACATTGATATGTGACAAAAATGACCGAATTTTTGTAAGTTGTACCGAAAAACTGGCATCAAAATCCGAAAAACACGAATAAAAGTCGAAAACTTCAGTTTCAGGTGTAAAAATATTGTCCTTTTTGTTCAACAAAATCGAAGATATATTTTTTTTTCAAAAGCTACAACATTTAACTATTGAAAAACACTGAAAATTTTGAAATCGGTTGAAAAAAACGCGTTTAGGAATTTTTAAGCGCAAAAAAGTCTCGAAAAACGGTTTTTTTTAAATAAATAAAAATTGGAGGGTTCCAAAAATATAAAAAAAATATTTTTGAGTTCTCTTCGACCAGATTAACAACCTACACTATCTCGTTTCACAAGTGTTTTTTCACTGTCGCACCGTGTAATTTTTGCCTCTAGCCATTTTTGTATTTGAGAAAAATCGGTGTTGAAGAACCGGAATGTAATTTTTTAGAATAATTTGCATAACTACGGGAGATTTGATTGATTTACGGGGCTTATATTCTTATTCTTTTTCTGACAACTTGAGTTGTTTAGTTACCGAGCGTTTTGGGTAGCTTTATTTTTTTGTGTTCTAAATATTGGCTTTAATAATAACAAGCACAGTTCGATATATACATATATTAATACAATTTATTTATTTATTTTGGGGATTCCACATATGATATATGTACATACAATGTGACTGAGTTGACGACCGAATTAGAATAATGACGCGAGAGCGTGGCTCAACGCTTGATGCTGCGGAGCGACCGAGAGATCCCGCGAGAGAGCGCGACAAACCCTAGTGCATGACGGCAGATGCAGGTGGCCTATCGAATGGACGAGAGCGGGCGACGAGTATAGAGCGGGCGACACGAACATAAATATAAAAGAAAGTGACGTCAAGAATTCAATAAATTATTGCCGGCCAAACTTCTTTCCGGCGGCTGCTTGGGCCGACATGAGTCGTTTGCTTTCTTTATCCTCGTCCTACTTCTTATCTTCTCATATACTGCGATCTCGTATTTAAGATCTTTAATCGTTTTTGCAGGATATAATTCTGCCTTGTCCATTTTTCCATCTGGTATGCCATCTACAAAATATGATATTAAACTCATCGAGTTTAATCGGCTTGCTTATCACCATTAAGCTGTAAAGGTATTCGATACATGTTTTCTTGCCTTTTTCTGACTTTGCTTTAGAATCTTATAAATTTCAGCAGCGCACAACCTTTTGCTGAATTGTTTCTGTAACTAAAAAAAGCTGTTTCGCGTATATGAATTTTGCAGCTTATCCCAGGCAACAACGTTAAACTCAGCTCTTTGGGTTGACTAGGGCTTTGTTTATATTTTCTACCTCGCCATTTGCCCGTGAACAATAAGGTAGTGTTGTGGCTTGCTCAATTTCGCACAACTTGCACTAGTTCCAAAATTGCCCGCTTACGTGTTGCCTACCAATATAATATTTGCAGGCTCTCATGAGCACTTTCGAAGGCACATCATTGCATCAACGATTTCTTCATCCTTAGCATTGTTTTTGGCAAATTTTGGATATAGCTAATAGTGTGGGTGCGGCTATCTTTCTCAGTTTCAGACTGGAAAAAGCGATAATATCGAGAAAACCGATTGGGTCGAGGTCATTTTTAAATTGTAGCAGTACTGCTCCCAACTGTATGAGACTTGGAATTTGAGTTAACGCTAACTTTAGCTTGTGGAACTCTTTCTCTGCAAATTAACCTTTGATCCTTCTTTAACAACGCACGTATCGGTTCAGTTAGATCCGACATGTGTAACTTCCCCACGTACGTGACCAAGCCTAGGAAACTATGCGCTTCTTCATTGTTTCTGGGAGGTCGAAACAAACCAATCGCTGACATTTTCTCAGGATCTACTTCAATTCTTTTCTCTGTCAAAATGCGACTTAGGAATTTTATTTTGTTCGTCTTCCAGTTGAAACAACGGCACCGAGCGGAGGAGGCAATGCAAATCCAACGGATTCCTTGAACTAATTTTCTTTTCACGTGCGTGGCCGATTACACTGTGCTACAAAATTTAACAAAATCGTTGTTTAAGTTACTTTTTTGATTGTTTTCGGTTAAGGGGCATCAATTAAATAAAAAAAAAAATTAATTAAATAAATAAAAAATTAATTTAAAAAAATATTATTCTTTTTTTTTACTTTCAATAAACTTTTATTTCTTTAAAATTGAATTTTTTGGTTTTTGTTAGAGGTATTCTCGCGTAGCAAGTTCCATAGTCGCTTTTTTGTATAGAGCTGGGACAAAAAAATTTTTAAGCATTGTTATAATATATATTTTAAATAATAGACATTGAACTTGCATAAACGCTTATAACGGTAAAAAAATATTTTCCCAATATGTAATTATAAGGCAGTGAAATATGCAAAAACGTGCGTTTTTTGGACATTTGAATGTGCATTAAAACTGATTGGCTATTGATATTAACAAATCCGTAAACTTGTATTCTTATTTTGATTAGTAGAAGTAAAAAATAAGAAAAAATCAACTTAAACATTTTTTTGTCGCACAGTGTTATTATTGATCGATTTTGTCTTAATTGAAGTAAGTTTTGATTGACTTTTGCGATTTTAATTTAAATTCCATTTAGTCGTTGCCAATGTAACACCGCACTACTTCCATAAATTTATGCATGTACAATTATGCTTTTTCCAATGGTTTTTATTCTCACTCTTTGATTGCTTCAAGTGACGAAATCAAACTAAACTTAGATATATATAAGAATAGAGAGAGGGGGTAATATAGAGGAGAGCGCGGCTCTCCTGAAAACGTCAATTCTGGCTTAGTACCTCGCTGCCGGTTCCCACATATATCAAAGGGGTAAGACGGCAACCCAATGTACAGATAAACTAGAGATTTTGTGCAAACCTCTTGGAGCACATTGATGAAGAATTAAGTGCGGAACATGCTAATAAATTCTGCACAATAAAAGCCATATTGGTAATGGTTAAATGCTGAGAACGGAGCAATTCAAAAACAATACTGGAGGCAAGCACATTTAATACAATGAATGATGTAGTTACCAAATACATACACTGTAGCACATAAATACCTAATAGCCACAGTAGTCGCAGGCGTAATTATTAAAGATGCAATTGTAAAGGATAGCCAAAATAAAAAAAACCACTACAATCAGAATTCGAACCAAGAACTTATAGAATTATATACCAGTCTTAGAATCTCAAAACCTTTATGTAAAATTGAAAAATTACAACTACAATTTTATATTCCCTTCTAATAGATACCGGTTATGATATAGGCATCCTTAAACATGGTTGGAATAGGCGAACGCGCTATTGAATCATATGTTTCAATATACATAGAGCTTATACAAGCAGCAACATTCGTAATACCTAATAATTTTCAAAAAGTAGGAAAAGACTGCCCAATAAAGGTTTTTTGAGGCATAGATTGAGGAATAGATTATCAAATAGATCCAGACTGGTTTGAGATTAGACCCGAAAACATTCATTTATATTCCAATTATAAATTCCAATAAAAACATTTTGACTATTCAATCTATATCAGAGATTGTTACATAGTCAGATCTATCAAAATACTCCCTACAATGACATTTTGATTAAACATCAATGTACCGTCAAGGACGGCAAAATCATAGTCACCACTAAGAAAATTCAAAATTACGTCTGTCCAAATACTAAATAAAAACAATACAACCAAAATAGTTAAACTGGATAAATAGTTTATAAACCATTATAAAACTAAGTAAAGCTACAAAAGGCCGAAACAATAGAATGAAAAAACAAGAAAGAACAGCTAACTTCGGGAGGAGCCGATTTTGATATACCCTTGCAGTTAGGTAGTGTGATTAAATCTCCCACACGTTCAGACAGGTGGCAAGAGCGGGCAACAGCGGACGGTTCCGGACGGGCCAGCGCGAGTGTGTTTAGCAAGAAGGAAATGCGTTTGAAATATTGACGGCATTAGGGGGGCCCATACACTGAAGAAGGCTGCGCGCACAGAAGAAGGAGAAAAGGAATCAGCATGGAACGAAACGGTTCCAGGCGGGCTAGCGGGGCCCCGCTCCACAGTGGTTGCGCCCATAGGCCAAAAATAAAAAAAGCGATAACAACAAAAATGGAGGAAAAGTAAACAAATCGCTTCTAAATTGTCCAAACTTCTTTGTGGCATATTAGGTTTGTCTGGAAAATTAACCGTTCTTTCTAAAAATGGAATTAAAGTTGAGTGCAGGTGCATCTTGCGCGCATCGCGAATTTTTCAGAACAAAACCGAACTTTGAAGTTGTCTGATAATTTTTACGTATCCAAATTTAAAAATTTTTTAATGGATTTTGAAGTTAAGGGTATTTTCTAAAATTTGAGATATTATACAAAATTGTACTTGTTGAACTGTTTTTGTTGTATTAATTTGAAAAAATACATGTTTTTTGTCTATATTTTGAACGTCTTTTTTATGTTTAGCTAAAGTTTTAGTAGTGACCCCACAAAAATCCACAATTAAGTTGTATACTTATGTATTCGCCTGGCTCTTAAGGGGGCAGGATGGTTTCAGAGGCTGAAAAAAACAGATTTTTGCGATTTTTTCATTTCTGAGTGAATACAATTATTCAATTTTTTTACACGATACATGACTATATTTGGAGAGTATCTAGGAATTTTTTTGTTAAGAAATAATTATTATTTATCCCGTGACGGGCAGTCAGACGGAGTCGCTTCAAAAAATTATTATCTTGCGGTGCGTAAAGTCTGGCCTTACAGTGTTATCGAAAATAAAAAAATTGAATTGATTTACTAAAAATATTTGTTTCTTGTGCGGATGAACGAAACCATTTTGAAAAATATGCGATTTTGAATTTTTGGCGCGGTTGTAAAGTAGGAGGTACCATTTTTACATAAAAATTAGCCCATTATTGCCCGTAAAAATGGTAAAAAAATTTTTTTTTAAAAAGCGTTCGTTCATCCGCAAGTATATATATATTGTATTAAAGATGTGTGAAAAATTTTATTTAGATCCGAACATTACTTTTTGAGTTACGTTACGCACCGACTTGAAAAAGTTGTTTTGAGAAAAACGCGTCTAAAGTTTTAAAAGCAATTGAAAGTATATGGAGAGAAAGAAACTAGAAAATCGGTATCTCAGCAAGTTTTAGTCCGATCGACATGAAACTTTCACAGGATATTCCTGAGATAATGTTCTATTATATAAAAAATTTCGGAAAAAAAATTTTTTTTGATGTCTCAAACCATCCTGCCCCCTTAAGGTAATAAATGTTTATTTTGCATTTATTTTATTTTATATAAAAATATAAAATATATAAAAATATATAAAAAATATATAAAAAATATAAATATATAAAATTTATTTTGCAGAAATTTGCAGATGTGCTTAAAATCGTGAAAATTCTAACACCATCTTTGTTGTTCTGTTGCTTTGTCTTCGTCTTTTGAGTTTGTTTTTATTAATAATTTTTATTTATTAATAGCTTTGATTTAATTTTAGTTTATTCCATTGCTTTAAACTTTAATAGGTTTTTCTTATAAGTGTGTATTCTCACGTTTATATGTTTTTAATGTATGGCGTAGCGAAGAGGGTAGAGCCATTGAAAGACGAACAAAATTGATTGAAGGTATAGAAGCAAATATTATTAAAAACGGCTATATTGTTGACAAGATTGAAGTATCAAAGCGAATTGGATACGTTTGCAAAAGGATTGTAACGTTTTGGGTAAATTACAAACCCATGAAATCGTCAATTCTCCAATGTCAATCTGATTGTTTGAATGAAAGATGCGCCCAATCAACATCGAAAAATCCTGACCGTGGATGACCCAAAGCAGATTTTAAAGAAGCGTCTGAAAATTGCTGATCTGTCTTAAACCGAAGAATCTATTGCTACTGTATTGAATTTACAGCACTTAATCTTATTGAAGTCTTATCACTCTTTCTTGATACAAATATGAGTAAACATCAATATTTGCTTATTCGTAGTTTTGTTATTAGTAAAATATCTTTCAACTTAATACCAAGTTAAGTAAAATTTCTGGCAGGAATTACGGATGGTTATTATTAAGGAATTAAAATTTAACTAACGTTTGTATTAAAATGTCAAATATTTAATTTAGTATTGGAAAAAAAAAATAATTGAATGGAAAGTCGCTCCATCCGTTTGTATGGGAGCTATACGATACGATTTTTTTACAGAGTGTTTAGAATATTTTTATAGATTTTTGGACAAAATTTCATTGCGATATCACTACTAGAAATATTTTTGGCCGCGGCTCCATACAAGCCCAACCACTGTGCGCTCGGAAGTCGTAGGAGAGAGCGGTGACTCTCGGATGAATCGGAGGCCCAAGCGGCGCAAAGGGGGAATCAAAGAGAACCGGATTACAGGAAAAAGAGAAAAGGATTAATGGAGAGAACAGAGGCAAGGATTAACGGCAGAAAGCGAGATTTACAGGGATTAACGGGCGCTTCAGGCGCTATATAAGGAGGGTCACTGGAGCGATTCGAGGCCAAGTCTCCTAGGGAAGCTGGAAGTGTTAAGTGACAGACCTCCGTGGGGAAGTCTAACATTCAAGCGAGAAAGTTTCCTTGAAGGAATTTGGAGTATATGCTGAAGGACCCCCCGTGGGTAAGCCCAACAGTCTCAATTGCGGGATTTAGAGCGAGTGCGCAAGGATCTGTGATCCGTGGCTCAAGGACCCCCTGTGGGTAAGTCGCGGCTGTATGCGAGTCATAACGCAAGGATAAATCAAGGAACAAGTGGGGAAAGGATCAAGGGTCCGCGGCATAACTGAAGCCAGTGTAAACAGGTAAATCGATTCGGGTGGGCTTATTCCCGGACACGACAGGTATTTTGGTGTCGGAGCAATAGCGACGGATCGGTCTAGTGTATGCCTTATCGATTACTGACCGTTACGACCAGGTGTGATCCTGCAAAGCGAGTGGTGACCAGGCTCGCTGGAGCGTACGCACAGCGATCACCTGGAGTAAAGATGGCGCGACGCCAAACCTCTGGTCACCCATAGATCCTGCGGAGCGTAGGCACGCAGGTGTTTGGTGGTGAGTGGCGAACGCAACCGGGGGTGTATCCTGTGGGGTTGGAAAGCCCCCTGATCCGGCCGCCAGGTACAAGAAAGCGTATCCTGCCCGGCGTATGCTTGGAAGGTGTGCCAAGTAGTCATCTTGGGGTGCCGGCCACAGGAAAGGGCAGAGAAAGTGAGCCAAGAATAATGACGATCTACGGCGCCCGTAGCAATAGGAGCAGCGATAACGGGCAGCGGAACAACGGCGACGTCAACAACAGGAACAGCGACAACATCGGGAGTGGATCAACGGCGACACCAACAACAGGAGCGGCAACGGGAGCAGCGACAGCGGAAGGAGAGAAGCAGCATAAGCCCCGTAGCTGGAGCACGTGACTCCAAACTGAAGGAACCGGCGCCAGGCACCAAGAACACACTTGCTGCTGGGCGGAAGCTGCGGGGAGGCGTGTATATTGGCACCAATCCGGAACGGTCACCGGGGAACGACGGCAGGTTGAGCGGTCGACGGCGTAGCCGAGCAGCAGCATTCGAAGCGTCCGCGAGGATTCGGCAGAGGAGTCAACTCCGGGGAGAGTCACCCTTATACCCATTGTAAACAAGCTAGAAATAAAAAGGTATATTGTTAAACATATCACTCGGTGTTATTTTTGGGCTCGGGCAATCACGTCGGATATATAAACTCGGTGAGCTAGACGCGGCATTTGTTGCGAGCGCAAACAAGCAATACAGTTCGTTACACCTGGCGCCCAACGTGGGTTGCGAGCTCAAACAAGCAAAACAGTTTGTTACCCCTGGCGCCCAAACTACGAGATTGCATTGGAGTCTAGAAATAACGCAGTTTAAAGAAGGGGAGAAAAAACTGGATATACGCGCTTAGCAAGGAGGAGTTTAACGAAGTGTGTAAGGAGCTCGGTCTCCCAGCAGAGGGAACTGTTGAAAATATGGGGGCACTAGTTGCAAAGAGGGTCGACGAGACAAAGGACGACGAGATGATGGCGGTCACGCGTGGATTTGAAGAAAAATTCACAGAGGTCCACGCCGAGACAAAGAGCAGTGAGTGAGTCAGAAAAGCAGATTCAAAGTCTGGTGGTACCAAAAATGAAATTTATGAGGAGCATGGAGCCGCAAGTGGCCAAAAAAGTCCGGGAGTGGTCAATCTGATTCGATGGGAGACCTACTAAAATTCGTGATAGATAGACCTACTAAAAGATAGATAGATTATGGCTAAAAGATTAGACATAAACACGATCCCGCGGGCGATGCCAGAATTACACCAGGGCAGAGCGCAGAGATGGCTCATAATGAACGATGAGGAGTGGCCAACTTGGAAGGAATTCAGAGAAGGTTACTTCGGGAAGTTGGCGAACCAGGTTCGGTAGCGGAAGCAGCAACTAGGGGATCTTTTCAAAGAGTAAAAAATTTATTTCGATATGATCCAGCTACTGATTATAGCTCCAGTCGCCATGTCGTCATTGGCCAGATGAGCCATGTCTGCACTTGCTTCCAGGCTTTGAAGTTCAATAATGAAATAAAAGGAATGTGTTGTTGTGGCGGGAAAATCAAAAATAATTCAACTTGAAAGACCACCAGAGCCACTGCGAACTCCGCTTGCTGGAACCACTACTGAATTGAAGCATTTTCTATCAAACATAAGGAAATATAATACTTGCTTCCAAATGATGACATTTGGTGCGTAAATTGTAACTGACCAATTCATGTCAACTTTCAAAATCATCTATAACAAAGCTGGCGCCCTGCTTCCGTTTCCAGACAATGAACATAAATTTCTAGTGGACTAGTTTTATATTCACACAAATTTCTCCCAAGCCAAACAACTTTTTCAAATGTTTGGGTAAAATTTATCTAATGAAAACAATACTTTTCATTTGATATATCACTGATTCAGATCAAACGCACACCGACCATTTATAATTCTTTGGCTTTATATAGTGTCTTGACGCGCCAACTACATAGTAGAACCATCTATATCAGAATACAATAGCCCACTATTAGTCGTACCAAAGAAATCGCATCCAAGCTCAGAAGAAAAACGTTGGAGATTAGTTATCGATTCCCGCCAAATAAGTAAAAATTGCTAGCAGATTATTTTCCTCTTTCGAGAATAGGGGCTATATTAGAATTATCTTTTTTTTAAATTTTATGTCTAAAATTCACCAAAATTCAAAAATACATCAGAGTGTCAAGAATTATTAATCGAACAAACATTATTGCAGTATCTAGGAAACAGCTTTTATTATACCTTGCAGGGGGTATTATAATTTTGGTCACAAGTGTGAAACAAAGTGTAGGTGACATCCCCGACCATATAAAAAATATTCTTTATCAGGATCACCTCCTTAGTCGATATAAGCATGTCCGTCTGTCCGTCGATCTGTCTTTTTTCACGCAAAATAGTCTCTCAGTTTCAAAGATATCGAGTTGAAACTTTGCACACATCCTTCTTTTTTTTACAGACACACATGCTTATATCGACTCAGGAGGTGACCTTGATCAAGAATAAATGCTTGGCACACTTTTTTACAAAATTATACTACCCTCTGCATAGGTACAAATTATATATAACAAAAAAAGATAGCAAACTTCGGACGCAGCCAAAGTTAATATACCCTTGCAGGTAGGTAACAGCTTAGAATATTATATATATATCGGATCGTATATAGTTGTCCAATCTTTATGAAACTTTCACCATCAAATCAGTTTTTAATACAAATGTTGGAAACTACCCCATGCGTCTTCAAAAAAAACAAAGTTGTGACATTTCCCATCGTTCAGTTACATGACAGCTATAGGATATAGTCGGCAGATCCTTATAAAATATTAGGTTGTCCAAAGTAGAATCCGCAGAAAATCTCAACCCTCTGGCTTAAAAAACAACAAAGTTATTCTATGACAGTTATAATACCATATGTAGTCGGCCTTATTCTTATAAAATTTTTCAGATAAGATATTTCGGGCCAATATAAGATGTGTGGTAAGTCCCTTCAATGCGATGCACACTTTTGAACAAAATTATTATTTTACTTTTAATTAAGAACGTTTTTTTTTCATTTTTTAAGGTAAACATAAGGTATTTAAAAAATATATAGAACAAAAGTTGCTCATATTTTAGTATCCCAAAAAATCTAACAACAGTTTGGCACGGCAACTTTTTCTCTATAGCTCTATCTCAAAAAAGTACCCGCTTTCAAAAATACTGCAAGCCAATATGAGAATCTGAATAAAAATATGTACAACTCCTCTGAAAATTCCTCAGCCAAACTTTTGATTTTATTTATTCAAAAAAGAAAAAACTTGAAAGGAGGTTTATAGCGGCTGAATTCATTCCAGCTAAGCTGTATGAGTTTATGTACATATTGAAATTCTCCAGAATGGTCAACCGCAACAAAAAAAATCCAAAGTCAATAAAAGGAGGTTTTTTCACGCATTTTTATAGGGAACCTATTAAATTTAACTCATTTAATAATAATTTACATTTACTTATAACACATTTCGAAATATTTAAATCCAAAGTCTCAAATGTGCGAAAGTTTAGTTTTTAAGGGGCAGGATCGTTTGAGGCTTCAAAAAAAATTTTTTTTCAGAAATTTTTTATATAATAGAACATTATCTTAGGAATATCCTGTGAAAGTTTCATGTCGATCGGACTAAAACTTGCTGAGATACCGATTTTCTAGTTTCTTTCTCTCCATATACTTTCCATTGCTTTTAAAACTTTAGACGCGTTTTTCTCACAACAACTATTTCAAGTCGGTGCGTAACGTAACTCAAAAAGTAATGTTCGGATCTAAATAAAATTTTGCACACATCTTTAATACACTAAATACTTGCGGATGAACGAACGCTTTTTTTTTTAATTTTTTTTTACCATTTTTTTGGGCAATAATGGGCGGATTTTTATGTAAAAATGGTACCTCCGACTTTACAACCGTGCCAAAAATTCAAAATCGCATATTTTTCAAAATGGTTTCGTTCATCCGCACAAGAAACTAATATTTTAAGTAAATCAATTCAATTTTTTTATTTCCGATAACACTGTAAGGCCAGACTTTACGCACCGCAAGAGACCAATTTTTGGAAGTGACTCCGGCCGACTGCCCGTCACGGGATAAATTATAATTATTTCTTAAAAATAAAAATTCCTAGATACTCTCCAAATATAGCCATTAATCGTGTAAAAAAATTGAATTGATATATTTACTCAGACATAAAAAAAAAATCGCAAAAATCTGCTATTTTTCAGCCTCTGAAACCATCCTGCCCCCTTAAGCATTTCAGTGGCACGATTTATTTTAAATAATATTCGTAAAGATTTCAACTCTCTTTTCTCTGCATTCATATTCACCATATTTGTAATATCGGCTTATAACCAAAGATTACAAAAATAATTTAAAAGAAACGATGCGATTGCTAATTACTGTGAATTTCTTAACAGATCAGCAGTTTATTTTATTGTCGCGTGCGACATTAAAAAATGCGGAGGAGGTCATCCTGATCAAGAATATATATACTTTATAGGGTCGGAGATGTCTCCTTCACTGCGTTGCACACTTTTGACAAAAATGATAATACCCTCTGCACGGGTATAATAAAAACTACCAAATAATTTTAAGTGAAACAAAAAGAATTACTAAGATCAAATAGTAAATAACGTTTTAAAATTTCGGTTTCTCTGAAATCAGCGTTTCTGTGTCTGTGTCGCGTGCGACAGCCCTAGTTTTTTTTAAATATTCCAAAAACAATAAGTCTTCCAAAATTAATATTTGCACCAATTATACAACTTGTCAAGACCTATTTTATTCACTTTTGTAAAAATAAAAAACAGTCTTGCCACATGGTTTTTATCCAGTTGGAATGCGTATGAAATTCGTACATAGCCGACACCGAAGCCCACAAAGCTGAAGCCTTTTTAAAATTAAGAATAAATATGTAAATCATTTCGGATCTTACCGCTCTACGAAGCAGGAACACAAATCGAAAAATTAAGTCCTGTAAATTTATGCAATCTAAAACTATAAATTATATGTAAAACTACAACACATAAAATACTTGAGAGTTCTTTCTTAACAACTGGCTAATTAAAATTAGAAAAAAAATGTGAAACAACATAGAATTCACTCTGAACGGACAAGAATACCCTTCGATGATCTAGAATAACACTCAGATCGCGCAAGATTTATCGAAATACCTTATCTGGGAGTCCACTTGGATAGGCGTTTAATAAAAGCGCTAACTGACACTACAGGCACGCAGCCTCTACTGGGTCATGAGTACGCTTCGTCGCGCCCTCGCCATTAGAGGGTCTTTACACTGGTTCAGCATTATCGCAACAACGCTCATTCTCAACAGGAGCAGCCAGGAGACCCAATCATCACACAAAGGAATATGTTCCGGCTTCAAGGCTCTTCTGCCCACCATCCTAGCAAATGTCGTCGACCCATGAGGCAGGGCTACTACCTGCAGGATTTAATTTGACACGGGATCTACAATAACATTGGCTTCGGAAGCATTCACGAATTGGCGTGCGCCGCACTCATGCTCGCATCCCAGTCCTGGGTCTTGCCGCCAACAGCTCCGGTGTTACTCGAGGACGTGCTCATCTAAAACTACAGTCTTGACCCTCCAAGCCCACCCTACCCTTGGATTCGTTTATTTTATCTTCATTGATGACTTCTCTGCCGGCTCATTCTTTAGACAGATCTTATTCACCATTGAAGCACCATTGGCTGTTCCTACGTTTCTTACGTTCAGAACGCCCGGTCCAATCGACTTTCTCATTGGAGCCTATCAGTTATGAAATTTTTAAACTGGATAGAGAAGAGATTTTGGTAAGGACTATCCGTATGCAATTAATGCAATCTTCCACTAGTGACCCATCAGAGGCTCATTTCACAACTACGCACACACGAATCACTTTCCACCGTACGACAAGGTTCTCTCGCCAATTGGAGGCTGATTGGAAGATGGTGAACACTTATGGACTAATCTCTATTGAGTCAAATTTCGCTTGTTTATTACGTGTTCTAACATTCAACCATATTCCGAACCGCCAAGGTACCTACATCACTTGTCTGGTATTCAGTCGGTTTTTAATGTTATGTTCGTTAGTGATTTGGTAGTAATTCTTGGTAACTTTAATTTACCTGAATTTACCTGGCCATATAGTGAAAACTAATCTTCTTTACCCCTTTTGACACATGTCTAGGTCAAATCAACCATGTTAAAAATTCTTTAGGTTGACTTGTTTGGCATGTTTGTATCTGATCAAAAATTATTCAAAAAAATTAATCATTCCTCATTTGCAATACCTTTGTAATCATTATAAAGCGTCGTTCCACCACCACAAATTTATTGGAGTTGACATCCTTTATAAAAGATGGCTTCCAAAAAAAATTTCAACAAATTTTTATTTACACAGACTTCAGAAAAAAAATTTTATTTAGTTAATCCCTCACTCTTGTTTTGTAAACTAAATCCTTTAGGAATTTTTCAGATCTCCTGTGTTTATATGGTTTATTGTTATTGTTCCACGTGCGAATAAGAATATTTTTCATATGTAATTTTTATACATATATTGTATTTTTTCGTTACCAAAATTGATATTAGATATTTTGGGCGCGACATGCGGGTTCGCCACCGTTATTTAACCTCGTCAAGAGTTTTTTATATGATACCAGTTATTTTGGGCGTTGCTTGAACTTTTGTCACCGATATTTTACATCGACAACAGGTTTTTTATTTGTTATCATTGATAACTTCAAACAGTTTTTTGTACCCCAATATCATATATCCCCCAATATCATGTCCATATATGTTTGATCACATAAAAATCAAAACAAATACATTTTACTTCTTATTTCTTCATATTGCGCCTGACTTTGTACAAGCTCAGCGGTATTCATATATCCCAACGGGGGATATATTCAAGCGTTAATAGCAGAGTGTTACCGTTTGACCATTATGGAGAAAAAACTCGATTGATAAAAATTTGTAATTTATGCGTTACTTTTATAGAGTAACATAAAAAAATAGTGGAAAAGTTAGATTCTTCGGCACTTTGGGCGTTATAACTCAAGCGAAAATTATCCAATTATACACATGTATATACAATGTATATCAGTTAGAAAATAGGGCATGCGTGTCGCCACCTAGCGCACGTGTCGCCTGAAAAGCCCCTCTTTCGGGGGAAATAAAAAGCTGCAAATTTCTTGGGATTTTCTTTTCGGAGTGCAAAGCTGTTTATGGATTGCTTGGGATTAATTTTTTCAAAGTGCAGTCGCGGTAGCTGCCAGTTCTTAACAAAGAAAATCTGATTAACTTTTATTTATTTTTTGTTTTTTATGTTCGCAAACAACATAAAGCAAATCCGCAACCCAATAAAAACCATAGCTTCTGTAGAATTAATGTAGAAGATTAAGTTGTGAATTGTATTGAAGTCTAGTATAAGTTAGCATAGGGCGGAGCGGGAGCGCAAGAAAGCTCACTTGCGCTCTCCCGTGAATTCGCCCCGCTTCGCCGCAATAGATAAGCTAGGCTTAAGTTCTGTTGGTAAAAATATAATCGAATTTATAAAGTGGAACCGAGTGCACGTATTTTCGTTATTTCGTAGTTGCATTATTTAAATTTTTACAGCCACCTTTTTTCTTTCGGTCTTTCGTGAAGAGATAAAATAATCCACCCCCGGGTGGACTGTAATTAATATTATTAAATAAAAAGCAACAAAAATAGTGACAGTAACACAATTCATAATAAAAACAAGAAAGGAAAGCTAACTTCGGGCGGAGCCGAAGTTGATATACCCTTGCAGTTCAGTCGCAGTCCACTAGGTGGCGCCACGCATCTTATATTATTAAATATATAGCGGATCGTATATAGTCGGCCGATCCTTATGAAATTTGGCATATTGAATTATTTTGCCCAAAGAGTAATCTGTAAGTCAAGTCCAAGTCCCAACCCTTTAACTTAAAAAACACCAAAGTTATGGCATTTCCGATCAATCAGTTATATGGCAGCTATAGGATATAGTCAACCGATCCCGGCCGTTCCGACTTATATACTACCTGCAAAGGAAAGAAGGGTGTGTGCAAAGTTTCAACTCATAGCTCCAAAACTAAGAGACTAGTTTGCGTAGAAACCGACAGACAGACAGACAGCCGGCAGACGGACAGACAGACAGACAGACGGACAGACGGACATGCTCATATCGACTCAGGAGGTGATCCTGATCAAGAATATATATACTTTATAGGGTCGGAGATGTCTCCTTCACTGCGTTGCACACTTTTGACCAAAATTATAATACCCTCTGCAAGGGTATAACAATATATATATTCAAAAAAAAAAAGATTTTCTCGCGACGGTTGTGGTGGTGAATAAAAAATAAAAATTAAAGAATTCTCCGCGTCGCGAAACAAACTTTTTTCAATCAACGAGCTGCTTCTGGAAGGATTCGTCGTCCCCATGCCCTGCACCTGCATCGATTGTACAAGGAAAGTGGCCGCAGGATTAAAGGATCCGAAAGCAGAACCCCAGGTATTTGTGCAAAAAATTGAAAGTCGAGATAAGACAAATTAAAATCCGTCTTGTGCTGGAATATTGCACGCTCCTTTCAATTCTTGGCGCATACGTACATAAAAAAATAGTAGAGCAAAAAATAAATAACAACATCAATAAAAGTTCTAAAAATTTAATTATAAATATATGTGCTAACCTAAATGTGCTAACCTAAATAACTGCCTGTGGACAAAATAAAAAAGAAAATATATATATATTATTTGCAATCACAGTCGCCCCCTACCCCTCGTTCCGATTATACAAATCTTCCAAATAAATACTAAAGTAAAGACAAATATTATTTTATTTATTACAGATAAAATAAAGGTGCATATACATATATTTGGTATACATACAAATAGATGCAGCGATAATATTCTCGTTTTCGTTTCCCACCATTATCCGCTGCTGTATGTATGTATGTATATGCACTTTTTGGCGCATTTAGTTTAACGGAACGCCAAGTGACCCTACAACTTGGTTGGGTATATTGTTCTCGGTGTCATTGGCGACCAACTATTTTTTTTGGATACTCTGTTCCTCGACTATCAAATAATTCGTTTATCAATTTATTAATCAATTTAGATTTTTTTGGTTAAATTTAATCAATTATTTATAATGCAAAGTACTAAACAAAAACTTAATTTCACGACTCTTATTGACTTAAAAAGAAGATTAAATGTCAAAGTTAAAAGCAAAGTTAAAAGCAAAGCAACTGAATAGAACTTCGTTGGCTTGTTCTTCTACCAACGCCAAACCAGCTTGCAATTATTGTAACGCTAACAACCATTTTTTGGCCCAGTGCAGTCCGTTCGCTCGCCTTGCTGTAATGCAAAGGTTTGAGTTTGTTAAGTCAGCCTCCCTATGTTTGAATTGTCTGCGAAAAGGTCACACGGTAGCGAATTGTAAATCGACCAGGTGTCAAATCTGTTCAAGATCGCACCATAAACTTCTGCACCGATTTACAGTGACTGAAAATAACATAGGGTTACCACCACCCACACAAAATCCTCCTCCAGCGTTAACGAATGATGGCCCTTCTTCTTCACATGCTTTGCGTCGTCTGTAAAAAGTCGATCGTAAGCGTTTGAACAAAAAATGATGAGCACATATTGGCCCGAGCATTACTTGACTCAGGGTCACAAATGAATTTTATTACAGAAGGAGGAATCGTGCATCAACTTGCTTGGAATTGGTCAAACTAATTCACAAGTAAAGAAAAATATACACACCGTGATGAAGTCGAGAGTCAATGGTAGCGAGTTTCCGTTCGACTTTTGGGTTTTGAAAGCAATTTCAGGCTATCACCCTGACCAGTTAGTGAACGTAAAAGATTGGACCCTACCAAAGAACTTGCCATTAGCAGACCCATATTTTTACAAACCTCAGCGGATAGATATGCTAATTGCAGATGAGTCATTTTTCGAACTGTTGTCCGTTGGCCAAATAAAGCAAGTTCCGAACCATACCATCCTTCAAAAAACTCTTCTTGGGTGGACAGTATCGGGAAAATATCTGGTAAATTCCTCAACCCTCAACAGCCGGTCTCTAGTCTGAAATGCCAAGAAGAAATATTAGAGTCAATAGACAAAAACTTGAAAAAATTCTGGTCGTTGGAAGAAGTTCCATCTTCTAAAAAGATGTTGTCGCCAGAACAAGAGCTATGTGAGGAACATTATCGGAAGACTACAAGAATACTGCCTTCAGGTCGATTTGAAGTTAAACTTCCATTTAAGTCGGATCCAAGAGTTTTGGGCAACTCATTCGAGATAGCCAAACGCCGATTTCTGTCGCTCGAGAGAAGATTATCTCGAGATCCGAACTTAAAGAAAATGTATTTGGAAGCAATGACGTTCTTGCTTCTCCATACTGCGTTATACCCCACTAGTGTGTCTTACGGCCTCAAAGTACAACGACCAAACTACGAGTCATTTTTGATGCGTCCTGCAAGACATCCACACAGAAGTGTTTAAATGAGTTGTTGATGGTGTGTCCAACGATTCAGGAAGAGCTGTACTCAACTCTTCTCAACTCGGCTAATCAAATTCGCTCTGATAACCGACATCAAAAAGAGGCGATAACAGTTGCTAGTGTGGAAAAAAGACCCGTCTGAGTCCTTGAAATTGTGCAAGCACAACACCGTTACTTATGGCACTGCACCAGCCCCATTCCTGGCCATAAGGTGTATGAAGAGGTTGAGTGAATCCGCGAAAAATACATTCCCTCGAGCTGCTAAAGTTATTGGGTCTGACTTTTACGTCGACGACATGTTAACGGGTGCTGGTTGCGTGGAGGAGCTAAAGACAATTAAGTCTGAAGTAACTCAGGTTCTTTAAAACGCTGGGTTTGAATTGAGCAAGTGGTTTTCAAAATCGCCTAAAGTTACTGCATCCGAGGGCACGGTTAAGCCAATAACACTTTCGGACTCAGAGCTGACAAAAACATTAGGAATCGTTTGGGTTCCTAAAGATGACGTGTTTAAATTCGAAATTGATATGTCAGTCATGGGTCAAAGGGCGACTAAGCGGAATATTCTTTCGGTGACGTCAAAGCTTTTCGACCCACTTGGCTTATTAAGCCCGATCCTTATTAAAGGAAAGATCCTATTGGAGGAACTTTGGCTTAATAAGCTAGATTGAGATGAGTCGATTCCACTGCACTTGAAAACCGCGTGGAACAAAATTCAGCTTGCCTTGTCACAGTTAGAAGATATCTCAATACCGAGATTTGTGATGTGTGAGCCAATGTCACCAATTGAAATTCATGCCTTCTCTGACGCATCGATGAGAGCCTATGGAGCCTGCGTCTATATCCGTTGCAAATCTACAGAAGGTAGTAAAGTCTCATTGTTGACTGCAAAGTCGAAAGTAGCGCCGCTCAAGACAAAGACGCTCCCCCGTCTTGATTTATGTGCCGCTCACCTTCTCGCGAACCTCTGTCGCAAAATAAAACCTCTTATCAAAGCACCGATCGAACGAAGTGTATATTGGTCAGATTCGGAAGTTTGTTCCCATCCATCGTCGTTGACTACGTTCGTATCAAATAGAGTTGCTGAGATTCAAGAGTGGTCAGAGGATAGCACGTGGCGGCATGTACCAACTAAACAGAACCCGGCAGATATTGTGTCAAGAGGTGGAGACGTAAAGGAAACGATAGAATCAATCTGGTTCAGAGGTCCATCGTTTTTAACGGAGCCGGAAGATAAGTGGCCAACGAGCCCCCGGTTTGATCCGTCACCAGAGATCTTGCAGATGGAAGCTAAGAAGAATGCAGTCGGACTGACTGCAATGGTCTCTACCTCATATTTGTTGGAAGTGATAGAAGGATTTTCCTCTCACTTAAAACTGCTGCGATACACTTAAAACTCCACGCCTGCAGGCGCGGTCGAAGTGGCAGCGGGAGCAAGAGGACGCCAGGAAGGGCGATCTGGTCCTGGTCGCCGTGGACAACCAGCCGCCCCAACAGTGGATTACCGCCAGGGTCAGGGTCGCCGACGTCAGGACTAGTGCAGGAGCGGTCTTCAGGAGAGCAGTCCACAAGCTGGTGAGGTTGCCAGTGGTTGAAGCCTGATGGAGGCCTTCATCGGGGCCGGTGTAGAATTAATGTAAAAGATCAAGTTGTGAATTGTATGGTATAGTATAAGTTAGTATAAGTTAGGGCGGAGGATCTAGTATAAGTTAGGGCGGAGCGGGAGCGCAAGAAAGCTCACTTGCGCTCTCCCGTGAATTCGCCCCGCTTCGCCGCAATAGATAAGCTAGGCTTAAGTTCTGTTGGTAAAAATATAATCGAATTTATAAAGTGGAACCGAGTGCACGTATTTTCGTTATTTCGTAGTTGCATTATTTAAATTTTTACAGCCATCTTTTTTCTTTCGGTCTTGCGTGAAGATATAAAATAATCTCAATAAACAGCTTCACAGCCAGCACCATCGGTAGCTCTAATTATCGGACTATATCGTGAGTAAGCGACTTTTTCCAGATATAAACGATAAGAAAAAGTTTCATTAACTCAAACGGTATTTTCACATGCAATATGAATAGAATCGTTAGAGCTAATTTCTTTTCAGTGCACTTTTTTTTCTTACGATTTAGAAATTTGATCTTAAAGAAAGTAAAAAACATATTTAAAAATATTTTTAACAAAATAAAAGTAGTAAAGTTATGCATTTTTTAAATTTAAATTTTTTTTTTAATTTATTAAGTTAACCTTAAGTAATTAAAAAAAGTAAAAAAACAAACGATTTTTGAATTTTAATAACGAACCAATTATGCGCCGACCATATTTTCACAATGGTTAATAAAGTTAAAGGTTTTCTTGGTTGCATTAAGATACTCAAATGAGTTTAATGAGATATATATAACTAAAAGCTTATATATTTAGCTGTCAGCCAACGTGTACAATAGGGGACCAACACGCGAGCATTCGCTTGTTTACACCACTGATAGTGCGACTATACTTTACGCATGAGGGCGGCTGTTAACAAATCCCGGTAAGATCATGTTTCTGCCAAGGGGGGGAAGAACACTCTCTTCCTTAAATCACCCGAATCCAAGGTGCATATGCAGTTTCCCCGAATGCAAAAAAGGGCTATATTCCTAATTAAAATAACCTGGGTGGAAAACGGAACTCCCGAAGAAATGCCGAAAATGAGATCAACGATTCCTCGACCTCCAAGGCAGACAGAGGCCAAGGAGATGAAGGGATGGTGAAGCTCCTCAAAGAAGGACAACACCGTTGTTGGGGAGTTTATTAAGGGACCCACCTCCAAAACGAGGAAATTATAGGGGCTTTTGACAAAGGCTCCAAGGATGATGTGATACGCAAGGAGCTTTAGCGAAAGGTCGAGAACAACTGCACGTTCGCTTCGTGGAGACGAACGCTCAAAAGTTGACGGCCACCACCAGAATGCGAAGACGCAGGATGCTACCAAGGTACCATGTGCCTAGATGCGAGATCCGGATGCCGCTACAAGCACCAAGGTGAAGGAAGTGAGGCAGTAAGGCTACGCCGGAATGTGCCTGAAACCGGATCAAGTACGGGTTCAAACACATTATTGTCCGGATCTACAAGTCGGATGCGAAGAACAGGGCTGGAGTCATCGAGATGGAGACTGAGGTCCAAGAGATAAACATGGAAGAACCGACCTAAAAAGGCAGCCCAGAAAGAATATCGCATGTATAAATGAATAAAATAAGTTTGCTGATACATCCGCTCCTGAGGCAGATGTGACTGTGGTGAGAATCTCAAGTATGTCCCGGATATTCCTATAGGTAAATCTGCACCACAGTAAAGATGCATCCGTTGCTTCCCTACTGCACCTTGCTGAGAGCGGAGCTGATGTATCCCTCATCAACGAATCATATTTCAATGGAGATTGGATTCTTAGTTTGGTCCCCATCATCATCAGTGGGGAAGCATTGATTAAAATTAAATCAATTGCTGTTGGGTCCTTGATAAACATTCTTTCTCAGATTAAAAATACGCAATACGCAATCCCAGGAATGAGAATTGGGAACTCGTAAAAAAAACAATAAATATACCTTCGAGAGAACCTCCTACAAGGGACATTGAAGCCAGAGTAGGACTTAACGCTAAGGTGGAAATGCTCACTGCGACCTGCGACATGCAGATGTGACATCAGATGTCTCCTTTACTGCGTCGCACACTTTTGATCAAAATTATGATACCCTCTGCAAGGGTATAGTCGAGAAAGCGATAAGTGACAAGGAAGATGCGGTCATTGTTTTTCTAATCTTTATCTCTTTTAGAGAGTAATAAAATGCCCCGCGACTTAAGCTCTTAAATTCCAAACATTTTCAGGCAATCATGATATAATATGAATCTTCTCGGACTGCCAGGCAGCACTTAAGGCACATCAGTGCCAAAAGAGGGGATACATTGTCAGATCCCTTGACAATGTCTGAGCGGTAGCACCGTATCGGCTCAAGTGGATGCTGGTAGTTTCCCATGACTTTTCATCGCCGCCTCAACCTAACCTTACTTATTTATATCTTTGGTCCGTCTGAGAATAGAGAAGGGTTCTCATGGCTGGTGTTCTCAATATAGGGCTCACCAAGGCCGCATAGAATCTGCGCAAAATAATTTCTTAATATTTTCTCTCAGAGGACTTAACTGGGATGCAATTTTCACCTTCCTTCGTATCATAACACTTTACTGTCATTAAAAAACTTTACTTAACTATACAGCCTTTATAATGATGATGTAGGTAACCAGCCTTTACTAATACTCTTACGTTTTAATGTTCCTAGAAAAAGGATTTGAAATTTAAATCCTCTAGGGTTACCTTAGGGTTTTATGTTCAAACTATAATACATCTTTTCTTAATTTCTTAACTTATTACTTAACTTATTTTAATACTTCCCCGTCAGTTTCCTAATCTTTCTTTCCATTTATTAACTCGCATCTATCTTCACCATACGTCATGCGACAGGCACCCCTCCACAGTGGGCGAATTGGTCTCGCTAGCCGCACTTAATTTTTAAGTTCTAAACTAAAATATATGTCTTCAGTCGATATTTTTCACTGATTAGTAAAAATCATAGAATTCAAATAAGACATTTATCGCAACACAATTTTTTATTGTATTGCTCTACCATACGTTTCGGAAGTCCATGTTCCTGGCTTACTCGGACATCATACCAATTGGAAGCCAAAATAGCTTATTATGGTCCATGAATTAAAATTCTGTGAACAGACGATGGCACATAAAACCAGGAATATGATTTCATAAACAATTCGGCAGTTTCGAATGCGTAAGACCGGAATGCCTCCGAATTTGAAAATAAATACCTAGCTGCCACCAACATGGCTCCATTTGTATGTAGCGGTTAATTGGATGTTAATATTTTTTTCAATATTGATTGAATAAATATCTGAATGTGCTTCAATAATCCATACGATTGGTAAATCGTATGGTCTACTAAGCTTTGTAGTGCTACTTCAGCGAAATGATCAGTGATCGTGATGACACTGGGATATCATCTTTTTTCACACAACGCAGTTTATCGTAGTATGGACATATATCAGCGTTTTGCCTTTTGGCGGCTCTCTTTGACAAATTCCATGTGTACTTTATGTCCAACATCTACAAATAGAGATTCTGATTTTTCATCAGAAAATTTTGACGGTAGACGCTGCAGTGTAGTCATTGTTTTCATTATATTACCGTTAAACTCTTCGTTTTCGTTTAACATTGAAACCAACTGTGAAGCACTGTGTTTTCCAGCTCTATACAAGCTGCAGCTTGCAGCTACCAACAATGCATCCGATGGGACATCTTCATTTAGGTCTGACAATTTGTTGACTTGCAACAATCCGCAAAATCTTTTTGTGGACGTCCAACGATTTTTGAAGTTGAGATATAGGTTTTTTACAAACTTCTTGTTTGGAATGACTTCTGAGTGTACTTCTAATAAATAAGAAAGGAAAGTTATATAGGATATATAACTATAGGATATAGTCGGCCGATCCTTATGAAATTTTGCAGATCGTATTGAGTTGCCCAAAGTGAAATCGTAGAAAGAAAGCTTACTCGTAGAAAGCTTCAAAACTTCATTCGAGCTTCAAAAACAACAAAATTAAGTCAGTTCCAGTTCGTTCACTTATATGACAGCTATAGGATAAAGTCGGCCGTTATGAAATATGGCTAATCGGCAATTTGGCAAATACTTTGCCCTAAATGGAATCTGAACCACGTCCCATCTTTCTAACCTAAAAAACACCAAAGTTATGCTCATTCCGATACTTCTATGACAGCTATAGGATATACTCGCCTTACAACTATTAGCCTTATGAATTTTTGTAGATAAGATATTTTGGCCAAATATAATATGTGTGGAAAGTCCCAATCCTCTAACTTAAAAAACACCAAAGTTGTGGCATTTCCGAACAATCAGTTATATGGCAGCTATAGGATATATCTGATCCCGGCCATTTCAACTTATAAGGTTTATAAGTTATACAGGCAGTAGCAAACAAAAGCAGGATTTGTGAAAAGTTTCAACTCGATAGCTTTAAAACTAAGAGGCTAGTTTGCGTTGAAACAGACACACAGACGGACATGCTCATATCGACTCAGTAGGTGATCCTGATCAAGAATATACTATATAGGGTCAGAGATGTCTCCTTCACTGCGCAGCTGATGTTCAGCTGATCGTAGAGCTTTTTAAAAGCTTCGATAAGTCTAATCAAAGCATGTTTAATCGACCTGTGAAAAAACATTAACGCTTTTTCAAATTTGAAAACTTGAATTAAATGTTGCTAGCGAGACCAAATCGCCCACTTTGCCCTCGGTCAATTAGGCGGAATTAAGTTGGCTTCGTATGCAGTGGGCACCTCGAAAGAAAAAAAATATTTTCCGTACCTACGAGTAAAGTTTTCAGAATAAAACATTTTCGTTCTAAATATCTAACTTTACAGAAAAACATTGTTACCTAAATTAGAAATCGTGGTAAGTGGGACGGACTTAGAGGGAATATCAAATATGAAATTCGAAAAGAAAAGTTGCAATAATAATTTCGGTGAGTGGCAACATCGGTGGATGTTGCGATGCACGACAATACCATTTTTCGAGGAGATGATGCCCTTGCAAAAACGGTGACAGGGATTGAAATACATTTGGAAGACTTATATAGCTTTCGATAATATTCAAGCATAGCCAAACAAACCAGCAAAACGCAGTGAAGGAGACCTCTCCGATCCTATAAAGTATAAATATTCTCGTTCAGGATCCTCTCCTGAGTCGGTATAAGCATATCCGTCTATCTGTCTGTATATACGCAAACTAGATTCTCAGTTTTAAAGTTCGAATTCAAATTTTGCACGCATTCTTATTTTATTTGCATGCAGTAAATAAGTTGAAACGGCTGCCACATAACTGATTGATCGGAAATACCATACCTTTGGAGTTTTTTTAATTTCAACAAACGTTATTTTTGGTCAACATATCTTATCTACAAATTTCATAAGAATCGGCCAACTATATCATATAGCTGTCACATAACTGAATGATCGGGATTGGCATAACTTTGTTGTTTTTAAGCTCTTTTTACGGTTTTTTGCCCACATTTATCGTTACACTTTCTTAAATATATTGTATAAAAATATTGTTATTTTGTTACAGCGAGATCTGAATTTAATAAGTTTAAGTAAACTAATTTTTAGCTACCGTGCATATATATGACCCAATTGTGTTATCACATCTTTGAGTTGGCAGGCAATTATGGTTGTTGATGGAACACTCATTTATATCTAAAAGAAAATAGATAACTTACAAAATACATAAATTGATACAAGGTTCACTTACCAACGCATTCATTTAAAGCAAAATCTAAACTAAATCCCGTCAGGCATTGGCATGAATAATTACCCAAAGAGTTTTTGCATTCTTGGTGCATGCCGTTGCAGTTGTTTGTTGAGTTTTTCAAGCATTCATCAATATCCGTACAACTATCATTTTGAAGTACAAAGCCATCTCCGCACATTGGTATTATCTGATTCGATGTCTTATTATTATTGCACTTATTTTCATCGTTACAAAGATCGTTACCTATACAAAATAAAAATAAAATTGTAAAAAATAAATGTCTAATATATATTTACCATAAAAGGACACTAATTTCGGGCGGAACCAAAATTGATGTACCTTAGTTTAGTATTATACAGACAGCTTGCATTATAATATATAGCGGATCAGAGCGGATATATATCGGAAATAGGTTCCTGATCCTTATGAGAATTTTACTATCAAGCTGATTTCTTATAAAATAAATTTAAAACAAGAAAGGAAAGCTAGCTTCGGGTGGAGCCGAAGTTTATATACCCTTGCAGTTAGGTAGCAGTTTTTATTATTATATATATCGTATATAGTTGGTTGATCCTTATAAAAATTACATTGATTCGATAATTATCGATTAAAATCCATTTTCGAATAAAAATGTTGGATACAGCCTCAACCATCTTTAAAAGTAGCAAGGTTGTGCCATTTCCGATCGTTCAGTTATATGGCAACTATAGGATATAGTCGGAAATGTTATGACATTTACTAAATTATAATTATGAAATTTGGCAAATCGGATTACTTTGCCCAACATGGAATCTGTACCAAATACCATCTTTCTAAGTTAAAAAACACCAAATTATGCCAATTCCGATCGTTCTATGACAGCTATAGGATATAGTCGGCCGATCCTTATGAAATTTTGTAGATAAGATATTTTGACCGAATTGAACATACGTGGATAGTTTCAAGCTCAAACTTAAAAAACCACTAAAGTTATGGCATTTCCGATCAATCAGTTATATGGCAGCAATAGGATATAGTCAACCGATCCCGGCCGTTCCGACTTATATACTACATGCAAAGAAAAGCAGGATGTGTGCAAAGTTTCAACTCGATCGCTTTAAAACTGAGAGACTAGTTTGGGTAGAAACAGATAGACAGACGGACATGCTCATATCGACTCAGGAGGTGATCCTGATCAAGAATACATATACTTTATAGGATCGGAGATGTCTCCTTCACTGCGTTGCACACTTTTGACCAAAATTATAATACCCTCTGCAAGGGAATAAAAAGTGCCAACTTTTATATCTATAAGATATAGTCTTAATTTCAAAATTTTCAGAACAGACTATTAAAGGTTATACAATTTATTACAGCCTATTAATGATTATTATTTTATTAACATTATTTTATTATATTTGTGTATAAGATACATAGATAGAAAGCCACCTCCTATCCAGCGTAGAAGTCCCTCTTGAGTGTGTGGGCAACCACCGCGCGCTTATCCGGGCTAATAGATATATTTAAAGCTCAATTCTTCACCTTTACGAGAAACCGCTCGAAATTATATGTAGCATGGTAGACGTTCCAGTACATTACCATCAATTGATTGTATTTTCCATTTTTCTATAGCATTTCTATATGTGCTCTCTTTCAACCCTTCGCGAGTTAAGTGCCACATTGAGTAGGAGAGCAAAACAAAATGGGGAGTGTGGGAAAGGATTTAAGGGCTCTGTTAGTGATGCTATCAGAAATATGTAGGGGCTTTCGTGTTTTTTAACTTGGCTACAACGTCCACAGTCTCTTTCAGTGTGGCAGGACGCACTGGTAAGATGAGCTGTAATGGGGACGGAAAAAGTCTTCCCCCTTTTCCGAAATTATTGACGAAACTATTTGGAATGGCTTAAAACCATAGAGCGTGGTTTGAGTCCCGGTTGGAGGTATCCTGTTCATGGACCACATCCAGAAAATTCTTTGGGAAGACCTTGAGAAGCTTTTGGACCCTGTTTAAAAGTTTGCGATCGATTCTGTTGACGTTTGCTGAATGAGTTTGAATAATCTCCTGTCTGAAACAGTGTTTGATACTGATCATCTTAAAGATCACTTAAGGATCATCGGGTGAGAGAGGATCCCCTCCAGGAGTTCTTGGGAGATCGACTGCAGAGATATTAATTGCATCCAGCAGAGTGGGCAGGACAGTTCGAGCCATTTAAAGATGTCTTACACGAATTGGTTAGAAGTTATAGTGAATAGTGAGTATAAGGCTGTAGCTCGTCCTTGGATGTCGATATTCCACAGCCGTTATTGGTATTTTATTGGTTATTGGTAAAGAAATCTTCGGTTGCTTGCTTGAAGCTTTTAAATATAGACTCAACCTTTTCGCACCTGCTTGACGAAGTCGCTTGGAATGGCTTAAAACCATAGAGCGTTGTTTGAGTCCCGGTTGGAGGTAGCCTGTTGTTCAGCGACCTGTTTCAAAACCGAAACAGCGGAAGCACGGCCTTATTCCACGACTGTTGGATATCCTCTCAACTAGAACCTTCTGCCTGCCGATTTTATTATTTTAGGTATGTTTAGTTATTTTTGGGTTTTTTGAGGCCCACAACCCATACATAAGGCCTGGGGGCTTCTATAGATTGTTCTTCCCAAAGCTGCGACCGGGCTTTCCATCCTTTTCAGTTCGTCTCACTAGCGATGGACCTTTGGTATTACGGCACCCAGATTTTTGATAACCACTTTATATGCCTTGTCTTCAAAGAAATCGAAAAAGAGAAAAGCAAAAGAATATTGCACTGAGCAATATGTATAGGGCACCCCTGAGGGTATACTGATTTAGTGAGGGTCTTGGTAATACAATAACATTCAGAATTCTTAGGAAAGATCCTCACAGTCTCCGATCAAGCATGCTTCTGCTTTTTTTCTTCAAATTTAACATTTTTTTATTAAATCTTCTCTTAATTATGAGACTAACAATAATTTAACGAATCTTAACATTACAATTTAACTAACAGCAAACTAAGACTGCATTCTGGTTTCGCGTCCCTTAAGTCGGTCGCTGGGTCGCTTTTCCTTCTCTTCTGCGATCACATCTTTGACTAGTAGAATGTTTAAGTGTCGATGATTGTTCTCAAGTTGATTGTTCTCAAGATGTTCGACTGAGCTCGCTGGACTATGTCAATATTGGTATTGCTGCCATTCTCTCATAGTTGGGAGCCGTACATCCATATAGGACTTTATATTCATGGCTAAAGGGAGACCGAACGTTGATAAGCCAATGGAGGCTGCTGGCTTTTAGCTTGAGGTGTGTTCTTTTGGCTTTAATGTGCCGGCGCCATGTGAGTCTTCTGTCGAGGTGTATTCTTAGATATGACACTTCGTCTGCTTGCGGAGGTGGAGCGTTGTTTAAAGTAAGTGGAAGGCAGATTTGCCTGTTCAGGATGAACGTGGATGCCTAAATGTATCGTGCTTGCATTTTTGTTCGTTCAATTTAATTCGCCATTCTGATAGCCATTTTTGTTCAACGACCAGATGTAAAGCTAGCAGCGCAGTTGCTTGCATCGGACATTTTGAGCGGTTAAGAATAGCTGTATAATTAGCAAAGGTAGATGTTATTAGTTGTGTACTTGTCGGGATTTCTGCTATGTAGACGACATATAATGTTCCTATATTCCTATAGTGAAATCATCAGTTGTTAAAGGTAAGACTCTAAAAGCTTTTGGGTGTTGTAGGGGAGCCTTGTTGTCTTAATCTGGTACATTAGACGTTCTAGCCAGTCTCTAACAAATTCTTGAGAGACGTCTAAAAGTATGGCAGTGCAGTACTCTCGTTTTTTAAACGCGTTCTGAATTTCTGATGTTATTGTTGACCTGCTCAATTGTTCCGTGCTTTTCAGGAAACCCAAATGTGACAGGATTTCTTTATGGATTCTTAGGTAGGTTTTTATACGAGTCAATATGCATTTTTCAAAGAGCTTAGATAAGCAAGAAAGTACGCTTATAGGTCTGTACGACGTTGGGATTGTGCAGCTCAACCACAGCTCTAGGTTTTCTAAAAAAAGAAAGATGGCACTTGGACCAGTACAAGTGAGGAATCTCACTTTCCAGGATCACTTTCCAGAATGCACCTCAGAAGCGGATGCTCCGTCTAATGCAAGTATCCCTCCCACGAACTTCGTACTAGATATAGACCAGAAAAGCCCATACTCAGTTTCACAGTTTCAAGCCCTACAAATCGGCCGGCGCCACGAAAGCAGGGGACGCTTCCACAAATTGGCTCTCGGATATATTTAACAGACCTTTTATATTATGAAAACTTCCTCAGCAGTGGCTTAAATAACAGAACCCAGCACTCAGCTGGGTTCGCTGGACAGTTAAATATCCATTCGATTCCTTTGGACGACAGCTCGCCCTGGATCTTCTCTGGCTCAAAAACCTCGTTGAATCTTCTGGCTTCTCGATTGGCTCCAACAAAGTTTATTCCATTATCGCTTCTCATCTTGATCACCGGTCCTCGCCGGCTCATGAAGTTCCTCATAGCGATGATACAGGAATCTGTACATAAATCATGGCTCATCTCCAAATGGATAAATGGTCTCCAACCATTGCAGCTTGCAAATTTGGCAGCCAGGCACCACCTTCCGTAGCAGCCTCTGCAAGGTCGTTATCCAGAACTTCTTCCGTATTTAACCTATGGTCGCATCGTGGGTCTGATCCCCCATCTTCTCGTGGTGTACTACCATCATCGTCAGCGTGTGCTTGAGCACACAAGCAGCGGTGTCGATCCTTCCCCTTACATGCATGACTCCATTGTCGTCGAAATACGGGGACAGTCCTCGCAGTTGACTGCCTTCTTTCGAGATCTTTCTAGTCTCGTCTCTCTCTCTTCTACGGAGAACGCTTCACTTTGCGCCTGCCGGATCAATATACGCTGCGCCTTGGCACATTCGTTTGCCGTGAGTTCTTGCTTCTCACTGTTGCTATACTGATCGCGGCATCGTCGGACGAATCTAAGGACCCAAACGGTGGTCCTTAACAGACGGACTAAATTAAATTAAATTATCAATTAATAAATTAACAAATTCCACAAAAATTCAAAATTAAATTTTTTTTCATCAGAAAAGTCTTGTTGCACCCTGACATATTGACGTGGCAAAAGGTCAACCGTGCTTCCTTTCGTTTGGGGTTAAGCGGTGGTTTTTTATACCCTTGCAGAGGATATTATAATTTTGGCCAAAAGTGTGCAATGCAGTGAAGGAGACCTCTGCGACCCTATAAAGTATATATATTCTTGATCAGGATCATCTCCCGAGTCCATATAAGAATTTCCGTCTGTGTGTTTCTTGGCAAACTAGTCTCTCAGTTTTGAAGCTATCGAGTTGAAACTTTGTACACATCCTTTTTTTGTTTGCAGGCAGTATATAAGTCGGAACGGCCGGGATCGGTCAACTATATCCTAAAGCTGTCATATAACTGATTGATCGGAAATGCCATAATTTAGGTGTTTTTAAGTTAGTGGGTTGGCACTTTCCACACATGTTATATTTGGCCAAAATATCTTATGTATAAAATTTCATAGGGATCGGCCGACTATATTCTATAGACGCCATATTACTGAACGATCGGAAATGGAACAACCACTGCATGGGTATATCAACTTCGGCTCCGCCCGAAGTTAGTTTTCCTTTCAAGTTTTTAAGTTTCAAACGTTTAAGAAGTTTAGCTTTCGAAATAACTCGCCAAACAGTAGTTTTGCTCGGTCAAGAGTCAAGAGAATTTTAGGCTTTCCGCAGAATCGCACGCTTATCTGTGTCGCTAAGAACTCTACTTTTGCGACCTTTCATATTTTTTCCATAGTTTTGTTTGTTATTAATAAAATTGTATACGACTTTTCTTCTTCTTCCAGTTTTTTCTGCTATATTAGCTACAGAAAGGTCAATATATCACTCAGAAGACTGACGACTGGATTCTGGAGTATAGTGGCGTATCCAGGTTTCATCCATGGTTACGTAACGGCGAAAAGAATCGGTCCTATTGCGCTTCAACATGCTTAAACAGTAGGGCGGGTCATAACAAATTTTTTTTCGACTTTTAAACGCTAATAGGGCTTAAGAGCTATGTACACATGTGCAGAATACGTCGAAAAAATCCGATCGCTTCTTCCATCTGCGCATTGACCACAAAAATAAAAAAATTTTGGTATATTTACGAAAAATTTCAAATTCTAGCAATTTTTTCTCTACTTACATATTTCCAACTTTTACTAGTCAAAAGCGGTATTCCCGGACACTTAAATACGTATGAATTGTTGTCGAACCTATACCTATTCTAGAGAACTCTGTCAAAAAGTCGAAAAAGTAATCGAATCGAACCGTTTTTCTACGAAATCCGCAGTTTACTCACTTCACCTTGTTGAAAGTTTATTTCTCGAAAATTATAATTTGAAATTCGCATCTCTTCGCCACCTTAGATTTACTTGTGTGAATCGTTAGGGCCCAATACTAACTTCTGCGTGTCAACGTAAAAAAGTGTGTATGTAGACCTGTTGTTCTACAGTTGTTTAGTTTGTGTATCTCAAATAGTTCACAAGTGAATCGTAGTAAAGCTTAGGTCAAGCAATTGCAGAGAGATGAACAACTAATTATGCAAAATTTTGTGTGATATTCAAGTGAAACTGAGTGTATCTATCTTGTGGCTGCATCAATACCTGGAGGAACATCTCCTTGATGTCGGCTCAGACTTCCGCGGCTTCTTCCTAAACTGGAAAAGGACAGCCGGGAGTGACTTGTTGTTCTGGGGGCTTTCGGCAGTGCTGAATTCAGGGATACGCCGTTCACTTTGGCTGCTGCATCGAAAACTAGACGGATCTTTCCAGGCTTGCTTGGGCTCTCGACCCCGAAGTGTGGCAGGTACCACAACTTGTCACGGTTGCAATAAGTGGCCTCCTGCTGCTCTAGGTGGCGCTGCCTTCATTCCGAAGTTCTGTACTTCGAAATAATCGCTGACCAGCTTCACCAATTAGGAGACACAGATGATTGCTTACTGCTTACACGTTCCTTACACCGTGCCTGTTGGCACCTAGTACCAGGACCTAATAACCCACCTCTAATAGACGGCGCCAGATATGACCGGAATCGGGCCAGAAGCCAAAATCAGCAATATCAGCGGTTATAATGACCGACTGACTGACAGCGAGCTCAGCAGAAGCCCAATACCATGCGATCTGAGTCAGCAGACCCAGAACTAATACATAGCACGTTCTTTAACATTGACCTTACCAGCTAACCATAGTTTAGCCACAACATGTAATTATCTGCAGGGCCATCAAGAGGGGGATCAGCCGGGGCAATTGCCCCGGGGCCCGGATGGTTCCGGGGGCCCGGCGACGGAAAAATAAATTAATTTTCGATTAAAAATATAACATCAATGAGAGATTGGGGTAAAAAAACTGATTAAATTGATTGATTAAATGAGAAAAAATGCAAAAATTGATTTTGAAGTTTGTGTCTCAGCTAGTTCAAATGGGGCAATATGAAGAGGGGCCCGGGAAAACCCACGTAGCGGAGCCGGGTTCGGCTCTCGACGGCCCTGATTATCTGATCTTAGAAAAGATCACCTGGTCCAAAATTAAGTCAGTTGCGAGTACAGAGAAACCAGTTTCGTTACTCAGTGTTATGTTACGTAAAAGTGTTAAAGTAAAAACTTTAGCTCAAGGCACCGCCTAAGACTAGTGGACAAGTTCCTACAGAGGACCCAAAGATTACCTCACTGAAACGAAGACAAAAAAGACGGCTCGACGATGTCGTGAACTCCTTATGTAATCGCATTGAAGGAAAGGGAGTATCTTTTTATAACAGGCAACATGTGAAAGAATTATGGAAAGAGATTGTGGACGCCCATCAAGACCTTATTAATTTGGATCCTAAAACTACTATAGATGGACATACTAACGATCGATTTTAGGTCGAACAAGCGGAAGATTTTACTTTTCTAAGCAAGGAAAACCAAGAAGGACAGGGAGCCACATACAGGCCGTCTTCCGCCTCGACGTTCGTGTTTCCGCCGTCCGAAATTCCAAAGATTCACGGAGATTACCGACATTGGTTACGATCTTACGAAGTTTTACGGAATGCATCCACAATCAAGACTACAGCGATGCAGTAAAATTCCGTCAATTTGATCTCATCACGAGTGGTACATTCAGCTTCAGCCCTTCTTACAAATAAATCCGCTGTTCAGTTACCAACCGCTCAAGTGGCACTACATGGACCAGCCGGACTCCCTCAGCTATGCCGCACACTCCTGGATTCTGGATCATAGATTAACATAATCTCAATCGATATTCTAGCAGTTTAGCTTATCCGTTATATGTTATATATTTGCAAAAAACCCATTTAGCCCAAAATATCAATAATATGCAGATATTGTTTAGGTATATTCTATATAGGTATATACTATATATTTTAACAACCTGTCACAAAACACATTGGCTGAGCAAGACGCTGGAGTGCTCATGAAAAAACTCATTCTGCATACACACTCTGTTATGGGTTCTAACATTCTCTGTTTCGCCTTACTATTAAACCTTGGTAGCGGAACTACCATCATGAACACATACGTTCCAAGCGTTTTTAAGTAGCAAAATCAAGGATATTATCAACCAAGTGCAAGCCCCACGGATAATGTTTGGGGACTTTAATTCACATGTTAAATGGAAAAATTTTAATTATTCTCAACAACGGTGCAGAAACTTACCCCTCTACGCATAATACTTTACCAGCGCGGAACGGATATCGGCCCACACTGCCCACCGGTGTAACTGGGCTATCATAGATTACCTTCACAGAAATAACCACATTACCATAAGAACACATTACCTCAATATGACGCAAACAAAATATTTTTGAAAGAAAACTAGTAACTAGTGTCGTTAATTGGAACTACTTGGTGGTTACTTAAACCACCAAGTAGTCCACGTGACCAAATGCATAAGAATGGCTACCAACTCTACCATCCCTCAGACAATAAGGATTCCACACAAAGCCAAAGTCGCATGGTGGAAAAATACCCTTCAGAAGTTAATATACAAAAAAAAGCGCCTCATTCATCGTACAAAACAATTATGTGCACTTTCTTCCTTATTAATTATAAAAAAGCCAAAGCTAAATTAAAAAAAAAACAGTCCTTTTGGCCAAGCGCAGCTTCCTAGAAAGCTTCAACCAGTTCAGTTAAAGGTAGTTATTTAGTTATATGACAGCAATAGAATATAGTCGGCCGATCTTGGCGTTCCTTTGAAGACATTAAAAGAAAGTCCCATCATTCTAGCTTAAAAAACAACAAAGTTATGCCATTCCGATCGTTCAGTTATATGACAGCTATTTGATATAGTCGGCCGATCCAAAGTTTCAACTCGATAGCTTTAAAATTGCGAGACTAGTTTGCAGAGCAACAGGCCGACAGACAGAGAAACGGACATACGGACATGCTTATATCGACTCAAGAGGTGATTGTGATCAGGAATATATATACTTTATAGTGTCGGAAATGTCTTCTTTACTGCGTTGCACACTTTCGACCAACATTATAATACCCTCTGCAAGGGTATAAACGGTAAAGCAAAATTAGTGGACTGTTCGTCCGTAGAGCGTTGTGCGGCCACTACGTCGAGTTTGAACTCGCGGGCATAACAGCTCCCGGAGTCGTAGTCAAAGAACGCATAAAAGTTCTGACTAAATGTACCTGGATTCTGCAAGGGACTGATCGGGTTGATCAGGCTGGAGTTGATGTGAGATACTTAAAGCCCTGCTGATGGAACGGGGCTTCGGCTGATTCCTTATCGCCGGTCCTACTTGTGGTCCGTTTAACGAGAGCAACACTTGAAGTAGGGTGGGTAACGGGGGTTCTACTTGTGGTCCGTTTTACGGGAGCAATACTCGAAGTAGGTTGGGGAACGCGGGTTTTACTTGTGGTCCGTTTCACGGGAGCAACACTCGAAGTAGATTAGATAGCGGAGCTCTATTTCCGTTTACACAGGAGTCACACGAAGAAGGTTAGATGGCGAAAGTTCTATTTGTGGTCCGTTTTACAAAGGATCTCTCAAAGTAGTTTAATTTTAAGTGCCGTAGTCTAACACTGAATAGCGAGACGATTCACTCTGATTTTGCAACTATCTTTATTTCAGAAGAACAATTCTTATATAAGATGCTAAATTATACATAATTAAATCTAAGGAAGGTCAATGTTATGAACGTGTTCCCCTGATGTTAATGCCACTATCACCCACCTCTGAGTCTGCTGACTCAGGATGCTTGATCATGCATTTTGGCTTAGCTAGCTGGCATTCCTTGTTTCGGTCAGTCGGTCATTCTTCCCGCTGATAATGCTGATTTCCGCTTCTGGCGCCTACTAGTGCTGGGTTATTAGGTTGGATATTGTTCATGCTTTTTGCTAATTATTACTAGGTGCGCCAATAGGTTAGTGGGTCTGATTATGGTGTATTGCGACAAGCTGATGACCATTGATTAGATCAGGTTACGAAGTATGAATATAGGAAAGTAGGTCTTGGCACTAGGTGCCAACATTGTTGGGCCGCCTTAGTGAACCCTTTCATTAAAAAACAAGAAAGGAAAGCTAACTTCGGGCGGAGCCCAAGTTGATATACCCTTGCAGTTGAATCGCAGTCCGCTAGGCGGCGCCACGCATTTTATATTATTAGATATATAGCAAATCGTACATAGTCGGACGATCCTTATGAAATTTGGCATATCGAATTATTTTGCCCAAAGAGTAATCTGTACCAAGTCCCATCTTTCTAACTTAAAAAACACCAAAGTTATGCCAATTCCGATCGCTCTATGACAGCTATAGGATATAGTCGGCCAATCCTTATAAAATTTTGTACATAAAATTGGTCAAATATAACATGTGTGGAAAGTCCCAACCCTCTAACTTAAAAAACACCAAAGTTATGGCATTTCCGATAAATCAGTTATATGGCAGCTATAGGATATAGTCCACCGATCCCGGCCGTTCCGACTTACTACCTGTAAGGAAAAAAAGGATGTGTGCAAAGTTTCAACTCGATAGCTCCAAAGCTGGGAGACTAGTTTGCGTAGAAACCGACAGACAGACAGACATACAGACAGACGGACATGCTCATATCGACTCAGGAGGTGATCCTGATCAAGAATATATATAATTTATAGGGTCGGAGATGTCTCCTTCACTGCGTTGCACACTTTTGACCAAAATTATAATACCCTCTGCAAGGGTATAAAAAAATTTTGTGGATCTTAAAACTAATTACTAAAAATGTAATGTTAATACAAAAAAAAATTTGAATCATGTGGGTGAGATCTTCAACATTTATAAGATACCAACGATATTTTTATCCGGCCTGTAGTCTTCGCCTTGTTGCGCGCCTTCGTAAACATTCTCCTTTGGCATCCCATGTAGCCCATGTGCGCATACAGGACATGGTCTTGCTCCCTTTTGCATTTGCCTGTTACTCATGTCGGGTGATGTGTCTCCTCCCTACATACTTTAGAATTGGAGGTAATTTAAACTCCTTGAATTCCTTTGTGCTTGTGGGATGGTGGTTCAAGGTCCGTCTGCGGCTCTCCTTGTTGATCCGCCATGAGCTGGGAACTATGTTATCTTCCATATTTTACTATTTGCTCCTTGCCGATGCATGCAATTTGTTCCGATACGATTTCACCCTCTCGTGGCTCGTTGGCTTCCGGTGTCCAAGCCGCCGTATTATAGACGACTTGTTTTGCCTTGATATCAGGAGCTGGTTCAGGTCACACTGGCCTAATCACAATCCCTCCAAGCGCGGTATTTTTGAGTAGTGCCCGTCCTTCTGCCAAATATGCCTTATGGCCTCATAAGATGGGAGACGATTTCGGCGCCCAACAACAATATTTTGGGGCTGCGTAAATTCAGGATCGGCTAAGCATAACTGAGGTGAGATATTTCTTGGCGCTTGAATAGGGTGGGATGGTTGATTGGGCATTATTTTCGATAGTACAACGACGTTAATTTGATGTTCGAAATCAGTGGTTAATGATGATAGGGTCACCACAGCCCTTTTTAAACCCTTGCAGAGGGTATTATAATTTTGGTCAAAAGTGTGCAACGCAGTGAAGGAGACATCTCCGACCCTATAAAGTATATATATTCTTGATATCCAGGATCACCTCCTGAGTCGATATAAGCATGTCCGTCTGTCTGTGGGTTTCTACGCAAACTAGTCTCTCAGTTTTAAAGCTATCGAGTTAAAACTTTTCACACGTCCTTCTTTTCCTTGCAGGTAATATATAAGTCGGAACGGCCGGGATCGGTCGACTATATCCTATAGCTGCCATATAACTGAACGATCGGAATTGGCATAACTTTGGTGTTTTTTAAGCTAGAATGATGGGACTTTCAACGGATTTCATTTTGGGACAATTGAATCAGATCTGCCAAATTTCATAGGGATCGGCCAACTGTACCCTATAGCCTCCATATAAATGAACGATCAGAAATGGAACAAGATGACAGCGTGTGTGGATCCAATCAATGATTGGACCAATCATTGATCAAATGATAAGCATTGATAAGTATCAAGATTGGCTTCCAGTTGTCTGTTGACACATTGAGTGCGTTGAGAGTGGTGACCGTTCGGAGAACGGTAAGCTGCGCAGCTGATCCGCTGATCCATTTGATCTGAGGTGTCCGAAAAGCTCTTAGATCGTGGATTTAATCAACAGCCGTTCATTTTGGTATCGATTCTGTAGTCGTTGCCAGGTATCCTGGTAACTGGTATGTCCGCTAATTGACGTTGAGATTAGGTTTTTTGCTTCACCTGTTACATGATTCTCCAAATGACTGAATATTACTGCATCGTTGTAGTCTTGATTGTGGATGCATTCCGTAAAAATTTCGTAGAATCGTAGCCAATGTCGGTAGTCTCCGTTAAACATTGGAATTTCTACTGGTGGTATTACAAATGGAGGTACGATCGTGGGTTTTTGTGTTGATACTGAAGTCGATTGCTATTCTTCGCTCAGAAACGAAAAGTATTCTGCTCGTACAACCTGAATCTGTCCATCATTTTTTATGGTTGGTTCCAGGTCGATGAGATCATGAAAGAATATCGCCTAAATCCTTGTTAAGGATATTGGTTTATATCCCTTTATATCCCTTATTATATCTAGTTTATATCCCTTCTCTTGTCCTTTGCTATCTCCTGCAGGCGTTACGTCGGACTCTATGCCCGACTTAAGTACGACTTGCAGGCCCTTGCTGTCTTTCAGCTAATACGTCTAAAAGCTTTTTTAATTGGTTGCGTAACGTAACTCAAAAAGTAATTCTCGGATCTAAATAAAGTTGTTCACACATCTTTTATACAATAAATACTTGCGGATGAACGACCGCATTTAAATAAAAAAAATTCTTTTTATCATTTTTGCAGGAAATAATGGGCTGATTTTTATCGCATTAATTTGATTAAAAATCGCATATTTTGCAATATGACTCCGTTCATACGCACAAGAAACTAATATTTAAAAAAAATTAATTCAATTTTTTTATTTAAGATAACACTGTGAGGCCAGATTTTACGCAACGCAAGATTACAATTTTTTTTAAGCGATTCCGACCGACTGGCCGTGTCGGCATAAATAAATATTATTTCTTAACAAAAAAATTCTTAGATACTTTCCAAATATAGCCATTTATCGTGTAAAAAATTGTATAATTATATTCATTCAGAAATAAAAAAAAATCGAAAAAATATACTTTTTTTCAGCCTTGGTTTTCAAGCCCCCATAAAAGAAGGCCCTTCTGAGTTTGATTACCCTTATTGAGTATATAGCTATGCCCAAAACCCTATCTCACGAACCCGGAAATTTTTCTTCTCGCTCACTGACAGTGTCAAGAACTTACCACGGGCGTGTGCAGAATGCAGAATTCTTTGTCTTTTTTGTCGGCTAGTTGTAGATTGCAGTGTATTTGTGTTGGCACTCAGAAAATTTTTGTTTTTTTAAGCTTGGTTTTATTTATTGGATCTACACTTTAAGAAATCTTTATAAATCTTAAAATAATACATTATCTAACAGTTTAATTTTACCTGAATAGAGACTACATGGTCCTAATAATTAGCGCTGGATTGGAAGGTCGTTGCGGCGAAGACGAGAACTGCTGGAAACTCGAGTGAGGGCTCTCGCGAGATGATTTGGATGTACTTATAGCTTGTTATAGTACTTTGATGTGATCTCTTCTCTGACGAGTGATATATGAAGGTCCCTGTGAATGTTTACATTCCGAACGTACCACTGTGCCCCGGTGATGGTTCTGAGAATTTTTGATTGAGTTCTTTGCGATATATCCACACTGCTATTACTGGCGTCTCCCCACAACTGAGGGCCGTACATCCAGATTGGTATCAAAACGGTTTGTATAGAAGTACCTTATAGTCCAGCCTAAGCGAGCGGCTATTGATAAGCCAGTGGAGGCTGCTGGCTTTGAGCTTTAAATGTGTTCTTTTGGCTTCCATGGGGCTGCGCCAAATAAGACGTCTATCGTGGTGTACGCCAACGTTACGCGTTTGCATTTTTGTTCGTTAACTTTGATTCGCCAGTCGGATATCCATTTCTCCACTGCCACCAGGTGTTTAGCAAGTTTCGCCGTTGCTTGCTTGGGGCATCTCGAGCGGCTTTGGTTCGCTGTGTCATGAGATCATGTGTTTTCTGAGATATGGGGTAATATGTGCCAGAAGCATTTTTCGAAGAGTTTTAATAAACACGTTAGTAAACTAATTGGTCTATATGATGAAGCAATTGTGCGGTCTTTGCCAGGTTTTAGTATCATTATGATGATCGACTTTTTCCATCTCTTGATGGATTGAGCATTGAAGAGGAAGTTCGATGATCATTTTTGGTGATATTAGGTCGCATCCTGGAGATTTTTTTGGATTGAGTTGTTCATTTATGATTTTGAGTAACTCATGTGGTCTAAATACAATTGGTTCCTACGTAGATGTGTCGATATCTGATGTTGCTGGCAGTGAAATCCCGTCTGATGCTGTATTGGGCTGAAATAGATTTTGAAGATTTTCTGCAAATCTCTCGGATCTTTCTCCGTCGCTGCGCGCCCAGTTGCCTGTGGATGTTCCAATTGGCATTGCAGATTATAATGGTACGCTGAGTGATGAGTGTGCTCACCAAAGTGGGAACTTGGAGCTCATGGGGGATAACTGCTCTATGTAATGTTTTTGGGACCTTTCTTCTTCGTGACGTAATGCAGCTGAAAGCCTCCATCTTTAAACCTTTGTTTTGCAGATTGTCTGTTGGATTGCCAGTCTCGCCGTGAGCGTCGCTTTCCTAGAACAAGCTGTTCTATTTCAACGTACGTGAATCTATGATGCACGATTTTTTTTTGCCTTGGTGGAGTTGACATGCGAGCTGCTATGACCAATACGGATTCAAGAGTGTTTGTGGATAAGTTGATATCAGCTTCGTCATTCAAACGTGGATGCAACTTAATATGCCAACTTACATATTTTTTGTACTTAAGCCAGTTGGTTTTATTCGTAGTTAGTCTGAATGGTTTATCTACCGCAACTGGATTTAGGATGTTGGAGATATACAGGCGAGTGATAAGACGATATATCTGATAAGGAGTTGACGCTTATCAGGTTGCGTGGAATGTTTTTTGTGCCTGCGAAATCTATCAAGTCTGGAAATTTTCTGGGATCTGTTGGCCAATATGTAGATGTCCCAGGTGACACATAGTCTAGCTTGTTGCTTGCTTTTATTATTGAATTGTACAACTGCCTTCCCTTTGGAGTCACAAGTCGAGATCCCCAGTGCGTATGCTTTGAATTAAAGTCTCCTGCTAATTGTCCGCTCAGAGAGTTGAAATAGTCCATGAATTGGGATTCGGATATTGTAAACCGAGGAGGGCAGTATACGGTGGCAAGCTTTAAGGAACGGTGATCCATCTGTACATTTATAGATGTAGCTTGCATGTAGTTAGTGGCGAAACTATTGTGGAAGCAGTGCTTAATGCGATTTCTAATCAGAATCCCTGGGCCTCCGTGTGCTTTCCCGTCTAGGTGATTCGTGTTATAGAAGAATTTGAAAATTGTATATATTTGTAAGATGAGTTTCTGCGAGTAGCATTACATCGATATGGTTATTGTTAAGGAATTGAGTTAACTCGAGTTTCCGCTGTGAGACGCTGTTGGCGTTCCGCAGTAATATACGGAGTGGAGTCATTGATTACCTAGTCTGGTTTTGAGCAACAAGCAGCTCAATCAAAATGTTCTGGTTTCGCATAAGATCTTGCATAGTTGTCTGCATGAATGGCATGAAATCCATCATACTTTGTTAGAGATTACATATCATTGTTTAAATTTTGTTCGTAGACGGTTCTCCTGATTGATGAGGGGAAACTGATGATCGTGGCTTGGTGGGAGCGGTACTTTTTAGACCCATTTTTAGAGCAGTTGCAAAGCTTTCGGGTTTGTCGGTGAACTCATTATTAACAGAAGATTTCACGCTTGAAGGGGGGAAGACATCACGCGTAGATTTCATAGGTGTTATATGTGAGCGAGCAGTGGTCACTCTTTGGTGTGTAAGACTTTTTAGTTCCTTGTAGACGGGACAGCCCCTGTAGTTAGCCGTATGGTTACCTCCATAGTTTTTACACTTTTCGCTGCTGGGATCCCCTTTATTTTTTGGGCATTTGTGGGAGTCATGAAGGTCTTCACAAACAACGCATACTGGACGAAGCGTGCAGTAAGACCTTGTGTGGCCGTATTCCTGACAATTATTACACTGCACCGGCCCATTTCTTTTATGCGGCTCTTCTACGGTTATTCTGTGGTGTAGTAGGAACTGGAGAGTAAAAATTGGATGCACTTCATTTTTTTCAGAGGCTTGGATTTGGTTTCGGGTGAAACCTTGAAAAAAGGTTTAGGCTTTCTTTCTCTATTCAACATGTTAATAACATTTTTTACATTAAAACCTTTCTCCTTCAGTGCGCCTGTAACTTCAGCTGATGTTACTTCCGTTTCAATACCTTTAAGTACTACTTGATAGCCTTTACTGCTTTTTAATTGTAGAAGTTTTTATTGTTGTCGTCTAAATACTTCGAGTTTATATCCGTATATATAATTCGAGTTTATATCCGTATTGGCCTGAACTTTTGTTTCGTGAATATTTCCCTGTGTCAATGGAATTAAATGGAAATTTTCTGGTCCGATTAGATTCAGTATTAAGTTTACGAGAGCATTAGAACTTTTCTCTAGAATGTAAATCGGGGGCGGGTAAGGCTTTTTCAGGAGGTTAGACAAAGACAGAGTTCTGTCAGAGTTCCATCAGAATCTGAAATGAAAGTCCACTAGCCAGCCTAAAGAATTTCTGACGTGGTTAATTTGACGTTGGGAAATCATGATGCGTAGTTAGTAATAAAGACTTTGAATTATTAACACTCAAACAAAAGAAAAGAAACGAATTAAATAGCAAATAAATGTTGTCAGTATGTTGGCGGTTCTGACGAAAGTGGTTTATAGGAACAGGTTACGTATTAAGATTGAACGTACAAAATTATTTTAATGCAAAGAAATTGTATACTCCCATGTTCTTGTTATTTTACCTATTCAAAAGCGAATCGTTGTGTGAGGTCGGCACCTCTAGAGAAACCTCTTTGTTACCATGTAAATTTTGAGGGTGCCAAAGGCACCCATATAAAGGAAAGAAAGGCACAAAAACAAAGTCATAAAACGATTGTAGGTAAAAAGGCGCTTTCGTTTTTATTTGTGTGAGAGCTAGGTACCATTGCCTTTATGGGCACCAGTCTTTGTAGCATCATCTATGCATACGCATGTTCACATAAACATAAAAATGAATACTTATTAAAATACGTTAAATTAATGTTTCGGATGTGTAGTTATTTGGTTGGACTAAAGTCGGTTGAATTAGGGGGGTGTAAGTCTTATAATTCAATAAATTATTGCCGGCCAAACTTCTTTCCGGCGGGTGCTTGACCCGACATACTCCCCCATTGGAAGATGGGCTTTCCACAGCATCATGAAGTGGTAACAGGCAGAATTTGTTGACTGCCCGCCTTGTAGCTCCGGACGCCGTCCGCAGCAGCGCCACCCGACACACTCCGTCATCTCCGACGACCATTTCCGTTACCCTCTCCAAGGGCCACTTCATTGAAGGCAAGTTATCGTCCTTTACCAGCACGATGTCATTTACTGCTATGCCTTGAACAGGGATGCGCCATTTGGATCGTTGCTGCAACAGGGTTAAATACTCTTTCTTCCATCTGGACCAGAAACACTGCTGAAGAAAGACGACGCGTTGCCAAGCATCTAGCCGATTTATGTTGAGTTTTGTCAGGTCTGGCTCACTGAAACTAGAAGGAGGCCCTCCGTGCAGAAAATGATTAGAAGTCAGGACATCCAGATTAGCAGGATTTTCAGAGAGAGGGACTAATGGCCTCGAATTAATCACTGCAACAATATTGTACCCCAGCGTCTGCAAATCGTCTGCCTTTAGTACAGCCTAATAACGATCGAAGGTTGTCCAGGAAAGTTCATGAAAGGATAATGCTTCGCGTTACCGGATGGCTCCTGGGCAAAATTTCTGGGTGTTCAAGCATTGAACACGATACGAATTCCAAATATAGAATGTCAAGAGATCGGACCCATGGGAATAAGCGATTGGTTTGAAAACAATCTCCTGCAGTCTAAACAAATATTTGTGTGGTACACTTAAGCACTTAAGAAAGGGTCACATAGCATGTCAGCGTGCAGTCCATTGATAAGTAGTTTTAAATAGATTTAAGATGTTCATGTATCTTTCTTGTAAGATAAGTTTATGAAATAAAAACAGTTTTGAAACGGAACTCATTGGAGTAACACCATTATTTAAGGGGCTCCTCTTAACACTGGGAGACGACCATCGTAATCTAAGGATGAATTCTTGAGACGCCTGTCTACTCGAACCAATTCAAACTGATCCAAAAATGGGGATAACGATGCCAGCGAACTGGAAGAGGCAACCATTCCCTTTGACTGCAACGTCTTTATTTCATCACCCAAATGAACTCGCTGAGCTTCCCACAAAAGCATGCAAGTCCCCGGCTTGAGATCATGAATTCCTTTTTGCCGAACCCGTCTGCTAAACTTATAGACGTACGCAAACACTCGCTGAAGAGCTGGAAAGGAGTAAACGTATTTGCATGTCGCCACGAGGTCTGTATACTTCACCAATAAAATTTAAGGGCGAAGCTCTAAGCTGGCTTCTCGACTACTACCGTCACAGGCCAGTGCTCCTGGGTTTTTAACAGATAGGGCGGCCCCTGACACCCCTAACCTGGATCCGGTCAACTCAGTAGGAAGGGCTCCACGAGACAAGATATCTGCTGAATTTTCCAACGTAGACACATATCGCCACTCCATGGAATGAGTCAGATTTTGGATGGTTGACACGCGGTTAGCGACAAAAACGTTAAACCTGGCAGGCTCATCTCGAATCCCCGATAACACGGCTGAAGAGTCGCACCAACAAAAATACTTCCCTTTGTAAGCGCCTAGGCTGTGAACCTCTGCCATCATTCTCGCCAACAACTCAGTTCCAGCCAGCTCTAACTTCGGCACAGTTAACGTCTTAAGAGGCGATACATGAGCACATAGAAGGCGGCTGCCAGCCCCTGGCGACCTGGAAACTATGTAGACACATGCTCCGTAGGCTTCAATGCTGGCGTCACAGAATCAATGGTGCTGCCACCAGAAATAAGATCATCGACGTAAACATCTCGAAGCAAGATTTCAGACCCCACTGGAAAGTCTTCAACCTCGTCCTTAGCCAATTGGTGCATCGCTAGCACAGATAGATAGGCCGGCTTTGTTCCATATGTAACAGTGTCAAATTTATATATTTGCTGCTCCTCCAGAGGGGAATCTTGTCACAAAATTCACTGCAAGTAGCTGTCGGACGAAGCCATCCTTACACAACGGCAGGCCCGACGAAGAGCGACGCTGTTCAGCCGATTTTGTGACATTGTCGACCTCAAATATGTTTTCAATCGACGAAGGACCGAAAAACTTCTCTCATTTGAACAGAATGGCCCTGGAATTGTTATCAACAGACGAACAAAACGAACATAATCTGGGATGAGCCCTCTAGCCCATTCAGATTTTTTCAAGAAATTCACAACTCCCCCAAAATTGTTCGCTTGCTCATTTTGCCTGCACAAAAGCTGCAAAAACATGTCACGGTCACGAATATAAACATAAGGTTATACACAGCTTTTTTTTTTTTTATTCGTATTTTATTTATTTGCTCTTATGTTAAATATAACCTACCAGTAAATTATTTACATTACTTTTAATTTAATTTATTATTGGGGCTAGAGGAGCTTCATGCTGCTGTGTTGGACGGTACGGCCGTGAAGCAATGCTTCGCCCAACTCCTACAACTTAGTCCTCCCCATAGGGAGGGACCATAAAAGGTCCGACACCGTTCTGAAGGCGCATGACGTGCGTAACGCACAAAGCCGATAATCAGCTTCGATACCCCTCACATAAGACCGCACGGTCTTTGCCGCGTGAGAGTGCCCTTATCGTCTCACTTGCCCTCTTGTGAGCATACTCCAAGTGCTCCCGGAATGAGAGCGCGTGTCCAGCATCACTCCGAGGTATTTGATGGCTCTCATTGAGGTGATGGCTACTCCTCCTACTCGGACCGTCGCCGTCTCCACTTTTTTCCGGCTCGAGATTAGCACGGCTTCCGTCTTGTGTGGTGCCAATTGTAGTCCGGCGGTGCACAGCCAAGCCTCCACTTTTATGATCGCACGGTTCGCCGTAGCTTCCACCATTGGCCATTGGAATCTAAAGAACACCATCGTACATCGCGTTCTAGAGCAGTGGCCCGAGAACTGAGCCTTGGGGCACTCCAGCGGTGACCTCGCGCTCTTTGCGGCCCTTGTTCGTGACAAATAGAAGAGATCTATTGCTCAGGTAGCTATCCACCATCCTTAGGAGGTATCCAGGTATGTTCATCCTCATATTCGATTATTTCGAGTGGGTAATTTTACTACTCGGGATTTCTTGAGTGGGTCTAGCTACCCACTCAACCCACTACTCCTGCCGGGCCTGCACAACGGTACCTCTTACAAATGTCGCCAGTCGGATGCGAAAGAAACCTCAGCAGGATGTGAAAAAGCTTAAGTTGGATGACCGGTCCAGCCATTAAGATGTCATTCCAAGAATACCCTGAGGTGATAACAGTGGAACAGTCAAACATAACTCTAAGTTTCGTCTAAGTTTCTAAGTTTCGTTCACACTGCCTTCTTGATGTGGCAGATCAAGAATCTCGATGCAACTCCAGCGGAACCAAGGACCATGACCTAATTTGAGATACTCTTTTATAAAAGCGGAATACTGAGCGCGCAGTTCGAGCTGATGAGACAGATAAATTTACCCCACACAAAGCAGCTCGTAAGATCATCCAATTCTAATTAGCAAATCAACTCGCGGCAACTTGAGGCTGGTGAAAATGAGGATCCGCCAGCTTTACATTGGCGGGAATTTTCCAAGAGCTGACGTCCAATGCAAAATTGGACTAAAGGTCAGTAATGTTGAAGACGAATTGCAATGCCGAGACAGGTTCCCAGATCCAAGGCACATCCGGCATAAATCCAATCGCCTAACTTCGCCTTAACGATCCTCAGGCGACAAGCTTAAAAACCTTGGACAGGAGTTTATTTTGTGAGAATGGCCATCACAAATCATGCGTGCGGAAGAGTTGGTCACAAATGCAGAGTTACCTGGATGAAAAGATCTACGCCGTCCTACCGCAAGGTTTGGTGCATATGATGTCGTCGTCAAATCCATGCTCTCCAAAGTACGGCATCTCTGCTAAAGAAAACTGCCGATGGACTCCCACGTTGGAATGGAATCCAAGGAATCCGAGTCAGCTTGCATTTCCTTCCACTTAGACTGCGTGGCATCAGCAACCTTCTGCAACAGCATTTGGATTATGATGCAGCTAGCAATCTGCTTCGTTGTGCCCATACTTGACAGGGCTCGCATATGCAAATTAAGTTTATTCGAAAGCTCGCAAAGCCTCGTCGCCGATACGGATTCTACCGCCCTCAGATTCATTATCTTATTAACATGAGCTTGAATAATAAGACTGTGATTACTAAACCTTTTGTTTTTCAGCTCCAATGCGACGTCATAATTTTTGTCCGTGAGCTCCAACGATCGAACAGTCTCCAAGGCAGATTCACGAAGGCAGGGCCGAAACCGTCAAAGCTTCTCGACCCGACTTATTAATGGGTTTGTGTCCACCATGGTCGAAAATAGTGACCGAAATTCAAGCCACTCCGTATAACCTCCACTAAAAGTGGGAAGTGGCTGTGGCGGCAAAGCCTGAAAAGTTCTGCCATACGACGCATCGAAATTGGTGGCAGAAGATGCGTTGATCAGCGTCGAACTCGCCGGCAACATACTGGAGCGACGCATTATCTCCTGATCCAGGATGAACAGTGCCTCCCTCGCCGCATCGTTGAAGTTGACGCGCAGATCGCTCCTGAGTTTTGGAACATCCAGCTCGGACATCTACTAGTGTGCGCTCTTGAAATCCGCGGCGATGCCTTCCAATTTACACATTTATCATCGCCTCAGTAAAAGTCTCCACTGCTTTCAAGGAGAACAGGATCCCTTGAAGGTCCTCAAAAAGGACAACTGCACATTGGCTCATAAATACTTTCCTTCCAGGAGAGGCACACTCGAAAAACGGATTCCTTTTCGCAACACAATATTTATTTTAGTTCGTTTATTTATTGTCAGCTCAAGACCCACTGTGCAACTCCTATATAACGGGGTTGTTGAGCTATCAGCGTTTTGATAGTGACCATATTAATAAGACGAGGTTCAATTTATAATTCAAATTATTATGGGTCAATTTAACCCCAAAAACAAATGCCGCGGCCGATCCAAAACAATGCCGAATAACAACTGCATAAACTAAGAGCTTGCGCAGATACTCCACCAAAGCTCCCAAAGTTCATACGCTACAAAATATACAATAAAGCGCATGCAAAACTGGGAGTCAAAACAGAGAAGAATACATGCTGATAACAACAGCTGCAGCTAAGCATTTTATGATTATTTTTAAATGCATTGTTTGGTGTCTGCTTGGCCCAACATCCTCCCCCCATTGAAGAGTGGGCCTTCAATAACACTGTTGGAAGGGGCAGCAGTCACATCATCGCATTGGTTATTCCGTGGGTTGTCCTCCTTAGCATAGAGCGCCTACACATCCCTTGATAGTTCACCGCGTCCAGAAATCACCCAGCCAAATGGAGTATTCTGAGCAATGGGGAGCCCGTGATCTAACTGGATTTGGCCAGCCGACCATAGGTCAAAGAATAAGCTGGCTTCAATCAGCAGGTCCACTCGCTGCGTTTTGTGGAAGTTGGGGTCAGCTAGATCCATATTACCAGGAATCTTCCAGCCCGAAGCATCTATGTCCTGGCTAGGCTGATAGTCCGTTATATGTCCGTCACACTTCCTCTCTTTATCTCAAAGCGGACGGACGTTTTTTTTTTGTGCGCACTGCGTTTTCATAAAATTTGCTTATTAGCTTTCCATAAACAATCGGTGTTTATTTCTAGTCAGATAAAAAATAATAAACAAATTTCAATTCATAGATCCGTATCGCTTCGCGTGTGCAGTGATATATTTGGAGGTAAAATAATAATTTTATAAATTTTTCTTCTAAACATATCCCCACTCTGCTTCTTCATCTCTTACGGTGTTGCTTCTATTCTATTGCTCATATTTCTCGCTCAATAGAGATTCTTATCTCTATTCTTTGCATTTTACTAACTCGCACTAACTGCTCTCTTCAATCTCCCCCTTTCGTTTCCTTGGTACAGTGGTACAAGGTTCATCAATATTATTAATAAATTAATTATTGAAATTTTAATAATTTTTAATAAATTTATTATTTACATTTTTAATAATTATGGAATTTAAATTGGTCTATGCGTTGAAGTCTTGTAATAAGACAATCTCGTCTTCCCAGCCTACCATCCACTGCTGACTTTGTGAAAACGTTTTACACGCTAAGTGTGCCGGGTTCACTTTTAGATGTGATAGAACTCTACGAAGGGGAGGGGGAGTGTCTCTGTAGACTCCAAACTCGCTTCTGAAGAGGTAAAATCACAAGAGTTTGGTGACATTACATTCCTTTGCATCAATATCACTTTGTCCGATCAATCTTTGTATGTTACCTGTTCTTACATACACCTTCGTCCGAACCGCCAACATACTGGCAACATTTGTCCGCTATTCGTTTGGTTTTCGATCGTCTGTCTGATGGTGACCAGCTGATAGCTCTGGGTGACTTTAATATCCCAGAACTTATGTGGTCAAATGTTGAAAATTCACCGTCTTTTCAGCTTAATTCTCACCACGACTTCCCTTTGGGCATGTTTGACATGTCACTCGGGCAAATTAACCACGTTAGAAATTCTTTAGGTCGGCTGTTGGACTTATGTTTCGTTTCTGATCCTGATGGAATTACTCTTTCCAGAACTTTGCCCCTTTCTGACCCTGAAGATCCATATCATCCCACTTTTGAGCTTTCAATCAAAAGCAACTCCTTAATTGACCTTAAGTCTACACTTAAATCTCATAAAGTTCGTTTCTTCCGTAAGGCTGACTTTATGAAATGAAATAAGTTAATCTCGGTATTTGATTGGTCTGATTTACTAGCATGTGAGGATATAAACATCGCATTACAAAAATGGTCTGATTTACTGGCATGCCGGGATATAAACTTAGCATTACAAACATTTTATTTCACTTTAAACTCATTTTTTGACGCTTGTGTGCCGTGGAAATATCCGTCCGTTTCAACGAATCCGCCTTGGTATACAAGGCATCTTATAAATTTAAAGAATAGTATGAGTAGACTTTTAAATAAACATAGATTATCTAGCTGTACAGTAAATTATTCAAGATACTTAGTAGCTCGGTCCAATTTCACCGTGCATAACGCAGAATGTTATAGGACTTTTATTCGTCGCTGCAGGATTCAGTTTACTCAGGATCCGAAGCATTTTTGTAACTTTGTAAACACAAAGCGTAAACATGTATCTTTTCCCCACTGTTTACGTTTGAGAACTCTTATGCGAACAGTTTTTTCAAACTACGTATTCACCTAGCAGCAGCTCAGAAAAGCCTTACACTTATAATATCCAATCAGTCAATCTTATGTTTCACCCATCTTTCGATCAAAGTGGGGTGTTATCGGATCTTCTTTAGGTCAAGCCCGTGTATTCGCCAGGCTCTGATGGAGCACCAGGCTGTGTTCTGAAGAACTGCGCCGAGGCTCTGTGCAAACCGCTCGTTAAACTCTTTAATCTATCGCTGGAAACTTCGATCTTTCCCCTTATTTTGAAGGAATCCTTCTTTATTCCGCTGCATAAAAAAGGGGAAAAATCCGACGCTGCAAATTATAGAGGCATCTCTAAATTGTCAGCAATTCCAAAGCTTTTTGAAAAACTTATCACTCCACATTTGCAACACCTATGTAGTTCAATAATAACTCCGTGCCAGCATGGCTTCATGAAGCGCTGCTCCACTACTACCAACTTATTGGAGCTAACATTTTTTATCACGGATGGGTTCCGGAATGGCTTACAAACAGACGTCATTTACCCTGACTTCAGTAAAGCATTTGACTCTGTTAACCATTCGCTTCTTATAAGTAAACTCAGTCTTTTGGGATTCCCAACTGATATTCTTATCTGGATATCGAGCTACTTATCTGGGAAAACCCAACGTGTTTTCTTTAGAGATGTTAACTCGCGTTTAGTCCGCGCCACATGTGGGGTGCCCAAAGGAAGCCATCTTGGACCCCTACTTTTTACACTGTTTATTAACGACTTGCCCCTTGCCTTAAATAACTCACTTGTACTTATGTACGCTAATGACGTTAAGCTATGCCTTCAGTATAAACTCACTTACGCCCAGTCTAGACTTCAATCCGATTTGGATAAACTTCAAAATTGGTGTTTAGCAAATAACCTAAAGCTTAATGGATCGAAATGTAAACTCATGCCTTTTTACCGATCTAGTCCTCACCAGGCTATGTACTTTCTCTATGGGAACGCCTTAGAACGATTAACTCAGGTTAACGATCTAGGTGTCCTATTAGATTTGAGACTTAAATTTACCGACCATATATGGTTAATAAAGCTATGGGTGTGCTTGGTTTTATTAAAGGATGGTCAAAAGAATTTAATGACCCGTACATAACTAAAACGTTATATACATCACTGGTCCGTCCGATTCTTGAGTATGGGTCGTGTGTCTGGAGTCCTCAATGTGGAGTACACCAAGATCACATTGAATCTGTACAAAAAAACTTCCTTGCTTTTGCTCTTAGGGGACTTAATTGGGATGCAAATCTTTACCTCTTCTCTTATCATAGTAGACTTTTACTAATCAACAAACCGTAGAACGATGCTGGGTGTCATGTTTCTATATAATCTTATTTATGGAAATGTAGACTGCCATCATTTACTAACACGCTTAAATTTTAACGTTCCTAGTAGAAGGACTAGAAACTTTCGTCCTCTACTCCTCAGCCATTGTAGCTCGACATATGCCCAACACGATCCGTTCAGGGTATTATGTTCGGACTACAATGGTCTCTACCACATCTTGTCACTTTGGTCTACTAACAATCTTAAATCGCTTATTTTAACCGCCTTATCTGTGCAACACTCTTCCTCGTGATATCTTTGTCCTACTTTTCGCTTAACTATCTCGAATCTATTCCCGCGATTCGAGCCGTACGTCACGCGGCAGATAATTTGAAGATCACAACATTATCCCGGTACACCAATTTAGCTTTCGAAGAAGCCATGGACCTTCGTGTAAGTTAGTGGAATAATATCAGATAAGATCTCAGCTTTCGAGAATACTGTAGCTTCTAACTCCACTACAGTATCCAGAATACTGTAGCTTCTAACTCCACTAGTTCGACCGAGCCAGGCTTGGCCATGCATAAAATTAGCTACCTAAGGCGAGCCTCTACAATGGAATATTTTTAGTTTGATTCAACGGAGCAACATCGGACGACAGCATCATTGAAGCTGGAGTTCCGCACGGAAGCGCAGTTGGACCTACTCTTTCTATCTGTTCTTTCCCGTTTGTGACGTGAGACACCAGTAACATCATCAGGTTCAGGCTTAGGATCGACTTCAGGCTAAAATTAAGCAAGCTAAATTTCTCCAATTTAGTTATGTGGAGAATGTTTTCAATAATGCTTCGGGACAAAAAAATGGAATCTTCGGGGCAAAAAAAAAACACTTTTCAAGAATTATTCTTAAGATACTGATACCATGCACTAACGTAATTTCATATTCATTTATCAACACAAAATTCGAAAAATATATTTTCAAATGGCACTCTTTAGAGAGAACGTTCAACGTCAATTTTATTCGGATGATTGTAATATTCCTTTAAAAATGCAAAGTACTCTCTACCTGTATTTTGACTTGCACTTAAGTGTCCAGCTAAGGGAACTTCAAATACAACCCTCTCCCATTTTTACAGAAATGTAGTTCCTCGATCTTCTCAAGGGTGTGTTATATCCATCACTTAACGGACTACAGGGTAATATTTTCAGGTCAAATCTTTAATGCAAACTGCAGCCTTAGACCTATCATACATGTAAATGGCCTCCATCTCCATGTAGGTAACTTCTATTCTTTTCCGCAGTACCCTCTCCTTTCATGCAGTAACAGGTGCACTAGCTCCAGACTTCATTATGACGTAACTTGGTATAGGATAATGACATTACTCCATCTCCAATTTGGAAATGAAAAAAATATTAACAAGTAAAAACAAAACAAAAAAATAACCACAATGCTGCCATGTATTGATAACTTACCATTCGAAGTTAAACAAATGTGCATGTTCCATCTCGTTGATCATATACGGACAACCAAATTAACGTCAATAAATAAGTCGGTATTCAAGAATTAAACAATAAAAATTTCAAAGATAGAGTTTCCAGTGATAGGACATAAAAATATACGAGATTAAAATACGAGATAAACAGCATAGTTTAAAACAGATCCCCTGCAGCCTAAACAAATACATATGTGGTGCACTTAAAGCACTTAGGAAAGTGTCACATAGCATGTCAGTGTGTAATCCGTTGATAAATATTTTTTTTAAGATTTAAGATTTTCAGGTATCTTTCGTGTAGGAGAATTGTATAAAATAAAAACAGGTTTGAAACGGAACTCATTGGAGTAACACCTATTTATTATTGGGGCTCCTCTTAGCATTTGGTCCTTCGATCAAGTCCCGGACGTTTTCCCTCTGTGGTAAGAGACTCAGGTTTAAACAACTGGCACCCATAAGTGGCTGTAGAAAAATAATAATTCTCAGTCTAGGATTGCTAAAAAAATGGTTGCGATATGGGTAAAAAAAAACACAGTTTAAAAATCGTAGTTCTCTTTCGTTTCCCCCAAGAGGTAAAGAACACAGAAAATAAAATAAAAAACAACAGAAAAACATGAACATCATTAAAACAAAAATCAACATTAATACAAATTAAAACAAAAAACATCAACAAAAATTAAGCCAAAAAACAAGATCAACAAAAATTAAAGAAAAAAACAACATCAAGAAATATTAAAAACAAAACAAAACAGCAGCGACATCAATAGAAACAGCAGCCAAAGCAGCAACGAAAACCTCAACAACAGCAGCAGCAGTAAAAACCAGAGCAATAGCAACAACAACGAAAAACAAGAAAGGAAAGCTAACTTTGGGCGGAGCCGATGTTGATATACCCTTGCAGTTAAAGTTGTTCCATTTCCGATCGTTTAGATATATGGCGTCCAAAGGATAGAGTCGGTCGATCCTTATGAAATTTAGCAGATTGGGTTATTTTGCCCAAAATGGAATCCATAGAATGTCCCATCATGCTAGCTTTAAAAACACCAAAGTTATGTCAATTCCGATCATTCAGTTATATGGAAGCTAAATGATATAGTCGGCCGATCATTATGAAATTTGGGATTATTTTGCCCAAAATAGAATCTGTACCAAGTCCCATCTTTCTAACTTAAAAAACACCAAAGTTATGCCAATTCCGATCGATCTATGGCAGCTATAGGATATAGTCGGCCGATCCTTATGAAATTTTGTATAAAAGATATTTTGGCAATATATAACATTTGCGGAAAGTCCCAACCCTCTAACTTTAACACCAAAGTTATGCTATTTCCAATCAATCAGTATCAATCAATCCAATATGGCAGCTATAGTATATAGTCGACCGATTCCGGCCGACAAAAGAAGGATGTGTGCCAAGTTTCAACTCGATAGCTTTAAAACAGAGACAAGTTTGCGACTCAAGAGGTGATCCTGATCAAGAAAATATATACTTCATAGAGTCAATATATATCCTTCATTGCGTTGCACACTTTTGTAAATTTACATACCCTCCGCAAGGGTATTACAACTGGAGGGGCAATTTAACAAAGAAATAAAATACGTAAGAAAAAATGATAGGTCTCAACCCGTCTTAATGGTTAGGTGGAAGACTGCAAAACTTTAAAGCGGCATTGCAAGTTTAGCATCCTATAATTTTACGTCGACATCCAGTTGGAGGTTGCCAATTGTTCCATGAGCTGCGCACTCTAAGCTTTTGGATGGTACTAATGAGAGATTTTACCTACTCCATACAGACCTGCTCCCTCATTGCCCCCGTTTCCGATGCTAAAATTTAGCGGCGGCTTTGCCGACTGGCCGGATTTCTTTGCCATGTTTAGGACGACTATTGACAGTCATCCGCTCTTGTCCAAGATGGAGAAGCTCAGGTGGCTCATTTCATACCTGCGGGACTCAGCCCTGGAGACTGTGAGAGCGCTGGAGATTACTGACACTACCATATGATGTTGCCCCTGACCTTTTGCGCAACCATTTCAGTAACCGATGCTAAAATATCCAGCCTTACATCAATGAGAACCTGAAGCTAAGGGTGGTTGAGCCGGGATTCGTTGCTAATCTTCGGGAATTATCCAACCGATTTAGTGGTCATATGCGGGTCCTCATGAGTTCCGGGACGTCGGCTGAAATTCAAGGGTGCCTCCTCATCCAGATCATCTTCCAAAAGCTGAAAAGGGAAGGAAGCAGTGATGACAGCCAGCCAACTTGGGTATCTATGCCTCGGTTCCTGGAACAAAGGTGCCGTACCCTTGAGACTGTGGATTTGGCCTTAGCTGCGCATTTGTCAGCGAATCAGGTGGGCCGACGTTGGACTTTTAATAATCGGCCGTGCTGCTTCCGAAGGCTCCGTCTGCTTTGTGTGCCCTGTGCGGCATCCTGGTGCCTTTTTACCCAAAGTTCCTCGTCTTATTAGTTGACGAACGATACAATGAGGTCCGGCGTCTTGCCCTCTGCTTTATGTGCCTCAAGTCTGAGCCTTTAGCCCGCGGATGTTTTCCTCCCGCTGCCCAACGTGCAGTCGCCGTTATCATGCTCTGTTGCATCTTTGCGAGCAATTATCTAGCACTACTTCCGTTCCCGCTTCCGGCTTAGATCCGACCAATGAAGCTGTGGTTGCGAGTTCTCAGGCTCCTCCTGCTAGTACGCTTGTGACCCATGTTCGCTGCGCTGAAGTTGTGTTTTTTCCCATCGCCAACATTCTCGTCCGTGGCCGATCAAGAGCTTTTCATCCTTGTTGAGCGCTACTTGACTCCGGCTCACAAGTCCATCTCATCACATCACGGCTAGCCAGCCAACTTTAGCTTCATCGGTCCAAATGCTTTGTAGCAGTGACTGGCCTTGGAGACGCTGAATTCACTACGGAAGGAGCATCGGTTAATGTTTGCCTGAAGTCACGCCTATCCACGTACTCTGTGAACATTGGGCAGTTGTGGCGTCTCACATCATAGAGCGTCAACCTGGCCTGTCCTGAACATAGATGTCTCCAACTGGAAGTTTCCTGCCACAGATGTTCCTCCAACTAGTTCTGGCTGATCTGAACTTCCACAGAGCTCAGCGTGTGGCTTTGCTGATTGGAGTAAGCCTGTTTTTTGATCTGCTCTCAGTTGGACAAATCCAGCTAAGAGACGGTCTGCCTCTTGTGCAGAAGACGCGTTTTGGATACGTAGATTCTAAAGGAGGTGGCATCCCAGGAAAACTTCGTTTGGCCGCCTCATGTTACGAGTTGATGATTCTAGCTCCGCAAACACTTCTGAATATCGGAAATTCTGGAAACTGGAATCCTGAACTGCGCCTATCGTTCAGGCTACTAAGGAGGAGCTCGATTGCGATATCCACTTCAGGCAGGAGTTCATCCGCAGCCAAGAGATGGAGTTGAACAGAATTCATCGCAGGCTGGTGAACAGGGTTTTGAAACTCTTCAAAGCTTTCAGGCCGGATTTCTTAGATAAGAAGCTCGAAGAAGCTACTCCCAATCAGGACTCAAACTTTGCCTTGTGGCGGATAACAAGTCGCTTTACGAAGCAGGCATCTCCACACTTCCCTATCAAGCATGGGGTCGGTTCCTGGGCACGATCCACGCAGAAACAAGTTTTTGAGGAGGCTTTTGAGGAGAATTAAGAAGAACGCTTTAAGCCATTCCAGATCCCTTCGGCGAGCAGATGCGAAATGGTGGAAGATTTCCTCCACTCCCCCCTCCAGCTCCACCTACCAGTGCGCCCTGTCACAATGAAGGAGACTATGGACGTGATAGCCAAATTAAAAAGAGGAAAGCTCCTCGTCCTGATGACATCACAAACAAAGCCCTGAAATCCTTCCCTCAACGCGTTATTTTGTTTCTGGTTTTGGTTTTTAATGCCTTTTAATGGCATCCATGGGTAGAACTAGAAACAAAAAAGTAATTGGTTGTTTAAAGTTGAGTGCTATTAACAGCACTAACAGTTTTTAATAGCAGCCGAATAACTAGACGCGTTTCAGTTGAGATTTTCAATATTTTATTCAATCTTTTTCAATAACGGCCACAGTTGTAGAAAATTTGGAGCGGCAAAGCTGAAGTTCACTCGCCAGCCGCGACGAGATTAGGTGCACTTGTAAACCGGAATCCAATAAAACTCGGCAAGGCAGGAAGGCTCAATCACGAACAAGTACATTGGCTGTCAACAGGAGCAATAGCTCTGTCGGGTCAAGCAGCCACCGGAAAGAGATTTTGCCGGCAATAATTTATTGAATTCGTGACGTCACTTTCTTTTATATTTATGTTGGCGTCGCACGCTCTATTCTCGTGGCCCGCTCTCGTGCATTCGATCGGCCACCTGCATCTACCTTCATGCGCTAGCGTTTGTGTCGCTATCTCGAGGGATCTCTCGGTTGCTCCGCAGCATCAAGCATTGAGCCGCGCTCCCGCGTCATTTTTTTAATTTGGTCGTCAACCCTACTCAGTCACATATGTAAATACATCATTTGTAGAAACGCCAAAACAATTAAATAAATTATATCAATATCTATAAATTGAACTGTGCTTGTTTTTATTAAAGGCAATATTTAGAACAAAAAAAAAACACTACCAAAAATAAAGCTAAAAACGCTGAGTAACTAAACATTTGGTGACTCCGACGTGATTGTGCTTAGGAAATTTGTTAAATTATTTTCCATTGAAAATTTGAGCTGCGCGGCTTAAAATATATAAACACAAACAAATAAACAAATTAAAAAACATAGTTCGGTTTATGATTTGTGCGCGAAATCTTAGCATCTGTTGACATACATACATACGCTGGTTGCAGAGTGCTACAATCGCCCATACATATATTACCCCATTATAAAGAAGTTGCACAGTGGGTCGTGAGCTGACAATAAATAAACCAACTGAAATAATATTTTTGTTGTACCTAGTGCCAAGACCTACTACCCAATCAAGATGCATCAGCAGGTCACAATATACAAGCATCAAACCCACTAGCCTATTAATAATGTAACGATAAGCATAAGCCAATATCCAACCTACTAACCCGGCACTAGTCGATGGCACCGGAAGCAGATTCAGCGTTATCAGCGGGAAGAATGACCGACTGACCGAAGCAAGCAAAAACCAGCCAGCGAAGCCGAAATGCGTGTGGAAAGCAGTACATGTATGTAATGATACATTTACATGTAATAATGTATAATTTAGCATCTTATATAAGAGTTGTTATTCTGAAACAAAGACAGTTGCGAGATCAGAGTCAATAGTCTCGTTACTCAGTGTTGAAACTACGGCACTCAAAATTGACCTACTTCATATGATCCTGTGTAAAACGATTCACAAAGTAGGACTCTCTAAAACTTATCTACTTCGCGTGGCTCCAGTGTAAACGGACCACAAGTAGAATCCGCGGCATACCAGTCTACTTCAAGTGTTGATCCCGTGAAACGGACTACAAGTAGACCCTGCATTATCTAACCACTTCGAGTGTTGCTCCCGTGAAACGGACCACGAGGAGATCCCGCGGTATACCAGTCTATTTCGAGTGTTGCTCCCGTGAAACGGACCACCAGAAGACCCCGCGTTACCTAACCTACTTTGAGTGGTGCTCCCGTGAAACGGGCCGCCAGTAGGACCGGCCGATAAGGAATCAGCCGAACCACCATACCACCGGTTCTTGAGGAAAACCGGCCCAGGACTTCAAGCACCCCACATCAACTACAGCCTGATCACAGCAAGCGCCTGATCTACCCGAGCAGTCCCTTGCAGAATCCAGGTAAATTTAGTCAGACTATTTACGGTCTTTGACTACAACTCCGGGACCTACCGCTACTCCCGCGAGTTCAAGTTTGACGTAGTTGCCGCATATCGTTCTACGGACGAACATTTGGTGACCCCGACGTGATCCTTTTCTAGAGGATCACAACCTGAACATAAGCCGCAACACAATTTAACTCATCATAAAAAAAGGGGGGGGATCCCATCGCAACCATGAGATCAGAATCAGACACCGTAATCCAAATGCTCATTGATGAGCAAATTGACAGCAACATAGCCATCCAAAGGCTAATAAAAAACTTTACTAAGGACTCCGCAGAGCGTAAACTCAAGGAAGGATACTTCGAGGAGAGACTCAGACAGCTCAATCACTCATTTCACAAAGGTCAAAGCGCTAGAAGAGCTTGTGAAAAAATATGAAGCAATATTTTCATGGTATGGAAGACTTTCTGTGCTACCGCATCGAAGGACGGGAAGTGTCCACACACATCAGACAACACATGAAGGAGCTATGGAAGGAAATCGTCACGGAATACCATGATCTTATCGACCTGGACCCAATCATAAAAAATTATGGACACACCGATGACAGTTTCCAGGTGGTACGAGCAGAATACTTTTCGTTTCTGAGCGAAGAATCGCAATCAACTCCAGCATCAACACAAAAACTCGCGATTGCACCATCGTTTGTAATACCACCAGTAGAAATTCCAAAGTTTGACGGATACTACCGACATTGGCTACGATGCTACGAAATTTTTACGGACTGTATCCACAATCAAGACTACAGCGATGCAGTAAAATTCCGTCATTTGGAGAATCATGTAACAGGTGAAGCAAAAAACCTAATCTCAACGCCATTTGGCGGACAGACCAGTTACCAGGATGCATGGCAAAGACTAAAGAAACGATACCAAAATGAACGGCTGTTGATTAAATCCGGGATTCAAGAGCTTTTCGGACACCCCAGAAGAAATAGATCAGCGAAACAGCTGCGCAGCCTACATGATACCGTGCTCCGAACGGTCGCCACTCTCAACGCACTCAAAGTGTCAACAGACAACTGGGAGCCAATCTTGATACACATCATTAAGGAAAGACTGGACCCACACACGCTGTCATCTCTAGAACTAGCCGTCACCGATCCAACCAATCGACAATCTCTGAAGCAGATGTTAGAAAACTTTGAGCGTCAGGCAAACAGTCAAGTAACATTGCGGAAAAATACGGCAACCGCTACACTTCGATCCAGTTCATCACGAGTGGTGTGTTCAGCCACAGCCCTGCTTACAGATAAGCCCACCGTTCTGTTACCAACCGCCCAAGTGGCAATACATGGACCAGCCGGAACCCATCAGCAATGCCGCACACTCCTAGATTCTGGATCACAGATTAACATAATCACCAGAAGGATGGCTGACACACTTGGACTACAATTGGAGCAATCCCTGAATATCGCTGCACTGGGAGAAACAACTAAAAGATCACGAAAAAGGGCTGTGGTGACCCTATCATCATTAACCACTGACTTCGAAGATCAAACCAATGTCGTTGTACTACCGGAAATAATGCCCAATCAACCATCCCACCCTATTCAAGCGCCAAGAAATATCTCACCTCAGTTGCGCTTAGCCTATCCTGAATTTACGCAGCCCCAGAATATTGATCTGTTGTTGGGCGCCGAAATCATCTCCCAGCTTATGAGGCCACAACAGACATATTTGGGAGAAGGACAGCCACTACTAAAAAATACCGCGCTTGGATGGATTATGATGGGGCCAGTGCGACCGGAATCAGCTCCTAATATCAAGGCAGAACAAGTCGTCGGTAATAAGACGGCTTGGACACCGGAAGCTAACGAGCCACGACAAAGTTTGATTGCATGCATCGGCAAGGAGCAAATAGTAAAATCCGGAAGAGTACATAGTTCCCCATTCATTGCGGATCAACAAGAAGCTACCGAGCCACGACAAGATCAACAAGGAGAGCCGCAGACGGACCCCAAACCACAAGCCCAAGTATGCCAACTCACAACTGAAGAGCACAGAGTGCAAGGGCCAGTAACCAAGGAAATTCAAGGAGTAGAAGTCACCTCCTATCTGGGTAACATGCATCTCCAAAAGGGAGCAAGAAGCAAGGTCAAGAGAGGACCAAGAGTCCTGTATGCGCACTGACCAACCAGAAAGAAGGTCTAGTACTTCATGGGATGCCCAAGGAGAATGGCTACGAGGGCGTTCAACAAGGCGAAGGAGACAACAGGTCGGATAGAATCCGGTATCTTATCTCGCTGGTATCTTATCAATGTTGGAGATCTCACCCATATGATTCAAAATTTTTTTTATTGGTATTAACATTAGATTCTTAGTAATTAGTTTTAAGATCCACACAGCCCCCTAGGGGCTGTGCGTTGTTGTTGGACCGTCTCAGTGAATCGATGTGTACCCTTGCGCTAGAAAATATTGTGGATCTTAAAACTAATTACTAAGAATCTAATCTAATTTATTGAGTACCTCAATGGGGGGAGAATGTTGGCACCTAGTGCCAAGACCTACTACCTTGATTGGGTAGTGCATCAGCAGGTCACAATATACAAGCATCAGACCCAATAGCCTATTAATAATGTAACGATAAGCATAAGCCAATATCCAACCTACTAACCCGGCACCGGAAGCAGATTCAGCATTATCAGCGGGAAGAATGACTGACTGACCGAAGCAAGCAAAAGCCAGCCAGCGAAGCCGAAATGCGTGCGGAAAGCAGTACATTTACTGCGAAGCCAAAATGCGTGTGGAAAGCAGTACATGAACAAAGAATCAGAGTCAGCAGATTCAGAGGTGGGTGACCCTGGCATTAACCTTAGTTTTAGCACGTCCTTAACATTGACCTTTCTTAGATTTAATTATGTATAATTTAGCATCTTATATAAGAGTTGTTATTCTGAAATAAAGAAAGTTGCGAGATCAGAGTCTCGTTGCTCAGTGTTTGCGTGGCACTCAAAATTGACCTACTTCCTGATCCTGTGTAAAACGATTCACAAAGTAGGACTCTCTAAAACCTATCTACTTCGCGTGGCTCCATCGTAAACGGACCACAAGTAGAATCCGCGGCATGCCAGTCTATTTCGAATGTTGCTCCCGTGAAACGGACCACCAGTAGATCCCGCGTTACCTAACCTACTTCGAGTGTTGCTCCCGTGAAACGGGCCGCCAGTAGGACCGGCCGATAAGGAATCAGCCGAACCACCATACCACCGGTACTTGAGGAAAACCAGCCCAGCACTTCACGCACCCCACATCAACTCCAGCCTGATCACAGCAAGCGCCTGGTCAACCCGATCAGTCCCTTGCAGAATTCAGGTAAATTTAGTCAGACTATTTACGGTCTTTGACTACGACTCCGGGAAGTTTGACGTAGTTGCCGCATATCGCTCTACGGACGAACAGTTGCGAAAAATATTATGTTTTGTTTTCGATTGTGCCTCCTGGAAGGAAAGTCCTGAGCCAAAGTGCAATTGTCCTTTTTAAGGACCTTCGAGGATTGCTGTCCTCCTTGAAAGAGGTGGAGAAATTTCCGGAGGCGATGATAAATGTGCGGCTTAGCGAATTGGAAGGCATCGTTGCGGATTTCAATAGCGCACACTAGTAGCTGTCCGAGCTGGATGTTTCAGAACTCAGGAGCAATCTGCGCGTCAACTTCAACGATGCGGCGAGGGAGGCACGATTCATTCTGGACCAGGAGATTATGCGTCGCTCCAGTATGTTGCCGGCGAGTTCGACGCTGACCAACGCATCTTCTGCCACCAATTTCGCCGCCACAGCCACTTCCCCACTTTTTTTTTTTTTTTTTGTTTTTTTTTGCGCGGTTCCCACTGCATACGTACAGCCCACCTCCCGTCCAACCGACCGAGGGACGCTGCCGCGTAACGTTCGGCTCGAATCGCGGGAATAGATTCGAGATAGATAAACGAGGATTTGGCGAAAGATATTATGAGGAAGAGTGTTGCACAGATAAGGCGGTTAATATAAGCGATTTAAGATTGTTAGTAGGGCAAAGTGACAAGATGTGGTAGAGACCATTGTAGTCCGAACATAATACCCTGAACGGATCGTGTTGGGCATATGTCGAACTACAATGGCTGAGGAGCAGAGGACGAAAGTTTCTGGTCCTTCTACTAGGAATGTTAAAATTTAAGCGTGTTAGTAAATGCTGGCTGTCTATATTTCCATAAATAAGATTATATAAAAACATGACACCCAGCATCGTTCTACGATTTGTTAATGATGGTAAGTTGATTAGTAAAAGTCTACCATGATAAGAGGGGAGGTAAAGATTTGCATCCCAATTAAGTCCCCTAAGCGCAAAAGTAAGGAAGTTTTTTTGTACAGATTCAATGTGATCTTGGTGTACTCCATATTGAGGACTCCAGACACACGACCCATACTCAAGAATCGGACGGACCAGTGATGTATATAACGTTTTAGTTATGTACGGGTCATTAAATTCTTTTGACCATCTTTTAATAAAACCAAGCACACCCATAGCTTTATTAACCATGGTAGATACATGGTCGGTAAATTTAAGTTTCAAATCTAGTAGGACACCTAGATCGTTAACCTGAGTTAATCGTTCTAAGGCGTTCCCATAGAGAAAGTACATAGCCTGGTGAGGACTAGATCTCGACCATGGTGGACACAAACCCATTGTGGACACAAACCCATAAGTTGGGTCGAGAAGCTTCAAAGGTAACGGTCCTGCCTTCGTGAATCTGCCTTGAAGACTGTTCGATCGTTGGAGCTCACGGGCTATAGAATCCGCATCGGCGACGAGGCTTCGCGAGCTTTCGGATAAACTTAATTTGCATATGCGAGCCCAGTCAAGCATGGGCACAACGAAACAGATTGCCAGCTGCATCATATTCCAAGTGCTGTTGCAAAAAGTTGATGATGCCACGCAGTCTAAGTGGCAGGAAATGCAAGCTGACTCGGATTCCTTGGAATCCAATCCAACGTGGGAGTCCATCGGCAGATGCCGGACTTTGGAGAGCATGGATTTGCCGACGACATCACATGCACCAAACTTTGCGGTAGGACGACGTAGACCCTTTGTGATTTGTGATCACAAACTCTTCCGCATGCATGATCTTTGATGGCCATTATCACGTGATAAACTCCTGCCCAAGGTTTTTAAGCTTGTCGCCTGAGGATCGTTTAGGCGAAGTTATGCGATTGGATTTATGCTGTAAGTGCATTGGATCTGGGCGCCTATTTTGGCAATGCAATGCGTCAAGTTGTCGTGCGTGTGGACGCAGACATCATAATCTGCTGCATTTTGGTGGCAATTCGCCAGCTCAAGGCCAACACCCCTCTCCCTAGGTTGCCACATCTAGCGACGCTGTTTCTGGTTCAGCGTCCGCCGCCCTCAATTCTCTCGTCGCTAAGGATCAATTTTCTGATGTGGTGTTGCTAGCCACTGCCAATATTCTGGATAGGAACCGCTCCGGAGATCAACCGCCTTGCCGAGCGCTACTCGATTCTGGCTACTCGATTCTGGCTCGCAGATGCATCTAGTCACTTCAAGGCTGGTGGACCAGCAGCAGCTGCGGAAGATAAGGACTCCGGTGACTGAATCCGGTATAGGAGGCGCAGGGATCTCTACAGTTGGGATTTCTGTGCAAGTCATCTTGCAATGCCAATGCTCTGACTACTCTGCGCAATTAACTGCGATCGTAGCCTCCAAAATCACTGACCTTCAGCCCAATTTTGCATTGTACGTCAGGTGCGCTGCTGAGCGCACCCGGAATCAACAAATTGTGCCTGCTGCCTCTTCATGAGGCTGTTAAAAGCTCATCTTCCAACGGGGAGAGTATGTCGGGTCAAGCAGTCGCCGGAAAGAAATTTGGCCGGCAATAATTTATTGAATTCGTGACGACACTTTCTTTTATATTTATGTTCGCGTCGCCCGCTATAATTTCGTCGCCCGCTCTCGTGCATTCGATCGGCCACCAGCATCTGCCATCATGCGTTAGCTTTTGTCTCACTATCTCGCCGCGCTCCCGCGTCATTTTTCTAATTCGGTCGTCAACCCTACTCAGTCACATATGTAAATATATCATTTGTAGAAACGACAAAACAATTAAATAAATTATATCAATATCTATAAATCGGCAAATTTGGCAAATGTTTAGTTACTGAGCGTTTTCGGTAGCTTTATTTTTGTGTTCTTTATTTTTAACACAAAAATAAATAATAATAATATAATTTATTTTTGTGTTGCCTTTAATAAAAACAAGCACAGTTCGATTTATAGATTTTGATATAATTGAGACCCTCTAAAGCCTCCTGTTATCAATCTTACAGCAGAAATAGCTCACCTGGCCAAACAAATAGAAGATTTAGAATTAAAAACAAGAAAGGAAAGCTAACTTCAGGCGGAGCCGAAGTTTATATACCCTTGCAGTTAAGGTTGTGCCATTTAGAATTAAAATCAAGAAAGGAAAGCAAGAAATAAAAATTCTGGTCCACTAAACAATGAAATAAAAAACAATTTTTGTATACAAACATATTTTTGTAATACATGGTTACATGGTTAAAATATGGTTTAAAACCATAGCTTGCAAATAACTGTTAACCGTTTTTTTGCTTACGCTCTGTTTGCGAGAGCAACCGAAACAAAGCATGCCGTTTCGGTTCCTCTCTGAGCAGCAGGCTTTGTTTTGTTTTGTTTCGGTTTTCTGTTGAACGAATTACAATGAGCAAATCATGAAACTCTCATCTACCGAACATCGCTCAATGAGAGATTTGAGTTTCACTCGCACTGAGAGATTCAGTAAAAGACCGATTGACTGAAAAAGTCAGCGCAAAAAGTCTTTTCAATAATTTGTTTTCGTTTCGTTGCACAGTGGTACATGGTACATGACGAAATTTGAGGAAAAAACTTATTAAAATTTTAAAAGTGAATTTTCCAATTTCAAACTAATATATTGATTATTTTAATTAAAAAATAAAAAAATTCCTTTTAAATTCATTTATTTTGAGTTAATAAGCTTAACAACTAAACTTTGGACAACTTTGTTGTCCATTTTGTTAAATATAAAAAATTGATGCATTTTTTTATTAAGTTCTCGTCCCATTTTCAATAAATTTGATAAATCACTGTTTACACGAGAGATTTACAAAGCAAATTGACAAGTTGAGCCCACTAAACTTTACATACACACATACATGCACAAAAGACTTTTTGAATCGTCGAACGCAAGCAAAGGGTCCTAGACTGAGCAGACAAAACGAAAACAGAAAAAAGTGTGCTTTGACTGAGCGCGAGCAAAATTTGTATACGAGCAACTCAATCGGTTGCTCTCAGACTTTTTGCTCAAAGTCTCAGTGACAAACACTTATTTTGAGACCGCTCGAATCGGTTGACAGTTATTTGCAAGCTATGTTTAAAACCGATAAAATAAAAACAGTTTTGAAACGGAACTCATTGGAGTAACATCTATTTATTATTCGGGTTCCTATTAACAGTCGGTATGCTCGGTTAGTTGATCTTCCAAAATTCAAATAACTGTCATTCAGTCAGATAAGCTCGGGTCTCATGATATTATATACTTCCAAATCGATTTTTTTTTTTTTAATTAAACTTTGCTTTTATTTATTGGATCTTCTCTTAATTTTGAGACTAACAATAAGTTTTCAAATCTTAACATTAACATTTAACTAACAGTAGACTAAGACTGCATTCTGGTTGCGCGTTCCTCAAGACGGTCGCTGGGTGGATAGGTCATTGCGACGAAGTCGTGATTGGTTGCTCAACCTTGTTAGACCTCTCGCCAGGTGGTTAGGGTGCGACAATAGCTTGCTAAAGTACTTTTCCTTCTGTTCTGCGATCACATCTTTGACTGGAAGAATGTTTAAGTCGCGATGTATGTTTTCGTTGCGAAAGTACCACGGTGCCCCGGTGATTGTTCTCAAGATCTTCGACTGAGCTCGCTGGACTATGTCAATATTGCTATTGCTGGCATTCCCCCATCCATATAGGTTTAAGTACCGAGTTATACAGCAGGACTTTATATTCAAGGCAAAGGGGAGACCGAGCGTTGATAAGCCAATGAAGGCTGCTGGCTTTAAGCTTTAGGTGGGTTCTTTTAGCTTCTATGTGCCGACGCCATGTGAGTCTTCTATCGAGGTGTACTCCTAGATATGTTACCTCGTTTGCTTGCGGGAGTAGGGTGTTGTTTAGCGTAAGGGGCGGGCAGTTTTGCCTATTCAAGGTGAACGTAACGTGCTTGCATTTTTGTTCGTTTACTTTAATTCGCCAGTCTGATAGCCATTTTTCAACATCCACCAGATGAAGAGCTAGCTGCGCAGTTGCTTGCATCGGGCATTTTGAGCGGCTAAGAATAGCTGTATCATCAGCAAACGTAGATGTTGTTAGTCGTGTGCTTGTCGGGATGTCTGCTGTGTAGAGAACATATAATGTTGGTCCGAGTACACTTCCTTGAGGAACTCCAGCTCCAACAGTGAATTCGTCAGATATATCTGTGTTGCACCTCTAAAAGCTTGTGGGTATTACAAGGGAGCATTGTCTTGATCTTGTACATTAGACCTTCTAGCCAGACTCTATCAAATGCTTGAGAGACATCTAGAAATATTGCGGTACAGTACTCGCGTTTTTCGAATGCATTCCGAATTTCTGCTGTTATCCGGTTGACCTGCTCAATTGTTCCGTGCTTTTCACGAAACCCAAACTGATGTGACGGGATTCCTTCCTGGATCCTTAGGTGGCCAAGTTTTGCGATGGCATTGAAGAGCTGGGTGATAGTGCAGACGGCGCAATATGGAAACTCAATGATCATTTTGGGAGTTATGAGGTCGCAGCCTGGTGATTTTTTCGGATTTAGTTGGTTTTTGATGATATTAGCGATTTCGTTTGGGCGAAACTCGATTGGTTCATGTTGAAGCTGAGGCTTATATGGTAAAGTCGGCAAAGTAAAGGCACTAGTGGCCGGATTTGGTTGGAAGATATTTTTAAGGTGATTGGCAAACGTGCTGGCTCTGTCTGCATCGCTGCGCGCCCAGCCGCCTGTGGGATTTCTAATAGGCATCACGGTTTCTTTCGGTGAGCTTAGAGTTGGGTGAGCTCTCCATAGTGAGTGTTTTGTACTAGAAGTTGACAATTGCTCTATATAGCGGCGGTGGACATAATCTTCTTCTTGCTGTAGAGGAGGACGAGCTGTTGCTCTTGAGGACGAGCTGTTCGATTTGTAGATTTGTCTTTTTATTGCTTTGTGTATTTATGGTTTGCGATGTTGAGGCACGAGCTGCAGAGACGAGTACAGACTCAAGTGAATTAACAAAGCTGTCTACGTTGGCTTCATGTTCTTGGCTTTGATAATTGCATTATAGAGCTGCTTCCCTTTTGGAGTCACGAGACGGGATCCCCAGTGTGTGTGCTTGGCATTGTAGTCTCCTGCTGCTATGAAGTGGTCTCCAAGTGTGTTGAAAAACTGCATAAACTCATCTTCAGCTATATTGAAGCGAGGGGGGCAGTATACGGCGGCTAGTGTAAGTTGGTTGCCAGTATTTAGTTGTATATTTATAGATGTGGCCTGTAGGTAGTTTTTAGCAAATTTGTTTTGATAATGGTGCTTTATGCGGCTTCTGATTAGAATTCCAGTCCCACCATGTGCTTTACCATCTGGATGATTTGTTCCGTAAAATGAATATCCTCGTAGTTGAAAATTGTATTTGTTTGTAAGGTGTGTTTCCGAAAGCAGCATTACATCGATATGATTGTCGAGTAGGAATTGAGCTAACTCAAGTTTATGTTGCGAAACGCCGTTAGCGTTCCACGTAGATATCCGTAGGAAAGCCATTATTTGGATTGTTGTGAAACCAGCATTTGAATCAATAGATTTTGGTTTCGCATTAAATCTTGCATAGTTGTGTGCATAAACGACATAAATTCCGTCAGGCTTTGTTGTAGGCTGCATATCATAGCTTCAAAGTTGCTTTTTGGCTGCTCTGTTGGTTGATGTTGCTGAGCCGTGTTCGGTTCTTGATATGCTGATTGCAGAAATGAGCTTCTTGAGGCAGGTGTCGCCGGTCCTGATTTTAAGGCGCTTGCGTATGTCAAATTTTTGTCAGAGTTAATGGGTCCTAGTGAGGATCTGGCTGCAGTCGAGAAGAAGACTTCAGGGTTTGATCTGGACGCCGTGAACTGTCCATTTTGGGTGCGGGCAGCTATTCCTTTCTGGTGGATGCAACTTTTCAGCTCCTTATAGACTGGGCATCCTCTATAATTAGCAGTGTGATTGCCACCGCAGTTGCCGCACTTTTTCGAGTTGCTGTCATCTTTGCTCGCTGGGCAGTGTGCGGAGTCATGAAGCTCTCCGCAAACTACACACACCGGGCGCAGTTTACAGTATGACCTTGTATGGCCATATTCCTGGCAGTTCGCACATTGTACCGGGCCATTGCGTTTGTGCGGTTCCTCAACTGTAATTCTGCGGTGCAGCAGGTACTGAAGATTGTATATTGGGTGCACTTCGTATTTCTTCAGGAGCTTGGTTTTTGGTTCGAGCTCAACCTTAAAGAGTGGCTGCGGCTTTCTATCCCTGTTAAGGATATTAAAGACTGTCTTGGCGCTAAAACCCTTCTCCTGTAGCGCCTTTTTTATCTCTGCAGGCGTTACTTCGGGCTCTATGCCCTTAAGTACGACTTGCAGGCCCTTGCTGCTTTTTAGCTGATATGTGTAAAAGTTCTTTTTATTCTCGGTAAGATATTTTGATAATACTCTGTAGTTATCTTCAGACTTCATTTGAACTTTTGTTTCTTGAATGTTGCCCTTTACAAGGGGTATTATGTGGAAGTTATCCTTACCAATAAGCTCAATAATTTTGTTGACAAGAACATTGTAACTTTTTTCGCGTATATAGATAGGCGGAGGTTTTGGCTTCCTTTTCTCAACTTCAGTGGATTCGCCCGCCTCAACCTCATCGGCGTCTGCCAAGATTTTAAATCGGTTTGAGTTAATGGGCGTTTCTTTTCCACTACTAAAAAATACCGCGCTTGGGTGGATTATGATGGGGCCAGTGCGACCGGAATCAGCTCCTAATATCAAGGCAGAACAAGTCGTCGGTAATAAGACGGCTTGGACACCGGAAGCTAACGAGCCACGACAAAGTTTGATTGCATGCATCGGCAAGGAGCAAATAGTAAAATCCGGAAGAGTACATAGTTCCCCATTCATTGCGGATCAACAAGAAGCTACCGAGCCACGACAAGATCAACAAGGAGAGCCGCAGACGGACCCCAAACCACAAGCCCAAGTATGCCAACTCACAACTGAAGAGCACAGAGTGCAAGGGCCAGTAACCAAGGAAATTCAAGGAGTAGAAGTCACCTCCTATCTGGGTAACATGCATCTCCAAAAGGGAGCAAGAAGCAAGGTCAAGAGAGGACCAAGAGTCCTGTATGCGCACTGACCAACCAGAAAGAAGGTCTAGTACTTCATGGGATGCCCAAGGAGAATGGCTACGAGGGCGTTCAACAAGGCGAAGGAGACAACAGGTCGGATAGAATTATCGCTGGTATCTTATCAATGTTGGAGATTTCACCCATATGATTCAAAATTTTTTTTTTTTGGTATTTACATTAGATTCTTAGTAATTAGTTTTAAGATCCACACAGCCCCCTAGGGGCTGTGCGTTGTTGTTGGACCGTCTCAGTGAATCGATGTGTACCCTTGCGCTAGAAAATATTGTGGATCTTAAAACTAATTACTAAGAATCTAATCTAATTTATTGAGTACCTCAATGGGGGAGAATGTTGGCACCTAGTGCCAAGACCTACTACCTTGATTGGGTAGTGTATCAGCAGGTCACAATATACAAGCATCAGACCCAATAGCCTATTAATAATGTAACGATAAGCATAAGCCAATATCCAACCTACTAACCCGGCACCGGAAGCAGATTCAGCATTATCAGCGGGAAGAATGACCGACTGACCGAAGCAAGCAAAAGCCAGCCAGCGAAGCCGAAATGCGTGCGGAAAGCAGTACATTTACTGCGAAGCCAAAATGCGTGTGGAAAGCAGTACATGAACAAAGAATCAGAGTCAGCAGATTCAGAGGTGGGTGACCCTGGCATTAACCTTAGTTTTAGCACGTCCTTAACATTGACCTTTCTTAGATTTAATTATGTATAATTTAGCATCTTATATAAGAGTTGTTATTCTGAAATAAAGAAAGTTGCGAGATCAGAGTCTCGTTGCTCAGTGTTTGCGTGGCACTCAAAATTGACCTACTTCCTGATCCCGTGTAAAACGATTCACAAAGTAGGACTCTCTAAAACCTATCTACTTCGCGTGGCTCCATCGTAAACGGACCACAAGTAGAATCCGCGGCATGCCAGTCTATTTCGAATGTTGCTCCCGTGAAACGGACCACCAGTAGATCCCGCGTTACCTAACCTACTTCGAGTGTTGCTCCCGTGAAACGGGCCGCCAGTAGGACCGGCCGATAAGGAATCAGCCGAACCACCATACCACCGGTACTTGAGGAAAACCAGCCCAGGACTTCAAGCACCCCACATCAACTCCAGCCTGATCACAGCAAGCGCCTGGTCAACCCGATCAGTCCCTTGCAGAATTCAGGTAAATTTAGTCAGACTATTTACGGTCTTTGACTACGACTCCGGGAAGTTTGACGTAGTTGCCGCATATCGCTCTACGGACGAACAGTTGCGAAAAATATTATGTTTTGTTTTCGATTGTGCCTCCTGGAAGGAAAGTCCTGAGCCAAAGTGCAATTGTCCTTTTTAAGGACCTTCGAGGATTGCTGTCCTCCTTGAAAGAAGTGGAGAAATTTCCGGAGGCGATGATAAATGTGCGGCTTAGCGAATTGGAAGGCATCGTTGCGGATTTCAATAGCGCACACTAGTAGCTGTCCGGGCTGGATGTTTCAGAACTCAGGAGCAATCTGCGCGTCAACTTCAACGATGCGGCGAGGGAGGCACGATTCATTCTGGACCAGGAGATTATGCGTCGCTCCAGTATGTTGCCGGCGAGTTCGACGCTGACCAACGCATCTTCTGCCACCAATTTCGCCGCCACAGCCACTTCCCCACTTTTTTTTTTTTTTTTGTTTTTTTTTGCGCGGTTCCCACTGCATACGTACAGCCCACCTCCCGTCCAACCGACCGAGGGACGCTGCCGCGTAACGTTCGGCTCGAATCGCGGGAATAGATTCGAGATAGATAAACGAGGATTTGGCGAAAGATATTATGAGGAAGAGTGTTGCACAGATAAGGCGGTTAATATAAGCGATTTAAGATTGTTAGTAGGGCAAAGTGACAAGATGTGGTAGAGACCATTGTAGTCCGAACATAATACCCTGAACGGATCGTGTTGGGCATATGTCGAACTACAATGGCTGAGGAGCAGAGGACGAAAGTTTCTGGTCCTTCTACTAGGAATGTTAAAATTTAAGCGTGTTAGTAAATGCTGGCTGTCTATATTTCCATAAATAAGATTATATAAAAACATGACACCCAGCATCGTTCTACGATTTGTTAATGATGGTAAGTTGATTAGTAAAAGTCTACTATGATAAGAGGGGAGGTAAAGATTTGCATCCCAATTAAGTCCCCTAAGCGCAAAAGTAAGGAAGTTTTTTTGTACAGATTCAATGTGATCTTGGTGTACTCCATATTGAGGACTCCAGACCCACGACCCATACTCAAGAATCGGACGGACCAGTGATGTATATAACGTTTTAGTTATGTACGGGTCATTAAATTCTTTTGACCATCTTTTAATAAAACCAAGCACACCCATAGCTTTATTAACCATGGTAGATACACGGTCGGTAAATTTAAGTTTCAAATCTAGTAGGACACCTAGATCGTTAACCTGAGTTAATCGTTCTAAGGCGTTCCCATAGAGAAAGTACATAGCCTGGTGAGGACTAGATCTCGACCATGGTGGACACAAACCCATTGTGGACACAAACCCATAAGTTGGGTCGAGAAGCTTCAAAGGTTACGGTCCTGCCTTCGTGAATCTGCCTTGAAGACTGTTCGATCGTTGGAGCTCACGGGCTATAGAATCCGCATCGGCGACGAGGCTTCGCGAGCTTTCGGATAAACTTAATTTGCATATGCGAGCCCAGTCAAGCATGGGCACAACGAAACAGATTGCCAGCTGCATCATATTCCAAGTGCTGTTGCAGAAGGTTGATGATGCCACGCAGTCTAAGTGGAAGGAAATGCAAGCTGACTCGGATTCCTTGGATTCCATTCCAACGTGGGAGTCCATCGGCAGATGCCGGACTTTGGAGAGCATGGATTTGCCGACGACATCACATGCACCAAACTTTGCGGTAGGACGACGTAGACCCTTTGTGATTTGTGATCACAAACTCTTCCGCATGCATGATCTTTGATGGCCATTATCACGTGATAAACTTCTGCCCAAGGTTTTTAAGCTTGTCGCCTGAGGATCGTTTAGGCGAAGTTATGCGATTGGATTTATGCTGTAAGTGCATTGGATCTGGGCGCCTATTTTGGCAATGCAATGCGTCAAGTTGTCGTGCGTGTGGACGCAGACATCATAATCTGCTGCATTTTGGTGGCAATTCGCCAGCTCAAGGCCAACACCCCTCTCCCTAGGTTTCCACATCTAGCGACGCTGTTTCTGGTTCAGCGTCCGCCGCCCTCAATTCTCTCGTCGCTAAGGATCAATTTTCTGATGTGGTGTTGCTAGCCACTGCCAATATTCTGGATAGGAACCGCTCCGGAGATCAACCGCCTTGCCGAGCGCTACTCGATTCTGGCTACTCGATTCTGGCTCGCAGATGCATCTAGTCACTTCAAGGCTGGTGGACCAGCAGCAGCTGCGGAAGAGAAGGACTCCGGTGACTGAATCCGGTATAGGAGGCGCAGGGATCTCTACAGTTGGGATTTCTGTGCAAGTCATCTTGCAATGCCAATGCTCTGACTACTCTGCGCAATTAACTGCGATCGTAGCCTCCAAAATCACTGACCTTCAGCCCAATTTTGCATTGTACGTCAGGTGCGCTGCTGAGCGCACCCGGAATCAACAAATTGTGCCTGCTGCCTCTTCATGAGGCTGTTAAAAGCTCATCTTCCAACGGGGAGAGTATGTCGGGTCAAGCAGTCGCCGGAAAGAAATTTGGCCGGCAATAATTTATTGAATTCGTGACGACACTTTCTTTTATATTTATGTTCGCGTCGCCCGCTATAATTTCGTCGCCCGCTCTCGTGCATTCGATCGGCCACCAGCATCTGCCATCATGCGTTAGCTTTTGTCTCACTATCTCGCCGCGCTCCCGCGTCATTTTTCTAATTCGGTCGTCAACCCTACTCAGTCACATATGTAAATATATCATTTGTAGAAACGACAAAACAATTAAATAAATTATATCAATATCTATAAATCGGCAAATTTGGCAAATGTTTAGTTACTGAGCGTTTTCGGTAGCTTTATTTTTGTGTTCTTTATTTTTAACACAAAAATAAATAATAATAATATAATTTATTTTTGTGTTGCCTTTAATAAAAACAAGCACAGTTCGATTTATAGATTTTGATATAATTGAGACCCTCTAAAGCCTCCTGTTATCAATCTTACAGCAGAAATAGCTCACCTGGCCAAACAAATAGAAGATTTAGAATTAAAAACAAGAAAGGAAAGCTAACTTCAGGCGGAGCCGAAGTTTATATACCCTTGCAGTTAAGGTTGTGCCATTTAGAATTAAAATCAAGAAAGGAAAGCAAGAAATAAAAATTCTGGTCCACTAAACAATGAAATAAAAAACAATTTTTGTATACAAACATATTTTTGTAATACATGGTTACATGGTTAAAATATGGTTTAAAACCATAGCTTGCAAATAACTGTTATCCGTTTTTTTGCTTACGCTCTGTTTGCGAGAGCAACCGAAACAAAGCATGCCGTTTCGGTTCCTCTCTGAGCAGCAGGCTTTGTTTTGTTTTGTTTCGGTTTTCTGTTGAACGAATTACAATGAGCAAATCATGAAACTCTCATCTACCGAACATCGCTCAATGAGAGATTTGAGTTTCACTCGCACTGAGAGATTCAGTAAAAGACCGATTGACTGAAAAAGTCAGCGCAAAAAGTCTTTTCAATAATTTGTTTTCGTTTCGTTGCACAGTGGTACATGGTACATGACGAAATTTGAGGAAAAAACTTATTAAAATTTTAAAAGTGAATTTTCCAATTTCAAACTAATATATTGATTATTTTAATTAAAAAATAAAAAAATTCCTTTTAAATTCATTTATTTTGAGTTAATAAGCTTAACAACTAAACTTTGGACAACTTTGTTGTCCATTTTGTTAAATATAAAAAATTGATGCATTTTTTTATTAAGTTCTCGTCCCATTTTCAATAAATTTGATAAATCACTGTTTACACGAGAGATTTACAAAGCAAATTGACAAGTTGAGCCCACTAAACTTTACATACACACATACATGCACAAAAGACTTTTTGAATCGTCGAACGCAAGCAAAGGGTCCTAGACTGAGCAGACCAAACGAAAACAGAAAAAAGTGTGCTTTGACTGAGCGCGAGCAAAATTTGTATACGAGCAACTCAATCGGTTGCTCTCAGACTTTTTGCTCAAAGTCTCAGTGACAAACACTTATTTTGAGACCGCTCGAATCGGTTGACAGTTATTTGCAAGCTATGTTTAAAACCGATAAAATAAAAACAGTTTTGAAACGGAACTCATTGGAGTAACATCTATTTATTATTCGGGCTCCTATTAACAGTCGGTATGCTCGGTTAGTTGATCTTCCAAAATTCAAATAACTGTCATTCAGTCAGATAAGCTCGGGTCTCATGATATTATATACTTCCAAATCGATTTTTTTTTTTTAATTAAACTTTGCTTTTATTTATTGGATCTTCTCTTAATTTTGAGACTAACAATAAGTTTTCAAATCTTAACATTAACATTTAACTAACAGTAGACTAAGACTGCATTCTGGTTGCGCGTTCCTCAAGACGGTCGCTGGGTGGGTAGGTCATTGCGACGAAGTCGTGATTGGTTGCTCAACCTTGTTAGACCTCTCGCCAGGTGGTTAGAGTGCGACAATAGCTTGCTAAAGTACTTTTCCTTCTGTTCTGCGATCACATCTTTGACTGGAAGAATGTTTAAGTCGCGATGTATGTTTTCGTTGCGAAAGTACCACGGTGCCCCGGTGATTGTTCTCAAGATCTTCGACTGAGCTCGCTGGACTATGTCAATATTGCTATTGCTGGCATTCCCCCATAACTGGGAGCCGTACATCCATATAGGTTTAAGTACCGAGTTATACAGCAGGACTTTATATTCAAGGCAAAGGGGAGACCGAGCGTTGATAAGCCAATGAAGGCTGCTGGCTTTAAGCTTTAGGTGGGTTCTTTTAGCTTCTATGTGCCGACGCCATGTGAGTCTTCTATCGAGGTGTACTCCTAGATATGTTACCTCGTTTGCTTGCGGGAGTAGGGTGTTGTTTAGCGTAAGGGGCGGGCAGTTTTGCCTATTCAAGGTGAACGTAACGTGCTTGCATTTTTGTTCGTTTACTTTAATTCGCCAGTCTGATAGCCATTTTTCAACATCCACCAGATGAAGAGCTAGCTGCGCAGTTGCTTGCATCGGGCATTTTGAGCGGCTAAGAATAGCTGTATCATCAGCAAACGTAGATGTTGTTAGTCGTGTGCTTGTCGGGATGTCTGCTGTGTAGAGAACATATAATGTTGGTCCGAGTACACTTCCTTGAGGAACTCCAGCTCCAACAGTGAATTCGTCAGATATATCTGTGTTGCACCTCTAAAAGCTTGTGGGTATTACAAGGGAGCATTGTCTTGATCTTGTACATTAGACCTTCTAGCCAGACTCTATCAAATGCTTGAGAGACATCTAGAAATATTGCGGTACAGTACTCGCGTTTTTCGAATGCATTCCGAATTTCTGCTGTTATCCGGTTGACCTGCTCAATTGTTCCGTGCTTTTCACGAAACCCAAACTGATGTGACGGGATTCCTTCCTGGATCCTTAGGTATGTGTTTATTCGAGTCAGAATGCATTTCTCAAAGAGTTTAGATAAGCATGAAAGTAGGCTTATAGGTCTATACGACGTGGGAATTGTGTGGTCTTTTCCCGGCTTTGCTATCATTATTATAATTGACTTTTTCCATCTCGCTGGAAAGTGGCCAAGTTTGCGATGGCATTGAAGAGCTGGGTGATAGTGCAGACGGCGCAATATGGAAACTCAATGATCATTTTGGGAGTTATGAGGTCGCAGCCTGGTGATTTTTTCGGATTTAGTTGGTTTTTGATGATATTAGCGATTTCGTTTGGGCGAAACTCGATTGGTTCATGTTGAAGCTGAGGCTCATATGGTAAAGTCGGCAAAGTAAAGGCACTAGTGGCCGGATTTGGTTGGAAGATATTTTTAAGGTGATTGGCAAACGTGCTGGCTCTGTCTGCATCGCTGCGCGCCCAGCCGCCTGTGGGATTTCTAATAGGCATCACGGTTTCTTTCGGTGAGCTTAGAGTTGGGTGAGCTCTCCATAGTGAGTGTTTTGTACTAGAAGTTGACAATTGCTCTATATAGCGGCGGTGGACATAATCTTCTTCTTGCTGTAGAGGAGGACGAGCTGTTGCTCTTGAGGACGAGCTGTTCGATTTGTAGATTTGTCTTTTTATTGCTTTGTGTATTTATGGTTTGCGATGTTGAGGCACGAGCTGCAGAGACGAGTACAGACTCAAGTGAATTAACAAAGCTGTCTACGTTGGCTTCATGTTCTTGGCTTTGATAATTGCATTATAGAGCTGCTTCCCTTTTGGAGTCACGAGACGGGATCCCCAGTGTGTGTGCTTGGCATTGTAGTCTCCTGCTGCTATGAAGTGGTCTCCAAGTGTGTTGAAAAACTGCATAAACTCATCTTCAGCTATATTGAAGCGAGGGGGGCAGTATACGGCGGCTAGTGTAAGTTGGTTGCCAGTATTTAGTTGTATATTTATAGATGTGGCCTGTAGGTAGTTTTTAGCAAATTTGTTTTGATAATGGTGCTTTATGCGGCTTCTGATTAGAATTCCAGTCCCACCATGTGCTTTACCATCTGGATGATTTGTTCCGTAAAATGAATATCCTCGTAGTTGAAAATTGTATTTGTTTGTAAGGTGTGTTTCCGAAAGCAGCATTACATCGATATGATTGTCGAGTAGGAATTGAGCTAACTCAAGTTTATGTTGCGAAACGCCGTTAGCGTTCCACGTAGATATCCGTAGGAAAGCCATTATTTGGATTGTTGTGAAACCAGCATTTGAATCAATAGATTTTGGTTTCGCATTAAATCTTGCATAGTTGTGCGCATAAACGACATAAATTCCGTCAGGCTTTGTTGTAGGCTGCATATCATAGCTTCAAAGTTGCTTTTTGGATGCTCTGTTGGTTGATGTTGCTGAGCCGTGTTCGGTTCTTGATATGCTGATTGCAGAAATGAGCTTCTTGAGGCAGGTGTCGCCGGTCCTGATTTTAAGGCGCTTGCGTATGTCAAATTTTTGTCAGAGTTAATGGGTCCTAGTGAGGATCTGGCTGCAGTCGAGAAGAAGACTTCAGGGTTTGATCTGGACGCCGTGAACTGTCCATTTTGGGTGCGGGCAGCTATTCCTTTCTGGTGGATGCGACTTTTCAGCTCCTTATAGACTGGGCATCCTCTATAATTAGCAGTGTGATTGCCACCGCAGTTGCCGCACTTTTTCGAGTTGCTGTCATCTTTGCTCGCTGGGCAGTGTGCGGAGTCATGAAGCTCTCCGCAAACTACACACACCGGGCGCAGTTTACAGTATGACCTTGTATGGCCATAATCCTGGCAGTTCGCACATTGTACCGGGCCATTGCGTTTGTGCGGTTCCTCAACTGTAATTCTGCGGTGCAGCAGGTACTGAAGATTGTATATTGGGTGCACTTCGTATTTCTTCAGGAGCTTGGTTTTTGGTTCGAGCTCAACCTTAAAGAGTGGCTGCGGCTTTCTATCCCTGTTAAGGATATTAAAGACTGTCTTGGCGCTAAAACCCTTCTCCTGTAGCGCCTTTTTTATCTCTGCAGGCGTTACTTCGGGCTCTATGCCCTTAAGTACGACTTGCAGGCCCTTGCTGCTTTTTAGCTGATATGTGTAAAAGTTCTTTTTATTCTCGGTAAGATATTTTGATAATACTCTGTAGTTATCTTCACACATCATTTGAACTTTTGTTTCTTGAATGTTGCCCTTTACAAGGGGTATTATGTGGAAGTTATCCTTACCAATAAGCTCAATAATTTTGTTGACAAGAACATTGGAACATTTTTCGCGTATATAGATAGGCGGAGGTTTTGGCTTCCTTTTCTCAACTTCAGTGGATTCGCCCGCCTCAACCTCATCGGCGTCTGCCAAGATTTTAAATCGGTTTGAGTTAATGGGCTTTTCTTTTGCTGCTAGGCTAGCATTTCCACGGGTTATTTTGCGTTTGGAATTGAGGGGGCTCAGCTTCCTTTTGATTTGGATGTAGCGATCCATGCCAGTCTGCACAGCCGGCTTAATATAGTCATTGTTTTTGTTTTGGTTTTCGGGCAGCGCGGACGTATTACTATTTGCGCTGCTAGCTGATGACGTCGTTAAACGCGCTGTCGATACAGTTGCGGTTGTTGTTGTTGTTACTGTTGACGTTGTCAAAGAAATTGAGGTGCTAGTTAGTGCACTCTTTGGCTGCAGAGACATCGATGGTATCGAGGGGGAGCAGGAACGCGCTCTCTCGCTCTCTACGTTTAAGAATTCGGTCAATTTGGGGGTAATTGACCGCGCTTGATCAGAGCTTGCATGGTTTTCGGTCGCTTTAAAAGAGAAGTACGCGTTGTTTCTTTGTACTGAGAGCCGTCTCTCGTCTTGCTCACGTTGACGTTGTGTGCGAACGTCGTTTAAGCTCATTGCAGTCGAGATTGATTTAGTTTGAGTTTTGAGAGTTGTGTTTTATATTAATTAATTAATTAATTAATCAATATAAACATTAGCGATTTCATCGCAAAAAGCGTCTTTTCGCGTTATTGTAGATTTCTTAGACCAGTCACTGCACTTTTATGATTTTATTGAATATTTTTTCCCGGAGCACAATAAAAAACACGTCTGCATGCGACGACAGTCGGCCGATCGATTTGCGAATCGATTTTTATCGGGTCGCGAATCGAAGCTCTTCTCCTTAATTGCTTAATAGTGTAGACTTGCCGCATATGGTGGCAGAGTTCTAGGCTGTTCTGGATGTCAATATTACCATTAATGAGATAATATAAAAACATGATACCCAGCATCGTTCTACTGTTTTTTAGTGATGGTAAGTTAATCAATAAAAGTTTATTATGGTTGGAGGCCCTCACCCATATGTACCCTGGTGAGGGCTAGATCAATAAAATGACATGAGTTTACATTTCGAGCTTTAGGTTATTTGCTAAACACCAATTTTGAAATTTATCCAAACTGAATTGAAGCCTAGATTGAAGACAAAGCTTAACGTCATCAGCGTACATAAATACAAGTGAATCAGTGAAGGCAAGGGGAAAATCGTTAATAAATAATATAAAAAGTAAGAGTCCAAGATAGCTTCCTTGGGGTACACCAGATGGGACCCGGACTAACCGAGAGGTCTTTAAAGACGACATGTTGCGTTCCTTCAGATAAGTAGATCGTGTTGGCCGATAGACTCACTGGCAACATATCCAAAGGAAGGTCGGTAGGTAATGAAATAGCAGATATTTCAATAGCAGACTTATCCAATGAATTTTCGGGAAAGTCCCATAATTCTAACAGCAGAATCAACAACATTATGGCATCTCCAATCGCTCCATTATATGGCAGCTATGGAATATAATAAGGCATTTCTAATAGAATTCTCTGAAACGGATTAGTTGATGTTTTAATTTATTTTAGTCGGACAAAAATATATTACAACTGTTAAAATAAAGATAAAAAACTATTACCCTAAATATAATCTAGGTCAACTGTAACATTAAAATTGTTGAGAATAAGTAGATTGAAATAACAAACGCACCTTTACAATTATTTAGATCTGTGTCGTCGCAATCCTCATTTTTCACGCTTAAGCAGTGGTAACTTCCCATGGTATTGTGGCAATACTGACTTTTCTCACACTCATGAATTTGCTCGATGCATTCATCGATGTCGATGCATTTTTCTTGAAGATCATCAAAATCGAATCCACTCGGACATGTTTGATTTTTATCCGGCGAACACGTTACATTGTTAGAATCCAACTTATATCCCGAATGACACTTACATTTGTAGGCATCAAAGGTGTTTTCACATATCTGGGCGCACAGATTTGGAATTTTTCCACAAATGTCATCTATAAAAATATTTTAAATAGTATTAAATAGCTATTAGAATGAAATTGCTTTGTTTTTGAAATTTGAATTAATATAATATTGAAAGGCAAACATCAAGCTGTGACAAAACCAAAGCAAACAGTGTATTTTCAAAAAATGTTTGAAGGGTCAATGTGCATTTGATTATACTGATTGCCTAGCTAACGCAGAAACAGAAAGATGGAAAGACTATAAAGATAAGCTAACTTAATAATTGTGACGCTCCAAAAGCAGTCACTCATTCTTGTGTTTCTTATATTTTAAATTTCGACAATTTTTTTATACCAAGCAGACGTACCTACTGCTGCAAGCAGAATGCACATAAGGCACATTTGGCTAAGCTTATCCCTTCGACAAATAGCATTGATGTGCAATGAAATGAAACTAATTCCATGATCTATTTTCCTCCATGGTATATAAAACTAACGTGCCAAAATGTGGAACCGCAAATCCGATCTTTGTGGACGGATAGATTGATACGCTACATCGATCTTAATGAGGACAACTATTTCCTTGCTTGACGCAAAAGAGTTGGACCAAACAATCCACGGCTCATTGCGAATAAAGTTATTCGTCGGCTACTTCATGAAAGCCAGGTCTCTGACAGTGCCAAATTAATACAAAAGCTGTACATAAACACCCTAGAAACCATTCATTGAAGGGACTAAACATCAATGTATCCACATGGGATGCTTTTCTAGTGGACTTGCTTACCGATAAGCATGACATGTGTAATAGGGGTCTTTTCAAGCCGAAAATTGGAAACTCAGTAGAGATACAGCCCCTACAAACAATGCTGAAATTCCTGGACCAAAGAATCAGAGTTTTGAGCTCAGGAAAGAAAACAGCATCATATTGCAAAATCGCGGGATATATAAATTTAACCACCAGGTAACCTCCAAACAAAAATGTGAGTCAATTATTTCAAGACCAACCACAAATCAGATTTGATCACTGAACGACTAACATGGATGTCATCACTACAACGTCACGATACAAGCACAATGCAAAGGATCGAAGGCATTGGAGGAAAATCAAGAATGAGCAGAGCAAACGCAACTATACTTGTTAAGTCTCTTTATGGGTATTTCAGCCAGTGCATAGAAGCCTAGAAGCACATTATAGCTGACCAACCAACTCAACCACTTACTCATTGTGAATTTCAAATACCCAATGAATGTCCATTAGCGAATAGTTCAATAATTGGTCTACTAATCGGCACCAAGCACTTTTACTTTCTACTCCTTTCAAATCAGCAGAAAGTCGCAAAAGATTGTGCCATTTTACAGAACATGAAACTTGGATAGAATGTAGCAGGAAGAATCAAATTTAATATTCGCTTAGCCATAGCATGTGGAGTCGGCGTCGGTGAAAAACTGACGCATTTATTAAAAGGTTTTAGAAGCAAGAAGCAATTTTGACTATAAAAAGAAACATCAATATCCGTCAGAGTATACCTCTGTGAGAAACCTTTCTTGTGAGAAACGCTTTGTAGCAAATGTGAAAAGAGCAGACGATGGAAGATTTATTGTGAGACTGCCTTTCGTCGAACACCCATCAGCGGAAAATCATTAAACGACATGCTTTATACAAATCCCACAATTCAGAGAAAGCTCTTGTTCATACTGCAACGCTTCAGAACACAGCAGCCGTGTTCACGGCGAGCATAGAAAAGATGTTCCGTCAAGTATTGTTCAATCCAGATAATTATCTGGATAGGATAGACAGGCTTTGTCAGGTCTTTGTTGCTGTATTTTGTTGTTTCTCTACGAAGGCAGTTCACTTGGAGTTGGTAAGCGATTTATTGGTTGCTCCCTACCGGTTCCTTGGACGAGGGAAGTGCCAGACGATCCATTTGGATTCGACAATAATTTACAATCAAAATTAAAGACTTCAGCGCACTTCTTGATTGGAGAACCATTGACTGCTCCTCCTGATAACAATATCATAATAAAAAGATTGGAACTGGTGTCACGACTGAAGCACGTTTTTGGAAGCAATGCTGGTGTGGATCCAGAATCGTCATAAATGGAAGATTGCATCTCCAAATATTAAAGAGGGATATAAAAGAAAACAATGAGCCCGTAATAAGTGATGGGTGAAGGGAAAGGTGAAGGGTAACGAAGACTTTTTTCTACAGCTACTCCAAAATCAAAGTCCATTGTTTTTTTGCAACCATCAAAGTGGTGCAAAAAAGAAGTTTGGAAGGAAGTTGACTCAACAACAGCTTGAGATCTTTTGAAGAACAGCTGACTCTTATATATAAGCAACGGGGACAATACCAAATAGCGAATTTGGAGCAAGCATTTGTGATCCCCACAGCACATATGAATCTACTTATAAATGGGTTACATCAGATGCAGAGTGAGATAACCAACGAACTAACTGATGTTCACCATAGAACAATCACCCCTGTTAAATAAGATTATTTTATCTCAACAAAATTACAAAGAAAGGTGGTTGCTTATTATAAAGTTTCGAAAACGATGAAAAATAAAAAAAAAGTGCACTCGGCTATACGTTATAATTCGATATATTCAATAGTAAAACTTAAGCCTAGCTTATCTATTGCGACGAAGACGGCGTGAGTTTCGACGACCCTGGCGGTGATCCATTGTTGGGGCGGCTGGTGATCTTCTGCGACCAGGACCAGGTCGCCCTTCCTGACGTCCTCCTGCTCCCGATGCCACATCGACCGCACCTGTATGCCCAAGACGTACTCCCGGGACCTCCCCGCTGCCAAAACGTTTACTTGTTTGCGAGACAAGGCGCTATCGCCGCAAGCACGTTAAGCCCTGGTGCTGGTCGGGCGATGAGCGGCCCTCCTGTCAACAAGTTCCCGGGAATCAACGCCTCGCCGTCGCTTGGGTCCTGACTGAGGGCGCCCAGGGGCCTCGAATTCATCACGGCCTCGACTCCAACGAGGACGGCCTGCAGCTCCTCTGCGGTCAACCTCGCGCTGCCCACCGCTCGTAGAAGTAGCAGGTGCTTTGCAGATTTGATACCTGACTCCCATAGTCCGCCCATGTGCGGAGCCCGCAGCGGTATGAACGCAAATACGCATTATTTTTTTTATGCATATTGTCGCAGTTTGTCCGCTTCGTCCTCGATTTGCTGCCGCAGTGCCGCGAAGTGGCGACTCGCTCCGACAAAGTTCGTCGCATTGTCGCAGTCCACGATCTGCGGACATCCTCGGCGCCAAACGAATTTTTGAAATGCTAATAAAAGGAGTCAGTTGATAAATCAGACTCTACTTCTAAATGAATTTTCTTGGAAGCAAAACAAACAAAAAGGGCAATGTAGGACTTGTACGTCACTACCACGAATTTTCGATAATGTCTTAATAGGACCACAGAAATCCATGTCACATATGGAGAATGGGCGGAGAGCACGGATTCGATCTAAGGGTAAATCTCCCATGATTTGGGTCATCAGATGAGGCTTGCATTTAAAACAGTGTATGCATGACCGTACTATCTGACTGACTTTCTGCGCGTTTACTATCCAAACTGGTCGCAAGGGGCTCACCAGTGCTCGTGGACCTACATCAAAATTCGACTCGTGCAAATATCGGACATAGCTCTGAACAAATTGAGAGCGTTTCGTCAACAATACACGAAACTTGGCATCGTACGATATAAGAGCATTAGCTAGTCACCCCCCGACCCGCAACAACGAAAAGGCAAGCCCAGACTGAGAAGCTTCATGGACAAAGGAATTTACCTTCTGAAAACTTAGGCTAACGAACAGGTTTTTTCGAATATTTTTAATTTCCTCGTGATACTTGTGCTCTTGAACTATCTGGAAAACACTATTAAAAGCTTCTTGATATTCGACAGGTGAAGGTACACTATCTGTGTGTGCACCCACTACGTCGAATTTGAACTCGCGGGCATAACGGTAGGTCCTGGAGTCATAGTCAAAAGAACGTATAAAGTTCTGACTAAATGTGCCTGGATTCTCCCCCATTGAGGGACTCAATGCAATGCGGCTGTGCGTTTTTTTTGGACCGTTTCAGTGAACCTTGCACTAGTAACCTTGCACTAGAAAATATTGTGGATCTTAAAACTTATTACTAAAAATCTAATATTAATACCAAACAAAATTTGAATCATGTAGGTGAGATCTCCAACATTGATAAGATACCAACGATTCTATCCGGCCTGTTTTCACCTTCGCCTTGTTTCGCGCCCTCTTACCCATTCTCCTTGGGCACCCCATGTAGTACTAGGCGTTTTTTTTTTGGTTGGTCAGTTCGCATACAGGACTCTTGGTCCTTTCTTGGACTTGCTTCTTGCTACATTTGGGAGATGCCTGTTATGCCAGGGAACTATGTAATCTTTCAGATTTTCTTTTTGCTCCTTGCCGATGCATGCAATCCATCTTTGTTCCGATACGATTTCACCGATACCCTTACGTGGCTCGTTAGATCCAGGTGTCCAAGCCGCCATGAGCTGGGAACTATGTAATCTTTCAGATTTTACTATTTGCTCCTTGCCGATGCATGCAATCAAACTTTGTTCCAATACGATTTCGCCGATACCCATTCGTGGCTCGTTAGCTTACGGTGTCCAAGCCGCCGTATTACAGATGACTTGTTCTGCCTTGATATCAGGAGCTGATTTCGATCGCACTGGCACCATCACAATCCATCCAAGCGCGGTATTTTTTAGTAGTGGCTGTCCTTCTCCCAAATATTCCTGTTGTGGCCTCATAAGCTGGTCATAAGCTGGCTGCGTAAATTCAGGATCGGCTAAGCACAACTGAGGTGAGATATTTCTTGGCACTTGAATAGGGTGGGATGGTTGATTGGGCATTATTTTCGGTAGTACAACGACGTTGATCTGTTTTTCGAAATCAGTGGTTAATGATGATAGGGCCCCCACAGCCCTTTTTCGTGATCTTTTAGTTGTTCCTCCCAGTGCAGCGATGTTCAGGGTTGATGGCTCCAATTGTAGTCCAAGTGTGTCAGCCATCATTCTGGTGATTAAGTTAATCTGTGATCCAGAATCTAGGAGTGTGTGGCATTGCTGATGGGTTCCGGCTGGTCCATGTATTGCCACTTGGGCGGTTGGTAACAGAACGGTGGGCTTATCTGTAAGCAGGGCTGTGGCTGAACACACCACTCGTGATGAACTGGATCAAAGTGTAGCGGTTGCCGTATTTTTCCGCAATGTTACTTGACTGTTTGCCTGACGCTCAAAGTTTTCTACCATCTGCTTCAGAGATTGTCGATTGGTTGGATCGGTGACGGCTAGTTCTAGAGATGACAGCGTGTGTGGGTCCAGTCTTTCCTTAATGATGTGTATCAAGATTGGCTCCCAGTTGTCTGTTGACACTTTGAGTGCGTTGAGAGTGGCGACCGTTCGGAGCACGGTATCATGTAGGCTGCGCAGCTGTTTCGCTGATCTATTTCTTCTGGGGTGTCCGAAAAGCTCTTGAATCCCGGATTTAATCAACAGCCGTTCATTTTGGTATCGTTTCTTTAGTCGTTGCCATGCATCCTGGTAACTGGTCTGTCCGCCAAATGGCGTTGAGATTAGGTTTTTTGCTTCACCTGTTACATGATTCTCCAAATGACGGAATTTTACTGCATCGCTGTAGTCTTGATTGTGGATACAGTCCGTAAAAATTTCGTAGCATCGTAGCCAATGTCGGTAGTATCCGTCAAACTTTGGAATTTCTACTGGTGGTATTACAAACGGAGGTGCAATCGCGAGTTTTTGTGTTGATGCTGGAGTTGATTGCGATTCTTCGCTCAGAAACGAAAAGTATTCTGCTCGTACCACCTGGAAACTGTCATCGGTGTGTCCATAATTTTTTATGATTGGGTCCAGGTCGATAAGATCATGGTATTCCGTGACGATTTCCTTCCATAGCTCCTTCATGTGTTGTCTGATGTGTGTGGACACTTCCCGTCCTTCGAAGCGGTAGCACAGAAAGTCTTCCATACCATGAAAATATTGCTTCATATTTTTTCACAAGCTTTTCTAGCGCTTTGACCTTTGTGAAATACTCATTCTCAGGACTTAGTGCTAACTCCTGGAGCTTGGCATCATTTTTTTAAACTGGGTCCATGAGTGAGTGAGCTGTCTGAGTCTGTCCTCGAAGTATCCTTCCTTAAGTTTACGCTTTGCGGAGTCCTTGGTGAAGTTTCTTATTAGCCTTTGGATGGCTATGTTGCTTTCAATTTGCTCATCAATGAGCCTTTGGATTACGGGGTCTGATTCTGCTCCCATGGTTGCGATGTATCTCTTTTTTTCCGATGAGTTAAATTGCGTTGCGGCTTGTGTTCAGGTTGGGATCCTATGGAAAAAGATCATGTCGGGGTCCCCAAATATCCGTCCGTAGTGCGGCCACTATGTCGAGTTTGAACTCGCCGGCATAACGGTTGGTCCCGGCGTCGTAGTCAAAAGAACGTATAAAGTTCTGACTTAATGTACCTGGATTCTGCAAAGGTCTGATCGGGTTGACCAAGCGCTTGCTGTGATCAGGCTGGAGTTGATGTGGGATACTTGAAGTCCTGGGCTGGTTCTCATCAAGTACAGATGGTACGTGGTTTCGGCTGATTCCTTATCGGCCAATCTTACTTGTGGTCCGTTTCACGGGAGCAATACGCGAAGTAGATTTGGGGATGCGGGTTCTACTTGTGGTCCGTTACACGGGACCAACACTCAAACTAGATTAGATAATGAAGTTCTACTAATGGTCCGTTTACACTGGAGCCACGCGAAGTAGATAGCTTTAAGAGAGTCCTAACTTGGGTGCCGTTTTACACAGGATCACTCGAAGTAGGATGATCTTAAGTGCCGTACCTTGACACTGAGTAACGAACCGATATACTCCGTATTCGCAACTATTTTTATTTCAGAAGAATAATTCTTATATAAGATGGAAAATTATACATAATTAAATCTAAGGAGTTCATTGTTATGGACGTGCTAAACACAATGTTAATCCCAGGGTCACCCCCCTCTGAGTCTACTGACTCAGATTGCTTGTTCATGCATTGCTTGTTTTTTGCTTGTGTTTTGCTTGCTTCGGTCAGTCGGTCATTCTTTCCGCTGATAATGCTGATTTCTGCTTCTGGCGCCGTATAGTAGTGCTGGGTTATTAGGTTGGATATTGTTTATGCTTATTGCTAATTATTACTAGGTGTGCCAATAGGTTAGTGGGTTTGTATATTGCGACATGCTGATGCATATTAATTGGATCAAATTACTAAGTGTGAATATAGGGTAGTAGGTCTAGGCAATAGGTGCCAACACTATCAAAAGGAACTACTATCAAAAGGCGCAACGTTTTGATAGCAGCCGAATTAATAAGACGAAGTTCAATTTATATATTCAATTTATTGAGAGCTAATTCCGCGCAATAAAGCAAAATAGCGGCCCGTCAATAACAACTCCAAAAATATACAAGAAAAACAGCTTTGGCGCAGAAGCTCTTCCAAAGCTCCCAAAAGTGCATGCGCTACAAATGACAACGAAGTGCAAGCGAATCTGGGAGACAAAATAGTCCATTGCGTCCAGAAACCACCCAACCAAATTTAGGGCAATTGGGAGGCAGTGACCTAAATGGATTTTGGCCAACTGACAAAAGGTTGAAGAACAAGCTCCAATTACCAGGTCCACACCCTGCGGTCTGTGGAAGTTGGGATCAGCCAGAACTACGTCGTGAAGAATTTTCCATTTCGAAATATCAATTTTACGGCTGGGCTGACAGTCCGCAATATGAGATACTATAACCGCCTCTAGGTTCGCAGAATATGTGGACAGTCGAGACTTCACACACACATTAACGCAAGATCCATCCGTAGCAAACTCAGTGCCGCCGAGACCAGCGATCGCTACACAGCATTTGGAGCGACGAAGCTGAAGTTGAATTGCCAGCCGCGATGAGATAAAGTGAACTTGTGAACTAGAGTCCAATAACACTCTGCAAGGCAGGACGGTTGGCAGAAGCACTTCAATAGGGTGATCCTGTGTCAAGACCGTTTTGATTGACTGGGAAGGTGGGGTAGCAACGGCAACACCAGCGGTGGAAACCAAACCTCGTAATGGTGGGGAATTGTTAGGGCTGGACAGCTGCCCGCAATGTTGCAACAAGGCACGGTTTCGGCGATTGCACGTTGGGCAACGGGAAGCTGAACATCCGCGTGCAAATCGACCATCCTCCAAACATATAAAACATAACAACTCCAAAAATATACATGAAGCTCTCCCAAAGCTCCCAAAAGCGCATGCGCTACAAATGACAACAAAGTCCATGCGAATCTGGGAGGGAAGGTCAAATGCCGCTTAGCCGAAAAACTTCCAATAAATATAAAGTGGAGACCATTGCGGTTAATCCGACCGCATTCTTTTTTACTTGCTTTTGCAAAAACTCTGATGACGGATCAAGCCGGGGACTCGTTGTCCCCGATGGACCGATAAAAACGATGGACCTGTCCACCAGATATATTGCACCGTCTCCTTTACGTCTCCACCTCTTGACACGCACAAATCTCGGTATTGAGATATCTTCTAACTGTGACAAGGCGAGCTGAATTTTGTTCCACGCTGATTCCAAATGCAGTGGACTCATCCCAATCTAGCTCCAGCAACAGGATCTTTCCCTTAATAAAGATTGGGCGTAAAGTCACGGAAAGAATGTTCCGCTTACTCGCCTTTTGACCCCTGACAACTATAAATTTCAAATTTAAATACGTCATCTTTGGGAACCCAAGGGATTCCTAATGCCTTAGTCAGTTCTGAGTCCGAAAAAGTTATTGGCTTAACGGTGCTCTGAGACTAGTTTGCTTAGAAACCGACAGACAGACGGACAGACGGACATGCTTATATCGACTCAGGAGGTGATCCTGATCAAGAATATATATACTTTATAGGGTCGGAGATGTCTCCTTCACTGCGTTGCACACTTTTGACCAAATTATAATACCCTCTGCAAGGGTATAAAATTAATAAACAAACAAAAAAAGGGAAAAGAAATAAATGTTGTTTCGCGCCGCGAAACAACAAGTTTATTGATCAACTGGCAACTGGCAGGATTTAGTCAGCATCATATTAACTAGAAGGAGTCATCGTCATCCCCATGCTCTGCACCTGCATCGACTGTACCAGAAAAGTGGCAGCAGAATTAAAGGATCCTAAAGTTTTGAGAATCCAACGGGTCCAATAACCCGATGTGCCGAGGATCTACCGCTCGGGTAAAATATAATGTGGGAGCCAAATCACTATTTTGCCGTCTCGATCGCTCCGCTTTTGTAACCTTGCAATGGGTTTTATAATTTTGGTCAAAAGGGTGCAATGCAGCGAAGGAGGCATAGCAGGCATATCATATTCTCACATAATAAACTCCTGCCCAAGGTTTTTAAGCTTGTCGCCTGAGTATCGTCGTTTAGGCGATTGGATTTATACCGGAAGTGCCTTGGATCGGGCACCTATCTCGGCATTGCAATTCGTCAAGCAGCCGTGCTTGTGGACGCAGGCATCATATGTTAGTTTGCTGCATTTTGGTGGCAATCTGCCAGCTCAAGCTTCGCCCTTAAAATTTATTGTTGAAGTCGCCATATACAGACCTGCCATATGCGACATGCAAATACGTTAACTCTTTTCCAGCTCTTCAGCGAGTGTTTGCGTACGCCTATAAGTTTGGCAGACGGGTTCGGCGGGTTCATGATCTAAAGGCGGGGACTCGCATGCTTTCGTGGGCAGTTCAGCGCGCTCATTTGGGTGATGAAATAATGACGTTGCAGACAAAGGGAATGGTTGCCTCTTCCAGTTCGCTGGCTTCGTTATCCCCCTTTTTGGATTAGTTTGGATTGCGTAGACGGGCGTCTTAAGAACTCATCCTTGGATTACGATGATCGTCACCCAGTAATTTTTCCCAGGAGCCATCCGGTAACGCGAAGCATTACCCTTTCATGAGCTTTCATGAGCGCAACCTGGACGCTGGACTTCGATCGTTATTGGCGATGATACGATCTCAGTATTGGCCGATTGGGGGGTTATTAACGCAAGTCCTGCTCTATGCGCCCTGTGTGGTGTTTCGGCTCACGAGCTTCCCTCTTGTCCAAGGTTAATTGCTTTGCCAAATGAGGAACGGAACGACGAAGTGCGGCGTCTGACTCGCTGTCTTGTTTGTCTAGCGGATGGCCATCTCGCTCGCGGATGCTCAGCTTTCCGCTGCTCGACGTGCAATCACCGTCATCATATTCTGTTTCACCCTCGTGGGCAGGTTTCACTCGCACGAGTCTCACGTCCCATCGGTGCAGTTGCTGTTGCAAACCCATCATGCTCAATTAACACTTTTGTGACCCAGGATCGCAATGCTGAGCTAGTGCCAACTGCCAATGTACTCGTTCGTGGTCGATCAGGAGCCTTCCTGCCTTGCCGAGCTTTATTGGATTCCGGTTCACAAGTGCACCTCATCTCGTTGTGGCTGGCGATTGAACTTCAGCTTTGCCGGCGCTGAGTTTGAAACGGATGGAGCATCTAATTTTAGATGATAATCATTTCAGATAATTTTAGATAGTTAATTTTTGCATGAAATCCCGCCTTAGCACGTATATAGAGGCTGTTGTAGCTTCTCCCATTACGGACTATTAGCCTAGCCTTCACATAGATGCTTCGAGCTGGAAGATTCCTGGCAATATGGATCTGGCTAACCAACAACTTCCACAAACGCAGCGAGTGGACCTGCTGATTGGAGCCAGCTTATTCTTTGACCTGTTGTCGACTGTACAAATCCAGTTAGGTTACGGGCTTCCCATTGCTCAGAACACTCGACTTGGCTGGGTGTTTTCTGGACGCGGTGAACTATCACGGGATGTGTCGGGGCTCTGTGCTGAACCCAAATTGAACCCAATTGAACCCAAATTAAAAATATTGAAAACCTGATTTGAAACGCGTTTATTTATTCGGCTGCTATTAAAAACTATTAATAGCATTATTAGTTTTTCTATTAGTCGGAACGACCGGAACATCGTATGACTGCCATACAGTTTTATGGGAAAGTGCGTATTTTGGTGTTTTTTATTGTAAAATTATATTTTTCTAGGCAGTTGTTAATTATGGAAAACGCTCAGTAATTAAACAGAGGGGCTAACAGAGGAAAGCATCCAGAGCAAATAAAGATAGCTTCAAAAATCTTCTTAAGGTCTACTTAAAGTCATTCAATTCAGTAAAGCATTTGACTCTGTTAACCATTTGTTTCTTATAAGTAAACTCAGCCTTTTGGGATTCTGCTTATGATAACTGATGCGGATGATTACAAACTCTTCCGCATGCATGATCTATGTTGGCCATTCTCACCTAATAAACTCCTGCCCAAGGTTTTTAAGCTTGTCGCCTGAGGTTTGTTAGGCTACTGGATTTATGCCGTAAGTGCCTTGGATTTGGGCACCTATCTCGGCATTGCAATGCGTCAAGCTGCCGTGCGTGTGGACGCAGGCATCAAAGCCTGCTGCATTTTGGTGGCAATTCGCCAGCTCAGAGCCAACACCCCTCTCCCTAGCTGTTTCTCGTTCAGCTTCCGCCGCTGTCAATTCTTTCGCCGCTGTTTTGGTGATGCGGTCCTGCTAGCCACTGCCAATATTCTGGTCAGGAACCGCTCCGGAGTTTTACTGCCCTGCCGAGCGCTGCTTGTTTCTGGCTCGCAGGTGCATCTAGTCACTTCAAGGCTGGCGGACCAGCTGTAGCTGCTCAAGATTAGGTCTCCGTTGGCGCAGGGTTCTCTACAGATGGGTTTTCTGTGCAAGTCAGCTTGCAATCCCAATGCTCTGACTACTCGGCGCAAGTTATTGCGATCGTAGCCTCCAACATCACTGACCGTTAGCCCAATTTTGCATTGGATGTCAGCTCTTGGAAAATTCCCACCAATGTAAAGCTGGCGGATCCTCATTTTCACCAGCCTCAAGTTGCCGCGAGTTGATTTGCTAATTAGAATTGGATTATTTTACGAGCTGCTTTGTGTGGGGTAAATTCATCTGTCTCCTGATTTGCCTTCAATCCAAAAACTCCAGTCGTTGGAGAGAAAACTGTCTCATCAGCCCGAACTGCGCGCTCAGTATTCCGCCTATAAAAGAGTATCTTAAACGTAGTCATTGTCCCTGGTTCCGCAGGAGTTGCATCGAGATTGAAAATATTTTCTGCCACATCAAGAAGGCAGTGTGCTAAAAAAGGACAGCACCACGACGAAACTTAGAGTTGTGTTTGACGGTTCCACTGTTACCACCTCAGGGTATTCTTTGAATGACATCTGAAAAATATAAATTTCACACTGTTACATATGGCACAAAGCCGGCCTATCTATCCGTGCTACCGATGCACCAATTGGCTAAGGACGAAGTTAAAGACTTTTCAGTGGGGTCTGAAATCTTGCTTCGAGATTTTTACGTCAGTGATCTTATTTCTGGTGGCAGCACCATGGATTCTGTGACGCCAGCATTGAAGCCTACGGAGCATGTGTCTACATAGTTTCCAGGTCGCCAGGGGCTGGCAGCCGCCTTCTATGTGCTCATGTATCGCCTCTTAAGACGTTAACTGTGCCGAAGTTAGAGCTGGCTGGAGCTGAGTTGTTGGCGAGAATGATGACAGAGGTTCACAGTCTAGGCGCTTACAAAGGAAAGTATTTTTATTTGGTGCGGAAGTATTTGGTGCGACTCTTCAGTTGTGTTATCCTGGATTCGAGATGAGCCGACCAGGTTTAACGTTTTTGTGGCGACAAGCAAATACTTTAACTCCTTTCAAGCTCTTCAGCGAGTGTTTGCGTACGTCTATAAGTTTGGCAGACGGGTTCGGCATAAAGGAATTACCGTTCATGATCTAAAGGCGGGGACTCGCATGCTTTCGTGGGCAGTTCAGCGCGCTCATTTGGGTGATGAAATAATGACGTTGCAGACAAAGGGAATGGTTGCCTCTTCCAGTTCGCTGGCTTCGTTATCCCCCTTTTTGGATTAGTTTGTATTGCATCGAGTAGACGAGCGTCTCAAGAACTCATCCTTGGATTACGATGATCGTCACCCAGTAATTTTTCCCAGGAGCCATCTAGTAACGCGAAGCATAATCCTTAGCTTTCATGAGCACAACATGCACGCTAGACCTCGATCGCATTTCTGCATGCACTGAGGATGTTTATTTCTATCAGGAAGAACTCTCGACAGATCTGGTCCGACAACGCCACCAATTTCGTTGGAGACAAAAATCAATTGAGCACCAGAGAGCAGTCCTGGATCTGTGCCTTCCAGAGTCCATTGAATGGAAGTCCATCCTTCCTCGTTCTCCCCACTTTGGCGGCTGGTGGAAAGCTGCTGTTAAGACCGCCAAGTACCATTTTTACAGGGTCGTGGCCTCGGTTGTACTAAAGGCCGACGAGTTGCAGACGCTGGTGTACAATATTGTTGCAGTGATTAATTCGAGGCCGTTAGTCCCTTTCTCTGAGAACCACACTGATCTGGATGTCCTGACTCCTTATTATTTTCTGCACGGAGGGCCTCCTTCTAGTTTCAGTGACCCAGACCTGACAGACCTGGCAACGCGTCGTATTTCTGCAGCAGTGTTTCTGGTCCAGATGAAAGAAAGAGTATTTACCCTGTTGGAGCAACGATCTAAATGGCGCATCCCAGGTCAGGGCATAGCTGTAAATGACATCGTGCTGGTGAAAGACAAAAAACTTGCCTCCATTGAAGGGGCCCCTGGCGAGGGTGACGGAAATGGTCGTCTGAGGACGGCATCCGGAGCTACAAGGCGGGCAGTCAACAAAATGTGCCTGCTGCCCCTTTATGATGCTGTTCTTCCAAGCTCATCTTCCAACGGGGGGAGTATGTCGGGTCATGCAGCCGCCGGAAAGTTTGGCCGGGAATAATTTATTGATTTCGTGACGTCACTTTCTTTATATTTATGTTCGCGTCACCCGCTCTCGTGCATTCGATCGGCCACTTACACTCTCGGTCTTTTTCTTCTAATTCGGTCTTCAACCCTACGCAGGTCACATATGTCATTTGTATATATAAAGCAAATCAATTAAATAAATTGTATTCATACATAGAAATCTAACAGTCCTTTTTTTTATTAAAGCCTAGATTTGGAACATTAAATAAAGCTCCCGAAAACGCTCATTAACTATACAAAGTTCTTGAATGTTTCAAGCGCTTCCTGGTGTCTGCCCGTCCCTTTTCTCTCTTAAGGTGTGAAAACGCCGATACCATGACGCTATTCTGGCGCAGTCCCTTTACGCTAGTTGGGGGTTGCAGCTTCGTGCTCGAGAAAACCTTTCCTGGATCCATGCCAAGCCTTGGCCTCAAGATTTGATGGTCTAGGCATAGCAGCTCCTTTTTGGCATTTTTGGGGTATACATCCATTATAGATTATACGTTAATTTGTCAGAAATTGACACAGAATTTTTCAGAATAGCAATGGGTGAGCGGTACGGGCTACTTAATGGCTTGAATAGCTCTTCCACCAACGGGCTTTTCGAATAATATCGTCCTTCATGGTGATTCTGTGCTGCGTTGTGTTCGAGCAGCCTTTTTGGCCTACGAAAACCTCTAGCTCCCCTTCTATAAACCATTTATCAGCATGTTCCTAATCTTCCGAGGTTCCTTTCTCTGCTTTTGACAGCCTATCTCCAAGCAGCCACTTTATCTCTTCTCTATGTCTCCAAAACATACGCTCCACCAGCTTGGTTGTCGCGATGCGTTCCCTTGTTATTTCTGGGTTTCCAGCTAATTCTTCCGAGACAAAGCTTCTGTTCCTCCGACTGTAACGACTGCCGACAACTGCTGCCCTTCTCCTGACAACCCTCCTATTAGTTTTGAGAGGCAGCACTTTCCGATCTCTGCTCCCCACTCTGTAACTGTGCTCCTTACACCTGTCACACCGAACATCCTGCGGAACAGAATCCTTGGTTTCTTGCACACACGTTATCGATAGGTTCTTGCCTATAACTTGCTGTCCACTGCTGATTCTGCTGTTGCAAAACTATTTGATGCTATCCTTCGGCCTGCCATCTCGGCATCCATCCTTGGCCTGCTGCTCCGGTGGGCCTTGGTGTGGTTACTCCCTTTGCCACCTTAGACACAGGTGAGGGGGCATTTTACCCCATGAAGATCCTTAACTCATATATATCTTTATATATAATTTTTTAATCTTCATTTTTATACCCTTGCAGAGGGCATTCTAATTTTGGTCAAAAGTGGGCAACGCAGTGAAGGAGACATCTCCGACCCTATAAAGTATATATATTCTTGATCAGGATCACCTCCTGAGTCGATATGAGCATGTCCGTCTGTCCGTCTGTCTGTTTCTACGCAAACAAGTCTCTTAGTTTTAAAGCTTTCGAGTTGAAACTCTGCACACACCCTTCTTTCCTTTGCAGGCAGTATATAAGTCGGAAAGGCCAGGATCGGTCAACTATATCCTATAGCTGCCATATAACTGAACAATCAGAAATGGCACAAACTTTCTTTTTTTATAGATGTTTCCAACATTTTTATTAGAAAATTGATGGAAAAATTCTCATAACGATCGGTCAACTATATATATGATCCGATATATATATAATAATATAAGCTTCTACTTAACTGCAAGGGTACCAGTTAGCTTTCCTTTCATGTTTTTGTATTTATTAGAAAAACGATGTTTGAAAGGTAGACAATTACACGGTGCGACAGTGAAAAAACACTTGTGAAGAGAACTCAAAAATATTTTTTTTATATTTTTGGAACCCTCCAATTTTTATTTATTTAAAAACAAAACATTTTTCGGGACTTTTTTGTGCTTAAAACTTCCTGAACGCGTTTTTTTCAACCGATTTCAAAATGTTCGGTGTTTTTCAATAGTTAAATGTTGTAGCTTTTGAAAAAAAAATATATCTTCGATTTTGTTGAACAAAAAGTACAAAATTTTTACACCTGAAACTGAAGTTTTCGACTTTTATTCATGTTTTTCGTATTTTGATGACAAGTTTTTCGGTACAACTTACAAAAATTCGGCCATTTTTGATACATATCAATGTTTTCTCATTAATTCATCTCATTAATTCATCAAAAAATTATGAAAATTGGTGAAGTTATAACGCTTTTCCCAAAAAAAGTCAACTCAACATAGCGAGCGCTTCGGAGGAACAATGTGTATAAAAATAAGAGTATATTGTTTTCTTCTGACAAAAATTCTGTCATTTATGCAACTGTCATTTATTAATGAGACAATATTAATATATATTGTCTCATTGATACTGAATAAAAGGAGACAAATTTCATTAAAAAATAATAAAAATTGTTGAAGTTATAACGCTTTTCCCAAAAAAAGTCACTCCGGAGCGCACGCAAGGTTGAATTGACTTTTTTTGGGAAAAGCGTTATAACTTCACCAATTTTCATATTTTTTTGATGAAATTTGTCTCGTTTTATTCAGAATTAATGAGAAAACATTGATATGTGACAAAAATGACCGAATTTTTGTAAGTTGTACCGAAAAACTGGCATCAAAATCCGAAAAACACGAATAAAAGTCGAAAACTTCAGTTTCAGGTGTAAAAATATTGTCCTTTTTGTTCAACAAAATCGAAGATATATTTTTTTTTCAAAAGCTACAACATTTAACTATTGAAAAACACTGAAAATTTTGAAATCGGTTGAAAAAAACGCGTTTAGGAATTTTTAAGCGCAAAAAAGTTCCGAAAAACGGTTTTTTTTAAATAAATAAAAATTGGAGGGTTCCAAAAATATAAAAAAATATTTTTGAGTTCTCTTCGACAAGATTAACAACCTACACTATCTCGTTTCCCAAGTGAATTTCGTTTTTTTTTGTTTTGTCGCACAGTGTTATTGACCGTCATAGATATTTTACTAGTTGGCGAAGGCCATATGCTTATTGTATGCACATGCATTTTTATATAAATTGTATGTATCAAATGAAAGTTATTGATATATTTATTTTAAATGTGAGATAGATTTTTTTCCTTTTAAAAAATATTTTATATATTTAAAAACTCCAGCGAAAAAAATTGCTTATAACTTGGCGGCTAATACATATGGAATTACTTCCAGGGTCTTTTCACTATTTTTTGCTTGGAATACTTAAGTTTTTTGGTGATTTAGAATTCACTCGCGTTATTTTGTAAAATGTGATATCTTAAATATGACAGCTTTGCTTACCATCATCCTCCAAAATTATAGTTCCATCTATGTGCTCTGTAGAGTTAAATGTATTTTTGGAATCGGGAATATCAAGGGTATATAAATAATTTTTATCGGTTTCAGCTTGAACATTTACGTCATCATCACAGCACGCTTTATACGCATCCATTGCAGAAAGAAAAGAAAATAAGGGATCCTTACAGTTTACTTTACTTGCTTTTACTGCCAATCCAATTTGACATGATCTACAGCAAACGGTATATGCTTTAGAGGTAACATTTTCTCCTACGTCACAGCGAGTACCGTCTAATGCTGCTAATCGACCAAGTTCGCAATTTTGGTTGTCGAGTGCATGAGAACAGCATACTTCAAATGTTGAGTGACATAATCCTAGCCAAAGTTGTGGTATTATGAAAGGTGATATTTCATGGTTGGAACAAGAACCTGTAAGGCGAGCATGACGGAGTCCACCAATGCAGCACTTTCTAATATATTCCGAAATTTTTTCTAAAAATAAATCGTATAATTTGTTAAATATATCAGGAGGTAAAAATTATATTATTTAAAACGTTTAAAGAAATCAATAATGATTCTCAAATGATGAATCAAATTATTATTTAAAATATAATAATATAAAAAGTTGTAAGCCAAATGTAAAACGCTAACGAGTGTTTAAATTATCTTTAATTAAGCAATCGCAAGTTTAATATAAATGCATTTAATTGGGTTTAATTCGCCCAAAAATAACACTGTGGGCAAAGAATTGGCACTGGTAACGTACCGAAAACGTACAGAAAATATATAATATAATACTATTTTAAAATGGGATCAGTAGAACATCGTCAGTGCCATCAGTCGGCAAGATTTGTATTGCCAGGAATCTTCCAATTCGAAACATCGACGGGCGCATATGCTGCAGTTAAGCAAGGCCCAAAAAGTGTTTGACCATTTCCATGTGGACATCCACTATTCTATAGTAGTGGAGTCCTTATTTCGCTTTGCGTCCCTAACTTTGTTGTGGAACGCTTTCATATGCATGTATGCAGGTAACCTCTGCTCTTTTTTGCAGCATCCTCTCTCTGTCGTTATTCTGTAACACTCTCTCTTTCTGTGTTGTTATGTAACTCGTGAAGGGATGAGAAAGCAACAAAAATTAGTCATCCTTAGCCATTTATTCTCCAAGAATACATGATACTTCAAAGATCGAAATAAAAACTGGCGAAATTGTTTTAGAAAAGGGCCGAATTAATAAAGAAGGCACAGTTCAACCTCAATATTTATTTTGGAAAAATTAAACGTAAACCTTAATCCGATCTTATTTCCAAAACACAAGTGCATTGTGAAAAATTTACCAACCATAAAATAAAGCGCATGAGAAAATGGGAGACATACCAATAATTAATTAATATGGCTGATAACGAGCAGCTGATGCTACATTATGACGATTTTAAGGGATTTCCGATGTGGCTCCTTGTTCCAACAGCTATTATTTTTTATATACTTTCTTTTCCTTAAATGCCAAGATCTCTTTGGATGTTATTATTTTGAATTTACCAGAGTGCCCTTCTGATAGTACGCAGTATTTTTGAATGCGTCTGTTATATTAAGACAATGATTTTCCTTCTTAAATTCTTCCTTCTTATGATCCAGTGGGGACTGCGTGTATTTAGTCTCTTTAGATTTTTTTGCATTCGATATGGCTTTATCATATCAGGCACCTTGATAATTTAGCTTGAAATTATTTGTTAGCTTGCCCGACCTGAACACTGTTCAAGGTTATCGGATGCCATGATTGACCGTTTAAAAAAAACGTATGTGTTTATACTGTTTTTCGTTAATTTTAGGTCAGATAGAAACCTTTCGCTCTACTTAGTGTAAATAAAATCAAGAAAGGAAAGATAACTTCGGCCAAATTGCTTGCAGTAAGGTGCCCTTGCAGTAAGGTATCAGCTTACATTATTATGTATATATCGGATCGTATATGGTTGGCCACTCCTTATGATAATTTCACCATCAAATCAATTTACTTATAACAAGAAGAAAAGCTTACTTCGGGCAGAACCGAAGTTTATATACACTTGCAGTTAGGTAGCAGCTTATATTATATGTATCGAATCGTATAAAGTTGGCCGATCCCTATGAGTATTTTACCGTCAAATCAATTTTCTAATACAAATGTTGGAAACACCCTCAAGCATCTTTAAAAATAGCAAGTTTGTGAAATTTCCGACCTTACAGTTATATGGCAGTTATATGAGAGTTTGCCAATATACTTTGTGACCAATGTATTTTTGGTCACACCCAAGTCAATTAGGTTAGTTGATAATAATTGTTTTTTGCATTTCTTGGTGCAGTAGTGGAGACGTAAAAGGTTGATATCTATTTTGTTACTCACAGTTTTGGCTGGATAGTTAAGGGGTGCTTGCTCTATGTCAGTAGATCGATGGTTGGGCTGTGCAGCTTTTTGAACTCATTTTGCTTACACTTGTTGTTATGTCCATAAGGTAGAGGTCTGTGCGTTCATTTTGAAGTGTGGCTCCGAACTGCCTTTATTAAAGTGTCTATATCTATTTTCGAATTTACAGAGTTTCCCATAATGTTGGTGATTACAATGTCTGGTAACCTTAGTAGAGTGAAGGTTTTATTTTAAGTATACATTTATGACACATCCTTTAATTAAAACTATGTTAGTGTTTTGGTTTCCTAAAATCCTTTGGCTGGAAACGATCGACGGCTTGGCGATTTCGAGTGCTTTGGCGAACAGGTATTCCCGACAAGCGTCGTGCTGGTTGAATTTGCCTTGGTTGTTGAGTTACCTCTCCTGGCATATCAGGAACAGGTTGAATAGATGCAGAAATCTCGGCTGACGGTTCGCCTCGGCTCTGAGTGTGAAGACTGACGGCAAGATTCGGAATTTCAGGTACAAACCAGAACTCTTTGGATTTATCATCGCAATGGTTAGCTGAGGACCTGGATTTAAGCTGATTTACATGGCGCTTGACATAGCCTTTTTTGGTATGAACTACGTACAGCATCTTCCCGATTGAACGATCAATTATTTTTTCGATCCACTTTTCTCCTTTCGAAAAATTCCACGTGAAGGCTGGCAGATTAACGGAGTGTTTGGTATCTGCTTCTTTATTTATTGCAGGCTTCTCAAATAGTTGACTCAATATGGTTCATACTGATCATACAGACCGTGTATCAATTCGGCTGGAGTTTTTCCTTGTGCATTAGGAGTAAATCTGTACGATGCGAGGTATTAAGTGACTGCCTCACGAACTGATAACCCATCCGATAAATTTTTCTTCACGGAAAATTTGAAAGTTTGGACAAAGCGTTCTGCCAAACCATTTGACGCTGGATGAAATGGTGCTGTAGTAATGTGCTGTTTCCATGTTGCTTGCAAAATACTGCGAAGCCGTCGGCAGTAAATTGGTGCCCATTGTCACTAACCATTGTCTTTGGTAGTGCAGCATTATTAATGATAGTGCAGCAACTGTATTGCTGGTTGTTGTAGAAGACATTTGAACAGCAAATGGAAATTGAGAAAAGGCGTCTACGCAGATTAGCCACATGGCGTCAAATATGGGGCCAGCGAAATCAATGTGAATACGCGCTCCCAAGCTGATGTTGCTACAGGCCAACAAGATTTACAAGATTTTTTATATCTTGAGGCCACCAAACATGTTGCCTGGACAATTGTTTCATGCGGACGATGCCCCATTGCCCTTCATGCAGGAGTTTCAGAATATGGCCGCGAAGTACAGATGGAATTATTACACGATTCGAATCTGTGTGTAAGCAAAGAAGTTGTTGGTTAGTGGTAATCGCAAACCTTCGATTGAAAAATGGCAATAAAGCTTCCTGGCTCGGTTGAAGTTTTTCAGGCCATCCTACTGTAACGAAATGCATGACTTGTCTGAGAATTTCGTCGGTGCCTAGGTGCTTGCGAATTGTGTCAGCATTAATAGGTGGTGTCCATTCCAGTATAGTGTTGCAGGCCTCTTCTTCTTTGTCAAAATCTAGATCCATACCTACTGGAAGACGTGATAGAGCATCGGCGTTGCCATGCGCTGCTTTGGTACAATACCTTATGTCGAAGATGTAGGCCATGAGAATGATGGCCCAGCGTTGCAGTCTGTTTGATGTCATCAGAGGAAGATGCTTGCCTAGATTGAAAATTGTTATCAGCGGTTTGTGATCTGTAATCAAAATAAATCTTCTTCCATATAGATATTGGTGAAATCGGTTTACTCCGAATATTATGGAAAATCCTTCTTTTTCGATCTGGCTGTATTTTACTTGGTGCGTATCTAAAGTTTTTGAAGCGAAAACTATTGGTCTTTCGGTTCCATCGTTCTGAAGATGAGAAAGCATTACTCCAATACCAAAGGATGAAGCATCAGTGGCTAGTATCAGTGGTAATTTTTCATCGAAATTAGCTAGTTCAGTTGCGTTTATAATGTGATACTTCAAGTGTGTGAATGCTGTTGCGGCCCAAATATGTATGCTACATTTTTTCTGCGAAGTTGATTCAAGGGTGCTGCCAACTGCGAATAATTTGGAATAAAATTACAATAATAGTTTACTTTACCCATAAACGCTTCCAATTGTTGCGAATTCTCAGGAGGCTTTAGTTGTTTTAAAGCTTCTAGTCCTGAAGTATCTGGAAGAATACCGTTTGCGGATATTCTTCTTCCCAAATATTCAATTTCATCCTTGAGGAAAAAGCATTTCTCCATTTTGCATCTAATACCATTGTCCTGAAGGATACCAAGAACTTGATCGAGTCATTTCAAATGTTCTGCCCTAGTTGGTGCTGAGATGATGATGTCATCAAGATAGTTTCCGCAACCTTCTATTCCTTTCAGGAATTGTTCTAGGTATCATATGGAAGACGTTGATATTGAAAAAGACCCAGCGGTGTGTTCACGACCATAATATGTTTGGACGCATCATCCAATTCCATTTGTAGATAGGCCTCTTTAAGGTCTATTTTGCTGAACTGCTTGCTATGACGGATGATGTGGAATAGAGCCTCTTTCGTGGGCACCGGGTACTGCTCTGTGCCAATTTGTCCGTTGACTGCTTGCTTAAAGTCACCACAAATTCGAATGGCTCCACCTGGCTTAGGTACGAGAACAATTGGGGATGCCCAGTTGCTAAACTTCACAGGTTTCCAAATCCCTGCTTGTACTAATCTGTCTGCCTCTGCCTTAAATTTTTCTGGCATAAAACTTTGGTGTTGCTGTCGATTTTAAAATCACACTGACTTTGAAGTTTTTATATATGTTGAGTATGTCAGTCACATTGACACTGTGCACCTCGTTAATGTTCGATACTGGCATTATATCAAAACGGAATGATTCGAATAAATCCCAACCAAAAATATTGTTCTTAGTATATATTGCATCCAGTTCCATTGCTGCTCCAATATATTTGTCGTAAATATATGCTGATGAGCTAGGATTGCTTGTAATAAGCTAGTATCTGTCGGCATCTTGATGAAAATCAATGATTACGTGATACGCTTTCCTTTTATCCTCGTCGCCAAAATGTTATGTCCATAAGGTAGAGGTCTGTGCGTTCATTTTGGTAGAGGTCTGTGCGTTCATTTTGAAGTGTGGCTCCGAACTGCCTTTATTAAAGCCCATAATGTTGGTGATTACAATGTTTGGGTTAGTATAACGTTAACGTTATATAACGTTATATATAACGGTATAAAGGATATAACGGTAACGTTAACGTTAACGTTAGTATAAGAGAAGAGAGTGTAGGTTTTATTTTAAGTATACATACACTTGTAATAAATTCTTAAACAAGCGGAGGGATGCAAGAAAACGGTCTCTTCGACTGTACTGAGTGGGTGTCTGATAAGCTGTTGTTGATATTAGTAATACTTCATGGGGACTATCACTCTGAGTAAGACTGCACTCACTCATTTAACCAAAATTTTATATGAACACATGATGTTAGTTTCTAATAGAATAGAAAAATAAAAAAAACTGTTAAAAAACTATCAGTGTTCGCATATAAGTTAACAAACGAAAGAAAAGTGGAAAAAGATACATGTTTACGCTTTGTGTTTACAAAGTTATAAAACTACTTCGGATCCCAAGTAAACTAAATCCGGCAGCATTCTGCGTTACGCACGGTAAAATTAGACCGAGCTACTAAGTATATGACAACTAATATTACATCGAAATATTTAATTTTTATATATTAAATATATTAAATTTAATAGGTGCCTTGTATACCAAGGCGGATTTGTTGAAGAGGACCCTAATAGGTGCGTTGAAGATGACCTTAATAGGTGCGTTAAAGAGGACCTTAATAGGTGCACCTTATACGAAGGCTGATTTTTTTAAGAGGACGGGTATTTCCACGGCACGCAAGAGTCCAAAAATATATTCAAAGTGTACAAAAATTTATGTATGGCAATATTTCTTCACATGCCAGTAGATCAGACCAATCCAATTACAAAATAAACTATGCAAATAAAAAGTAGTTGCTTAAAGTTAGCCTTTTGGAAAAAACGATCTTTTGGATTTTTCAATGGAGACAAGGTCAATTCTTTTAATTATTTATTATTTCGCCAATAAACTTATTCTTATATGGCTACTGTTGATCAATTAATATTTCTTAATAGCGGCCAAATAAATAAACGATTTCACAATTCAATTTCAATAAAATTTAAATGTTTTTATTCGAGGGTTTAATCTAACCAAACTCGCAGCCGCTCAATCAGTGGCAAAAATACAAGTAAATCAAAGCTTAGCAATAGAAACTCAGAACAATGCATTTCTATGTCACCAATAGATATTACAGGGCCTCCGCAGTTAGCACAACTAGGTCCGCATGAGTTTCTGAAATCGACACAAGGGGTCTAGAATTAATGATTGAGGCTATGCGGCACTATAAATGCCTCAATTCCTCGAAGCCATCGTCGAAGTTTCGCCGTCTTTACTGCTGCTTCCCACAGACCGCCAAAATGGGGAGAGCGTAGAGGAATGAACCGCCACTCGATAGACGTCTGGTGATCTAGGCTGAGGAATCTTCGCTTCAACTCCATCAGCTCATTCTTGGCACCCAGAAAATTGGTGGCATTATCCGACCATATCTGTCTGGGTTTACGTCGCGTACAAATAAACCGTTGGAGGGCGCTCAGAAATGAAGCTTTGCAAAGGTCCTTGACTAACTCCAAATGGATTGTCTTCGTACTAAAAAACCTGTGACATCAAAACTTTGGAATCCTTCAACTCTTTCGATCGGAAGATCAGCCAAACCCTTGAAACGGTTTTCCTCCCCCCAATGGGCTAGTATTGAGAACGGATTTTCGCAATTAGTGCCCGAGGGCCAGAGTCCAGGTTCTTCTCATGAAAGTGAGTCACTATAGCCGAAGTGACGCAATGGCCTCTGGGAAGAATGATCGGATGACGTCCATCAAAATCCAGCGCAGAGTTCCGCAATTGCCCGTCAACATGAAGCAAACCAGCATCATCCACAAAAGGAGCAAGCAAGGAAAGCGGTCTTGAGGGCGGAACCAATCTGCGCGATTTTAGTAAGCTTATCTCTCCCTTATGCTGGGTAAGCTGGACGACCCGCAATAACAGATGGGTTCTTCCTTTAAGATCCTGGAAATCCCAGAAATCCAATCGTGACGAATGCGGCGGCAAAAGTTGTAAATGTAGGCGAACACTCTCTATAGGGCGGAAAACGAGTTGGCAAACTTTGACAATGCGGCGATATCCCTAGGTGGAGCCGTAGCCAATAAGGTTCTGGCGCGGAGTTCGATGGTTGTCTTTTCGGCCCCAATAGCGATGGGCCAATCATCCTTGCAACCACGAAGAAATGGAGGGCCTTGGGACCAAAACTGGGAGTTCAATAGCTCAGTGGGAAGAGAACCTCTTGACAGTGGATCGGCTGGGTTGAAAGCTGGGAATAAGGTTCTGGCGCGGAGTTCGATGGTTGTCTTTTCGGCCCCAATAGCGATGGGCCAATCATCCTTGCAACCACGAAGAAATGGAGGGCCTTGGGACCAAAACTGGGAGTTCAATAGCTCAGTGGGAAGAGAACCTCTTGACAGTGGATCGGCTGGGTTGAAAGCAGTAGGAACATAACGCCATTTCATTGCCTTGGTGAACTCCTGTATGGAAGAGACGCGATTAGAAAAAAACACGTTAAATCGAGCAGGATCATCTTGAATCCAGGATAGGAAAACCGAGGAGTCATACCAACAATAATAAAGGAGATTTTATATGTTCCAAGATCAGAAACTTCACTATCAGTCTTGCTAGTAACTCAGCTCCAGATAGTTCCAGCTCGACTCTTTGAGCATAACAGCCGACAATCAGACTCTAACAATACATATACGCAAGCTCCATATGCATCAAAGCTAGCATCGCAGAATCCGCGGACCTCCAACCTTTCTTGGCAGGGAATGGCTAAACGAGGAAACTTAATTCGCTGAGTTTGGTCAAAACCGGAACAGAATTGCAACCACTAGGAGAAAAGGGTCTGAGGAAGGCTTTCATCCTATGACAAATTTTCTCGGCACAGCTTCTTGCCCTGGATCTTTGCCCTAATGAGCGACGAAAGATAATATAAATCTCCTGGTTGGTTTGGCGGTAAGCTAAAGAGCTTCAAAGGAAAAGATCAGTAGGTCAGCAAAAGGATCCCATGCTAATCCAAGAGTCTTTGTGAACGGACTGTCCTCGTCAAATTTTAATTATGACCCTCTATCACCTTCGGGTACGCCTTCCGAAACCCCTGGGATGTTGGAGCACCATTTCCTTAATTGAAACTGACCCTTGTTCAACAGGCTTAATGTCTGGGCTATTATCTAAATCGCTTCAGTCTTCGTTGGGGCACCATATATGAGGTCGTCCACATAAAAGTCCTGGAGCACAACACGAGAGCCAACGAGAAAACCGGCACCTTCATCCTTAGCCAGATGGTGCATTGAGCGAACAGATTAAAAAGATGCTGGCTTTGTGCCACAAGTCACGGTGTCGAGCTTAAAAAACCTTCACGTCATCATGGATAGAATCTCTCCAGACGATCTCCAGAGGAACCTATCACCCGGAAAGACCCTTACGCAGCGGTACATCTTGAAAATGTCTCCAGTCAAAGCTACAAGGTGAGACCGAAACCGCAGCAAGGTTTGAAAAAGCTTGGGTTGAATCACGGTGCCGGACATTAGGACATCATTGAAGGAATAACCAGAGGATGTAGCAGCCGAACTTTCGAACACAACTCTCAGCTTAGTGGTGGAACTGTCTTCCTTCAGGACACAGTGATGAGGAAGGAAATACTGGCACTTACCTCGCGATTCCTGCAGCACCAGAAATATGTGACCCAGTTCCAAGTATTCCTTGATGAAAGACGTATATTGGGTCCTTAAATTCGGATGATGATCCAGCTTGCGCTCAAGTAAATGGGACCGCCGCAAAGCCTGTAAGTAGGATTCCCCTAACAGTTCCTCACTGTACTTGATTGGAAAGCGAACTGAATTGCGAGGTGCTTGTAATTGAGCTCCTCCTTGGTAGCCTGAACGATAGGCGCAGTGCAGGCGAGGCGAGATCGCCAAAAGGGCGGCCAAACGAGGTTTTCCTGGGGTGCCACCTCCTCTAGAAACTACCTATCTAAAACGTGTCTTCTGCACTAGAGGCAGACCGTCTCCTAGCTGGATTTGACCGACTGAGAGCAGATCAAAACAGAGGCTTGGTCCAATCAGAAGATCCACACGCTGAGCTCTGTGGAAGTTCGGAACATCTAGAACCACATTGGCGGGAACCTTCCAGTTGGATACATCTATGTTCAGGCGAGGTTGACGCTCTAGGATGAGAGACGCCACAACTGCCTCAATGTACACGAAATACGTGGATAGGCGTGACTTCAGGCAAACGTTAACCGATGCTCCATCCGTAGTGAATTCAGCGTCTCCAAGGCCAGTCACTGCTAAAGAGCAGTTGGACCGATGAATCTGAAGTTGGCTGGCCACCCGTGATTTGATAAGATGAACTTGTGAGCCGGAGTCAAGTAGCGCTCGACAAGGAAAAAAAGCTCCTGATCGACTACTGACAATAATGTTGGCGGTGGGCAAGAACACTACTTCAGCGCAGCGATCCGGGGTCACAAGAGTATTAGCAGGAGGAGCCTGAGAGGTCGCAACCACAGCTTCATTGGCCGGATTCAAAACGGAAGCGGAAACGGAAGTGGCGCTAGATAATTGCTCGCGAGGATGCAATAGCTCATGATGTCGGCGATTGCAAGTTGGGCAGCGGTAGGATGAGCGTCCTCGGGCTAAGTGCTCAGACTTGAGGTACACAAAGCAGAGGACAAGACGCCGCTCATCGTATCGTTCCTCAACTGACAAGGCAAGGAACCTTGGGCGAGAAGGCACAGCGTGTGCCAGGATGCCGCACAGGGCACACGAAACAGGTGGAGCATTCAGGAGCATGCAGGATCGGTTGTTAAATGGCCTACGTCGGCCCGCCTGATTCGCTGACAAATGCGGAGCTATGGCCAAACCCACCAACTCCAGGGTACAGCAACTTTGTTCCAGGAACCGAGGCATAGATTCCCAAGTTGGCAGGCTGTCATTACTGCTTCCTGCCAAAGAGTCTTCCCACTTGGCCTTTGTGGCAGGGTCCAGCTTTTGGAAGATGATCTGGATGAGGAGGCACCCTTGAATTTCAGCCGACGTCACGGATCTTATGAGGGCCCGCATATGTCCATTGAATCGGTCGGATAGCTCCCAAAGAGTAGCAACGGATCCCAGCTCAACCACCCTTAGCTGCAGGATCTCGTTGATGTGAGCCTGGAAGATTAACCGTCGGTTCCTGAAATGGTTGCGCAAAAGGTCAGGGGCAACATCATAGTTTTTTTTTTTTTACTACTTTTATCTTTTATTTGTTGGATCTTCTCTTATTAAGAGACTAACAACAATTTTAAAAATCTTATTCTAATACATAATTAGTTTATCTTTGTAAACATCTATACTATGGGGACTCCTATGTCAACGGGCTGGAAGGTCATTTCTTCTTAATCGGGATTGTTGACTAACTTGGTTTAGCGATCTAGCTAGAGGATTTTGGTGCGTGGAGAGTTTCCTTTTATATTTTTCCTGGAGTTGCGAAATTTCGACTTTGACGAGAGGTATACCTAGGTCTCTATGGATATCTTCAATGCGAATATACCATGGAGCTCCTGTGATGGTTCTGAGCACTTTAGACTGTGCCCTTTGGATAACGTCTATATTGCTACTGCTTGCATTGCCCCAAAGTTCGGAGCCATACTTCCAGATAGGCTTTATGACTGAATTGTAGAGTAGTACTTTATATTCCAGTCGAAGTGGGGGACGAGGATTGATAAGCCAGTGCAGTCCTCTGGATTTATGTCTTAATTGGTCCCGTTTCGCTTCAATGTGTTTTTTCCATGTAAGACGCCTGTCCAGGTGGACGCCGAGATATGTGACCTCATTCACAGAGGGGACTATGGTATTGTTTAGAGTTGCAGCGGGGCAGTTTTGTCTGTTGAGAGTAAAGGTAATGTGTTTCGATTTTTCACCGTTTATCTCTATACGCCAGTACGCCCTCCACTTTTCTATAAGTGCAAGGTGGGAGGAGAGGCTTCTGGATGCCTCCAGCGGGCATTTAGATCTTTTAAGTATATAGAATATAATAATTATAATCTTAGAATAATTAGAATCTTCTATATAATTATGTATATAGAAGATATAGGGTGGGGCCGAGGACGCTTCCTTGGGGTACGCCCGCCTTAATTTCGAACTCTTCTGTTGTAAAGTTTTTTTGTTTTACAGTGAACACTCGATTAAGCAGGTATGTTTTGGGCAGCTCATGACAGTTTTTTTTTTTTTTTTTTTTTTTTTGATTTAACATATAAGTTTTATTTACGTCGATCAGCCAACTTAATGGCTATAATACGTAGAGTATAACAATGAACAGATAACATGAATACAATAACAGGAGATTACAGTAAAATTACTGCTTCAGGACTCGGGAAACATTACGTCCTCTTGTCCAGAGATCGCTGGGGTGTCTTCGTTTCAGTCTTCTTCGGTTATTTTGATTAGCTAGAGACGCTGCTAGGTGGTTGGGGTGCGCTAAGAGGCGATCACTGTAGCGACTCGAGTGACGGTTGATCTGCTCTCTAATGGAGGGAATGTGGAGATCATTTGCTAGGGCGTCGTTTCGAACATACCAAGGCGCGTTTGCCATCATGCGAAGCGCTCGGTTTTGAGTTCTCTGCACTTTCATGACATTTGTGTCAGAAGCCATGCCCCATATCTGAATGCAGTATATGATCGAGGGCAGCACGATAGATTTGTACAGCAACACTTTGTTGCCAAGGCTGAGCTTGCTTGTTGGCTTAAGTAACCAGTTTAGCTTCCTGAGTTTACTCCGACATGTAGCTGTTATTTTCTTGGTTTGTTCCTTCCAGGTGAGCCGCTTGTCTAAGATCAGACCCAGGTACTGGGCCTGGGGAGACTGTGGGATGGTGACGTCGTGGAGTTTGACTCTGGGTAATGTCTTTGCTCTCAAAGTGAAACTGCAATGTTGCGACTTCCTGCTATTAATGGCAATATTCCACCTGTTAGCCCACTTGCCATATGAGTCCAGAAATTCCTGGGTGATCCTTGATGCCTCGACTCGGCAGGAAGAGTTCACAAGGACAACAGTTTTGTGGTTGTAATAGTTTTATTTTATACATAAGTCCTTGCAGCCAGACTCGGTCAAATACCTGGGATATGTCCAGAAATATATCAGAACAGTATTCTCGAATTTCAGATGTGATACGGTTCACCTGCTCTATGGTGCCATGCTTTTCTCGGAAGCCAAATTGATGTTCAGGGATTATATTATTCGTAGTCATATGAGGCGTGATACGGAGCAGTGGAAGTTTCTCAAAAAGCTTTTATAAGCATGAAAGTAGACTTATTGGTCTATATGAAGAGGCCAAAGCTTTGTCTTTCCCTGGTTTCGGTATCATTATTATAATGGATTTTTTCCCATTGTTGGGGGAAGTAGCCAAGCTTTGTAATAGAGTTAAATATAATTTCTATATAATTGATGGCGCACGCAGGGAGCTCCGGCGCATTTTCGGCCCAATGAGGTCATACCCTGGAGACTTATTTGGCTTGAGGTGCTCTTTGAAGACCTTAGTGATTTCAGTTGTTTGAAATTCTACAGCAGAAATTGGATCTGGAATTGGTAGCTCTGGAAGAATGGAAGGAGAGGCTGCTTGATTTGGAGTAAAAACTTTACAAAGGTGACTAGCGAAGACGCTTGCTTTTTCTTCATCGCTGCGCGCCCAAGATCCATCTGGTTTTCGAAGGAGCATATCTGCTTCTATGCGGCTTTAAGTTAGGATGGGCTTTCCATAGAGGACACCTGGTACTTTTTGGGGAAAGCTGTTCTATGTATGATTTTTTAGCAAGTTCTCTGCTCCGTAGGACCTTTGTGAGCCTTCGTGTCGCTGTTTTTAGCCTTTTCTTTGAAGAAGGGGATCTGTGTGCCTGCCATTTACGGCGGAGCTGCGCTTTTCTCGGACTAGATTTTCTATATAGGAATTTGTGGCGGAGTATAAACTGAATGGAGGTTTTTCTGTGGTCGCAGGAGTCGAGAGCTTTGCTGCTGAGGTCATCATGTCTTCTAAGTGGTTGACTGCAACGTGAATGTCCTTGCTACAGTTAATTGATGGTCTTATGTTTATGTGAGAGCTTATGTACTTTTTGTACCTAAGCCAGTTTATCCTTTTTGATGTGAGACAAATTTGATAATTTTGTAATTCGGCATGTTGAAATAGATGAAGAAGGACAACTGAATGGTCAGACGATAGGTCATCCAAAGGTTCGGCTCGAATGATGCTTCGTGGAATTTTTCTAGTGATCGCAAAGTCAATTAGGTCTGGCTTCTTCCGCGGGTCCGCTGGCCAGTGTGTAGGCTTTCCCGGTGATAGAAACTATAGTTTATTTCCAGGCTGTATCAAAGCGTTGTATAGTTGTCTACCCTTTGGTTTGGTTAGGCGAGAACCCCAGTGTGGGTGCTTGGCTTTGTAGTCGCCCCCTGCTATAAAGCAATCGCCTAGTGTATCAAAGAATTGCATAAACTCCATATCAGATATGCAGAAACGTGGTGGGCAGTATATTGCAGCTAGGTTTAGATGACCTCCCACGGTCTGAATTCGTATTGAAGTTGACTGCAAGGAATTTGTAGCAACTCGTTGGAAGGAAGGGTGTTTTATGCGCTGCTTTATGAGGATCCCAGTTCCTCCATGAGCCTTCCCATCTGGATGATTTGTTGCATGAAATATATAACCCATCAGATAGAAGTTGTTTTTGTTTGTTAAATGAGTTTCGGAGAGGAGCATAATATCGATATTATTATCATCAAGAAATGTCTTAAGTTCATTTTTGCGCTTTGAAATGCCGTTTTCATTCCATAGATAGATTCTCAAATAAGCCATCTAATTGGATTTTTGTTTGACTAAAAGCTCCATTAGTCGATTTTGGTTTCTCATGAGCTCGTGCATATTATTTTGCATTGTGACCATTAGACTTAAAAGTGTGGACAACATTCCTTCGATACCCTTTATTTCGGGGGTTGCAGATTCTTAGCATACTCTTTCCCTCGTAGTACCCGTAGGCGGAGGTGGATATCCTATAGTTTCAGGTTCCAGTGGTGCTGAACCTACACTATTTAGGAGTCCTGGCCATCGTAGAGCGCTAGAGAAAGAAACTCCAGGTGTAGTCAAAGATGCCGTGGTGGTTTGGTGGTTAGTGTGAATGGCAAACGAACGTTGTTGTAAGCGTTTTTTTGTATTCATACGATATTTTAGCTCTTTATAAACTGGGAATCCCATGTAATTGGCAGTATGATTTCCACCGCAGTTGCCACATTTCTTAGAGTTATGGTCGGTTTTATTTATGGTACAGAAGGCAGTGTCATGGAGGCCGCCACAAGCCACACAGACTGCACGCAAGGTGCAGTACGACTTTGAGTGTCCAAATTCTTGGCAGTTTGAACACTGTAGAGGTTGGTTGCGCTTATGGGGTTCCTCTACCGTGATTCTTCTATGCAGAAGACTGTACTGTAGTTTGTATATGGGATGAATCATATTTTTAGGAGTTGTTTTCGTTTAAGGTTGCAGCTCAACTTTTAACATAAGCTGGGGGACTTTTTGTCTGTTGATGATATTAATGGCTCCCTTAACTTTAAAACCTGCGCTTGAAAGGGCTTCGATGATTTCTTTTATTGATACCGACGATTCAATACCCTTTATGACCACTTGAAGGCCCTTGCTGCTCTTCAATTGGTAGGTTTAATAGTTTTTCTGGTTGTCGTATAGGTATTTCGTGGCTAAGCGATGATTTTCCTCCGTGTAGACTTGGAGCTTGGTCTCCCGTATATTGCCCTTGGTCAGTGGCATTATATGAAAATTGTTATTTCCAATTAGCTTAGCGAGACTGTTTACCATATCGCTGCATTTTTGATCACGTATGTAAATGGGTGGGGGCTTTTGCTTGGCTTTGGGAACTTCCGTATTCTCTTCATTACGGTCTTCGCTTAATATAGAAAATCTGTTTTCAGACAATTCTCTGTCTCGAACAATCGGTTCGTCTTGATTGATGACTTTCATTGCTTTTGCAGCGTTAGCATTTTTTTCGGCTGGGGACTGAGCTTTCGTTTTACTTGGATATATCGGTCAATGCCCGTTTAGATTGTTGCTCGGGGGGGCTGAGAGACAGCTACCGATGTTGCTGTTGTGATTGATGTACACGATCTGGTAATCGATGTAGTAGTGCTCGTTGTAGGCAAATATAACGGAATTGATAGACCAGAGGGTGATAGTGTTGGCGAGGTGGACTGCGCACTCCAGGTTAATGCACTGCTTGTGCCTGGGAGAGCGAGCATGATCTTGCCCGCTCTTCGTTTGCGGCGAATGAGAAATAGGGATTGGACGCTCTGTTTCTGGGACAGAGAGCTTACTTTCGTTCATGTTGTTGTTGTTTATGTTAGGTACTTCAGGCAGAGGGGCCGCTCTTATTTCTTTAAATGAATGTGCACAAGCTGTTGGCTTAATTTGTCGTGATGGCATTTCAATTTTGAATTTAATAAATTTTGATTTTGTGTTAGTTATTGGACACTATAAGCTCGAGACTTATGTGTGTCCAAAAGCGTCCTTTCGCGATTTCTAGAGCACACCACTTCTTTTGCTTTTTCACTGAGTTTTCTGGTATTTGCATAGCTGCTGCGTAGAGTGAGCAGGAACTCCTCCTGGCCACCTAAACCTGGATGTCAACGTGCACGTCCGTAGCCAGCTGAGAGAACCACCAATATAAATCGCTCCCGATCTCGCTGTAGTTTAGCTACTCCAATTCCTCCTGTAGCGTGGTGAAGCGATCGCGCAGACGCTTCTCCATAGACTCGAGGCTCAGAATAGTAGAATCGTCGGTCTGCATCGCACCCTTGACCTTCCGATGCAGGACCTCTATTTCCTGGCAAGTTACCTATGCGCGTCTCCGCAGCATCCTCTCACGACTTGAAGCAGCAGATGCAGTAGCTTCAGCTCCCGACTCCATTGTGCAATTAAATTAAAATACAAATTTGTGAGAACAAAAACAATGTCGCTTAAGTGGCACTTTTAATGCTGATCACGATAATCAACCGGGATGAAATCACGTCGGGGTCACCAAAATGTAGAGCTATTAATATTTTTTAATAGCGGCCAAATAAATAAACGATTTCAAAATTTAATTTCAATCAAATTTCAATGTTTTTATTCGAGGGTTTAATCTAACGAAATTCAAAACAATGCATTTGTTTATCATTTCGTTATCAAGAGGCGAGACGGGGGAACGCACACAAATGCAAGATGAGGAAGTGTGCAGCAGCTCTGTTGGCACCTAGTGCCAAGACCTACTACCTAATCAAGATGCATCAGCAGGTCACGATATACAAGCATCAGACCTACTAGCCTATTAATAATGTAAGCATAAGCCAATATCCAACCTACTAACTCGGCACTAGTCGATGGCTCCGGAAGCAGAATCAGCGTGATCAGCGGGAAGAATGACCGACTGACCGAGGCAAGCCGAAACCAGCCAGCGAAGCCGAAATGCGTGTAGAAAGCAGTACGTGAACAAACAACCCCTGAGTCAGCAGACTCAGAGGTGGGTGACCCTGGCATTAACTTTAGTTTTAGCACGTCCAGAACTTAAACCTTTCTTAGATTTAATGATGTATAATTTAGCATCTTATATAAGAGTTATTCTTCTGAAATAAAGACAGTTCCGAAATCAGAGTCAATAGTCTCGTTACTCAGTGTTGAAACTACGGCACTTAAAATTGACCTACTTCATGTGATCCTGTGTAAAACGATTCACAAAATAGGACTCTCTAAACCTATCTACTTCGAGTGGCTCTTGTCTAAACGGACCACAAGTAGAATCCGCGGCATACCAGTCTACTTCAAGTGTTGCTCCCGTGAAACGGACAACAAGTAGACCCCGCATTACCTAACCACTTCGAGTGTTGCTCCCGTGAAACGGACCACCAGTAGACCCCGCGTTACCTAACCTACTTTGAGTGTTGCTCCCGTGAAACGGACCGCCAGTAGGACCGGCCGATAAGGAATCAGCCGAACCACCATACCACCGGTACTTGAGGAAAACCACCCCAGGACTTCAAGCACATCAACTCATGCCTGATCACAGCAAGCGTCTCGCCAACCCGAGCAGTCCCTTGCAGAATCCAGGTAAATTAAGTCAGGACTATTTACGGTTTTGACTACGACTCCGGGACCTACCGTTACTCCCGTGAGTTCAAGTTTGATGTAGTTGCCGCATAACGCTCTACGGACGAACAAGCTCTACAAAAAAATTCTTCAAAGCGCATGCGCTACAAATAGTGATAGTGATAGTGACTTTATATATATAATATATATACAGAATTATTTAAATTAAAAATTGAAAATTATCGGCTTATGTAATCAAATAAAAGAGTTGCTCGCGACGGAGGTGGTATTTTTTGTTGCACTTTAAACAAGAAAAAAAAGAAAGAAAAGGTAACTTCGAGCGGAGCCTAAGTTTATATACCCTTTCAGTCAAGCAGCAGCTTATATTATTATTTTATAAATAATATATCGGATCATATATAGTTATATATAGTTATCTAATCTAACCAAAAAAAAGACCAAAATGAAATTTCCGATCATTCAGTTATATGGCAGCTATAGGATAACGACCGACCGTTCCGACATACTGCCTGCAACAAAATTAAGACTTGTGTAAAGTTTCAACTCGATAGCTTGAAAAGTGAGAGCTAGGTTGCGTAGAAACAGACAGAAACGGACAGACGGGCAAGCTCATATTGACTCAGGAGGTAATTCTGATCCAGAACTTGTATACTTTATAGCATCGGAGATGTCTCCTTCACTCTGTTGCACACTTTTGACCAATATTATAATACCTCTCTGCAAGGGTATAAAAAGAAGGAAAACAACATAAATTCCGCGAATCTTTTATTTATCTGGAAATTAGCTGTAACTGGAAGGATTCATCGTAGCATCCACATGCCCTGCACCTGCATCGAGTGTACAAGGAAATTGGCAGCAGGATTAAAGGATTCGAAAGCAGAACCGCAGGTATTTGTGCAAAAAATTGAAAGTCGAGAAAAGACAAATCAAAATCCGTCTTATGCTGGAATATTGCACCCTCCTTTCAATTCTTGGCGCAAAGGTTATATAAAGGTTATATATAAATTTCATTATGAATATAATATAAATGAACAATTGCCTGTAAACAAAATTAATAACATTTATATATTATTCTACAATCACTGTCGCCCCTTCCCTCGTTCACGGTATTGTAAATATCTGCAAAATAAATAGATAAATGCAGCCAAAAATAATTTTATATATACCTACACATTTTCTTCTCTTTCCTCACTTTATCTTAAAGCGGACGGACGTGTTTTTTTTGTGCACACTGCGTTTTTATAAAATTTGTTATAAGCTTACCATAAACAATCGGTGTTTATTTCTATACACTAGGGTGGGTCGATTGAAAAATCGCTTAGGCACATATGATTTTTGGATTCTAGGGATCAAAATAAGAAACTTTGCTCAAGAGACCATACCTCTAAAATGAATTCTGATGTCCCTCGTTTTAACGTGAAGGAAAAATCTTGTTTTGACCCATTTAGAGTGCCCCAATCGAGTCCAAATGTATGAACGACCCCCACTAACTTTGGAGGGTCGACCCACCCATGCTTTTGGTACCCCCCTAGGATCCCACAGGAGGGATTCTCCCTTACAAAAATATCACAAAATCACAGCACCTAAAAGTATGCTATGAAAATGTAACTCAAAACCTGTTGCTCCGCCCACCGCCTCTCCTCCTTTTAGTCCCTTGGTGGCCCCAGGGGGGTACCAAAGGGGGGTATGGGTGGGTCGACCCTCCAAAGTTAGTGGGGGTCGTTTATACATTTGGACTCGATTGGGGCACTCTAAATGGGTCAAAACAAGATTTTTCCTTCACGTTAAAACGAGGGACATCAGAATTCATTTTAGAGGTATGGTCTCTTGATCAAAGTTTCTTATTTTGATCCCAAGAATCCAAAAATCATATGTGCCTAAGCGATTTTTTTCACCCCCTACAAATCGAACCGCCCTACTATACACATAAACAAATAAAAAATAAACAAATTGCAATTTTTAGATCCGTATTGCTTCGCGTGTGCAGTGATATATTTGGAGGTAAAATAATAATTTGATTAATTTTCCTTCCAAAAATAGCCCTGCTCTGCTTCTTCATCTCTTAAGTAGTTGCTTCTATTCTACTGCTTCTATTGTCGCTCAATAGAGATTCTTATCTCTATTCTTTGCATTTTACTAACTCCCACTAACTGCTCTCTTTAATCTCCGCCTTTCGTTTCCCTGGTACAGTGGTTCAAGGTTTTTAAATAAGAAAAACAAATAATATTAATAAATTAATTATTTTATTTTTAATAATCTTTTATAATGGAATTTAAACTTGTTTGTGCGCTAAAGTCTTGTAATAAGACAATCTCCTCTTCCCAGCCTACCATCCACTGCTGGCTTTTTGAAAAAAGCCAGCGTGTACCGTTTTACACGCTTAGTGTGCCGGGTTCACGGCCTCAGTTTCGGATGCAATCTCACGTAGGTCTGGTCTTCACTTTTGCTGTAACGGTTGTCGTGCTGTTCAGGACAAAATGAGATCGTTCATTAGGCGTTTATCTGAAACGCGGATTCAAGGAGTTGATTTGTGGTTTTCGCTCGATGCACAGTTTAGTAGTCTTCAACTACTAAACGAGTCTCCAAAGCGTAAAAAATCCATTTTTTAGTGATGCGCTTGTGGCGAATAATCTTCAGTCTGCTCAGCCGACAATTATGCAGCCGCTTATATCTCTGGCCACCCCAAGGGCCGGACTTGAGAAAAATTCGGCTTCCGAATATCTCAGAATTAATGAGCAATTGTCTGATATGTCCTCTGCGGCATCGCTTCAAGTGATCCCAGACCCAATAATTCAAACTCCGGTAACAGTCACCAAACAGGGTAATCAACCGTCCGGACCCCTTGTACGTACTGACGCCGCATTATTAGTTACGGCGGCACCAAAACCCTTGCAGGTAATCCCACCATCGAAACATATTTTTGTTTCCCGGCTTGCCCCTGATACTTCTGAGATTGATATCTCGGCTTACATCAAAGCCAAAACAAAAGTCGACATAAAGGTGGTGGACATTACAAAATTTAAATATTCATACACCAGGCACATGTCATCTTTCAAAATATGTGTGCCCTTGCAGATGTTCAAGACGATTTGTTTCGCCAGCTTTTGGCCAGAGAACATTTTTGTCCAAGAACATCAGCCAAGTACGGTGAAAAAAAAAATAACCAAACCTGTGGGTGTAAAACTCCCACATGTTACGGCCACTGACCAACCTTCCACCTCATCTTCCTCAGTTTCAAAAAACTAATGTCATCTCTAATACATACCTATCAGAATACAAGAGGGTTACGTAGTAAACTTCCCAAACTGTATTCTGATAGTTCTTCTACGCGCACGCCTAGGCATGCAGGTCGTCACCTCGTGGACTTCCGTCCACAGTGATTGCATCTCACATTATTGTATTTACAGAAACTTGGTTAAAGCCGGAGATCTTAAGCTCCGAAGTTTTTCCTAGTAGGTACACCTCTTTTAGATGTGATACAACTCTGCGAAGGGGAGGAGGAGTGTTTATTTATTTCTCTTTCGCCATTGAATATTTTAATCTTACATGGCTACTATACAATCTAACTTACATACTACTTTAGAAATGCCTAACCAATAAGACCCTAAACGCTTGTTTATCTGAGCCCCACTTAGTTCGGAGGCTAGGCGGTAATGTATTAAAAAATGATAATGCTCTATCAATAAGCTCGTTCAAAAGGTAATTGGCTTTACGACAAGCAATCCGAAAGGGAGCAAACGAGCGAAGATCCCTCTGGGGCACATTGAAGTTTATAAGCCCCAATAACATGGGGCAATCAATGCTGCTAATTACTATGTTATTGATGAAAGTTAAAGCTGCCACAGTGCGCTGATCCTCAAGTGTACATACGTGGAGGAGAAGGCACCGGCTATGGTATGAGGGTAGAGGATCCACAAACCTTAAAGGAAGAAGTGCAAATTTAAAAAATTTTTTCTGCAACCGCTCAACTCTATTGGAAATTTTTTTTTCTTTCGGGGCTCCAAATAATAGAGGCATATTCCAGCCTCAACCGGACGAATGCGGCGTAAACACTAAGCTTCGCGTACGGGCTCTTGAATTGGTCTGTGTGCCGCTTCACAAAACCCAACATGGCATACGCCTTAGGCATTATAAAATCTAAATGGCTGGAAAATTTTAAATTTGAGTCAAAAAAGACGACAAGATTAACCACCTCCTTCTTGAGCTGCAGGTCATGGTTGCCAATTGCATAGGAAGTACATAAGTCTAGCGCCCTCTTACTGTAACGAATGAAATAACATTTAGCTAAATTAAGAGGAAGAAGATTGAGGGCGCACCAAGAAGAGACTCGGCGCAAATCATCCTGCAGTAGATAGCTATCCCTAATGCAGCTAATGGCCAAATACACTTTAAGGTCATCCGCGTATAACAAAAAGTTCGAATAAAGAAAGCAAGAGGAGATGTCATTGATGAAAATGATGAATAGGAGCGGCCCCAAAGAACTACCTTGCGGGAGGCCAGATGAGGCAATAAAGGGACTCGAGGTGGCATCACCAATGGGAACATGGCATGGTCGGTCTGCCAAATAAGACTCCAACCAACTTAACATGGAGGAATGAACACCTAATCTGAACAATTTAGCAAGTAGGGCTGCATGGCAAACTTTATCAAAGGCTTTAGAGAAGTCCGTATAAATGACATCGACCTGACATCGGCGTTTAAAGGATTCCAGGCAGTGCTTAGAGAAAACCACTAAGTTGGTTGTGGTGGATCGCCCAGGCAAGAATCCATGTTGATTGTGAGAAATAAAGTTACGAATCAAAAATGTTAGCTTTTTGGTGACTATACGCTCAAATAACTTGGCAATATTGCATATCTTGGCGATAGGCCGATAGTTAGTGACGTCTGCCCTGCTGCCACCTTTATGAATGGGCGTGATCGAAGTAATTTAATTAAGAATGGGGAGATACCATCTAAGTCAGGTGTATGCGACTCATTAAAATGACTAAAGGCCTCAACAATGTCACAATCTAATGTGCCCAAGCTTCCAACCTCAAAAAGAGGCAACATTTTCTGAAGTACCTCCTGCTCATCCCAAAAGACCTTCGGCTCAAGGTTTAAGGCAAAATATTTCGCAAAAAGTTCAGAAATGCCCTTATCGGAGTTAGCTGCCAAACCTCCATAAGACATGGAAGAAGGTATATTAGAGGATGATTTTTTCCCGTTCACAAACCGCCAAAACGCTTTAGGGTTGGATATGAGGCTCGCTTCAACACCAGTAATTTATTGGTTGTATAGAAATTTATTGAGGAATTCAAACTCCCGCTTATATTGCCGGTACAACTCATCAGCCATTTGTTCCCCAGTCTTTAAAAATCGCTTATAAAATTTGTCCCTTCTATTCTTTAAGTTTTTTAGACCCTCTGTATACCAAGGCAGCTTGTACGACCTTCGAACCCTAACGGAGGCATTATTGTCGATAATATTGAAAAGAGCAATCCAAAACTTAGTACAACAATCATCAATCGTGCCATCCGAAAAAAAGGAAACCCAATCAAAACTTACAATAGCGTTATTAATAAGTGAAAGGTTAGACTCATTAAAGTGATAATAAGAAATAGGTGAGGGGGAAGGTAGAAAACTATAAAATTTAATGTGTATCAACAATGGCTTATGGTGTATATCACTTTTCTATGAACGACATTATTTAAAAATATCAGATCCAGAATTTTCGGTAAATCATTATAAATATTATTTACTTGGGAGAGGCCCCTGCTAAAAATATCATCCAAAACAACAATTTCATGCGATTGGTGAACATTGCTGGGTAACATAGAGCTCAACACAACAATAGAGCTCAAGTTGAAGTCGCCAGCAACCATCAGAGCGGTAGGGTCCTCCATACTACCACAGACACTGGCGATATTTTCCCTGTGGGCATATTTGACATGTCACTCGGGCAAATTAACCACGTTAGAAATTCTTTAGATCGGCTGTTGGAATTATGTTTCGTTTCTGATCCTGATGGAATTACTCTTTCCAGAACTTTGCCCCTTTCTGATCCTGAGGATCCATATCATCCCACTCTTGAGCTTTCAATCGAAAACAACTCCTTAATTGACCTTAAGTCTACACTTAAATCTCATAAAGTTCGTTTCTTCCGTAAGGCTGACTTTCTGAAATTAAATACGTTTATCTCGGAATTTGATTGGTCTGATTTACTGGCATGTGAGGATAAAAACATCGCATTACAAAAATTTTATTTTACTTTAAACTCATTTTTTTATGCTTGTGTGCCGTGGAAATATCCGTCCGCTTCAACGAATCCGCCTTTGTATACAAGGCATCTTATAAATTTAAAGAATAGTATGAGTAGACTTTTAAATAAACATAGATTATCAAGATACTTAGTAGTTCGGTCCAATTTCACCGTGCATAACGCAGAATGTTACTCAGGAGGCAGTTTACTCAGGATCCGAAGCAGTTTTATAACTTTGTAAACACTAAGCGTAAACATGTATCTTTTCCCCCACTGCTTACGTTTGAGAACTCTTATGCGAACACCGATCAGGCAATGGCCGATCTCTTTGCACAGTTTTTTCAAACTACCTATTCACCTAGCAGCAGTTTAGCTCAGCCTTACACTTATAATATCCAATCAGCCACCCTTATATTTTGCCCATCTTTCGATCAAAGTGGTGTGTTATCGGATCTTCTTAAGGTTAAGCCCGTGTATTCGCCAGGCCCTGATGGAGTACCAGGCTGTGTTCTGAAGTACTGCGCCAAGGCACTGTGCAAACCGCTTGTTAAACTCTTTAATCTATCGCTGGAAACTTCGATCTTTCCGCTTATGTGGAAGGAATCCTTCATTATTCCGCTGCATAAAAAAGGGAAACAATCCGACGCTGCTAATTATAGAGGCATCTCTAAATTGTCAGCAATTCCAAAGCTTTTTGAAAAACTTATCACTCCACATTTGAAAAACCTATGTAGTTCAATAATAACTCCGTGCCAGCATGGCTTCATGAAGCGCCGCTCCACCACTACCAACTTATTGGAGCTAACATCTTTTATCACGGATGGCTTCCGGAATGGCTTACAAACAGACGTCATATACACTGACTTCAGTAAAGCATTTGACTCTGTTAACCATTCGCTTCTTATAAGTAAACTCAGTCTTTTGGGATTCCCAACTGATCTTCTTATGTGGATTTCGAGCTATTTATCAGGGAGAACTAAACGTGTTTTCTTTAAAGATGTTACCTCGCGTTTAGTCCGCGCCACATCTGGGGTGCCCCAAGGAAGCCATCTTGGACCCCTACTTTTTACACTGTTTATTAACGACTTGCCCCTTGCCTTAACTAATTCACTTGTACTTATGTACGCTGATGACGTTAAGCTATGCCTTCAGTATAAATTCACTAGCGCCCAGTCTAGACTTCAATCCGATTTGGATAAACTTCAAAATTGGTGTTTAGCAAATAACCTATAGCTTAATGGATCGAAATGTAAACTTATGTCTTTTTACCGATCTAGTCTTCACCAGGCTATGTACTTTCTCTATGGGAACGCCTTAGAACGATTAACTCAGGTTAACGATCTAGGTGTCCTATTAGATTTGAAACTTAAATTTACCGACCATGTATCTACCATGGTTAATAAAGCTATGGGTGTGCTTGGTTTTATTAAAAGATGGTCAAAAGAATTTAATGACCCGTACATAACTAAAACGTTATATACATTACTGGTCCGTCCGATTCTTGAGTATGGATCGTGTGTCTGGAGTCCTCAATATGGAGTACACCAAGATCACATTGAATCTGTACAAAAAAACTTCCTTTCTTTTGCTCTTAGGGGACTTAATTGGGATGCAAATCTTTACCTCCCCTCTTATCATAGTAGATTTTTTCTAATCAACTTACCAACATTAACAAATCGTAGAACGATGCTGGGTGTCATGTTTCTATATAATCTTATTTATGGAAATATAGACAGCCAGCATTTACTAACACGTTTAAACTTTAACATTCCTAGTAGAAGGACCAGAAACTTTCGTCCTCTACTCCTCAGCCATTGTAGTTCGACATATGCCCAACACGATCCGTTCAGGGTATTATGTTCGGACTACAATGGTCTCTACCACATCTTATCACTTTGCTCTACTAACAATCTTAAATCGCTTATATTAACCGCCTTATCTATGCAACACTCTTCCTCGTAATATCTTTCTCCTAATCCTCGCTTATCTATCTCGGATCTATTCCCGCGATTCAAGCCGTACGTTACGTGGCAGCGTCCCTCGGTCGGTTGGACGGGAGGTGGGCTGTACGTATGCAGTGGGAACCGCGCAAGAAGAGTTCGAAATTAAGGCGGGCGTACCCCAAGGAAGCGTCTTCGGCCCCACCCTATATCTTCTATATACAGCAGATATCCCAACAGACCAGCGTCTAACTATGTCAACATTTGCCGATGATTCAGCCATACTAAAAAGATCTAAATGCCCGCTGGAGGCATCCAGAAGCCTCTCCTCCCACCTTGCACTAATAGAAAAGTGGATGGCGGACTGGCGTATAAAGATAAACTGTGAAAAATCGAAACACATTACCTTTACTCTCAACAGACAAAACTGCCCCGCTGCAACTCTAAACAATACCATAGTCCCCTCTGTGAATGAGGTCACATATCTCGGCGTCCACCTGGACAGGCGTCTTACATAGAAAAAACACATTGAAGCGAAACGGGACCAATTAAGACATAAATCCAGAGGACTGCACTGGCTTATCAATCCTCGTCCCCCACTTCGACTGGAATATAAAGTACTACTCTACAATTCAGTCATAAAGCCTATCTGGAAGTATGGCTCCGAACTTTGGGGCAATGCAAGCAGTAGCAATATATACGTTATCCAAAGGGCACAGTCTAAAGTGCTCAGAACCATCACAGGAGCTCCATGGTATATTCGCATTGAAGATATCCATAGAGACCTAGGTATACCTCTCGTCAAAGTCGAAATTTCTCAACTCCAGGAAAAATACAAAAGGAAACTCTCCACGCACCAAAATCCTCTAGCTAGATCGCTAAACCAAGTTAGTCAACAATCCCGATTAAGAAGAAATGACCTTCCAGCCCGTTGACATAGGAGTCCCCATAGTATAGATGTTTACAAAGATAAACTAATTATGTATTAGAATAAGATTTTTAAAATGGTTGTTAGTCTCTTAATAAGAGAAGATCCAACAAATAAAAGATAAAAGTAGTAAAAAAAAAAAAACTATGATGTTGCCCCTGACCTTTTGCGCAACCATTTCAGGAACCGACGGTTAATCTTCCAGGCTCACATCAACGAGATCCTGCAGCTAAGGGTGGTTGAGCCGGGATCCGTTGCTACTCTTTGGGAGCTATCCGACCGATTCAATGGACATATGCGGGCCCTCATGAGATCCGTGACGTCGGCTGAAATTCAAGGGTGCCTCCTCATCCAGATCATCTTTCAAAAGCTGGACCCTGCCACAAAGGCCAAGTGGGAAGACTCTTTGGCAGGAAGCAGTAATGACAGCCTGCCAACAGCCGTTTCTGTGAACGAGTACAGCCAATGTACTCGTTCGTGGTCGATCAGGAGCCTTCCAGCCGAGTTTTATTGGATTCCGGTTCACAAGTACACCTTATCTCGTCGCGGCTGGCGAATGAACTTCAGCTTGTCCGCTCCAAATGCTCCACAACGGTGGCCGGTTTCAGCGGCGCTGGATTTGAAACGGATGGAGCATCCGTTAATGTGTGTTTGAAGTCCCGCCTTAGCACGTATTCAGTGGAAATTGAGGCTATTGTAGCTTCACATTTTTTTTTTGCGCGGTTCCCACTGCATACGTACAGTCCACATCCCGTCCAACCGACCGAGGGACGCTGCCGCGTGACGTACGGCGTGAATCGCGGGAATAGATTCGAGATAGTTAAGCGAAAAGTAGGACAAAGATATCACGAGGAAGAGTGTTGCACAGATAAGGCGGTTAATGTAAGCGATTTAAGATTGTTAGTAGAGCAAAGTGACAAGATGTGGTAGAGACCATTGTAGTCCGAACATAATACCCTGAACGGATCTTGTTGGGCATATGTCGAGCTACAATGGCTGAGGAGTAGAGGACGAAAGTTTCTAGTCCTTCTACTAGGAACGTTAAAATTGATGGCAGTCTACATTTCCATAAATAAGATTATATAGAAACATGACACCCAGCATCGTTCTACGGTTTGTTGATTAGTAAAAGTCTACTATGATAAGAGGGGAGGTAAAGATTTGCATCCCAATTAAGTCCCCTAAGCGCAAAAGTAAGGAAGTTTTTTTGTACAGATTCAATGTGATCTTGGTGTACTCCATATTGAGGACTCCAGACACACGATCCATACTCAAGAATCGGACGGACCAGTGATGTATATAACGTTTTAGTTATGTACGGGTCATTAAATTCTTTTGACCATCTTTTAATAAAACCAAGCACACCCATAGCTTTATTAACCATGGTAGATACATGGTCGGTAAATTTAAGTTTCAAATCTAATAGGTCACCTAGATCGTTAACCGGAGTTAATCGTTCTAAGGCGTTCCCATAGAGAAAGTACATAGCCTGGTGAGGACTAGATCGGTAAAAAGGCATGAGTTTACATTTCGATCCATTAAGCTATAGGTTATTTGCTAAACACCAATTTTGAAGTATATCCAAATCGGATTGAAGTCTAGACTGGGCGTAAGTGAATTTATACTGAAGGCATAGCTTAACGTCATCAGCGTACATAAGTACAAGTGAATTAGTTAAGGCAAGGGGCAAGTCGTTAATAAACAGTGTAAAAAGTAGGGGTCCAAGATGGCTTCCTTGGGGCACCCCAGATGTGGCTCGGACTAAACGCGAGGTTGGGTTCTCCCAGATAAGTAGCTCAAAATCCAGATTAGAAGATCAGTTGGGAATTCCAAAAGACTGAGTTTACTTATAAGAAGCGAATGGTTAACAGAGTCAAATGCTTTACTGAAGTCAGTGTAAATGACGTCTGTTTGTAAGCCATTCCGGAAGCCATCCGTGATAAAAGATGTTAGCTCCAATAAGTTGGTATTGGTGGAGCGACGCTTCATGAAGCCATGCTGGCACGTAGTTATTATTGAACTACATAGGTGTTGCAAATGTGAAGTGATAAGTTTTTCAATTGCTGCTTTGGAATTGCTGACAATTTAGAGATGCCTCTATAATTTGCAGCGTCGGATTTTTTCCCTTTTTTATGCAGCGGAATAATGAAAGATTCCCTCCACATAAGGGGAAAGATCGAAGTTACCAGCGATAGATTAAAGAGTTTAACGAGCGGTTTGCACAGAGGTGCAAGTTCTTCTGTTCTTCAGAACACAGCCTGGTACTCCATCAGGGCCTGGCGAATACACGGGCTTAACCTTAAGAAGATCCGATAACACACCACTTTGATCGAAAGATGGGCAAAATATAATGTTGGCTGATTGGATATTATAAGTGTAAGGCTGAGCTGAGCTGCTGCTATGTGAATACGTAGTTTGAAAAAACTGTGCAAAGAGATCGGCCATTGCCTGATCAGTGTTCGCATAAGAGTTCTCAAACGTAAGCAGTGGGGGAAAAGATACATGTTTACGCTTAGTGTTTACAAAGTTATAAAACTGCTTCGGATCCTGAGTAAACTGAATCCTGCAGCGGCGAATATAACTCCTCTAACATTCTGCGTTATGCACGGTGAAATTGGACCGAGCTACTAAGTATCTTGAATAGCTAACTGTACAGCCAGATAATCTATGTTTGTTTAAAAGTCTACTCATAAAGTTAAAAGTCTTCTGTTGTAAAGTTTTTTTGTTTTACATTGAACACTCGATCAAACAGGTATGTTTTAAGCAGCTCATGACAGTTTTGTGGGAGTAATAGTTTTATTTTATACATAAGTCCTTGCAGCCAGACTCGGTCAAATGCCTGGGATATGTCCAGAAATATATCAGAACAGTATTCTCGCTGTTCATAGGCGGTTCAAATTTCAGATGTGATACGGTTCACCTGCTCTATGGTGCCATGCTTTTCTCGGAAGCCAAATTGATGTTCAGGGATTATATTATTCGAAGTCATATGAGGCGTGATACGGAGCAGTGGAAGTTTCTCAAAAAGCTTTTATAAGCATGAAAGTAGACTTATTGGTCTATATGAAGAGGCCAAAGCTTTGTCTTTCCCTGGTTTCGGTATCATTATTATAATGGATTTTTTCCCATTGTTGGGGGAAGTAGCCAAGCTTTGTAATAGAGTTAAATATAATTTCTATATAATTGATGGCGCACGCAGGGAGCTCCATAATCGTTTTCGGCGCAATGAGGTCATACCCTGGAGACTTATTTGGCTTGAGGTGCTCTTTGATGACCCTAGTGATTTCAGTTGTTTGAAATTCTATAGCTGGAATTGGATCTGGAATTGGTAGCTCTGAAAGAATGGAAGGAGAGGCTGCTTGATTTGGAGTAAAAACTTTACAAAGGTGACTAGCGAAGACGCTTGCTTTTTCTTCATCGCTGCGCGCCCAAGATCCATCTGGTTTTCGAAGGAGCATATCTGCTTCTATGCGGCTTTAAGTTAGGATGGGCTTTCCATAGAGGACACCTGGTACTTTTTGGGGAAAGCTGTTCTATGTATGATTTTTTAGCAAGTTCTCTGCTCCGTAGGACCTTTGTGAGCCTTCGTGTCGCTGTTTTTAGCCTTTTCTTTGAAGAAGGGGATCTGTGTGCCTGCCATTTACGGCGGAGCTGCCGCTTTTCTCGGACTAGATTTTCTATATAGGAATTTGTGGCGGAGTATAAACTGAATGGAGGTTTTTCTGTGGTCGCAGGAGTCGAGAGCTTTGCTGCTGAGGTCATCATGTCTTCTAAGTGGTTGACTGCAACGTGAATGTCCTTGCTACAGTTAATTGATGGTCTTATGTTTATGTGAGAGCTTATGTACTTTTTGTACCTAAGCCAGTTTATCCTTTTTGATGTGAGACAAATTTGATAATTTTGTAATTCGGCATGTTGAAATAGATGAAGAAGGACAACTGAATGGTCAGACGATAGGTCATCCAAAGGTTCGGCTCGAATGATGCTTCGTGGAATTTTTCTAGTGATCGCAAAGTCAATTAGGTCTGGCTTCTTCCGTGGGTCCGCTGGCCAGTATGTAGGCTTTCCCGGTGATAGAAACTATAGTTTATTTCCAGGCTGTATCAAAGCGTTGTATAGTTGTCTACCCTTTGGTTTGGTTAGGCGAGAACCCCAGTGTGGGTGCTTGGCTTTGTAGTCGCCCCCTGCTATAAAGCAATCGCCTAGTGTATCAAAGAATTGCATAAACTCCATATCAGATATGCAGAAACGTGGTGGGCAGTATATTGCAGCTAGGTTTAGATGACCTCCCACGGTCTGAATTCGTATTGAAGTTGACTGCAAGGAATTTGTAGCAACTCGTTGGAAGGAATGGTGTTTTATGCGCTGCTTTATGAGGATCCCAGTTCCTCCATGAGCCTTCCCATCTGGATGATTTATTGCATGAAATATATAGCCCATCAGATAGAAGTTGTTTTTGTTTGTTAGATGAGTTTCGGAGGGGAGCATAATATCGATATTATTATCATCAAGAAATGTCTTAAGTTCATTTTTGCGCTGCAGTTTTGATCACGTATGTAAATGGGTGGGGGCTTTTGCTTGGCTTTGGGAACTTCCGTATTCTCTTCATTATTACGGTCTTCGCTTAATATAGAAAATTTGTTTTCAAACAGAGAATTAATCGGTTCGACTTGATTGTTGACTTTCATTGCTTTTGCAGCGTTAGCATTTTTTTCGGCTGGGGACTGAGCTTTCGTTTTACTTGGATATATCGGTCAATGCCCGTTTGGATTGTTGCTCGGGGGGCTGAGAGACAGCTACCGATGTTGCTGTTGTGGTTGATGTACACGATGTGGTAATCGATGTAGCAGTGCTCGTTGTAGGCAAATATAACGGAGTCCAGACCAGAGATAACGGAGTCCAGACCAGAGACCAGAGACCAGAGGGTGATAGTGCTGGGGAGGTGCACTGCGCACTCCAGGTTTATTAATTCAATGCTTATGCCTGGGAG